>NC_055669.1:16077748-16712034 GCF_017976325.1 Chelmon rostratus | reverse complement strand
AGACCCAGACTGCGGCCGTTTGGTGAGAGAGCAAAGCAAACTTGGTGCAATTCTACAAAGCAGATATTTAACGTTGTGCAGGGACTGGAAACGTCAGGTTTGTTCAGTCCCGTCGCACCGGGCAAAAAGCACCTCTGTGAATAAACCGAGCATGCAAAGTCAAACCACAAAATCCAAAACAAAACAGTAGCTGTTTTGAATCGCTCATGCCTCAGTAACTACAAGCGCTGAGTTCATTAACACTTATTTGTTTTCACTCCTCAAAGAGTAGGGTTTTTTTTTTCCTGGATTGGCCTCCACAGCGCAAATCTAAAAAATATTCAAGCCTGTTGTGACAGTCATTTCCAAGTTAAAGACGTGTTTACTTGCCTCGCCTGACAAATATTTCTCAGTAGCATGAGTTTGTGTGCACGTCCGCACAGCTCATTTATCGCCTGGAGTCAGAACGTTTGACTCCTGACAACTGATTGCTGATTAAACCAGCAGTAACCAGTTGAAAGTCATGCAAATGGGCCATTTTCAGCGTGGAACAAAAACTCCTCCAGGGTTAATCGGAGCGGAGAACATCTGCCATGCCCATTCATTCATCTGACTGCGTCCATACTCAAACTAATGCTCAGGCTTTATGGATAAATATGCCTTTTGCAGCAAACCTTAGTCTATGTAATAACACCCATTTGGCAAACACATATATTTGAGAGGAGTACCTGAGTGCATGTTAGGTCAGGCTTCTATAGGGTTGTGTTTATGCAAGATGATCGTGCTGATAAAGTGTGGTAAAAGTCTAATCCTGCAGTTCTGTAAAGGTACGGTCGGCTTTCTTTCATCCTTTATGAAATCATGAATCTTGGAAACCGGTGCATGATTAAAAATCAAGATTTCATGCTGGCTGCTGCAGGAAAACAAGTTTTAAATTGAAAATTGACAGAAAAGTAAACACAGTCAGACATGAGAAATGCACTGATATTCTCTAGAAGACCAGAGCCTTAAGTGAGGGTTTGTCAATCTGCTAATCTTGGCACATGTGAAGTGCCGTGTCTCTTCTATTCCCACAAAAGCAGGCAGAGAAAAACGCCTGTGGTCAAGGATGGAAAACACAGGACATAGCGGTCGCACTAACTAGCATCATCTCATCAATGCCTGACCACTAAGAGTATCTTGAGTCTATATTAGTTTTCCTGTTTTGCAAATTGCCCATGTCTCCAGCTCCATCTGCAAAGATCATCATGCGTGCACAGTTTTACCAACAAGAGTTTCCTTCATCGGGAGTTTCCTTCCCATATCTTCTGTCCACCAATGACGTGCACAGCTGACTGGCGGGACAGTCCTTTTAAAATCAAGTATGTCTTAGCTGCGGTCTCTTCGGCATGCTGGTGACACCAGAACGGTAAGTCCTTAGGATGTGTGCAAGCCAAACACATTTTAAAAGCCTTACCAAACCATGTAATCTTCAAAAATATTCACAAAAACCATGTTATTATACAGTGTGAGCCCCATAACAACCCACTACAGACACCACTGAAACCTTCATAACAAAGGTGTGTACCACTCTCTGCAATTTTTGATGATTCAACCTGTAAAATAAACAGTAACACAGTGCATTACTTAGTGCAGGAAAGACATGATATTCTATGCAGAGAGGTGAATTTCTGCTCTGTAAGCTGAAGTTGAAAGACACTTCGTACATGTCATGCAGGTTCACCACAGCTAAGCATACGTAGAACTGTTTTCCTTTCCTGAAGTATTTTTACACAGACTTGGCTGCCTTCACATTTGATGTTTTCACATTTCATTTCCCACTCTCCTACTGTTACACGAAAAGGTTACAAAGTGCTGATTGAGGGCCAGCCTGCACTCTCAGAAGGTGCTGCACCACCCTGTGGCATCCACAGGCGTAGCAGGCCCTTCCACTGGGATGTTAAAGAGCAGAGCACTCAAAGCAAAGCACGGCTTAGCTCAAATCCGGATGTATCAAACAGAAATATAAAGAAAACAAAGCTCTCTCTTTTCAGAGGCCATGCGGTCTGTTATCTAAGCCTCCAGGTTTGCGTGATCTCACCACGCTACACGGTCACAGCGCCGGTGCTGAGAGAATCCTATCTTCTTGGCTCACAGTAAAGTGATACCCTTTGAGGTGTGGCTATAGCCACAGGATATCCTATGAAGTTGGGAAATCCCTCTATCAACGGTGCTCCCCGCCCTGCTGCACGTCAGGGCTAATCAGTCCTTAAGGCCTGGTAATGAGACGCCCGCCACCACTGTCTGCCAGGCAACGCCAGCCTGAGCCCACACTAACTCTGCTGCTCCTAATGAGTGGTAATCACCCAGCAGCTCCCCACAAACCACTGCAGGGATGCCGGCACGCACATGAGGCCGGCAAAAACCAGCAGACAGGAGGGGGGAAAGAGGAGGGAAATGTTTACATGGAGCGGCTCAAAAAGCAACTTGTAACATTTCAGTGCTGCGCTGAAGAAAAGAGGCTCCATCAAACGTTAAAACGCGCTGCTGTTTGATACGCAGCAGGAACTAATTCAGCGCCGTGATAAAAAAGCTTTTACAGCTGCAAACTGAAAAATCACTCCTCCTCAGTAAATCTACACACATCCCATTTGTTATCCTGTTGTTTTTGGCACGCCGCCTCACTTAATGGAGCGCTGAAAACAATGATACCATCTGAAAGGGCATCAGCTCTGCTTCGGGAACAAACTGATGAGAGAGTGTTTAAGGATATTGCAGTAATTAAACAGCAAGCAATACCAACCACTATATTTGCTTCTTCCGGATGCTGCGGTGCCTCTGTGATCGGTAAATCCCGGCTGCATGACTGTGGGCAGCCTTCCTGTATATGTCGCACATGAACTAAATAAAAACAAACTCTTGACTCAGTGTTAGGACTCGCATTCAGCACAGTTTACAAGACCACAGAATGACATGCCTTTTACCAAGACTCAAATTTAAACCACTGGAGTCGTCTCAGAGGGCGCCCGGAGCCCTGACGGGGTCAACCGGGCAAGCCGGTCGCTTCCTTCCCCGACAGTTTACACAGTACCCCATCAAGGTGCTGCGACCTGTTGAGTCAGGTAACGAAAGCTCAGCGAGCATCTCCCCATTCAAGCTCTAATGACAACGGATTTAGCAGAACCAGCACCTGCCACAAGAGGCGGAGGGAAAGAAAATGAGCGCTCACATTCTTGTGGCAAAGGATGACAATTTAAGCGGGTGCTCGACTACGCCAGGAATCCCACCCCACCCTCGGCTGTGCAGACTACGGGCAGGAGAGATTGTGTTTATGTTACACTTACGCTCCACCGCACTCTGGAAATTGGGTATGCAACATTGACCCTCTATTTTGAGTAAATCAGTACTCAAGAGGCCCTGGGATGCCTCGTGCTCATGGAATATTTATTTGAACAGGTTTTGCGTTAGCATGTCCCGCAGTCATGGGCAAGCAGGACTGTGCCGGAGTGTCACCGGTGTCGGGTTTCTGGGAAGCTGGCCACGGGGCAGTCACATTTTGTATCTGTGTCACCTGTGCAGGCTCTTTCGGTATGTTTCATGTTCCTCAGCTGCAGGGCTAAATCACTCACTGACACTCATTCATATCCCCCCCCCCCCCCCCCCCCCCAGCAAGCCGCAGAATAATAAATCTGGAGTATTGTAACACCACATGTCTCTCTGCGCTGAACAGAGTTTTAGATAGAGAACAGACTGACAGAGGGAATTGAAAACAAGTGCTTACTGAATAAGTAAATATGTATTACCATTAGGACCATTAAGGCCATTGTGAGTGCCAATTTGGCACGTCGAGCTTGATGCACGCTGCCTGCCAAGGGTGACACTGCTTCAGGGAGGGAGGCAGAAACAGAGTGCGGGGTTACATTTGTCCTTCTAATGCAACTTTTGAGCTGAGACCAAAGACAGAAAGCTTGACACGTGCATGAGCATTACAGATGATGACGTTTTCCTGAGAAGGGCTGAGATATTTCCACTGCGCGGAGCTGCTACAGGTGCCATACAGCATGTTTGCATCACTCAGAACACTTGTGCAACACCCAAGGGAACAGCATTTACCCAAAGACCTAGAGTTTACACAGTTGTGCATCTAGAAAATGCTTCACAAAGTTGCTGTTCCTTTTATAGTGTTCCTACTGTTTTCTAACTTTTCATTAGATTTTCATTCCAACATGCCTCACTAACATCCAGGAGAGGGTAAAGCCCACTTCAGCACGTCTAACACAGCAGTCTATCGGGCCCTGAGGGGGCACTTCCTGCGCTCTCCTGCAACAGTTCCCAGATCACCTAACACTCCTGGATCCTGCGCCCATACCTACCATACATTTGACTCTGCTGGAAAGGCCTCAAGTGTCATCACTCCACAGTCTATGCGGCCATTTGTCTCTGTTTGCAGCCAAGGGGCGCACTAACAACACCCATCAGCACAGATATTTGTAGATACCACGGGAAAAGCACCAAGCTCTTGTTTCTGTTTAGCATGAGATGTCGCCTTCGCGGCTTTTAGAGGCACATTTTGTCCTGTCAATTTCCAGATTAGGTGTCACTTTTGGCGTTTTCAGGAAATAAAAACTCCTCAGCTCCAGGTGAAACACGGCTGCTCTCCCACCTGACATGCTGACCTCATTTGAATGACCTTGGCTTCCCCCTGGAGGAAAATGCTCCTCTGTGACTAAGACAGAGAAGAAGCTCATGCGAGCTAGACAAACTGGAGTAGCCACTCTGAAAGTGGAGGTCATAGTGGGCTACACCTAAAAATCCAAGGCGTTCCCTGGGAATGACTTACTTTGAAATATACACCCTGGTGCTCTTTTAAATTAAACATTATTGTGTATATGACATGATTCATGAATTTTACAGATTGATTTCCTAACACGTGTTCCAAGTGTTTTTTAAAGTTGATGGAGGCAGCAGAGAAAAAAAAAAAACTCCTGCCAGGGTTGTGTGATGTTTATGCTGGATGGGGGAATTTTCTGTGCAAGCTGAGCAGACGTTTCGGCCACCAGTTCAGTCAGTCAGATTGCTTTATTGTTACCAGCTGTTGAGTCTGAGGCATATACACTCACCTTTCGCTCCTGCTCGCTGTTTTCAGAGTCGACTAAGGATATGATTTTACAAGTGTTTCAGCAAAATAATCACCCGACCGCTACCTGCCATTCAAACGTGCCAGGGGTTATTTTACAGTGGGCGCTGGCTCAATTGTCAGGGAAAGAATGGGAGAGGGGGGGTGAGCTCTCCTCGGCCAACATTACTCAGAGGCTGCGTGCATCTACCTATAATAGATGCTGTGTTTGCTTGTCACGAAAAAAAAAAGTTTAATGGTCAGCAGCTTCAGCGAGGCCCCCAATCCCGTGCAGACAACCTGCTGCAGCCACCAGCTGTGAGGCCGCAATGCGCTGCGCAACCGCCGCCAGATGACACCGCGCTGACCCGCAGATATTAATGCAACCAACACTACTCACATAACAAAACGAGTGGGAACAGGCTGCACGAATGAGCTTACTTTCAGTGAGTTGAAAAAGAGAGAGCCAGAGAGAGAGAGAGGAAGAAAAAAAAGTTACCTGCTTTGTGTTTCAGGAACCAATCAAATCAATGAAAGCAGCATCATGGACACACAGTGTGAGTGTGTGAGCCCTTACCCGAAATATGCTGCGGTCGGTCCAGGCAAGTTGAGAAGATACACTATAACTGTGAACGATAACCATCCCAGGAGTAGGTGTCCATCCAGCATTTTGCTGCGGCTCCAGAGCAGATCATTTCGTTTCTCCTGAGTAGCTGTGTAAAATCCCTTGTTGAACGCTCAACACTTCTTATACAGAGAGGAGCAGCGCTGCGCTCCTCCCATCAGCAGAGAGAGAGGGAGAGGAGAGAGAGAGGAAGAGAGGGGAGAGCGAGAGAGAGGGGAGAATATGGCAATACATACAGAAAGCTGAGCTGATTCACAATTCACTCTCACCGTCCACACAAAGGGATCTTCTCTCCTCATGTGTGATTGGCGTGAGAGTTTCTCCTCTGTGGGCGTTTTAAAGCAGCGTTCAGCCAGTGTTTGTGCAGGCTGGGGTCAGTCTAAGCTGGCCTCCATGCGATAAAATACTTGTTTACCTCCAGTCAGTGACAGTTTATTTCCAGAACGGCAAACCCTGCATTTGTATAATGCAGCACGAGCAGGACAAGGCAGCCATGCTGGTCCGCATGCTGCACTGCATGTTGGTGTGTGAAGACAACACTGTCTGAGAGGAGAATGATGTTGTAGGTAGATTTGCGTTTTGATTGTGGTTTGTTTGTTTGGTGGTGCAAAGTCACTAAGTACAGACACACCCTACACCAGGAGGGCAACTCCATCTGCTGAGGAAGATCATGAGATGGTCTGAAAGCTCCAGAACAGGTACTGGAGCAATTTTAACCCACGTTTTGAGACAGTTTTGTCAAGTTTTGGCTAGTTTATTGAGTTGGCTGTCTGCATGATATGCTTTATTCAGCTTTCTGAGGCAGGTACATGCAACTTCGCAGATGCATATGACTGCCTTATAACATACGAAGCATTTTGTTATCCATTAAACCTACTGTATTAAAAAGTTAAAATTAGCTCCACCTGAACCAGCTGCAACTGTAAAACACATTCACTCACATGGGCCATTTTGCTGCATAACAAGTACTTTTACTTTTGATGCTTTTGCTGAAGCTCCCTCTCCACCGCCGCTGCATCGCACAGAAAGGTTTGCTCACTTTCTCCAAATATTCTTCCACACTTTGCGTTACAGACTAGCTCATTCATATGCACCGTATATCTTCACATCTGCGTTGATTTCATCAGTCAAAAAGTCATCACACACTGCTGGAAAAGGCTCCCTGTTTAGTAGGTTTTTTGGTTAAAGATTGCCTGTTGAAGTTAAATATCAGTCTGGTCTTGCCTCTTCTTGCGAGACTCTGCCATCAGCTCTCCTAAACCACATGCGCTGAGGTGAGTTCACCCGCAGTTCACGATGAAGAAAGCAAATTTGTCCGCAAATATCACTGTAGGCGATTTCACAAGAGCCCGAGACGAAACCTTTAATCACTGTGCAAAATATCATATTGAGCACCATAAATCAATTGGCAAACTATCAATCATTCTGGCAAGTAATCTGAACCCTTTGGCAGGCCTGCTCTTGAAAAATATTTACTCTTCCTACGCATTTGATTGCATAAGATTCTGAGATTACCAAAACGTTCATTTATTGTCACAGAAAATCCTCTCTAGCATGCAACCACTATTAACAGAGTGTGTTTACACGAACGTATAATGTAGCAAAGCTTTATTTGATTCAACACTGGATTCTCAATGAAAGAACTGATGATGATTAATGTTTCTTGTTTTTCCATTTTATATATATGCATCTTATTTAAAGACTTAATGGTATTAACTTAAAGGCGCATTTGGCTGCCATGACTGCAATATTTCCATGTTTATTCTCAAGCATGACAGTCATAATGAGTGAGAAGCAGCATTGCAGATGTGTTGACTAAGCTGACCTCTTCATGTGTAAATAATATCTGCAGACTGTTTGCCGGCTGAGAATGTCTTTAGTCAGGGACAACCCTACTTAACTCCTGTGTAAACACCTTTCAGTGGCTCAGCTACCACCTGACATCTTTTGTGTCCGCACACACCTTGATTTCTGGCACATAAAGAGAGGGAGGTATCTGAACTTGGGAAGGGTCCAGGGTTTCTCAGCTACACCTGGGGAGCGCTCCTGCCAGGACTCGGGATGAAGTCTATTCACTCTCGATCTCGAACAATATCCGGCCCGTTCGCCGCGGATCACACACAGCCGCAGATGGGCCAAGCGGCCAAGTTTCTACTTACTGTGTGTAAACAAAATAGCGCCTCAAATTAGAGATTAAAAGTGAGCAAACCTGATAAGTGATCCCATGATTGCTCACGTCAACAGATAAGCAGTTATTCAGCTTTTGCGTGAGTGTGTGTGAACATGACAGGTTGACTTCGCGGCATTGTGGAAGGCTGCTTTAAAGCAAAAGTGTGACGTCAGAGGAAATATGCTTATCCAGGTTCTCGTGCACAGTAAGATGAGACGATTGATACCATTGTCAGATCCATCCGTTGAATGTAAATCAATTAGCGTAGTTTAGTTTAAAGTCTGCAAACAGGTGGAAACACTAATTACACATTACTAATTGACACATTATGTCTCATTTGTTTAATCAACTCCGCTTGGAGTTTTATGATGGGTTACATGTGGGACTGTGGCTGGAGGCTGTGACGCCCTGATGTGTTGTCATCACAGTGAGGTGGCTTGTACATATGAAATGAGATATAACATGTTAATTAGTGAGCTTTAAAACAGCTGGTTGGCAAGTCTCGTTACCTTCAAACAGAGCCAGCCGTTACCCCCTGTTTCCGGTCTTAATGCTAAGCTAAGCTAACCAGCTGCTGACAGAAGCTTCACATTTAATAGACATAAGAGTATTATCGATATTGTCATCTGTCTCTCAGTAAGAAAGCCAATAAGTGCATTCCCCATAATGACCAACAATTCTATAATGGCACCACATTATGAATGAAGAGGTCACAGCTGATTTCTGAAGACTTAAGAGAAGCCAATGTGCACCTGAAGGCCTACAATCATCCTGTGCCTCTGCACAGCCTGTGTGGCCTGTAAAGTTATGTTTTGTGCCAGATCATGTCTTAACTTCCTGGAGTCTCTGCTGTGGAGCGCCAAGTGCTCGGAGCCAAGAAACAGCCCTGCCCATAACCCCCGGCAATGTGGCGAATTTATGTTTTTGCATTTTGATTTTTGTACGGATTAAACAAACAAGATACACTTAGAGGTGCTCGTATGCAGATTGCGTTATCTTCCAACAGAGCCAGGCTGTCTCCCCCTGTTTCCAGTCTTTGTGCTAAGCTAAGCTCATTGGCTGCTGGCTTCATGATCAACAGGCTGACATGAGAGCGATATCTGTCCTCTCATCTAACTCACCTCCAGGAAACAAATCAGCGTATTTCCAAAAATGTCACAGTACCCCGTTAGAATTTCACATTTAAGTGAATCGCCGCTTTGCTGTTCCCACTCAAAGCTACAGATGCATTCTTGCGTGACAGGATTATTGAGTTTTATGAATTTGCAGTGTGCATGATTTCACTTTCAACTCATGCTCAGTATCATTTGAGGATCCAGACAGGTGAGCTTGTGAAGGCACAGGAATGCACTTCTTTTTTTTAACATTATCAGCTTGTCACTCATTCCTAAGGGCAGTTATTCAAAAGCCTATAGGCCCCCAGTAAGGGCCCTGCTTCTTAATAACACCTGGTTTTAAGGAGATCAGCGGGAGGGTTTGTCAGTACATGACAAGAATGGACACTAATCCCGAGCAATACCCACTGGTCCTGCATGTCTCTTGAGTGGGTTAATTGATTCCCACACCCTTCTTAAAACACCCTCGCCCCCTCCTCGAAGGCCGGGCAGCCAAGAAAACAGAGCTTGTTTCATTCTGGTGTTGAGGGAACGTGGCCATGAGGACAAAAGCGTGTAGTTTTTGTTTTTGTTTTGTTTGTTTTTTTCACCAGTGCTCCAATGAGGGTTGAACTGAGGCCTGTCATAAGTGCTGTAGGTGGTAGCAGAAATTTGTTTGGTAATGGACCCTAATCTCTTTAGGCTGTCGGGAAATTTCTCCCTCCCTGCTGTTGGAGACACTACTTTACCCTCCTCTACCATTTTCTGCCTCCGTGCGTCTCCCTCAGAAGCCAACATGCATACATAAATGCACAAAACACATTATAGATGTGAATATTATAGATCCTTCCGAAAATAGTCGTATCGGATGTCCATGAGAAAGTCACCCTTGAGTAACAGTGCAGAAAAGTCAACTTTGTTTCAGCTCCAAGTGTGACCAGAATACTCAGCTCAGATTAGACTGTTAGCTTGCAGTGTTACATTTCTTTGCAATTACAATGAGTTTCCGCTGGGCATTGAGGTTAGTCCGTGCACCGACTATTCAAATGAGATGGAATGTGCCATGGGATGTTGCTGGAGTTTGAGGTATTTCCTTGCAAGGAACAATCTCCTAAAATGCATTCAAAACATTTCAACGTGCAGTGTAGATTTTTGACGAGCACCGTGTGCTAGGTATCCGCCGCATGTTAGACCAATAAAGGGATCCAGGAAGATGCAGATAATTGATATAATGCGAGACAGATTGCATCTCGTATATAAAATATGGTATCGTATTCTACATAAAAAAGTCCTTTTGAGTAAGAGCAAAGATTAGATTCCTCCTCCCTCTCCTCAGACTCTTATGTATTAGCCTTGGTCTGACCTTGTCTTGATATCACATCCCTGGAGAGGAATGTAAATCGTATCCGTCCAATCCCAACCCAGTTACCACCAAACTCCTCGTTCTCACCACCCCTACTCCGCTGCAGGGCCACATGATCTTTTCCATGTACCAGACATAATTTGTGGCTTAGGTTTGGAGGCTGACGGTGCGTCTGCGCCACTCTGCTGTTTCAGGCGTCGGGTGCACCGTGTGCTGCAGTTCTCAGGATTCAGGAAAAGTCCGTCCTCGGGGGCTGGAGAGGTAGCTGTTGTTTTTGAAACCTCAGTAACTTTGATCATGTCGCAACAAGAAGACAAATCAGATATTGCTAGTAAATACATTTTTAAAGCATGTTAGAGGAGAGTAAGAAGAGATACCAGTAAAAAGGTCCTCAAAGCTGACAGGGCTCTTGCTTAATACTGTCTGCTGGATTTAGTTTGTGTGCAGAAACCAAAACAGTAGCTGCAGTTTGAAGATGGAGCATCAGAAAACACCAGAGTGGAACTTAATCCCGGTGCTTCATTTGTGGCATGTAGCCTATGGTCCATGCACATTTTCTAGTGAAGTGTTATGACACAATTGAGCCAAATTGTATGTGAGCATGTGGCGGCTTGTCCATTCTTGAAAGTGTTTAAGTAGGCACCTCTAAGCTGCTGCTGCTGCTGCTTTGTGACTGTGGGACAAATACCTTGGTCGGCCGTAGTAAACATGAGCTTCCAAAAGTGAACACTTATCTTTAGTTTGCTGTAACGTTAGAGATGTGATCTTTCCAGAGGTAAGTTTTGGTTGATTTTATTAGCAATCGCATCCTGTTGGTGGCCAACCACTTTGTTCATTCAAGCATTAATTACATTTCCTGTCTTGCAAACAATGACATCAATATCTGACATTAATATCAAACCACAGTCTACCAGGTTTTTTATTGCCAAATCCCCGTGATACGTTCCACTCTTCAGTTCCCCAGTAACCTGTGAAACACCCTGCTCAAACGGTGTTTACAGAATCGCAGTTTTTTATTTGAACCTTGAACAAACGCGACCACTCATCCAGGTTCACTTCGTCTCACTGGAGAACGCACCTACAACGACACAACGCAGCCTCGGCTGTAAAAGTTGTGGCGTGTGAAGAGCTTGAGCCAGGAAAGTGCAGGTTGCTGTGTGAAGACAGACGATATGGTCGACGTTTAGCGAGAGGGCCGGGCTCTCGACCAGCAGGTGGTGTTGATGGAATGGTATGATCTGCTCTGCTTAGCGTTAATGAAACAAGACAGAGTCCAGCTGAGCAGCTGCAGTCCGTGCAGACTCTCTCTCGCAGCTGATTGCGACCTCGGATGACCCAGAGAAAAGTGTCATTGTGTGGAAAAGACCAGAGAAGAAGAAGAAGGGACTGAGGGAAGGTGGAGAAATGGAGCCGCTCACACACTCACGCTGCACCCTGATATGACACACAGGGCCGTTCCTGTAATTAAAGCTGCGTTGTCTCTTCTTGTTTTCTGGCCTCCGGAGCTTCATCCCGCCGGCTTAATGTGTGACCTCAGTGCTAACACAACTATCTGAGTCCCTCTGAGGAAAAACCATGTGACCAAAGGCTCCCACCACAGACTGTTTAAGGCTTCAGTTACAGACAAAATGAGACTTAACAGGCTACACATGCAGACAGGATGATTTTAGGCCTTCAGGTGCATTTATTTGTTTCTCGTGACTCCGGTTTTAAACTAAAAGATTAAAACCAAACTAGACATCTGTTTTATTGCTTTCAGACCTTAATGCTGCTTTTGATACAGTTGACCACATGATTTTAACTGACATCTCAAGTATTGGGCAGGTACATCAGGTACTGTTTTAGATGTGATTCATCCCAATCTCTTTCAAATAATGTAAATCCTCAATTACACTGACGGAGTCCCGCAGGCCCTTTACTGTTCTCCATCAACATGCTATCTTTGGGTCAAATGCATCAAAAGCGTCATATCCATTTTTAGGCAGACGCTTATCAGACCTACTTCTTTTTTTATTTGAATTATCTCTAAACTTCTTTCAGTTAAACTCTGATAAATGAGGAGTTGTCATCATGACTCATTGCTTAAAAGCACAGTATGTAATTTCTGCTGCTAGGCGTCTCTCAATCAAAACGATGAAAACCAAAGATGTAGATTGATGACATCGTAAAGTAGCGCGGGATCGTGGGAGTTCTTGTCTTCATAGTTAAACAACCACCATTGCCTGTGAAAATTGATCTGACGCGACTCAGGAGGACATGTTCACGGTCGAGGTAGTGTATTAAAGTTTTATTCACATTTGATACGTTTGGTCCTTTCCTTCCTCACTCTCTGATGTGTCATGGTTTCCTGTGTCGCCACTGACAGTCAACCTAATGAAACGCCTTTTTACCTTGAATAAAAACTCACATTTCTCTGAACATTATTGGAAACATTTGTAAGTACTCAACAAAAAATATGACAGTCGCTTTCATATTGCACCTCTCATCTTTAGACTCATTGCCATCATATTTGCTAACAGGCTTCATTTTGATGATGATTTTGAAGTCTGTTGTCCAATCCTGCTTCCTACATTTCTAAAATTCAATCTAATCCTTTTTTTTTATCTAAAAAGCACTTGGGAACTGTAGTTTATGCTTTTGCTACACCGTGGTAAGACTACTATATCTATCAGTAGAATCCACCCAAGCTTGAACTGATGTTTTTATGATGGTGAGTGGCTGAGCAGCTGGAGCTGAACTGAATATCTATCCTCATGCTCAGCTAACATAACTGCAATAAATGACGTGTGTTCAGAGCTCAAAAGCAACAAATCTGACCTCAGAGACTACAAAAACAGTTTACATTAAGATTTGGAAGTGGTCTCCCATGATTTCTCTTATCAGAGGCCTTTTTACACCCTGTATTGCCAAGAGGCGAGCAGGCGAGATAGCGACGTCAACGCCTGTGGTAATGCCCATCCTGAAGATAAAGTCAAAGCAAGAGGCAGACCCTTAGCTTTCTTTCCCATGTCTGGAGACCAACGGGGAAGAACAAGGGAAAGTGATGAGTTGTTTCCAGGTGTGAGCTCGTAGGGTGTGTCCCAGCTTACTGAGGCGCGACTTTCCCTCGCAAGGGTTGAAACTCAAACAGAATTACCCAGCAGGAACAGTCGCTGTTTACAAGTCCTCCTGGCCAGCTTTTAGCCATCTTCTCTCTGTTTCTTCCTGAACATCTGAGTTGGCTTTTTATGATCATCTTCAGAAAGAAGAGCATTTAGCAACACAACACAACAGACTGGATAATGAATTCTGAGAGATATCAGCTAGGGTTGTCACAATGCTTAATTTTATTATTCTTTCACATTTTTTTTAACTAAACAGCATGAAAAGATGATTAAACTTAAACATCTTATACTCCAGGTCCCTTTTTAGATAATCTACCACAGAGCATGTCTGTCTCCTTGAGATTTACCAAGTCTGCCGCTCAAAACTTCCTAAATATGGACATTATTTTACATTATTATTATTACTGTTATTATAAGGGGTAATATGTATTTCCAGTGTATTACATTCTGTATTTGTATATATTCTATTTTATGTCTGTATATTCATTTAGTCATTGTGTTTGCGTTTTCTTACTTACGAATTCTTACTATTTGAATTTATTTTGTTTTCAATTTTATTGTTTTGAGATGTTTTTCCTTGCTTTATTAAAGTACTTAGATCTGACCCTGTATTTGAAAGGAATTATACAAATAAACTTGCTTTGCCTTAAAGTTGTAAAAAAAAAACATATATATTAAGTAGAGACTACATGTGCTTTCAATTGATATTGTAACAGTTCAGCAGTGACAATAGATATTGTAATCCCACTACAATGCTGACATCTAGTGGTGCTGTCACATTTGCACACAGCAAATATATGGTTTGATTTTCGTGGTATGTTGCATCTTATTAAGACATTTGAATGCACAAATGAGCATCAACAGCTTTGCGGCACATCAGGAAAGTGTTCATGGAAAACTCCGTGAAGTAATGAAAATGCGATTACTTCAATATTTTTGTACTGCATGATGTTAGTGTAGCTGCGTTGTGTCAAACACAGGGAGTCTGACTGAGGCCTGTGATGCAGAGCAATGACAAGACTCACTTGTCGGACATGACTCGCCGCTAACGGCGCTCTGCTGAATGACATCATCATCACAGTGAGGTCACCGTGGGCGCACAGAGGTGCCATGATGTCCTCCTGTTTGCTCGGGGGAAAACCTGAATGGACGGACTGCAGAGACAGAGCTGGTGCTGGAAACGTGTCGATGGAGTTTACAGTTAGACGAACAGATTGCTTCAGAAAAGTGGATTCACTGTTTGACCACTTCATATGAAATAACTTTTATGGCATTTTTACGGTATGCAGAAGTTAAACACATTTTACACATTTAAGCACTTATTAATTGAACTGATCTACAGTCAGTTGCCATAAGCTGAACAGGCATCACATTTTTCTCATGCATTTAACACCCTCCCTGACTTGGCCTCCGTGCCAGTGCTGACAGCTAAAGGGGAGAAAAAAGGCCCAGTTCATAGCGGCTCTAACTTCCAGATTTCCCCCTCTGCAGCTGCCCAAACCCTCCAGCTCCTCTGCGCAGCTCTCCAGTTGTTTACTGTACGTTTGGTCATTTAGTGACAGTGTCATAATTAGTCAACATGACAGGATAGATATGTACTTGATGATAATGGTTATGATTATTGGTGGTAGTCAGAGTTAAATTAGTAGTAGTAGCAGCAGCAGTGGTAATATCAGCAGTAGTTGCTGGTACAGAAACTGTTGTTAGTCTAATTTATAACTTCTGAATTTGAATGAATCCTGTCACTGCTCAGGT
The DNA here is from genome assembly GCF_017976325.1 of Chelmon rostratus. Classification (NCBI taxonomy): domain Eukaryota; kingdom Metazoa; phylum Chordata; class Actinopteri; order Chaetodontiformes; family Chaetodontidae; genus Chelmon; species Chelmon rostratus. The sequence continues at coordinate 16,696,849 of NC_055669.1, read as the reverse complement.
TACCATAACTGTTAATTCAATAATAATCATTTTAAGTAGTGCACTGGTGACTGTTTGGTGGAATAAAGCCTTTCATCCTTCCATCATAAGTAGGCTTAAAAGTCAGTAAAAGTGTAAATGTGCGATCACTGAAATGTACTTGTTATGCAGGAAAACTGTCCCTGACAAAGCTTTGTTATTCGATCTTACTGTATATTGGATTATGGTTATTGATTCATGAACCTGTAGGCAGCATTTTAATGTTGAATCAGATCTGGGTTGCCCAGTTTGACCTACTTTATATAATGTTGGGCAGTTTAATCTGCAGCAATGCACCACATTTTACACAGTGATCATAGGTTTCATCAAAGCTCAGAGGTGGTCACAGTATTGACAGCTGTCAAACAAAGCAAAAAGCAAAATATTTCCCAATGAAATATTTAAGTAAATGAAAATACTCAAGTAGACTTCATGCACCTCAAATTTGAACCACAGTACAGCAAACGTAGCTCATGACTACGTGTGAAATCCAGTAGTATAGGTGGCTCACATCACTGAAATATGATATGTCAGGGCTGCAGTGCATAAGAATGTCCACTAGATGGCGCAAACATTTTGTCTTCCCACTGCCTCCAGAGGCGCTGGAACATACATAACATGTTTGCCTCCGCAAGGCGATTAAAGTTCAGGTTATGAAAACTTTTGGGAAATGACATAACAGTGACAGGTTTGACTCAATAAATAGGCCTGTGTCTGTGTTCTGATTATACACGGAATACAGATATGAAGATGCCCAAATAAGATCAACCAGGTTAAGCAAATTTACACTCAAAAGCTTCACAGAAAAGCTGAATCCCAGCGATAGAAATGAATATTTGAGGAGAAAAATCTAACTTCTGTTTTCATTTCATTTACAAAAAGTGGTTTCAAATAATAAACACGCGGTCCCTCACTGGGCCAAATGTGAGATCTGTCTGTTGTTGACTTGCTGCTAAATGCTTCTGCTGACTGTCCCAAACAGAAATATGAGGGCGAAAACGGTCCCTGCAGCTTCATTAATATGCACAGTTGAATTTCCGCGACTGTTTTCGCTGCTATTGGTCAAAAGCCCCCCTGCCCTCCCCTCAGGGTAACATGGTTCATTTTTTAAGTGCCATCAAACCACAAAGCTGTTCTGAAGGCTTGCTGAAACACTGATTTTTTTTTCATGTATTATAAAATCATCAAAATCATTATTATTACATTTCATCACCTGCTAAACAACATGCATTGACTAAAATAGCAGAAAGTGAGACAATTCAGCTGCTTTAATTTCTCTAATTTCCCTTTGCTCCCACTGTGCAGCCCTCTTAGTCACTGCTGTTGCACAACTGGGACATTTGTTTTTTAATCATCAGGTAAGCCTCAGTGCCTGTAAATGGGGAGACAGATCAGCCATCAGCAGCCACTTGACACTGAGGAAAGGAAACAGACAGTCTGCCGTTTAAAACCCAGTTTGATGGAATATTTTCTTTGGAGTAAGCCGTCTGACAGCTGATCATGCGGGTATCTTTACAGTCGGGCTCGTGATGCTGTGAATACAGCTATAACAGCGCGTGAAGTCACGCAATCTGAGAGCAAACTAACTTCCTTTCTTAATGCTCAAAATATGACCTTTAAACGACTAATTTATGTTTTTAGCCTTTTTTACAGCCTCAGAGCATAATTTAAAAACACACAGTGAAGTGGCAGACTTGAGTTTTCTTTCATGTGTAAAAGAATAAATAAATGCACTGAATGGTTGGATTATTAGGGATTTCTTTGGAAAGAAATCTTTAGTTTTAGTCAGATCATTGTGCATCCATCAGCCCATAGGAAAGAAAAAAACTTCTCAACATCTAATTTTACATTCACGGCAAACAGGCGCAGATAAAGGAGTGGAGACCTCCATAATGGTCTCGAGCAATTCACACATATTTATTTCTGCATTTTAGAAGCTTCAAGCCAGGGAGTGAAATCCGGACAGGTTGTTATAGCTACGCAATCCACAGGGGTTCCGATGTCTATTTAAAACCCCTCAGACCCTCCCTCTCTCCTTTAAACAACATTATATATCACACACACACTGCATGCTAATGCGGCCAAATCTCAATGAGCACTAAAACACATCTTAAAATTAGCTCATTCTGGTGTCTGGCTGCAGGCTGGCTGACGAGGCGACAGCGGGAACATCTCATCAGAAATCCCCCTTTGGCGATACCTGCTGATTGGGTCTTTAAAAAAAAGCAGCGAGCAGCGTTTAACTTTTAATATTTGGCTCCCGAGTTCTGCCACGAGCAGTCGCGAAAGAAAGACGACAGACTCTCATTTCGATCTTCTTCTTTCTTTCCCCCTTTTTTTTATTGAGGATAGAAATAAAAATCCATCAGCTCAGATTCTTTTTTTTTTTTTTTTTTTTTTTTTGCTGTGCGCGTGAGAGAGCGCGCATGTAGGCTTTCTGCTGGAGAAGCTTTTTTTGCGAAACTTTAAGGATGATATACCTTGGATGTTTCCTGCTGCTCTGTGGGCTCACGCATGTCATGGCAAGTTATCCCATCTGGTGGTAAGTTTTTATTTTCTTTACATCCCGAACGAACGGCGGCATGTGTTTTTTCTCGATGTTGGGAAGCGTCTGAGGATCCGCTTCCGAGGGGGGCTACTGGTCTCGTTCGGTTTCTGACAGCAGCGGGACGCTCAGGTGCGCAGACGGCGGAGCTGGTTTTAACGCGTTTGACATTGAGTGTGAACAATCTGAGGTGCAAAGGGGGGTTTGATAAGCAGACGAGAGTAACTGAGGCTTTTTATATTAAAACGATAGCAGAGACTCGATCTGTTTTTGCAGAAACCAAAACTCGCGGGGCGAAAAACACATTTTTATCTCACTTTCATGTGTATTTTTAATGCTATGAATCCCGACATATGCAATTTATCTGCGAACAATTTTCATATTCAGAGAGCAGCAGGTGCAAGTTTGTGTGCTTGCATGTGTGTGTGCGCGCGCGTCCACTTCTGTCTGTGTGTGCACGCGCTTGTGTGTGTGTGTGTGTGTGTGTGTGTGTGTGTAAGGGGGTCAAAGTGGCAGAGAACAAATAGGAAAACTTGCCCAGGATTTAGCTTTAATGCTTTGCGCAAACTCTATAAGACATTACGTTATTTTGTAATTAATATTGTCTGTGGAAACGCTGTGAGAATAATCGGTGCAGCCCGTGCAACGGATTCATTTGATTTTTCTCATCAAACTTTCTTTTGCTTTTAACTAAATGTAACCGAGCACCGCAGTCTGATGTGAGGCAGCAGCATTTGCTGTAACAGTGATCATGAGCATGGACATCTCAGTCCGCCACTGATTTCTTTTACATTTCTTCACTTTCCACATGTCCTCAAAACTCCAAAACTTGACAAATCACACTGAGGACTGCAGCATTTGACACTGACAATAACTGATGGCTTTCTTGCTTTTCATCCTCTCTTTAATCACACAAGTGAGACTGTAAACTGATGGCAGCAGCCTAATTATTCCTCATGTTTAACAAACTGAGGTTTATAAGGACATTTTTTTTACTTTGTATTTTTTGTTTTAGGTTGATGCGCTGTCTCATCCTCTGGAGATATTCAGCCCTCATGTTCAGTCCGCCAACTACACACACACACACACGAAAATCATAAATGTCTTTTTAGCACAAAGCAAACAAATGACGTCTGTTTTTATGATAAATCCTTCAGTATTTGGGGTTGCTTAGATATTAGGTGAGGCCTAATCTACTTCCCTTAATGGGTCCCCTGGTGGTAATTCTGATGAGAAACTAATTACACGCACAGCTGGAAGGAAATCCTGATATAACAGTGGGCCCTCTAAACCCAGAGGTGGAAAAAAAAAAAAGAACTGACCCAAATCAGCCCAGTCCTGGTTCTACAAAGTTCATGCATGAAGTCAAAATGGGTTTTTTGTACCACTGAGTTGATGTTCAGTGCATTCTGTCAACAGCTTGTGTTTTATATGATCTTGTCTTGAACTTTTTCTTGCCGTGGATGTGTGTGCAGTGATATGTTTTAGCCCTGCTGATTGACACACTCGAGCACACTGGCAAGGAAAGGCTTTGAATTTCAATCTCCATAAGAGCTTGTTGGGTTTTTTTTTTTTTTTTTCATTTCTTTTTTTGAGGAGTTATGAATGACACAATGGAAGGCAGGTTTCCATTCTGTCATAACAAAAACGCAACTAACTTCTGTGTTGATGGTTTGATGTTGGAGGGAGGGTCAGGTCTTTGATCGAGTGTAACTACAGAAGCAAAACAGAGGCAAGCGAAGGCAACGGGAGCACGTTTGCTGTGTCACTCCTACCAGTACGAGCAACCTCTGACTACAGAAGCAGCACATGGAGTCACCTCAAGTTGAACATTCTTGACGTAATGCTGAAGCTCTTTTTTTTCTCGCAAGACTACTGATGTGTTTTTTTTGTTTCGTGGCAACTCATCCCAAGTCAAATAACGCGGTTCCCTTTGCACTGCACTGAATACGCCTGCGTTTTCCCCTCCGTTTTCAAACAGCATGTCAGCCATCTCGGAGCCGTCGCCTCTGCGAAAAGCAACATGTGAAGGTTTGCTGACGGACTCAACTGAACTTGGCTTCAAGTGGCCATCGGAGCTGCATCCCCTTCAACCTCTGCGCCACAGTAGTCTCAGGGGATACGCACTAAGACAGGTTCATGTCTGTTTCTTCTCGACCTGCCATGACATAGCCTGGCTGCACCCGCCGCCCCACCACCCCCTTCCCTAGTCCACCCCACCTTAGAAGATAAATACCTGGAGGTGAAAGCTTGCCGCACATTCCTTTTCCCAAACATATTCTCTTGATGTCAAAGTCGGCTCCAAGGCCCCAGGGCCCACGAGTAAAGTGGTAATTCTAAGGTACCCTGCTTGGGCTTGCTGAAATATGCATTAAACCTGCGTGGATACACTTAGACAAGAGGGGGAAAGTCTGCGCTGAGACAAAAATTGAATGTGATATATGTTTTGCTTAAGTATTTATTTGTAGCAGTTTTCTCCAAAGTGTTCATTTGAGGACATAAACCTTTCCAACATGAATGAATCCTCTGTTTCTTTATCAATTATACTGACTATCAGTTTCCCTGGTGGCAGCTGGTGTGAGGAGGATAAATGATTTATAAGTAGGAATTGGAAAAAATGAAAACACAATAGATGCCTAAAATTTATGGTTAAGTTCCTTCCAAAAAAAAAAAAAAAATCATAAATCATCCCTGGTGGAACATGCCCTACCTTTCCTAACACAGGAAGAGGTGGCATGGATTACTCAGCCCCGCTGAGACAGACACAGAGACACGCGTGAGTGGAGCAACCTGAGCACATTGACTCACCGCGGTTTAGTGTGACATGGTTCAGGAAGATGTCCTGGCAGAAATGCATGCAAAAAGACCCTCACAGGTGTAGTCCTGATGGGTGTCCGGGCTCATTACAGACTCTGGCTAAGAGGAAACTCCAGTGTTTCTGATCAGGAACGAATGAAATGACAAATCCAGAGTTTTTCAGCTGTTTCCAGCTGTTGAGATTCGTTTCCTGCTCATTAATGCACAAATCTTTCAATGATAGTGTTGATGAAAATGTGATGGAAACTTCAGAGACGCCACATTTCTCTTGAGAGGAAAATGAAGAGCAGACTATCTGGGGTCTGTTACTTACAAAAAATCCAGACCTGCAGCACTTGAATGATGAATTGTTTTTCACGGTTTTCTTAGTGTTTCAGCTCTGTGTATTGTGCATGTTCAAAGCAAACCAAAAGTCTGCACCGGTTTAGGATGTGGATTCAGGTTTCTGTTGGGAATGATGTGCTTCAGGGTACATGAACTGACAAGGGCCAAAGAGAGGTCAGCTTGGAATAGGACTGCCCTTGTTTACTGATGGACGTTGCAGACAAACTGCAGACAAATATGTGATTTCCTCTCAAGTCGTTCTCAACTTGCCATTGTTCGTTCCCTGGATGCCTCATTTATGATTAACTAGAGTGGTCTAGTCTGTAGAAATTAGGCAAGAAATTCTGTTCAAAACCCAGCATGACGCATAACTCTGACATTTGCTTTGGGGGAAATAGCAGTGGTTCACTCATCTGATGGCTTACACACAGCTTGACACCTGACAGACAGCACTTAAGCGTAATATTGAAAATGAACCCCTGTACATTTCAAAATGTAATTGAGGTATTCAAGGTCAACATGTTTTGCTGGCATCTGAAGTCGTCAGCCAGGGGTCATTCGGCTGAGAAGGTCTTTTCTTGTGCTGTGAGGTTTGAAGGAAAGCAGCCTGAGGCCAGCATCGGGAGTTTTGGTAATCTCGTTGTGATCGAGCGATTAGTCCTTGGACAACAGCAAGCAGGTCAACGGATAGTGAGCAAACTGAGCGGCAAAGGACCGCACACCTGATCTGGCTCTGCCTTTGTGCAAAAGCTACTGTTATCAAGCCCATATCACTCAGGGGAGGATCAGCAGATTACTGCTGCCTGTGTTCACTCTTTAATTGACAGCTGAGGTTAAATGAAGACTTGTCTCAATTGCCAACAAGCTACTTTGTAGCTCCTCTGCGGAGCATTTGCCAAAGATAATAGGAACACTGCTATTAAATAAGCAAGTAGTCAAAATATTGATTTTGGTGACATTTCAATGTAAACTGCTCAACTCAGGTCAGCAGTTCATGCAGTTACAGAAAAAATGGTATTGGTTTATCTAAATTACATTAACACTTGTTACATATGTTTTTAAGAGCTAAATATGCAAATCAAACTCATTATCCAACTTTATATTATGTAGCATCAGCCAATGAGGCTTTCTGTGAGGGTGACATGTCTACAGACAGACTGACAAATGGTCATGTACAAGCACAGTGCAACAAAATGTTTAATAAAATTGGCTAAATCACCACACAATGAAACAGTAAATATCCCATTTCTATGATTACTGGTTACTAAAGGTCCTAATTGAGAGGACACAGAAAATAAAGACAGAAAGACAGAAAGAAAGCAGTAAAGGGAGCGAGACAGAGAGATGTAATCAGTGAACCAAGTTTGCACTTGTTGTATCCCAGAATACCTTCCTCAAAGGAAAAGGAGGGGGGTTGGGTTCTGTGTCACACTTAATACACTCTCTGAAGTTTCAATGTAGGGTTTGCACTCTTATTACCCTAAGCTGAAGGCCTGTTAAGTGTGCGGACAGTTAATAACAAGGTGTAGTTTTCCAAGTTGTCAGCTTAAGGTCTATGAAGACCTCTAGATGCACTGTGGACTTTCATCTCAGACAGAGAGACTGCCTGATTCTGTGGTGGCAGGGCTACAATTTCAATACACACAAAGGCCAGGTGTCTGCGCAGAGGGTAGTTGAAGGGATAAAGGCTGGACGCCTAATGGTAGCATCTGATAACAGCAAATAAACACAGACAATCAAATATACTCAGACGTAAAATTACAGTGCACCTGGAGAGAAATTAGTCTCCCACTTGAGTGGTGTTAAATCAGTAAATAAAGACACACGCAGGCAGATGAGAGGCACTGGCAATGCTGACTTCCCCTCTTCTTGCAGGTCACTAGCAGTGGGCCAGCAGTACTCATCACTGGGCACTCAACCTATCCTCTGTGGAAGCATCCCGGGTCTGGTGCCCAAGCAGCTGCGATTCTGCCGGAACTATGTGGAAATCATGCCCAGTGTGGCTGAGGGCGTGAAGATTGGCATCCAGGAGTGCCAGCACCAGTTCAGAGGCCGACGCTGGAACTGCACCACAGTCAACGACAACCTGGCCATCTTTGGGCCAGTGTTGGACAAAGGTAATGTTGCAAAGCAAACACATTCAAGTGAGTTAAGAAGCGAGCTCTCTTTAGCGTCATGCTTTTGCTCCTATTCTTTCATGCAAAGAGCCTGTCAGCGCACCTCGAGCAATATTTGTCATTCCTGGTGTTTTAATTTGGCAGTGGAAGTCGAATTCACTAGCTGTTCAAAGGTCAGACAAAACCAGTGGTTTGGCAGCATTTCCGCTAGTGCTAGTCGCCCATTCACAGGTCACAGTTCAATAATCAAAGAAAGGTGCTATTAAAAATCTACATGAGCCAGGAAGGAAGATGAGGCAGGAAAATCATGACTGCAACACAACCATTCTACAGATAAATCTAATTGATGGGGCAAATTTCATTCTGTAAGTTTTATGTAAAAATAGTCTTTGGAAGGAAAGTATAATGTTTTTGGTGATACTGTATACTACACCTACCAAACTTTTACTTTGGTGATGCTGTCTGACCCTAACAACCCTAAAATTATGTTTCTATGTTTCTGGACCTTATACCTCCTGCCCTATAGCCTTCTTAAGTTCTTAAAGGTCTTAGTTCTTCAAACCAACTGCAAAACGACTACAACTGACAAAAATTAAAATGATTTATTGCACCTCTATGCTGATTAACTCTTCCATTAACAATTCTATATTCTCTCTGCCTTATATTTGCATTAGAAAAGCTGCACTCCCTGCGCGCATCATCCATTATGCTCATTCAAATCCTTGTTTAAATAGACTTTCGACCGAACAAGCTCCGAGCAGCCTGTATGCATAGAATAATGTACACAATTAAGACCAGTGAGTTCTGTCTTGTTGGAGTTTTCTTTAGGAGGAAATTCCCTGTGAGGGTTCTGCTGTCCAATCCTCTAAAGTGCCTTACACAAGATTGTAATTTGAGTTACGGAGTTTTCCAAAATACCTTTTTCTCAATAGATTCTGTGGTGATGTATTGTGACTGTCAGGCATATGTCTATTCTGGTGTAATCAGGGGCTCAGATTGCAAAAATCCCCCCTGCACAATACACATTTTTATGACAAAAAAAAAACAAGAAACCCAAAGTAAAGAAAATCATTTTAAGTCCATATTTTATTGTCTTCAGGAGTTGTGTACTTTGTTTGAGGTAGAAATAATCTGAGCACTTCAATGTCATGCAATTTAAAAGCAATAGTTTGATATTTTGGGAACTTCCTGCGCAGAGTTAGATGAGAAGACCACTCTCACATCTATCCATTCGCTAAACAGCTGGTTAGCTTAGCACTTGTCATTTTTACACTTTGGTTTTTGTGCAGATAAATTAGATAAAATTGGTGTCATTAGTGAGCTTCGGAGGTGCTGGTCAGCAGATTCAGTTACCTTCAGATAGAGCCTGCCCTGCTTTTGTTTCCAGTCTTTATGCTAAGCTAAACTAACCAGCTGTTGGCATTAGCTTCATGTTTTACAGATATGTATGAGGGTGATGTCAATCTTCTCATTTTACTCTTGACAAAAAAGTGTGCTTCACAAAATGAGTATTGCTTTGATGCCCACAGTGAGCAGAGCAGGTGCTCACACATGCATAAATGCAGTTTTTTTGTGTGTGTTCTTTATGTCTTGCTAACTCTAAATGGAGTGACAGTTTCAAAATTGAGAATGAGTGAAAAACATAGGGGTTGAGGGTCTGGGACCTAAACCTGTCACCTAGTTTACAGAAGATCGATGCAAACTCGGGGGGGGTGGAGGTTAGTCAGGGCAATTGCTTTTAATAAACTCCTGAGCCAGTTGATAGAAGGGGCTTGAGCTCAAGTAGGTGGCTAACGATAGGGGTTCTCAATCCGAGCCCTATTGTGGTGCAAAATGCCACCACATCTCTCCCATTGCCTCCCCTCCCAGGCCTAAATTGCAGGGGTACTGAGTGGAAAGAGGAGGCAGCTACTGGGCTTTAGTGAATCATTTTGATTGGATTAAGGTCACTGAGGCCCTTAATAATGTGAGAGGTCAAAGTGGCTGGATTAAGTGCCTTTGTCAGAGGCCAAGGAGAGTGACTCAGGGGCTCGCAGGCCTTTGATAGGGCTTAGTAGGAGAGGGCTTCCATTTCACTGGATTTGATTGATGCTGGTGTTTGTCTGTGCATCAGGGCCATTGTCCTCACTGGTGTCTGTTTGTCTGTGATTCAGACTGTTGTGTGTCGGTTTCCTCCTGCCTTTTTGGGGGCCGAAGCTGAAAGGAAGGGGTGGGCGCCTTTATAGGATTCAGAGGCTTAGTTCCTATCAGTTGGCCCATCACTGGCCATGTCCCCCTCACCTTCACCTGAGAAGTTTGTTTTACAGAGGCAAATTAAGCGGAGTGCTCAAAGAATGGAACTGACTACAAGACAAAACTGAATGGAAAACATTTTTATGCTTGTAGAAAAGTGCTTTGATCTCTTACATGACTTCCTTTCAAATACATAAACATACTTGTGATTACCATTGCCATTACCAGACACAAACATCCATCCATCTAAACGCCCACTGTTGCGCATGCTCAGACACATCGTCATGCAGCAAGACATGAAAGAGTTAAGTGACTCCTGCCTTTAAAATGGACACATGATTCTTCTGTATCTGCATGTTCTCTCTCCTTTACACATGGCCTGATCCTCTCTCTATGTTTCTCTCTCACTCCACACCCCAAATCACGAGCCCTGCCTCTAGGCTATGTCTGCGTCAGCACTCATTAATTTACATTAACTAAAGTGTCAAAACATGCACTGCTGGAATCTGCCTGTGATGAAAGGTAATAGAAAGCTGCGCAGGTGTTCTTCGTCCGCAGAGCCGATCCCAGAGCTGTTTCGGCATTCTTGGTATTTACAGAACACCTACGTACCTACTATATGGGTATAATCAGGCTCTGGTTTATGAGTCATATGATAGAATTAGTGAGGGCAACTTGGCTACAAAGAGTGGACAGTCACAGTTTCACAGGTGTTGCCACCCACACAAGTATAGACATGCACCGTCACCATTCTACTTCAAACCATTAAATTCAAATGAGGCTCATAGGAAATTCCTATTACGTAATATAAAGCATGTGGAAGGGACTATAAAGATTCATAGTGTTGCAGCTCTGACTTGTCTAACCCTCATTCCCTGTAGGTACCCCTTCCTTGACCAAACTCCGGGGAACCATACCAGGAAACCCACCCAATAAATTAACCTAAATCATTAAGTCCCATCTAAACTAACTGGGAAAAGGTCAGGGGATGTGGGTTACGACCCGTGACCTGAGGATGAGAAAGTGTAACCATTTAGGATGAGCTAAGAGGTCTCTGCTTTTCATGAGACGTATGTCTCTCCATGCTGGGGGAGGGAAGCTGGCGCACCAGTATATCATTAACTCTGGGCAAGAAAGAAAGAAGGGGTGTGGTAAATGGAGTTGATGGGGGGACCTTAGCCCCACTCCCTGCTGGGCACTGCTCAGAGCACAATATCTTCGCAACCATGAGATTAAGCAGGAGAAAAAGTGCTTTTCCCCATTCACACGCCCTTTAGATTGTTTTATTAAACCATTTGAATAGGGATTTCCCCGTCTGCCGACAAGCGGGGTCCAGCCAATGCATAGTTCTCTGTTGCTATGACTTAACTTGGTCCCCACTAATCACTGGCCAGGGCAAATTTCATATAAAATATCTGGGGCTATTGTGGGCCTAACACAGCGTGACAGTGGCAGCACAATAGGGGATTCAACCCCCCAGCAGGTTGTAGGGACCACTTGGCCTGCAAGGGTCTGGCAAAGTTTGGTGGAGGAACATTGTCGGAGTGAAAGTGTCCTGAAATACCATAAATTGGTCGTAAAACAAAGAAGAGCTGAGCAACTAATGTAAGAGCTGGTGCTTCCAGGTGAAGTAAATGCAATTATAGTTGTATATAGCCGCAGAATATTATATATTAAACACTGTATTTGCTAAAATGTTGTGGTTATAATAAAAGCATAGTTTGTACCTTAATGGTGAAGGTTTCTGCATAACAAATAAGTGTTAAAGAGCTTAATGGACAGTAGCATTATTGCTTGGCATAGATATTTATTTGCTTCAATGCAGTTAACCTGTTATATGTGTGTACAAACACCAGTTCTTCTAATATGTATATAATGACCACGTAATGTGCTGAAATTTAGTGATGGCAGTTCATAGTCCCTGTATTTTTGTGTAATCAAGGTTTGTTGTTAAAGAGTCCGGGGTCTGCAACCTTTAAGACCTACTTGATTTTTTTTTCTAAGATAGCCTACTCTACTCACACACAGAGACACCAGGACATATTTCATTTTGACCCGATCCTTCTCCTTTGCTCGTTTTATCCCAAGATAATCCTCTTTTCATCTCCGACTTTAACTCCTCCTCCCCCTTATGCTCCGCAGCATCAGTGCCAGTCATCTATAAGGCTAGGTTTGGAAAGGAGTTCCCCAGGGTTCTGTTTTCGGTCCACATTTCTTCACACTTTTCACAAATCAAGATCAACATTCTGTGATGCATTAAATTTAATTAGATTTCTATGCAGATGACACAATCTTGTATAAAAGAGACAAATGGTTCAAAGAGAAAAGTTATTATTTAATATGGAAGTTAGCCACCTGAGTCCCCTAATACACCTCAAACAGAATCCATATTATCAATGCCCTGACATTTTAGTTTGATGCAGGACTAACACCTTGGACATACACTTCAACTCACTTATAGCTTATAAATTAAATTTATCCCTGTAGACAGTTTCCTGATTCTACGATCTACATCTAACAGCCTTCAGCTACCGTGGTTGCAAATATAAAAACACAATATCCAGGAGACATGATCAGTGCTGGATGCAGTAAGCAAGATTTGAGGAGGGAGAGCAGAGGTTCAGAGGTTTTGTGAACATTAGTAACCTTGTGCATATACAATAGCAGTGTGCAGTGGGTGGTGGAGGATGCCAGTAGACCTTTTCTCTTGCATCATTGTTTCTAATGCCCTTTAGTCCTCAAACTGGTTGGGACCTGCTGCAAGGGAGGAGCTCTTACTGCCTTTAGATTTATTCTCCTCCCTTCTTTCTTTTCTTTCTTTCCCTCTCTGTCGTTCTTGTTCTTTGGACAGAAGCATGCGCCGCCTCTTTATCTATCCCATAAACACACACAATCCCAAATTTATAGATCTTTAACCCTCTCTGTCCATTTCTTTTGTCTCTGTCTGTTCATGTCATATTTACACCTGGTGTTTCCGCTTTCTTTATTCTGTCTCTTTTCTTGCGATTATGCAAGACCATACAAGTACATATATTCAAGGCAACCTCCCAATCATATTGAATTCTGTTAGAGCGGGGAAGGCTGGAGCAAATGTCTCCCCTTCTATAACGCTGAAGTGTTTGTTCGGGATTGCATATCTGGACACGATGGTCCCATCTCCATGTTGTGTCTATGTTTGTCCCCACAGTGTGAGGCAGTTTTCAAACCTTTCAAAAGCTTAATTGAGTCTCTTAATTATAGGCCTGTCAGGCCCGTCTCTTCCTCTCATCTCTTTGGAAGATCCTGATCCCTCTGAGTCATCAGGTAACAATGTCAGACAGACGCACAGAGGCCTTGCTGGCCTTGTTCAGAGACGGGACGATTGATGTCTGGGCTAAATGAATCCACACACTGGTACACCTTGGCAGATACCTAAACACATGGACTGTAAAGTACGTATAGTTTATTTGATGTTGTCTTGTTGGCTTGGGTTGAGTATTTGCTTATGCAATCATGCAAGACTGAACACAAGCACATATCCATCTAAACAGGTGGTGACCTACTTTCTCTAGCAATTATAGCTACAAGTATTCTAAAAATTTAATCCCAAAAATAATCATTAGCATCAGAAACTCATTACTCGTGTGACAACCCATGATTATTTAATTCTGCAGAGGGTTTTCTGCGCAGGATGTTGCCTCCGAGTCTTTTTTTCCACTGCTGCATGTCTTACAGATATCTGAACTTCTCTTTCCAGCCACTCGAGAGTCAGCATTTGTTCATGCTATCGCCTCGGCGGGAGTGGCATTTGCAGTGACCCGTGCCTGCGCTGAGGGTTCGGCCACCATCTGCGGATGTGACACACGCCACAAGGGCCCCCCCGGTGAGGGATGGAAGTGGGGTGGCTGCAGCGAGGATGTGGAGTTCGGCAGCATGGTGTCCCGGGAGTTTGCTGATGCGAGGGAGAATCGCCCTGATGCACGCTCAGCCATGAACCGCCATAACAATGAGGCAGGAAGAATGGTGGGTTTTCGAAAAGCTCTTTTTGCTAATTAAGTTCTAACAGTCTTTCAATCAGTTGGTTGATTAACACATTGTTTTTTTTATTATTCTTAGTCCCTCAATGACAACATGTTCCTGAAGTGTAAGTGCCACGGGCTCTCGGGCAGCTGCGAGGTCAAGACATGCTGGTGGTCTCAGCCTGACTTCCGAGTTATTGGTGACTACATGAAGGATAAGTATGACAGCGCATCAGAGATGGTGGTGGAGAAACACAAGGAGTCCCGTGGATGGGTGGAGACCCTGAGACCCAAGTACAACTACTTCAAACCCCCGACGGAGCGAGACCTGGTTTATTACGAAAGCTCACCCAATTTCTGCGACCCCAATCCCGAGACCGGCTCCTTTGGCACCCGCGACCGCATCTGCAACCTGACGTCCCACGGCATAGACGGGTGCGACCTCCTCTGCTGCGGCAGAGGCCACAACACCAGGACTGAGAAGAGAAAAGAAAAGTGCCACTGCATTTTCCACTGGTGCTGCTACGTCAGCTGTCAGGAGTGCGTGAGGGTCTACGACGTGCACACCTGCAAATAAGGACGCGTGGTTCTCGTCTTTTCTCACCAAAATGTAAAGACTTCAGTAGGCAGGAGAACAAATACAGCAAAGAGACTGTCAGGCTGTCTGACCCGTTCGTGGACTCCAGCGGCAGGCAGACTGAAACGGCCTTGTGCTTTGTGCTGTGAAGCACCTCTGCCTCAGTCAACTGAAACGGTTGAACAGATGTTGCCGTCACAAAGCATCACCCGTATGAACTGTGGTGATGGCGACGATGACAACAATGTTGATATCTCTAGCTATGACGAAAGAGTTTTCATGTACTGACGTAGGAAAGGAGAACAGTCGGCTAATTGACAAACACCATATTGGTGATTCTTTTTTTTTCTGTGTTTCATGTAGTTACTTTTGCTGAGAATAGTACAGCACTGCCAATGCTTTCAAATCTATGGGGCAAACAATGAAAATGTCACGTTCTCTGCAATGTTAAACCATCATTTGTTTTTGCCACGGAAAGATTTCTGAGCAATTTATCAGACACTCAGCAGCATGCATTCTCAATATTATACGTATGTATGTGTGTATCTGAAAACTAACATTATCATTGTGCGAATGAGTTTTGTAGTGTTAATATGTTACTGATGTTTGGGTAAGAATGCACTTGCACCTGAGTGAATGTAGTTATTATGCTGCAGTGTGTTTACATATTCTCAAATCCTTAAGCTAACAAGTTAATATCTGCTTTAAATGACTAATTTTATCTCGAGAGTAGACATGAGCCACACCAACCGTACATCGAACAAGAGGCCGCGCGTTTCCTGAAACAGCTGAAAACGCTGGAGGCTTTTTCTGAAGAGTAACAATGCTTTGAACAACGTCGAGAGTTATGACCAAAGACAAGAAAAGAAAACCTCCTGTGAGTCTGCGGCGGTCAGAGAGCCACAGACGAATCTGAAAGGTCAGCACTTGTGTCCTGTTGAGAAACATGAAGCATGTTCTCCTTGTTTTTATCAGTATTAGCAATGTCTCATGTGACTGGGCGCAGGGGAAAACTGTTATTTATAAAAGGGATATTCCTACTATATTTTTTGTTTCATTCACACACATATTCTTTTACTTTGATATTTGATGAAATAGAGGTAAACTCTGTACTCCCTGGCAAAATAAAACACAAATGGCAAACAAACCGCAAACTAAGCTGTATCATATAAGCTGTGTATAATGCAGTATAATTTGCAGTTGTAGTAAAATGATGACCAAAACCTGTGCATGTGATGACTCTCAGCTGTGGCTTCTTGTTCCCCAGACTAAACAACAAGCAGCATCACTGAAACTATCAATACTTCCCTTATTTTAATGCTGCTAAGTAAAGATAATATTTGTTTGTGTGCGTGCATGTGTGTGTGTGTGTGTGTGTGTGTGTGTGTGTGTGTGTGTGTTTGTGTTTAGGTCCTTGCATACAGTGTGTCTTTGTCTATTTGTGTTCTATTCTTGCATGTATTGATTCTTTCTGTGAAAGAAATCTGTTACCGGTATATATAGTTTGGAAGAAATGTGAAGTTTTGACTAATTCTTGCATACAGTAATTCCCATTTTAACCAAATAGACCAAAATAGAGTTTATGTTATTTTAGATGCTTATGGTTCTGTAGTCATGCTTAACATCAGGGCGGAAATGATTCGTGTTGCTCTCCCTTAATTTGAGAAGAAATAAAACGGCATATTTATTTATTCAGAAAGTGAAAAACTACTAAAAGCTGAGACAAGATGTCTGAACTAGCACCATAAGGTTTATGAAAATGTGTGCATGCTATTTCACTGAGACCCTCATCTTTGGAGAGATGTGTAAAGTGACTGATGAATTATTGTAATGCTACTTCTCAGGCATGTATAGTCCTCAGATTTTAATCCAAATTGCCACCCATGATTATCCTGAAAGAAAATATTCATGAGCAGCCATAACCGGATTCACTTTTTAAGTCATCTTTAATAAACGACACAGCAACTCATTATCAGTACAAGACCTGTCATCTTGCATTCATTGCTGTTCACTTTGTATGTGATTGACTGCTTGTGTGGACAATTTGCTTATGTTCTAATTTTTTGTTACGTCTTTAAATCCAAAGTTTTGTACAAACTAGTTTTTGCGTTTTTATGGATTTCTAAAATTGGATGTTTTTTATAATTATTTATTTCATGCTATGTACATATTAGTAAGTCAAAGTATATATTTGCAGAAATACATGTTTTTTTGAGGCAGTGTTGTGACTTGTAACACTGTAGCCTTTTTACCTCATCTCTGTTTTTTCACTGACTGCACACAGGTATCGTTTGTCCTGCTGCCTGTAGTAGATTTCTAAAGTTAACTCTGTAACACCAAAATAAAGCAACATAAACAACCAAACTGCTTTTCCGTTATCTATGACTGGACTTTACATGTAATCAGTTGTTTTGTTGATTTTTTTTTAGCGTGACTGCTTAGAAATAAGCACAGCTAAGGATGGATCAAGCGCCCACTGACCTCTGACCTCCAGGGGCCGACTTTCCGGAAGGCTCATGGACACAGGCGCCAAAATCGTACATATTACATGTGTATAAATGTTGCGCTTGAATCTCAATGTGACAGCACAATGCAAAATAAGTCAGTAACATTATCCTGGGTCTTCAGAAAACAGGTGATTGGACGATGGAATCAGCCTCCTTTAAAACAACACAGACATAAAGCAGTGGCTGCCTCAAGTTCAGACTATTTTAATCAAGTCATGACTGTGTACAGCTCGTGTTAGTTGCTTGAAGGGGGAAAAAAAAAGTTTTCCTTTTGATGAAGCTCATCGTGGCGGGTGGTGGGAAGAAGAGCTTGAACAGGTTGTATTCATGGATAAAAGAAAACTAAAATGCTGGGACTTTCCCAAAGAGGACACAAATATGACACATATTTGCCAATAACCAGTTTGACAACACATGCGAGAGCTGCTGAGGGGGAAATGCAGCAAATACGAAACTCAACCAAATAACCAAACTTTACAGGTAGAGAGATGACAGCAGAAACTGTTTCCAGGGGACACCAAAAAGTGATGCACACGGCCAGGACGTGCGTGTTGCTGTGGTTTGTGACTCATGAAGTTATTGAAGTTGGCTATTCACAGGTGCTGTTGGAAAATGAGCCTCAAACTTTGAACCCCTTTCAGGTACAATCATGCAGGTAAGCTTGTTGTTGTTGACACCTAATGGCCAATGAATCACCCACAAGACCGCCTGATCATTATGAAGACGCTATTACTGCAGATAATACTGACGCCTGCCCTAATCACAGTCACACACTTAAAGTATGGACGAGCTGTCAGTCATAAAGACTAATAGATTTAGGCCATAATAGCCAAACATGGGCTCTGGATTTCTCATAGGACGAAAGGAGATGAAGAAAAAGCTGGACTAATAATTTGATTCCTTTGAGAGGCTGCAGAAGCCAGCTGTGCTTTTTGGAGAAACAATAATAAGGGGGGGGAATCTCAGTGATGAGAGTTTAGAAATAGATGGAGCTTTGTGGAGGAGAAAGACCTGATCTCAAGATAGATTAGGGGTTGGATGTGAATAGAGCCCACCAGTGCTCCGGCTCAGCCGCTGGACCCCTGATAGTCTTTGAGCCCTGCAACAATGTCACCACCAGAGGCCAGGTCTCACTGCTATCTAACCCCATTATCTCACAGAAAGATTGATACACACCCCCTCCAGAGTGGAAGCACCACAAAAAGTGATACCCTTCCGTTCTCATTCATGTGGATTCATTAGTCTCGCCCGCCCCCACATCAAACTATATTTTAAGCCGTCTTTCACAGTTTGTCCTACGACTAAACCTCATTACTTGGGCGTACTTAGTTTTCCAGACATACACGAAAATGCTACGGCATTTAAACCTCGTGATGGAAAACGAGTGAAGTCTTGCTGAAGTGTATGAACTCCTGGGAGCCTGGCCAGGTTCAGGTTTGGTTTAGTGACCGGGAGGCTGTCGGCAGCTCATTCCACACCTCGACCTTTGACTCTTTTCACACCATCTGAACGGGAGAAAAACGACTACAAAACATGAAACAGATCACAGGATGGACAGAAACTCCGGCCCTGCAGCGACGCTGCCTTCTGGCTGAAGGAAATGGGCCCTTCCCATCAGCCAGACCCACCTAGCAGCTTTGTCACCCAAGTGAGATGAACATTGTTAGCAGATAGTTGCCAGAGGAGGCTACGGCGGCTCCAGTGAGGGAGATGGCATCCTGACTGTGAGAACTTCGACGCGACCAGACTGCAAGAGGCACCACCCAATAACCATATAAATGGGAGACAATGGGCCTAATTGCAATCAGTGTCCTCTTCTTACTTTATGTCCTGAGTTTCACCCTGACATTCACAAGAGGCCCCTGCATGCATTTCAATAAAGCCATGCTGTTGTGGGGCAGACCTGAGCGACATGTATACAGTGGAGTGGTGCAAAGGCCCACACTCAGATGACACGATGCAAATACTCCCACAGAAGTCACACTTTGGTTACAGCCAGCTTCTGTTTCGCTCTTCCCGAGGCCTTTTGATGTTCGAACAAGAAAAAAAAAATCACTGACAACTAACATGCAAGCTGGGATGATTATCGGCGCCTTTTAATGTATCTGATGTTTTACATGGGTGCAAAAGTTTAACGTCAAAAGATGGCAGCTGCTCTGACGCTCAGCAGCGCAACATGAAATGCATCTGCAGTGTAGCTTGAAGGAATGCGATTCTCAAAGCTCTTCTTGTTTATACGTAGGTCGCACACACCAAAGGTGATGGGCCGAAGCTGAGCTACAGAGGGGAGTGTGGTGTGTGTGTGGGCATTTCATTATGCAGCTGACTTTGAAGCCGCTCTTTTGATGTCTATGAGGTCTTCTGACTGAAATTAGATCACTCCCTTGGATTTGGTGCGTGTTTTAAAGACGTTTAACACATCGGACCATCCAGATCAGAAGATTATTCAGAGTAAAAATATAACGCATGAAACAGTCTCGTTATGCTGCCTAATTGCAGTCTAATTTGAGACGCTGACGCATGTGATCACTGTATTTGACTCCCACTTTGAAATATTACAGACTCACAATGTTCAGATGACATTACTTAGCCTTATTAGTCCTGCTTTTATATGGCCGGTAAGTGATGATATTTCTCACTTCTATTTTCTAAATAAATAGATCCTGACAGCACTCACACCTTCACCCAACACTTCAGCCACTAAATTCTAACTTAAGACTCACCCATGTGTTGTTTATCACACACCGCTAATCACTTTTTTGCCGCTTTTGGATAAACATTAGACAGACAAAATAATCTCCAGACTACTCTGACACAAATAAAACTGTTCTCGAATAAACCATCTTAACATCCATAGCAATCTCGGCATTATGTTTTCTCTTTTACAGCCAGGGAGGGGAATGTGCGAAGTATGTCACCTGCCTTGAATGAGGATGATGGGTTATCTGCAAGATTTCTAAAGAGGACAGCCATCATCAGAAGAGATGTGACACCTGTAAAGCAGCCTTATCCCCTTTTGAAGTGCCTGTTTGTATTGTTCAAGCCAACAAAGGAATTTTGCCACCTCTGTACTTACAGGAGAACATTAGTCAAAGTGGGAGATAACAAGGAAGGAAAGGGGGGAGGGGGGTAATGGGAGACGTCATGCACTACACCGTCTACAGGTGTGTGTGTGCACGTTCGATTACCACACTGAGTTTTTTTGGGGAGCCCTCTGTGTTCAGGTATGCTGCTGTAAGATGTGGTCTGGCGCTGGTGGTGGTGGTGGTGGTGGTGGTGGTGGGGTGCTGAGCCTGGAGTTTGACAAGGGGGTCATCATCCAGATCAATGTGGGCTGGGGTTGAGAGGGGGGGAGGAGGCAGACATGATCACTCATTAGTCACCTTTTCACCTCTCTGTAGCTGAAAGCGGTTCAGCAGGTGGGACGGAAATGTATGCACTTCCATCATCTCTCTGGTGGGGTCTTTGGGATAAAGATCTAATATTTATAATAGATCCATAATATTCATTAAGACAGATTATTAATTTGTGTGCAACTGAATCCTAATGTTGTTTGTTCTTATTGGGAATTACACAATTATTATGTGCATCTCATTTTATACAATTTTAAACTTGCAGATAAGATTTAGTGGCCTTTAGACAGTGTCTGCCTGAGAGTTTTTACAGCTCAAGGTGAGTTTTTGCTGCAAAAATCTCAGTGACATCTGCGCAGACTGGAAGTTTTGAAGTTGCTTGGAGCAGCATAAAGCTCTGCAGTGAAGTAATACGTTGGAGTTTTATGATTTTCTTTGCAAAAACAGGGGAAATGAGGCCCAGGCTGAAAATTATCACTAACCTGTATATTCCACACTGAAAGCAGAGCTTTCCTGAGTGGATGAAATATGTAGGTTTTGTATGGTAGTATGACTAAGACAAACTGAAATTTCCAAAAATTACTGTTGTGTGAATGTCAGGTGGTTAACCCTTTACAAACATGGCCAAAGTTTCTTCAGTGGTATACTCAAGTACTGCCCTTAAGTGCAAATCTAAGGTACTACAACTCCAACACATTTGTCTGACAGCTCAGTTACTCAGAGTCAGTTACTTGTTACTTTTCAGATTACAATTCTTCTTACCCTTCCCATCCAGTGAAAACCATGTTGATCCAAATCTGCTGATTTTGAATTGTTTTTTTTTCTGACAAATTGTAGGATTAATTGTTCTTTATGGGTTGAGGAAATTCTCCTACTTCTTAAGCTAAGTAAGATCTTAATAATTGTCTAGACAATGCATCATCACAAAGGTGGAAACATCTACAGCAGTAAAATGCAACACACACATTCATGCAGCAGTAACTTTAATCCAAAGACGTGATACAATCATAAAACGCTGACAGGAAGCATTTTTCTGCAGAATGATCACTTCCCATGGTTTTAAGTAAATGTTGCTGATAATACTTACTTTTACTTAGGTAACATTTTAAATGCAAAACTTTTAATTATAGTTTAAATTCAAACTACACTGCCGATTACTTCCATTTAGCAATGGAAAGAGGTCCCTATTTCATGTATTAGCATAGCCAAAATATAGGTATTGTAATGAAGTATAAAACAGTGATATGACTGAAGTCTCAATGCAGGCAGGAAACAGGCAGCATTATGGCTGTCAGTGAAATCATTAGTTTATACTTCTGCAACCATCTGCTGTCATAAAGAGAAGATAAAAGTGCAGAGAGACATATGACCATTTTTAATTGTCAGCTGATTTCAGTGTGGATGTGACACTTACTCAAATTAATCAAAAAATGATCAACAAACTCAATGAAAACACAAATGTTGTAGTTATATACTCTAATTCATAATAACAAAAGTCAATCAAAGTTTGAATCAGAGTCATTCAGTGTCATGGCTAGCAGAGCAGGCTAAGATAAAACGTGCTCTTCAGTAAACACTTGACCTGTGTGTAAAGTGATTAACACAGAAAACGACAAACACCCTCTGTTTTCATTTTCTATTCCGCTTTACCATTTGGTTTCCATGCATCTTACCATACAGTAGCTCAACTGGCAAACAACTCATGTAAATTTGGGAGGCTGGAGAGAGAACTTGGTTTCACGCGAACCATATTGGTAAACGCTAGAATCAAATATTACCTCAACCTATTTATTCACAAACTTGTTTTTACTGTGCATCCACCTTTTTTGGAAACTTCCATTGTCAGTGATCGAAAACATCAGATTTAGTGTGGACGGAGGGCCAAAATGGGGAAAAAAAAGAAGATGCTTGTCCAAATTCATCCACATTATTGTGGACATGTCCTGAGTGAATGAGTGAGATTGGGTATATCAATTACAAGGTGGCTAGCAGGGGAGAGGAGCGGGGTTATCATTAGCAGGGACTGGCGCTGGCCTCTGGTAGTTCCAGTAATTACCTCACAAAGGGTGGTGCTTGCCTTCCCACTGCTTTTCCCACACTGCACTGCAGGCTCAGAATTCCAATCGGCCCCAGACCTGCAATCTCCTCGGTTTTAGACAGCAAATTACTGACAAGTCCCATTCTTCACAGCACTGTAATTGCTTTTTAGTGCTGTTTTTATTGAGGCAACCCCAACCCCCTTGCCCTTCCCTCAATAAAGCCAAGTCAGGGAAGGGGCGAAGGGTTAATATAGATAACATTAGGACCTAATTGGAAGGTCTTGGACCTCAGGAAAGTTTTGGCATTTTTTTAAATATCTCTCTTAGTTCTTCAGTGAACTACGTTTTTGTATTACATCTATTTTGTAGTGATCAAGAGACACGTGTTTTCTTTGAAATTTGTTGTTAATTAGTCCCACGTTCGTTATGACGATACATGCAAACTCTGCACTCATGCTTCTGCGTGCGTCTGCTCCAGAGACGTGATATCATTAAAGCTCTTCACATCCCATACAAAGAGAGGCACTGAGCATCTTGGCTACTCCACGGCTTAAATCACTTCGTGTTGTCTTTCCCACCCCTGCGCATTACGCTCTCAATCTATTACTTTGTGGAAATCATTAGTCTCCATGTCAATACAAGCTCCGAGCAGAGAAAACATCTCATTATGGGACTTAAGGAGATCCGTAGCATTCTTGGCTCCGTCAAGCTGTTCTTCCTTTCTCAATATAGTTACTTTCCTTTCACTGAGAGGACAAATTCTCAACGTTCCAGTGCTGGACAACCAAACAGTTTCCATTTGAAATGGGGAAAAAGAGAAAGAATGGAAAATGGCTGAGGGATTAGAGGATCTAAACAGGATAAAGGGATCGGAGATTCTTGGTGTGATCTAGTTTAGTTTGAAAGATGGAGGGTCTTAACAAGGATTTGAGACTTTAGAATTCATTGTACCATTATTTCCATCCTGTGCAGTTTCAGCTAAATTGTTTGCCATTTTGTGGCCCTTACAAGATCACAGTTCCTCGCAGCTTTACGTGCAAGTCGACGCACAATATTTAGAATAATTGTGACAGAAAGTGTTCCTTTTATTTACGCTCACTTCATTAGGTACACGAGAGCAATGTAACTACTTTTACGAAACTCATTATTTTCCAGAGAGGTAATAATTCCGCTTTATGTTTATTACTGAGGTCGTAGTGGTTATTATACTGAAAGATGTTTGTAATATTCTGCCCCTCTCATGTGTCTAGAGCAGGTGGACAGAATATTAGGAACACCTCTCAAGATATAGCTACAGTCCAGTTCAACACTGCTGCAAACTTAATAATAGACATTTAGTTAAATGAATACTTCTCTGACACTGTCAACTAACACCAAATACCATTAGCTTTGTGAAGGCAGAGCTGTATTGGATCATATTAGATTTTTACAGCTTGTTTCCCACATTTATGTTTCCATATTTGATGTGGAAATGCTCAAAATGCATTTGTGAAGGTGCAACTTGCTTTATGCATTCAGCTGGCAGTCTTTTCAGGTAAAAATGTAACAGCTCTATACAGAGGCTTTTTTCTGCCTAGACCAAACACAAACACAATATCAATATCATGCGAAGAACAGTTTAATATGGTTTAAATGCTAAAGAGTGATCTACTCGTCTCCTGTTTTTGGTCTGTGCTTTAAACGTGACCACATCCGGGCTTTATTGGCGGAGCAGCCCTAGGGCTACAACCTGCAATTGACTTGGGTAGCAACCCAATTCGCCTGTGCCTTTTTTGTGTCCATCTCCCTGTCAGTCTGAGCAGGTTGACACCTCTGACCCTGTCAGGGTGTCAAATAGCTTGTCAGAGGCCTTCAATAAAGTGCAACGACAAGCCCTCTAATGCCTCACCACACGAGTTCCAGCCAGAAATGAGAGGCTGCCGTCTTTCCAGCCTCAAGGCAGACAGGTGCGCCATAGAGCAACACACACTCCAAACGTACACACACCCAAAGAAGCCCTCCCTATCAGAGTAATGACCGACAAAACGGCAGGTCATGACACTGCTCACATGTTGAATATCAACATTAACATTACAACATATTAAGGGGGAATTATCTCAGAATTCTCATTATGTGTTTGGGCCTGTGGTGCACTCACTTGGATGCAACGTTCTAAACGCCTCCAAATTCATTATTCAATCACTTGAGGATTATCTTTCAGTTGTCAGTAGCAATAAAAAACAGCCTGCCTGGACCACCTTGGGAGAATGTTCGGCCTGTCACCAGAAGGCCCACAGGGCCACTTACAATCAACTTGTCAATGTCACGGACGCCTCAGTGTTGGAGGAATAAGGTGAGACCACGCTACAAATCATTTGGCATCAACATGACAAGTGTAAAGTCCCAAATGCCGAATCTGGACACCTACCTGGTTTTGATGCCACAGGTTTTGGTTGGTGCTGGTTGTCCTCAAGGCCCTGCTTCGACATGCTGTGCATTCCAACCAATTATCTACCCCAAGGTGCAACAGGTTCACACTTTAATCTTTGATGCCTCCTCCAATGGGATATAGCTGGATTTAAAACAGGGAACAGGGGTGGAACAACCCTTAAAAACCTGTATACATAGCAAACATGAATCAACTTCAAACCAACCCACTGAGGGAAACAAAAAAGTCTTTCAAAGAAATGCCTTTATCCTCACAATTGTTTCATCTTGCAATGGCTCGTCATGGCCCATGTGGATGCTTGAAACAAGTTTCAAAGAGAGGGAGCCGACGTAGCTTCCAACCTTGCATCAGTCAAAATGCCCTCTGGGTTCACAGAAGGGGGTGAAATGCCCAAAATGTAGGTCATTTAAAGGGTGCTGAGAATTTGAAGAAATGGAGCATGGTAACCTCACGTCCAACCAAGTCATCCTTTAGCAGGAAATCCGGTTCCCTGGCATGGACGTCCTGTTCTATGTGTACCCTTACACCTTGCCAGTGTACCCACATCCTGCAAGCCAGCGATTCCCATTCTTAATACACCCCCCCTCCCATACTGGAGGCCCTCATGTCCTTTCTGAGGAAGTGCGTCCTTGAAGAGCTTGTCTCAACCATCTGTCACGGATGTCCCAGCTCATCTCCCATCGACACCAGTGGCTCCCACATAGCTGTCATGGCAGGAGTGAGAGGGTCACCAATATTTCAATCATATATCATATCATATCATATGTACAGTAGCAAGTTTGCTCAAAGTTAAAGATCATTTGTGGCGTCAAGGATGAAGAAATTTGTATTGCACAAGAAGGTTTTTGAAAAAAATCTGCTAAATGCAAAACAGGTGTGGCTCAAGAACTTTACCGCCTTAATCTTTCTTTTTATTTAAACTTATGGTTTGGTATGTATTTCATGCTTCTTTGCTGTTCACCAAGAGCACCTCATTCCCTTTGTTTCCATAAACTGTGCTGTCAAAATACATGAGAACCATCTTCATGCAGTAATGACTCAATATGGAATCTAACATTTCCGCATGTACCCGGGGCGGAGTGCAAAATGTTATGTAAATCCCCTTAACGACCTTTTCAGGCTGCCGACAATCACCATACAAAGGTGATTGGCAGCCGACACTGGCGCACATTTATCCTTTTGCCCCAGCCTGTCTCTGTCTGTAGCGCCCCCTACTGTGAGAGGCGTGGGGTTGGGTGCCCAGTGGCCCTTGTTGCCAATGGATGAAGCCAGCATGGATCCTCTCATGGCAACGATGCTGGTCGTTGTAATAATGTTCGGTTTGTTTCCTGCTTCACACCTCCTTTGGGATTTTGCCCGACCTATAATCCAGTACATGAGACGCAGAGGGAGGCATCCCATGCCTGTCCATCCGAGTTCCAACACTGCTTTGCCCAAACCAGCTCCTTTGTACACTTCACACAGCAGTCTATTGGTTGCCCGAGGGCCACGTCATAATGTGTGTCTATTATCATGATTATTATGACTATTGAAGCAACCCGCCACATACATGAACTCAGGGGCCAAAGTAAATTCTTTAACATAATGTGAAGGCTCACAAAACTGCAGTTAACACATCTCTCTTAGGCGTAAACACACACTCTCTGCCTCCGTCTCTGTCGCACACACACAAACACACGCACACCAGATCAGCGTTCCCAAGCCCCTTACTGAGCGTTTTTATCCTTGCTAGGCTTCGTCTCAGAGGGGAGTAAGGCCCCTACTGAGATCCTTACCCACTTCCTACTGCGAAGCCTGTTTGGCTCCTTGGCAGCCCTCCTCCATTCACAAACTGCCGACAAGCCTCTCTGCCCTGCCAGCCATAACTTCACCTTGATTTGGGCACAAATGACTTAGCAACTTGGATAGCATCTCTCAGGTGATGATGTAGTCTGTATACATTGCCCAGATACTTACCAAAAGCTTATTCCTCCTGCAGAAAAGAGGTTAATTCTTTGAAAGTCCCCAGAGATGCTGTCCCCGCTGAGGTTGTAGGTGGGAATATGTGTTCTGCGGACACATTTGACACAAATAAAAAGGGATTTTAAAGAGAGAGAGAGAGAGAGTGCACGCATGTGTCTGTGTGTGTGGCCATGTTTGTGCATGTGCTGGAGAAAGTTGTCAAGCGTGTACACAAGCGATGCCATCAGAATTTGTTTGTGTGTTTGTGTGTGTGTCTTTGAGGGGGTGTGTGTGATATACACACCCCCTACTGTCCTATTTCTAGTCCTCTGTCCACACATCACAACTGTCAGTATCTGGTGAGATATGAAGCCGAAAAGGAGGAAAGAGGAAGGAGGAGAGCCCTTCAAATGGATATTACCGCCGTGGAGCATGGAAAGGTGGATTTAGCACTACCTCTAGGATCCTTAAAGTATCTTCGGCTCACCACATGGTACGTTGTAAATGTGTGTTTTGATAATGTCAACCCAATAAAGTCTGTTTTTTTTTTAAATTTTGGTTAAAATCCTCATAAAAAGAAGAGACAATCTACCACTGGAGATATTCTAAAATTCAAAGATCATCCAGTTGATCACTGAGCATTATTTCTGTCTCATATTTCTCATTTGAATTCAAAATGTACATCTTAGCAGACAACAGTAACAACTCGTCTGCCGAGGTTTTCAGCCTGTGGGTATAATGTCCCAGAAAAGAGACTGTCTCAGATTGCAGATATGTGAATTGGCAGCAGAAGATACAGAAGTTATAAAATATGGTTTTGACAGCTTTCGTTGCACGTGTTTGCCCTGATCTCTGTGTTCACACCTCAACACCTGCACCTGTGCTCTGACTGTGCAAAGAGGCGAATGTGGGCGGGGGGTTGGGGGTTGGGGGTTGGGGGGTTGACTTTTGTTTTTTCCCAGCTGTAGGGACGATCACCAAGCAGTTTACAGCTACAGTTTACCTCTTGTCTTGTTGTTGTAGTTGCATTTAGACATCACAGAACAGTGCAGAATTCAATCCCTTGTTCTCAGCTGTTTCTGTTTTTTCTGTTGCACCTGAAGCTGTATGGTGGCTCATACTGGTCCAGCCGATACTGTTAAAACCTTAAAGGAAAGTCGGTCGCATAGAAGTAAAGATGCTCTACAGCTCTAGTGTGACAACTGAATTTTTAAGATGATGAATAGGAGCATCTCATGTCATTGGACACTATTTTAGAGAATTCAATCGCTTTAGATAATCAGAAGAACAGTAAAATGCTCAGAGTGAAATGCTTTGTTGTGCAGATGTGATTTTCCAAACTTGTCAGTATTGTGCAAACTTCTAAACATCTAATTAACTAAATACTAGGTAGAGACAGTCCGTACATACTGGGCTTCATTCTTTAAAAGAAAGAGACAGCCATAATGTAAGTGTACACAGATGTACATAAATGTCACTGTGTTCTCCAAAATGCAACCTTTTCTACAACTGAAGAACTGTCTTGTCTTCAGTTTACAGTTGTGTGTTTTTGAATATGCTGAATTGATTTTGAAAAGGTTGGATCAACCCATAAATTGCAGAATTTCCTGATATCAAAGAAACATGCAAGTCGTTTGTTGAAGTCAAAACACCAAAACTGGCTCATGTCAGAGTGTGCGTTTTCGCTTGAAGACTCCTGAGCCTTTATTAAACCCCTGGTTCACAAACAAGGTTTTGTCTGCAAAGATCGTCACACAGCTGCATGTTTTCCAAAGCTGAAATCATTTGTAGCATACGTTTTGGCTACATGCTATAAGACCTACTTCTTTCCGTCTTTGAACAAAGTTCTTTGGGTTCAAACAATATCTTGTGAAAAACAGAGGAGATAAAGAAAGAAAGATATAGATGCTGAGATCTCTGTTACAGGAAATTAGAATTTGAAACATTTCTGTGTTTGATTGTAACACCAACTGAAAATGTGCATCAGTTTTGAACTGGAAGCTGAAAGAGTTAAATGTGTGAATCTCCAAGAATCTAAACAATTGCTACGCAGTCAACACCTTTCACATACACATAAAAAAAGAAAGCAGTTGCTGTGAAAATATGCTGAAAGCGATCTCCCAGGCATTTGGCAGGGCAAAACCACAAATTATGGTTGCAGAGTGAGACAGCATTATGAGCCTTCACTGTGTGGTCCATCACCAACTATAGACCTTTCTCCCCTCCTGCTGTTCTCTCCTGCCCTTCTCGCCTCCTGCTGCCCCCTCTGCTGGGGGTAGCAGGCATAGTTGACCCCGGTTAAAATTCAACTGGCCCAACAATGACGCGGTCAGACTTTTCCTTAATGACCTGGTCGTAGACCAAAGAGAAAGTGGAAGTTGCTGAGTTTGAAAACAAACACCTCTATAGATTTAAATTGATTCAAATTGGGTGATAGACTGCAGGTTTTCACCAGGAAGCTCCCTTTTCCCACTTTATAAGCATCCTCTATAAGTCATCATTTCATACTGTATGAGGAGTTTCCATTCTGTTTCTTATCAGGACCCCCTAAATTGATCCACATTAGATCTCAGATGCATGACATCAGATTTAGTAGTGCACAAAACTAATTTTAGAAGTTTTAAACATGTTGTTTATCTCTTTGCATGATGTATTCATTGCTGTTTATGAGTCAGCCCTTTAAAAACAAACATAAAATATCCTGAATTGCAAAATAGCACTGCACAATTGCAGGTCAGAAGAAGAAGAAGCATGATGATTCAGAACTCACTTTTGTAAAGTTAATTTCAAAAAACATAAAACATAAATCAAACGGCATTTAGAAAATCTCAGAAAAAAAAAAACACTTTACAGCTTGTAAGTCAACAACTTACATGTCCAACACATGATAACACACTATAAACTATATAAGATGCAGCTCAAAGCTCTGGTGTAAATCTAGTAGTGGGACCTGGAGTTTAAAATTATTTTATGCAACTACTGCTCCCAAGGCGAAGAATTAACCTGTAAACTCAACGTGCCTTCGTGAGTTTAGAACTGTCATAAAGGTTACATACGATACCACAAGTAGGCAAATAGACCGATATGAAACGATGAAGACGGTGCGTGTAATTCTCCACTCGGCCGCAGGGGGCGACACCTGCCAGCCTGATGATGACGGAAGTTTTGACTGAACGGAAACTCTGACGTGTCAAAATATCGCCGTTTCCCTGAGGAAGGAAACGCCTTAAGACAGAGGTAAACATATCAACAGCGAGTGTAAGAGACACTTTAAAGAAGCCACTTCATTGCCGTTTTCGCTCAATGTAACGTCAGTCGCACAAAAAGCCATGCGTTTGACAAAATCGTCTGCCTGACCGCGGTTAGTGAGGACGCGGAGAGAAAAACAGTAACTTGCTGCTAAGAACTAGCTTTTAACTTCACCGACTGGCTAACTGATCTGACTTTCCCCTGGTATTCCCTTATTTGCTTCTCGAGTCCACAGGCTTTTGTTAAGTTTCCTTGAAACAAAATAC
The DNA here is from genome assembly GCF_017976325.1 of Chelmon rostratus. Taxonomy (NCBI): domain Eukaryota; kingdom Metazoa; phylum Chordata; class Actinopteri; order Chaetodontiformes; family Chaetodontidae; genus Chelmon; species Chelmon rostratus. Next base: position 16,666,438 of record NC_055669.1, on the reverse strand, counting down.
AACAGAAATGTAAGCATACTGGAAAGCAGTTTTCAGTAAACTGAACTGGCAACTGACTATTAGCGTTGTACCTTAGCAAGCTAACGTTATTTCCGTACTGTAACGTTAGTAGGGCAACTTGTAGTATTGCTCTTTCGATTGATAAGAGAGGCACAAACCAGTGGAGACGTGGACGTGATCTGTTTTTTGTAAAGCTGTTTTTTAGTTTATTTTGTATAACTGTAAATGTATTTGGTAATGTGGTAGGTTATTGCACTCTTACAAATGGTAATTTCTCTTTCTGTTTGTTGGACAGCCATGTATGCACTGAATAAGAAAAGGGAAGGGAGAGAATAAGGATTTACCAGCACTTTGGCCCCAGGACCTCAGTGCAACCTGATGGCTTCTTATGATCACACCCACTGTAGAGAGTGATCCACGAGGGGCTTCATTGGATTTCTGTATTTCTGATTTAGGTTTATCATGTGCTGCCTTTGCAATGTATTTATGATGCAAGTTTGTTGGTGTTGAAGGATGGATCATGGATGTTTCCATCATCAGGCTGCACAGGAACTATGACCTAACTGAGCACTTACTCCAGTATCCCTATACTGTAACTGTGTTGTGCCCTGAAGAGGTCTGAGGTGCATTAAATATTGTTTTATTTATGATGCCTAAATGTGGCAATAATGTTAGTATCTTCAGTTTGTTTTTTATGTAAACATTTTGCTTTGTGAGGAAAAGGCACTGTAATTAAAGTGACCAGATAAAGTTTTTGTGCATTCTGTCACTATGCAATAAAATTGCTGAATGCTAAGGTGTGGCTCAATGCAGTTTTTCTCGCTGCTCTGTAGTATTTTGTTATTTTCCACTGAAAATTTGCATCTGAAAGAATTTGTACACCTAATTGTACCACTTTCAAATATACTACAGTGTTGAGATGATTGGTTAGTCAACAGAAAATCATCAGCTTTGACATTTTAGCCATTTATCAAGTAAGAATGCCCAATATTGTTTCCAGCTTTAAATTCTGAATTTTCTACTTTTCTGTTTAATATGATTTTAAATCGGCATTCATTTTAAAATAAGTAATATATTGGTCTGTTGGGACAAAAGGAATTGGAAGATGTCACTTTGGAGACAGGGATCTTATAATGGCAGTCTTCACAATTAAGACATTCTATTGACAATGATTAGTAAAATAATATTGCCTCATTGATAAAATACTAAAATTTTGCAACAATCCCCAAAACAGGTGTCATAGCAACCTGCTGGGCCTTCACCCTTTGACCCATGGAGAAATGTGATGCCACGAGATGGTGTAAACCATCCAATGTTTGGGTTAAAGCAGTAATGTGGAGAGCACACCCTGTTTCACATTGTGTAGGGGTGGCAATCTAGGACAGCATTCTTGCAGGTTGATTAGGCTGCTATGGTTAATGCAGCCAAGCCTATAAAACATGGCAGGAGAGTATGGTGGCGGTGGAAGGGGAGGGAGTTCGAGTTTTGGGTCCCTCATAGGGCTGCTTTGTGTGGCTTCCTCTCCTGCTGCTCCATCAGCTTGGTTTGTGTGTGGCGGTCTAACGGTACCCGGTCATATAAAAGGACCAGCCTGGTTTTTTGCACTCTTCTTTATGAATGCCTTGCTCTTTTTTAGTGCACCCCCAGGTGCCAGCCAGCAGAATACCCTCTTTCAGACCAATTCAAGGCAAATGCAAACACTACACTCTATTATGACCAGTGGAGAGCATTCCAATGGTATCGCACCGGTCAGGGAGCTGAACCTAGAACGGTGAGGGATTAAGGAGCGCTGGCATGACTGAGAAAAGAAAAGGACCGGAGCTGCTGAGTAGTGCAAGAGGCACAGTGGGATGGAGGAGATGTGCAAGGACGAAAGTGGCGTCAAGGACCATCAAAATGTGTGCTTAAATTTCCAAGAAATAGCTGCAATGTCCTATATTTAAGAATGTAAATATTTTCTGTGTCACTGATGTTTCATGATACAAACAGTCTGCTGATGACACTACCTGCCACAAGCTTCAAAAGTTTTATCTTGGCTGAAAGATGTATGATTCTTGAACATAGAAATGTTTATATAAAGAATGACAGTTCAATCCATTTCAGTTTTTGAGATCTTTCTACTTAAGTGTCAGAGAGGAAGTTTAGAGGAAAAGTCTTACAGCACACAAGAAATGATGGGATTGGGATATTTTGCATGTTTTCTCTTCTTGCAGTTACAATGTTCTGGGTTAATTTCTCTAACAGTAACAGCCACCAGGGCCAGACATAGGAATAAAAGATCACTGTGTTGTTGTTGTTCTGTTTGTGTTGTTTTATCTTGCATAGTATTTGAAGTAATGAGGTAAACACACAAAAAACACAAGCTATGACAATACAGAAAACGTGAGATTTGGTGGTTTAATCACATAAAATGTGTAAAAAAAAAACAAAAAAAAAACTACCTTGTCAAACACAACCCAGAGCAACACAAAAGACATCAGTGTCCCATGACCAACTGACAGACTTATTGGGTGAAGAAGTTAAAACATGAGGCCAAAGCCTGTCAGTCGATCTGTCTCCATCCATGCCCTTTCTTCAGGGCCAGTGAAGCTGCTGTAGGGCGTTCTGTCCGCGTTATGCATCTTTGAATTGGGGGGGTAGGGGGTGGGGAGGACATTAGTCGTCCGAGTCTGTGTCGTGGCGCCGCCTGTGGCTTTGTGTGGCACCAGCAGGGGCCGTCTTGTGGCTGACAGGGTTACGGGGGACAGGAGACCCCCCATCAGAGGAGTCTGTGTCATGTCGCTGCTGTCGGTGATGGGGGTGGGAGGGTTGTCGCTCGGCCTTTGCTCCCCCCCTTGAATGGCTGTCATGGGGTCTGGCTCCACTCTGACTCTGGTATGATGGATTATGATGATGGTGGTCCTTTCTCTGCCTGAAGAGTAAAACGAAACAAACAATCCATGATTGGGTCGTGGTGGATCGGATAAGATGTTGTGAGGCTGGGGGACAAGAAGCTGCAGGATGAGTGTTACACTGACATCCACAGAAAACACTGAATGACAGCTCTAAATGAATGTAACAGGCTAGCGTGTGGACACATCTCTATATATTTAACAGCATCATGTATTCTTCACAATACGATTCCTCTTTCACCAGCACAAATTACTGAAGCATATGAATTACATTAATCAGTCTGGTATGCCCACCCGCAGTCCTATACACCTGAATTACAGAAAGTATATGAGGGTTTTGTGGTGCCCAAATTTCAAATGTGTGCAGGACAGTGCCTTAGTGCCCTCTAGTGCTGACAGGTGAAAGCTGTGCAGTGTGTGCAGTGCTACTCTGCGGTTTCTCGTGCTATATATAAATTGACAAAAGATAAAACGAGTTGGAATGAAGAGACCACAGAATTAGACTGAGAACTGGATGAGTGTGTTCCCTCATAATGGCCAGATCACCTGTACTTCAGGGTAAACTGGTCAAACAACTGCATGTTGTGCTTTTGAAAGCTGCATAAAATCAGTCTTTTTCTGCGAATCAGTAAATTATTCAGAGGTGTTCGTCCAAATATGTGACAACATGGGATTTTTAAATCATACTTTGAAGAGTTCCTGATATTTCGTCCACCCTTAGACAACATGTGAACATGAAGAATGAACCAACCTCTTTCTGTTGTCATCTGACTCTGAGGAGGACGAGTCTCTTCTTTGCCTCTTTTTCTTTTTTTCCTTCTTCTTTTTCTCCTTTTTGCTCTTTTTCTCTTTCTTCTTCTTTTTGCTCTCGTGCCTTCACAGACGAAAAAAAGTAACGACGATGATTATTATTCAAGTAAACATGGGAAACAGGATACCGTTTTTGGTTTAGGTGGTCACTAATATAATGCATACTCACCGTTGTGCCACATCTTCCTTTTCTACACTCTGAGATGTCTTTGCTGTTGAGGTTTCTGGACGAGTCTCTGTTTTGTGGTGCTGTAAAGAAAGCATTTCTTTAATCGTTGCATCAAGCCTGTTTTTCCTTTTTCCATCCATCAAACTGCTTTGCACTTACACTCTACACATCTGCATCTTAAAACGTTCAGTGAGTGAGGACAAAAAAAACTTACTGTAAAAACAGGCAAGCCTATTTTAGCTGCCTCCTTTTCCTTTTGGGAGAGCACCATCTTCCTTGACCCTGCACTGTAGATAGAAACTCTCTTATAGACAAACAGTTCACAGTCACGGTGCATTTAGATAAAAGGCTCTTTTGCCACCACCTACATATAAATAGGAACATTTTTAATGGAATAAATATACAACATTGTGAAAGGCAGAGACAGATATTACCACGTTTCCTACATATACATTGTTTGCTCTAAAACACACAATACTATTCTCAAGATAATATTACAAACATCAAAAGTAGGGCCTTAATAAACTGAAACACTCAAAGGTGGTGGACATGTACATTTCTGTAATGCTGTATTTAACAGGAAGAGAATATTCAAAATATAAAGACAGATGCTTAGAAATACTATAAAAACTCTTCTGCACAGAAGCAAAGAACAGCTGTGGTTAGTGCTGTTATCTAGAGATCACGAGTTTATCGTTTTGTTATCTTGAGATAACAAAGATCATTCTCATGGTAACAGCATTGTTTATCTTGTTATCTCAAGAAAACAAAAAGGCAGCTTTTATGAGATAATTTATCACAAGAAAACATTGGTTCCAGTCACAGTCACATTTCATTGATCTGGACAGGCTGTCTGATATAGACAGACTTCTTCAACACTTGTTAATGTTAGCAAGCTAGATTTTAAGGAGTGGATTTTTTTGGTTGTTTTATATATTAGGCTGTTATATTTCAAAGTTGGCAATGTTCTTAAGAAGAAAAGAAAATCACCTGGAACTTCCCAAGCCTGAGATACGGTCCACATTTCTCTCTTCACCATCAGCCTCTTCCCGCCTGCAAACATCTGCGAGGTCCTGGCATGAAAATTCGCAAAATTGTAATTATTAAAGCTTTTCAAAGTAGGCAAATTATTAAAAGGTTTTAAAGCAAAAGCAAGATCAAAAAAAGTGACATACCTCTTTAGTCAGGCCAGTTGGCTGCCTCTTTATATTCTTGTGCCCTCTAAATGGAGAATGGAAATTACAAAATAATTACTGACAAACTGATTATAACTGTATTTTTTTGGTCCACACTTGTGTTTGTCAACCATTCCCCTTATAGGAAGTTATACTTACAGGGCAGCCATCAGTGCCTCGTGCTCTGCAGCCTTGACAGCAGCAAGTTCTTCTTCTTTGGACAAGGGTCTACTGCCTTTTTTATCTTTTGCATACCATGTCAGATCTTTGCCTTTTTGCCATCGTCCTACTGGTGCCATCAAAGAGTTCCCTGGAAACAAGACAGAGGAATTGAAAGCGGTTGAGAGTGATGTAATGTTATTTCTGCTGTATATAGCTCAGGTTTACACTATTTAACAAACACTGCTGTAGTGTTAACGCCATACTGAGATGACCCCTGGAGTTACTCTACAAACAGCAGATAACGCTGTAAAATGCTTTAATAGCAGCCTTGGTGATTTTAACACGACTTATGGATGTAACATTTAGTGATTTACAGATGTATGTGATAAATTCAAGTAAGATGCATCAATGCAGTACTCCACACAGTCAGTCCAATTCAGTGTCAACAGAGTCTACAAAACATTAGAGAAAAGAAAAAAAAAAAACGCCCATCACAATTTCCTAGAGTCCAAGGTGGTGTCATTAAATGTTTTGTACAAAATCCAAACATATACAGTTTACTGTTATGGAGGAGTAAAGAAAACCAGAAAATATATCCACATTTAAGAGGCTGATTTAGAGTATCTTGACTTTCCTTTCATAAAAAGTTACTCAAACCAATTAATTATCAAAACCGTTCATGATTAATTTTCATGGCTGACAACAAATCAATTGTTGCAGCTCTTGCTGGAACCATCAAATATTTGGCAAGTTTAGATTGACTAATGGACTAATCACTGCTGCTCTAAGGTGATTGTGGTGTTTGCCAATACTGACTTGATTATCCAAACTCACTGAACAGCACAAATTAAATTCCCTTTGATGTCACACATGAGTCGAGAAGAGATTTGCCAATGAAAATTGGGCTGCATCCTCTCCTCAGAGTCACCTGCTGATCTAACCATACTAACACAAAACAATGCAGCTGATAAGTGGTTACAACAAGCCTTTTAATGTACCCATATCACGTGTATTAGGCGCGTTCGTGTCCTGAAATAATAATGAAATGTGATTAATAAATTGTGCATTCTAGTTTATCCTTCGATGTCACAGCTGTGGTGCTACGTAGTTCTTGTTAGGCATGCTGACAGCGGTGTGGGCTCATATAGCGGTGTGGCTACGTGTGTTTGCTCAGAGAGAGGGAGCAACAAAAACTGACCTGCACACTGAGGAGTTAAAAACGAGAACATTACTGAGCGACAACACCAGCCCAGAAGACACTGTGTAATGAGGGACTCTACAACAAAAGGTATGGGGAAGAAGCCCGCAGAGTACCAAGGTCGTAGTGTGTAGTTTAACTGTTTTTTTAAGTCTTGCACTGGTGGTTGTGAGTTAGCAGGCAGCTAACGTATTAGCGATCTATCTGCTCGCGCCGATAGCGGACTCGGCTGCTAATTTTTTAGACTTACCGAGATAGTTTTCTCTGTGCTTATCGGCTTTTACGTCATCCCAGTTGAACTGGTCCTGGCCTCCTCTGACCCCTCCCGACCTCGAAGAACCAAACATTTTAGACAGTGATGGTGAAGACCTAAGAGAAAAGTAACGTTGGTCTGCTGTTAGCTCAACCAGCCGACTTTAGCCACATTAGCACACGAGTAGCGCGATTGGTCAGGCCTTCAGCATCGTTCACTCATCCGGGGAGTTGTGCGGTAAGTTTAACTTCCTTTTGTTGATCGGAACATAATGTGTTTCCTGGATCGGTAGTGTTTACTTCGACAACTGAAGATAACCCGGTAACAAACTTTGTTACTTTCAGAAAGAACTACAGAGCGAAGGAGGAAAAGTTGATTGGAACAGCATTCAACTCAAGCTAGGCTATGCTATATAGCTAACGTTACTAACGCCTAAAAACAAAAGCTGTAATAAAAGTGCTTGACCGTGCGTATGTGTATCCCTCCGTTAAGGAAGAAACTGCAGCGTTACATATAGATTAGTTATTTAAAATGGCTGCGTGTGTGTCGCCTAACGTTACTGTCTTCGGCTAATGTTAATAAAAATCAACGTTTCCGTGTTTTGCCGCGCGTGTTCTCGACGCTCGCGAACGTAACGTGTTGATGTTTTGGCCCGCAGTGATGACGTAGGCAGCACAATTTTCCGTAATGGTTCTCACAGCGAAGACACGGAGCGGAGGAGGGAGAAAGTCCCCTGGAGACGACCCTAAAATCTTGGACTAACGTAACTCCTGATGTACATGAAATATTTTTCCAGGCTAATGTCAGGTAGGAGGGAGCATATGTGTCTCTTTTCTGTTGTGTTTGAATCGTCTGTCATGTTATCGCAGCTAATATTGCCATTCATTCCCCTCATTGTGGAAGGAGTCAGGTTGTTTCTGCTGTAGAAGAAGATGGTTGTCGTGTGTGTTCGCTGATCAGGATTAAGTTTAGCTGATGCAACGTTGACTGTAGTTTAATCATGAGTGTGAGTGCACACTTATGCTGTGTTGCATACTTCTTGTTATTAGTGTGATTGCTGTGCAACAATTTTAATGCCACCAAGACTGATTGAAGGGCCGAAACAGTGTATTGTCCCTTGTAGCTGGGAGCCATAATATTGCTGTTTCAAAAGTCCCAATCACACCTGCATCTTTAACTCAGCCCATACTTTAAAGGTCAGTGAGTATAAATATTACAAAGTTATCCAAAAGTCCTACCCTACACCATCAATACACAAAGCAACTACAGATGTTTTCTTCAGAAAATGCTTCCCTAGTTTGCGTTTACCATCCCCGAAAACATGAATTCAGAATTTCCATGCAAATCGTAACATTTTTATTGCTCCTGATAGTGAGTCAAAGTGCACTTTGCAATGCATGAGCGTTTATCTGCTAGATAATGCTGGTAGAAGATTGCAAACCCTCATGAAACTCCAAGAAAATAATAATAAAACAAAAAGATTGCTACTCTGCAGTTTCTCTGTGCTATATCTGAATTGACAAAAGACAAAATGAGTTGGAATGAAGAGATCGCAGCATTAGACTGAGAACTGGATGAGTGTGTTCCCTCATAATGGCCAAATCACCTGTACTTCAGGGTAAACTGGGCAAGCAACAATGCTGTATTGACACTACAAACTGCATGTTGTGCTTTCCAAAGCTGCAAAAAAAACAGTCTTTTTCTGAGACTTTTGGCTATAAAATGCAGAAAATTGTGAAATTCTCATCATATTTTCGCTGGGGTGACATATTCATATTGCTTATTTTGTCCAACCAACAGTTCAAAACCCAGCATACTTCATATATGACCAGCAGGCATTAAATGATCATGATACAATGTTTATTGTAGTTGCTGATACATCTTTGTTGATCAATAATAGATTGATGGACTAATGTTCCAGTGCTCACACTGAGCACTTAGCAGACTGTATCTGACAGAGTTCACATGATTTAAATTTGGCTTCCTGCAAATATCAGTCACATGAGATTTAGTGCATGTGGTTAAAGTTAAGCACAGTGCAGCTTCCAATAAGCGTCTGATTGTAAACTCACATGTCTCTCGTTTCCTGTCAGGCGACTCTGTGTCAAGTTCAAAATGTTCATCCTTGTGTAGGTGTTGGATTTTATTTCAGGTTTTGTTTTTAAGAAATACAGATTAGGTCATGTTAAACATTTGTTTATAAAACTTTCCTTCTTCAGCCACGACTCAGAAAACATGATCATGTTTCACACTGGGGCTGCAACTTCTCCATATAAAAATGATCAATTTATTGCATTTTGTGTATTGTTTTGAATACTTTTGTCTGTAAAATGACAGAAATTATGGTTAATGACCATCTGTTGCTGAAAGTGATTCATTAAAATAGCATATTCAGCCTTGACAAGTTGTAACTTGTAATATAGACTTTTATTTCATGAATGATGATCATAAAAATCAGAATTGATCGATTTAGTTAGTAGTTAATCTCATTTGTGAGCATTTGGCACTTTTCTTTGTCTTATGTGGAGGAAAAAAATGAACATTTTTGCATTTTGGACTGCTGGTCACCAAAACAAGCAACTGAAAGACAACTTGAAAGACAAATTCACTAGTCACAACTGAAAGTAATCGGCAGTTGCAGTCCCAAATCGATTCTGAAAATGTTTGCAGACTTAATTTCAATTAGCCAATTGATGATTGTTTCAGATCTAGATTCAAATTAAGTATAGATTATGACATAAGTAAGATAAGATAATTCATTCTTGTTCACCTAGGGGAAATCGGGATGTTACAGCGGCACAGGGGCATAAAAAAAGTATGAATAAAAAGAGAAACTTAAAATAAATAAATAACTGATAATATGTAAAATGACAGTAGAATAAAACAGAAACTATACAAGATCAGTTTACTCAAAATTAAAGGCAATAGCAGTACACATACAGTACCTGACAACTGATGTTGTGCTGGAACTAATGGTGCAATATGTCTCAATATCTTATCAACCCTCAAATACAACAAGAAATCAACTGAAATGTGTGGATTAGCTGTTTATGGTACATAAATGGACATTAAATATGTTTGGGTTTTGGACCTGGTTTTGACCACGTGAATTAAAACAATATGAAGAGGCTCTCTGTGGTGGAGGGTTTGGGTTGGCGGTGATACATGTTCCCGGACGGGAACCTAAAAATGCACCTTCACTGGCTTCTGAACAGGAAGTCCTGCACCTTTAATTAGCCACGCTGTTGTGTACGGGAAGCGTTCAAGAGGCGATGGAGAAAGCCTCTTGTCACTTGCACCTGCAAAGACGACCTCGCTGCATCTGGTTTGCCTGGAGACGAGAAGGCTCATAGTGCTGGGATTTTATTCTTGGCTATAAAAAGATCTGGGAGGCTTTGCAAAGTCCAGCACGGTTTACTTTTGTTTTTGTAGCTGGATTAGACTAATTTATCTTTTTTTCTTTATCTGTAATTTCTTGCACATCATCATGTCATATGGAATAACTCATTTTTGGACTAATTGCCAAGTTGTCTGATACCTGACATTGATGTGTAATAGGCCTATAACCAATCATCATCGCGATTATTAGCTTTTCACTGTAGTTCACACAGTAGCATATTACTACGGCTCTAGCTGGCTTTCCATCAGTAATATAAGCTTGGAAAATGCTCATAGTTGTTACTGAAAACCAGATAAACCTATTCAGCATTTTAAATGTATCTTGGACAGCTAAAATCTGCTACGGTGTAAACACGGTCCTGCCCTCTCTCTTTTTTTTTTAATCCTCCCTCTTGCGTCCGCACACAATCTGCACACGTCACTCCCTCCACGTCCACTTGCGTTTCCCGTCTGTTCAGGCTCTGTGTGTGTTGAGGAAAGGTAAGGAGGGACGCGCAGCCCGTACTTTTTTTGTTTACCTGAGAAGCTTACCTGAAAATGTTGGTAATGAAAGAGCGGTTGTGTTGAATGTATCACAGTACAGAAAAGCTAAGATGTCGATGTAGCAATTTTTAAAAGAAACTGTAAGTAATGTGTAGGTCAGTGTGTCAGCGTGATTGGACGGCTGCATAATTTGGTTAATGGTTAATTATTACTTGAATAATATGAGCCTATATCTGCATTAAAAGCAGTTTTCCCTCTCGTATTTCTTGGCTGTCCTGTTCTTTCCTGCCATCACAAGCAGAGTAACTCTCTCGATTAGAGAGTAATTGCTCCTCGACAGCACCATGGAAACCTCACGGCTCGCCAACCAGTTGATTGCCTCTGCTCTTGTGGGAGATGTTTTGGCCTCCTCGTTTGGTTCGCCTTTGAGAGCCGCCGGCTTATCGTTTTATTGCGTTTCCCCCACCAGAGCGAGGCTTGTCCAAACACGTTAGCCCGCTGTAACACTTCGACTTCATATGTGTGTGTGCACAGAGAGAGTTGGTCCTTTTTGTGACTCATACCACAGATTCCAGTGGGTGCGTGTCACTCACCCGCTTGTTTCCTTGACTGAACTCCCCTCTCCACCTCTCCTTCAGCTATGGCTGGACCCAGGCCCGTGGTGCTCAGCGGCCCGTCCGGGGCAGGGAAGAGCACTCTGCTGAAGAAGCTCATGAAAGAATATGACAGCGTCTTCGGCTTCAGCGTCTCCCGTAAGTGCGCCGCTCTCTGCCATAGCAGTTCACATTGATGTTTGTTGATGCTCTTGCCAGTAGTGAGGTTTGTTACTGATGAGTACAGCAAGCAAATGCAGAGTTTTCTGCTCTCAAAAACAAGCAATAATTTGCATCATTTTGAGCTTTAGGAAATTGTGATATAACTAATTGGGTTTTTTTTTTGATAATTTTTCACCATTTTATGGTCCAAACTCGTCCAAACAACAATTAATCAAACAAATAAATCTGATTAGAGATAAAGTACAGACTATAATATAACGGTCTTATCCACCCTCAGATACAACAAGAAATCCTCGCCCAGGAGAAGAGAATGGCAGAGGTACAGCATGTTCCTCCTCTTTCACGACGGCTGCAACAGCAAATCACATTTTTTGAGTCCGTGGTATTCTCGGTAGTCTTCTTAATTTGTATTGTGTGCGTCCCCTTTTTGGGTTTCAGATTACCATTATGTTACACGGGAGGTGATGCAGAGAGGGATTGACAACGGCGAGTTCATCGAGAACGCAGAGTTTTCTGGGAACATGTACGGGACGAGTAAGGCTGCCGTGCAAGACGTCCAGGCCAGGAACCTCATCTGCATACTGGATATTGACATGCAGGGTGTGAGGAACATCAAAACAACAGACCTCAATCCCATCTACATCTCGATCCAGCCGCCGTCCATGGCGGTCCTGGTAAGCACAGGAGGAAGTGCATTTTATTGAATGGGTTCACACACACACACCTACAGGTTCCTGTTGGCCTAGGGAGGAGGTCCTGGCTGTGACATTTAGTTTTCTTTGTGCCACGGCTACCTGGTCATACAGGTTTTGGACTATTCCTTTGATGCCTTCTGGGCGGTGTATTGACATTTGTTGATTTGTATTGTTTCAGGAAAAGCGTTTAAGAGACAGAAAAACAGAGTCAGAGGAGAACCTCCAGAAACGTTTAAAGGCAGCCGAGGTGGACATGGAGTTCAGTAAGTATTTGTCTTGTTTTTTTTGCAAAAATCAAAGCACATAAACTTTAAAAACACGACCGAACATGATCATATCTCCTTCTAGGTAAAGAGCCTGGTGTCTTTGATGCCGTAATTGTCAATGATAACTTGGAGGATGCTTATGGGCAGTTAAAGCATGCTCTTCTCGAGGTGAGTCGTGAGTGCAGAACACAGTCCTCAACATTAGCATCAACAAACACGTTTTTGATAACGTCACACGCAGAATGAAAATGTTTTTTACATAACAAGATTCAATAAAGTGAGAGTGCGACTTTTTAAAGAAGTGAAATGATAATCTTTTACTTACAAGTGGAAAGTTCAGTTCAGTTTCCGAACCCCCCCCCCCCCCCGAACGACTGTCCAATCATAGCTTAGCAACTGTAACTAGGCGCAGCAGGCCTGACAAGCTTTGGATATCAAAAACAAAAGAGTGGAAGAAATTGATTAAACATGATTATCTGCTCTAATGTAAGCAAATGTTAGCATGTCTGGCTAACCAGCATTACTTTCAGGCAGTTAGCATATCATTAGCTAACTTTATTATTTTGAAGGGGTCCAGGTTATGTAAGAAGAAGCCCCCCTCACAGCTACATCCACAGCATGTGAGCTGGTCGTGGATGATACTGCATCAGGGTTTACGTTAGCAGCTCTGTCCTGTTCTTTATTGGGTTTAGGGAAGTTTACATGTCAGCCATCTGAGTCACCACCAAAGCGTTAACATTACTCGCCAAACACACATAGCCTTTTCTCTTGAAATGTTAAACTGAATCTAATCTCTTGTCTTGATTGTCCAAGAACATTAGCATCCAAACAGGGCTACATTAGAATGGAACAGCTATTCCATTCTAATGTAGAATGCAATAGCTGTTCCAATGTAGAATGGAATAGCTAACAGCCTGGTCTTGTAGTTTCATTATCATGTTTTTAATATCAAGGCTAGCTAGCTGTACATGCACTACAAGAACAATGCTGTTTATTTATTTCCATGTCTTATTTTTGGCCAGATACAGCATTTTCAGACAACTCGTGGAGCTAGCGTTAGCTTAATTAGCTAGTTAGCTACAGCTCATAAAATCGACTGTTGCCTACTAAAAGAGAGAGGCCTGCTTTTGTCCAATTCTGTCTGAAATCAAGTACCCATTGTTAAAAAATGTACTGTGAGTTTTAATGCACGCATTGTTCAGCTAGCTTAGATATCAGTGGTAACTAATGTTAATTTGTCAGTTAGCATAGCCTCACTACTTGACGTCCTGTTACACTTATAAATATGATGTAGTCTTTAAAGGAACTGACTCAAGAGCATCTTGGGAAATAAAGACAAAGTGAATGTCTTGTAATTACCAGTTATGGCCACAGTGGCCGCTGTTGAGCAAATGTAGTTTTGCTTTAAATTTCTTGTTCCATCCATTTCCTGTTTAATTACCTGGGAGCATTATTATAACAAATAATATCTTTTTTCCTTCTCTAGGAAATTAATTTGGTCAAGAAAATCAAGGTGTCTTCGTAGGAGACCACTGCAGCCTGGCACCTTTTTAGTCCCGTCCAGCCACTCCTCACCAAAACCGCAGACCTCCATTCCAGTCGTGAACATTCCCTCAGATGGTGGTCTGTGACCCTCAGACGTCCCTCAGGGGATACACACATATGTAGGTTTTACATGTTGTTTAGTGGTAGTTATTACCAAATGATAACATGCTGTAAAGTGGAACTTCCTTTTTTTTTTTTTTCTTTTTTACTCACAGGAAGCGTTTTCCATATTCTTATTTTCATTTATATGAAGAAGATACTCCATTAATGCTAACTTGATGTGTAACTGGCATGGTGTGCAGGATGTTCTGTTGGACAGGGTTTAGTGAACACAGGTGTATCGCTTTGTGCTCTCACCAGTCTGGACTAACACAAGCAGGGAAGTAACATAACTCATTCCATCATGTAGATAAAACCGTTTTTTTAAGGGTTTGAAGAGGCATTTCTGGAAATGTTGGTATGAGGCAGCAAGTTATGTTACTCCAACCACAAATCAAACGGTATTGGTGAAATAGATTTGCAGACAGTGAAATGTACTGAGGACAGATAAATTGAGAGTTTGATGTCAGCACACTTGCACACGTTTAGTTCAGGAGGGAACCCCCTCATCTGAACACTTCAGCACTACAACAGATTTCTGAAAATCATGGCGGCTAGGAGTACATGCAACTCAGCTGTACTGTGGAAATAATAAAGCTAATCCAGCGCTAGTTGATGCTTTTCTCTTACAGGTTTTTGTAAATTGCTACAGATATGCTAACTCCATTAATGGTCGGTTTGCTGGATGCCCGTAGGATTAAATCCCATTACAGCGGCAGAAAACCTTTTTTATTTTTATTTTTGAGGGGTTATAAAAGAACAATTTCACTCGTTATTTTACAGTTGGAAATTTGTAAAACTTTTATATTGTGTCATTTTGCAGCTTCACCTGTACAGTAAAATACATTTAGTTGACTGTTTTGATTACTGACTAAAGGAGGTTTTTAACTTTGAAGGAAAATTGAACGGCATGTTTATCTTTTTTTATATTGCTGAGAATTAAGCACACAGATCTCCTTTTACTTGAAAACTGAGAGAATATTTATGACCCATTTGTTATTTCCACTTTAAATTATCCACTTATATACAGTAATTAAATCTTACATCATACTCACAGAGAATCATGCGGTCATTTAACACCAGCTCTATTAGTAATGTGGTTATGTTATGTAATGTTGTGAAAAGATGTCATCATGTATTCCTTAAACCCGTTAAACATCTAGCAGTAAGACTATGTTATCTGCTAAAACTTAAATAAATGTCACAGTACTGGAAGAAGAATTATTTGTATCTGTGCTATAAATAAGAATTGTGAAAGAATCATGCCATAGTTATTTGCGGTACATTTATTCAATTCAGATTTAACACTGAGTACGCATACGTGTTTCAAAAACTACACATGTACAATACAAGCAATTACAGTCTGTTAGTGCTTTAATATTCATACATAACATGATCCTTGTAACTGACTAGAAGACCTTGAAAAACAACACAAACACCACAAATCTTTAAGGGAACAGATGCTGTATTCTACTCGCTTTTTAAATCGCAGTGAAAAGGTAGTAAATTCTGTGAGCTCAAGTAATTGGCATGAACATTTGCTCGCAATCAAATACAACAGATCTGGTTACTCTGGATAAACACGTCTGCTTTTGAAAAGCAAATACATGCAGTCACTCATCTAAACATATATCACATATGAATAATCCTGTGATATCCTGTGAATTCAAAGGTAATTGCACTGCATTAACAGACACATAATGTCCAAAAAACTGACGTTCAATTCACAATTAACATGTTTCACAAAATATAAATGATGTAAATGCAGTCAAATACAGGAACCTGATGTGAACCAGGTTGTCAGTCTGCTCACCAATAAATCATTCACAAACAACCATAGTAGAAGAGAAGTTGTATTTGATTTTGCTTAAACTGACTATAGACTCATCTTTGATTCAACTTCAACAACAGCCTGTTGACCACAGTGGTCACTAAATTCTGTTGTTAATTTTACACAATCAGTGTTGCATACTTAAATTAACTAACAGCAAAACTGAAGTAGAAACAGGTTGACATAACCTCATTAACAGCCACTAACTCCAACATTTGCTGCTCCAGGAATCTAAGGCACTGCAAAAGTGCAAAAGGCAACATTTCTTTAAAGGTACAAAAGTAAACCTGAAAAAAATATATCTACCTAAATATACTGTACTATTTATTGATGTGTATAGTAGGAGTTTCCACTGAGGATAATGCTTGGACTAGTTAATATTTGTCATGGTTCATGATTTTGTGAAGGTATGTGTAAATCGAATATGACGCTTCCTTTACCTTAAAGAAACCTTAGTGTTTTGGTTTATGTCCTCTGTGTATATTGTACAATGCACTCTGCATGTGGCATAGAGCAGGTGTAACACAGCAGTTGGGGGCTGACTTACAGTGACACAGTTATACCTACATGTTGCCTAGTTCAAAGAGACCATCTGACTCTAACCATTTGTCAAGAAAAAGACTCAGACGATGAGCCTATTTTCTGATGGACAGCTTCAAAATGGAATGGTTTGTCAAATGCAGTAAATATACGCCACGTTAGGATATGTGTCATTCGTCATTTAAGTAGAAATGTCCCCATTTAAGACTAAGAGGGTTTGTGGTACCAAATTAAAATAGTTTGCTACTACTGGTTCTGGTGAAGGTTATCACTGATTTGAAGAGTGACTGGCTTGCCCACTGATGTGTAGCCGTAGGTCTGAGTTGACACTTTGGTTTTAAAGCTCTGCTGCCCACCCTCGACTCTCTGCACCTCTGAGCAGTATGAAGGCTTCACTTCCAGCTGCGCGTGGCTCACTTGGATGGGGACGTGCCTTTCCGTCCTGGACCGGGCTCCGCTGGCTTGGGGGACAGCAGGTGAGAAAAGGCTGCTGGAGAGATGTTCCCTGAAGCGACTGAAGAAGCCGCTCCTCTGCCTCGGTACCACAACCGGCCGCCCCACGTTGAGGAGCACCGGCTGTCCCACCGCGGACCCACCGATCTCCCTCTGGAGCACAGAGATCTCACAGGGCTTTTCCGCAGCGGTGTGATGGGTGTTGGAGGAGCCGTAGGTCTCGCCTTCTTCCGGGACATAATCCTCCAAGTCTTCGAGGGTTAGGACGCGGCCTCCTCGCGTCAGAATCTGAGGCTCCTGCTTTGTGAATGAGCTATGATCATCATCTTCATCATCTGGTTCAAAGATGACAGTTTGTTGATCATCCAGGTCCTCGCTGTCCTCTCCAGCTGGCGTCAGGACAGATGAGAGCTCGTGTGGCTCTCCGGTGATTCCAGAGACAGAATCAGAGGTGACATGAGCCTCCTCTTCTTCCCAGGAGAGCTGCTGGCTGCTGACGTCTCCCTGCAGCTGGGCCTGCTCCACCAGCTTGTTGTTGGAATTGTTAGCGTTTGGGTTTTCGGGTGGAGACCGTTTGGCTCTGGAGGGAGTGGCTGCACGATCAGACCCTGCTGGTGAGATGCCTCTCCTCCTGGACAGCCTGGGGGATTTATTGACCTTATACTCGATGACCTCCTCTACCTCGACCCACCTGGGTTTGCTCTCCATGGCTCTGGCTTCAGTGCCCTCGGGCTCAGTAACATAGAGGGTCGGGATAGTGGTCTTTCTGGGAGTGGGCATCCTCCTCAGCCTTGCTGTAGGGGGCTCTGGGGTGGAGGTCTCCGAGCGGTGGGCTCCGACAATAGTCAAGCCAGGGGACCTGTGCCTCCTCATGCGTGGGTTTTTCACCACAGTGGTTATGGTCTCCTCACTGGCACAAAGAGAAAAAGACGACACACATTATTAGAGCTAAAGTACGAAGTGTTGGATTCAAATAGAAGCGCTGCAGTAATAAAGTTGCCAGTTAAAGAAGACAACACCCAGGTGAAGACAGCCCATCCTCTCATCATCTGTGTGACAGAATCCTTTCCACTCAGGCTTTAAATACTACACAGCAATGCATACAAGGGACCACAAAGAAGCACACACACACACACACACAAAAGAGCTCCAAATTGCCTTAAGGTCCATTTTATCTTTTAGTGAGCAAAACACAGCGAGACAAAAAACAAAAAGCTTTTAGTACAACTGTATCACAGAGCCAGCATCTACAGAGGAAATCTACCCTGAAACTGAATCTCACAGTGACACTTTTTCTTATAGACTAACGTTTCTTACAGCAGTTTTAAAGACATGTAATGCACAGAGGGATTTTGTCCAACCAGGCAACACACATGCTGCAGGCACAAGGATAATTTTAGCCTGTTCACACTTACATGATGATGGTTTTCTTTGGTATTCTAGTCTCCTGCTCAGTAACTGAGGGCGGAAGCAGAATACATGAGATTTAACAGACAAAATAAGAGGATTAGTCTAAAAGCTACAGTTCAAACACATGTCATCTAGGGCATAACATGTATTAACTGTGTGTCCATCCTTAAAACTGCATTAAAAGCATTAATATGAAGCTGAAAAAAATGTCCCAATTATACAGTCTGGAGAGTCTCCTTTTGGAAGGAATAAGTCAGGGTTCCTACCTTCAATAGAGATGGCCTGCTCACCAGTGCGAGCCACAGCAGAGGGTGGAACTAAATCAGCAGCACACTTGGCACTGCCCAGACGGTTGGACAACTGGCAAAAGCAGGGAATATATTTTTAGTGTCCTAAAGGCTGTCACTAATTAATATCAAGTGGCTTCGACTTATGGCTGCAAACACAATTATAAGGCTAATTAAAGTGATTGATTTGTTCTGCAAAGAATTTCTGCCCACAAGTAATGTTCATATTTGCTTTTGCCAACCAACCTCACACTCATAGTGTCCCAGGTCTCTCTCTGTCAGGTTTTTTATTATCAAGACCAGCACCCCACTACGGAGCTCGCTGTAGGTCTGATACTTCTCCTGGTCAGTCAGCAGCCTGCCATCCTTGAACCACCTTGACCATGAACAGGTACACACAGCCAGAGAAGAGGAGGAGGAGGTTCACACACAGGGCAACAGGGTTAAATCAAAATGTTCTGCCAATTTCAAATTTCATCGATATGTACGTACCTGATCTTGGGGCTGGGAGCGCTCTGTATGACGCAGGTGAACTGAGCGTCCTCGCCAGCAACAAATATAGTGTTCCTCATTTTATTCACGAAACGAGGAGGCACTACAAGAAAGACGTGAAAATAAAATGCATGTTTAAAAAAGGTTGTCACTGAATTTTGTGCTGGAGTGTGACAGCGTCATAAACCACTCCCTTGTCTAACTGTTAACAGAGTAACTGGCTTCACAAAACTACTTAATTCCAAAAAGTCTGTACTTGTATTCGCTACTCATGTTTTCTGTGATTTTATGATTAGAAATTAAAACATTCTGGTATTTTAGGACAGTATCACAATGAATGTCACTTACCCTGAACGGTGATCTTGCCAAGAGTGCTGGCATTGCCAGCTGAGCTTGTGGCAAAGCACATGTACTGGCCAGAATCATCTGCTGTCATGTTATCCAAGATCAGTGTGCAGGAACCATCGGGGTCCTCAATGATGATGTGATGAGGATCTGCCTCCACAGTACGTCCATCTGCATCCAACAAGTGAAACAATGCAATATATTTGTTTGTAAACAGAGGTAAGTCTGTGGTTAAGGGCATGTACCATTACTCCCCATTAGTCTGCCCAATGGAGCAAACGGGTGATAACAGTGCAGATAGCATACCTTTGTACCATGTGACCGCAGGTTTGGGCACTCCAGTGACTTTGCAGGCCAGTTTAACAGTCTGCCCCAACTCTGCTGTGCAATTTGCCAGAATTTCATCAAAGTCAGGAGGACCTATAAAATGAGATTTATGACAGGTTATATTTGAAAGCCTGAGAATATCAAAATACATTTTGAGTGATAAGAGGGAGAATAATAAGAAGAAAAAGGTTAGACTATGTGTGTGTGTGTGTGTGTGTGTGTGTGTGTGTGTGTGTGTGTGCTCCACTCACTCCATGCAGGCATGCTGTATCGCTGCTGAAGTTCTCTGAAGTCTCTCAGCCATGAGTTCTTGATGGTAACAGTTCGGGCCTGCAAGGTGTATTTCCTCACAGAATCCTCACGTTCATGCCAGATCTCAAAGGAACGGTCATCACCCTCCACTGTCTCATTCACATCGATGTTATTCAACTGCAACAGGATGAAGGATACAGAAAACACCATTAGGCTGCTGAAAAGGTGTTGAAAAGAAAAAAAAAGTTGTAATTATATGAAAAGTCTCACCTTCATCATGTTCTTAAAGACATATGCCTGTGTATCAGTGTTGCTGTCTCTCTTGGGTTTGCAAATTATACAATAGTTCTTAAACAGGAAGACGTGGCGGTGGTGACCTCTAGAGGACGTCCTAATTCCTGGAGCCCCTTCCCACACTTGGAAAGGTCCCTGGTTTCAAAAGAAAAAACAAATACAATTATGCCTCTAATCACTCTCTAATCACTAATCAGGAGTGTCACAGCAACTCAACCTACCTGTCTAATTGGCTCTCCTAATACTTCCAGCGTGGCAGGATAGTTCTCGATCATGGAGACATGGTGCGTGTTCTCAGAGCGCTGAGGTAGCGCAGACACCATGGCATACGCTTCTTCCAGTAGGCAGCAGTTCTGGCCATTTCTTGCCTTGTTTCGAATGAGCTCCTAAAGATATCCGAGAACAGATTTCAGTACCTTGACCCAAGTGATGTAGGAACCTCAATGCATATTGTGTGTCAAAGCCATCACCTTCAGGACGGCCTTGTACTTCTGAATCCTCTCCAGTGGTTGTTGGAGGCAGGCGTTGATGCTGCGAACAGGAGGGTCTGCAGGGTCTGCGCTGGCTTGTGCTTTCTCAGTGTACTCCTACAATGTCATGAAAGGAAGGTTCTTAAATTCAAATAATCATAATGGTGCAGACAAATTACAGCTTTAACTAGGCTAGCAAAACAAATGACTTGCGCAACCCTCAGTACAGAGATAGCAGTTCTGGTGTTACCCTGAAAAAGCGGTGGACGGTCTTGTCACTGACAGCAGATTCAGCCTGACCCTGACCAACAAGATACTGGAGGTACTTCTCGAAGCCCTCTTTGCTCTTCAGGAAGCACATGGCGACGTCATCATCTGTCTCACAGTCGTTCAACTTTGGGAAGAATGCCCTAAAAACAATAATTGTGGAGAAATGAATGCACTGAAAACTTTACTGTGAATCTCATTGTCTTTTATGACGTTTTTCAGATAGGAGAATGTTCCCTGAGTGTGAGGGTTAAAAGAAAGAAAAAGAAAGTAAAGAACTAAACTGACTAAAATGACAAGTCATCGAGAGGTGAGCTCACTTGCTGTGGAAGGACTTGATATCGTCGATGTTCCTGAATATGGTGTCCTTCTGGCTGCTGACCTCAGGCGGTGTATCGGGGCTTTCTGCGTGCTTCAAGTGATGGGAGGTAAAGAAGTCTATCTCTTTTACAAACTGTGATTCACCATTAATCAGGTCGTGGATCAGTTGGCTGGGGACATGAAATAATGGTTATGACATGTCCTTTAGCTCCAGTATTTCCTTTGTGAGTGTAGATACTGTAATATGCTTTACTTACAATAATTTCTTCTTGTATTCACCCTCAGACACCTCCTCTACACTCGTCTCTGGAAGGTCACCTGTCTCAGCAGAGAGCTGGAAGAATGCACATTTTTACTATTACTTTTAAAATGTTCCAAGGCCCTGAGGAAATGTATTAACACTGGGGACAAACGTTTAAATGTTATATTGGCTATAGTTGTAAGACGTACTTTGAGTTTCTTGTCCAGGTAGGCAGGTGAGACCCAGCCTTGGCGGGATGGTGTAGTTTTGGTTGGTTTGGTCCGGACCAACCATTTGAGTGGATGAGCTGAGTCCAAAACCTCAACATACTGTCCCTCCTTTAGAGAGATGGATTCTTTGCTGGCTACCGTGGGGTTGTAGTCGGCTGTTGCCACATAGATGTCAAACATCTGCATAAAATATGTACATTAATGACAGTACACATGTGGTTTGACAAAACATTATGATAACATTATATAAGTCCAGTCAGCTGTAAAGCTGCTTATTATTACAGACTTGGCTATGTTGACGTTTCTACTTCCCTGTGTGTAGAGCTGTTGTTTTTAAAAGCTTTGACAAAAAATTTAGGCATTGCTTCCAAATAGATCTGCCTCTTTTATCCAGTTGTTCTAAAGAGATCACAAACCAGACAGGAGAGGTATGAGCTTGTTGTGTGCAGTTAACTAATGTCAGGTTATGAAAGGTCATATTTTAACCTTTATTTGTTTTTCATGTTAGCCAGCCTACCACAGGGCTACATATATAGACAGAAAACCATGCACACCACTCATTCACACCTACGGACAATTTAGAATCATGAATTAACCTCAGCATGTTTTTGGACTGTGGGAGGAAGCCGGAGAACCCGGTGAAAACCCACGCTGCACAGGGAGAACATGCAAACTCCACACAGAAAGATCCCAGGCGGGACCGAACCGGGGATCTTCTAGCTGTGAGGCGACGCTGCTAACCACCGAGCCACCGTGCAGCCCGTAAAAATGTATTCACATGTTTAAATGATGCTAATATGAGGCTGCAAAGGTCAGAGTTAGTCAAATGGCTTTGTAAAGACACAATTACAAACTTTAAGTCTTTTTAGGATGAAATATCCTCTTTGTGCTTCCCAGGTAGTGCTTCTGTGCTGAACTGAAGGAATTTTGTGCTGAAAAGAGTGTAAATGTGCCTTTCATCTGACTACCTCAGTTTGCTGAAGCCAATTCACACATTGAGGTTTATATCAAAACAATTCTGGACAGCAAACTATCACACTGAGAATTTCTGTGTCTCACCTCTCCCCTGGCATCCCCTTCATCAGACTCAGAGGAGGAGTCAGCTATGAGCGAGGGAGGACGAGAGCGACCGTGATGAGGTGACGGAGAAGGAGTCTTGGTCTCATCATCACTGTCGACACCTGGTACGCGTAATGAAGCTGGGGCAGCAAGGACGGAGGAAGGCAATCAGAAGAAGACAGGTCAAATAAAATACCATTTAAATAATCTTTTAAATTCAATTTATCACTTGTGTACCATAAATACTTGATGTTATGGCAACAGAAGGGATTATCATACTGTAATTTGCTCTAGTTTAAAAGATATCTTTTTTTTTTTTTGGCTTGAATTTGGTAGCAGTTATTAGTATCCACGGCACTCAGTGTCTGATGAGGCAGGACCAGTCAGCTAAAAGTCGCATTTCAATCAACAACTGACTGTCTGCTGGCATCTACTGGTGCTCTATTGAATTGCTAATGTTCCTTAAAGCGTGTAAATCATTACTCCTATATATTGTTTCAAATTTTACTTCAAATTATAATTTTTTGAGATGCAAAGAAAAAAACTGAAAAACAATCATTTCATTCTAAATGCTCTGCTATGGCCGTGTTAGTATTGTGACAACATGCGAGAAAAAGCTACAGTACAGATAATAATCATTATCTGAGCTCTCCACATACATGTCTGTCTGTGAGCATGTATTCCAGCTACAAGATCTTCAGACTTCATAGTCACTTCAAATTCATTTTGAAACCCATTTGGAAAAGGCAGGATTAATGATGCATGAGGAGGGATAAAAGGCCACAGACAGCACGTAAAGGGAAAAGACGTTTTAACAACAAGAAGAAAAAAATGGCTGCGACTGCACCTTAACATATAATAAATGCTTTTCTTGTATGGAAAAGGAAATGTAAGTCAAAATTGTTTCCACCAGTCATCTGCAGAGTCATCTTCAAAAGTATCTCAATAAAAAAATGTATATTAATTGTGAAGCTGATGCACTTGGGATACATACTGGTAGTTTTGGGCCAAGATTTCATCCACTGGAGCACTTCATGATTCTGTAAGCTGTCTGAATAACAAATTAATGATTGGATGAGCATTTAATTGGTTGGGTTCCTCAACTGATGGATGGAAAAGGGTAAAGAAATGATGTCTTTCTGAAAAAAATGGTGGTTTTAAGTCAAATACTCAAGGACAAGGCGAGACATGCTGCAAAACAAGCACAAGAAGAGCAGGACCTCAAATCTACTGGAAAGTGAAATCAAGAATTGAAGTGCTGAGACATTCACAAAACACTTTTACAATTCTTGAATAATCCAAATGAATTCATTCATAATGTGTGGCTTATTTGTATTCCTGTTGCATCTTTAGCATTAGCAACTAGCCATTCATATTTCAAAAGCAGTATCAGAAAATTACTATTCAGTCTAATTTAGCAAAGGGATAGGGCAGCCTGCAGGTTTATATTCCAACCACAGATAACACCGGGTGATTTAAGAGAAAAGGTCTCCTCTGGGTGGAGGCATTCACATTTAAATCACGGCTGTATGTTATCTGGTCACAGTTAGTTTGCTGCATGTATGATTGTGACAGAATCAATCATTTCACACTGAACAAAATCCGTGCAACTGTTTCATCCCAACTTAACACCAGGAGTACCCAGTGGTGGAAATTAGTTGTACATGCAAATTAAGTGTTAACCGTTTACAGACAGCTAACAACCTACAGCTTGCTTGCTAGCTGCTGGAGCTGAAACATCTTCCTGGGGTTTTTTGTCCATATTGTAAGATAAATGGGCTAAATCTACTACTGTACTGGACACAAGATTTAAACACACAATCAATGTAAACAATCCCATTATCCCATTACTTAAAGCCTTGTACATTGTCTAAGCTTCATGGGGGCTGCAGTCATGAAATCATTGCTTTATCTTGATTTAAATCAGACTTGAATAAACCGGATTATGTAACTCTAACCTTGGTTTGTAGAAGTACTTAAAACTGAATTGACTTTTTACGTGAACTCAAGTCTGACTTTTTAGTTTTAATCCATCGTTTTTATGCCCCCTGAACATACTGTAACATCGCCCAGCATTTCTGGTAGAACGTACTATAAACTGTAACTAGAATTTCTTTCAAATTAAAATCAAATAAATGTATATGTCATTGCATAGACAGAATGATCTGCAGCATACATTTACCTTGGGTAATCTTTGCTGATACCATTTCAGTGATCTGGGAGGTGAGTTTCATGAGGAATTCCTCTGTACCTACTTCACCTAGGTACGGGATTTTACCCTCTTCAGGCACACACAAAAAGGAAAGAAGACATAAATATTGCAATATTTATTACTACAAATAAATTGTATTACTATAAATATAAACAATATTACTATAACTAATATACGCCACGGTATCAGGAGGTATGTCTCACCTTTTCCTCTGCCAGCCTCCTCTTCTGGAGGACTAACTGTAATCCCAAGAACCCTGAGGAAAATTAAAATGATAAACATTATTTTCATATATTTACATGTATTCAAAATGTACTGTATACACATGTCTTCTTTATGCACAGTGCCATTCTGAATGACAAAGAAAAACTTACTCTGAGGTTTTGGTCTCTTTCTTTGGTTGCGGTGCTTGAGAAAAGGAGGAAATGCAAATATGCAATTACAATCAAACTAAGGTGGTAAGAGGTTTGCACTGTAGTTAGTGTTCACCAATATACTCAAAGATCAATGTAGTCCGTTATAAAGTGTGTAGATGTCTTTGCTTTCCTTACTGTCATCAACTTCGAGGTGGGCAGTGCAGATGGACTGTCCTGCCCTATTTGTGGCAATGCAGGTGTAGGCACCGGTGTATTCTGTGCCCACGTCCATCAGGATGAGGCTGTGCTGGCGCCCTGAGCTTGCGATTTTGTATCCCTTGGTATCAGGCTTGATCCACAGGACGTCTTCCATTGATTCCTCTTTTAACCAGGAAACCATAGGACTGGGAGAGCCTGAAAGAGTAAAGGGGAGTATTGAGAGTTTACAACACAAGTTGAAACACATTTTTTTTGGATGTCCCCAGATAAGTATAGGTGTAAAAGGATGTTAAAGCAATCACACAGTAAAATACACAAACCTTCTACTTTGACAGACAGAGTGATGCTGGCTCCTCGTTTCACCTTCCTGTTGCTGAACCTTTCAAGGAAGCGTGGAGGCACCAGGGGTTCCTTGGGGTCTGTGAAAATAGGGTATAAAGTCATTCATAATACACTATTATATAAACTAAAGTGACTGTACATGGGCCAAATAGGTAGCATAAATGCCATTACCTCTTTTATCTTGTGGCATAATCTCCCCTGGACCTGTTGTAAAACACAATTATTACTGTATCTGTAAATATAGAATATAGCTTTTGCATTGGCAACTATTCAGGCATTTGCACACATACTCAGAACTATGAGTCGGGCAGAGGAGTAAGCAGAACCAGCCACATTGCTGATGTAGGCAGAGTACTCTCCCATATCCTCTCGCTTCACCTCCAGGATCTCCAAGCCATGAACTTCTCTCTCTGCTAGCAACAGAACTCTTTTTGAAGGTCGCAGAGGGTGGCCATCTTTGAACCAGTATACTCTGGGTTTGGGGAAGCCTGGAAGACAAAAGGTATTTCAGAAATGACATTCTTTATTCAAAGGCACCTGTCTGTGAGTTGACTTCATTTATAAGACAGATACAATCAGCTGTTGGTTGCCTCAGATGAACTGACAATTAATATTGGTTAATAAACTTACCCTTTACTTTGAGCTGCATCTTAGCGATGGGTGAACCTGGACTGACATGAACATCATGAAGCTCCTCCACAACTTGTGGTAGTTGATCATCTTCAGCTACAGACTCAAATGTTTCAGTTTCCCTGCATGAAGAGAGCAGAACAGTACACCTCAAGTATTCAGTATTAGTTAATATTTTGAATATATATGTACATATAGACCATAAAACACTACTCATCGTAAATTCACCTGGACATGTAGCCCTTGGCACTGACATAGGAAGATGTCTCAGTGGCATCAGCAGCAGTGTCATAATCTGAGCTGCAAGACACTGATGGAAAAGATTGATGTGCAGCATTATATAGTGATCAGTGAAATCAGGGACAATGTGTGTGTCACTGTGTGATTGTGTAATTCTGCTAGCTAGGTGAGAACCACCGCTTCCTGGTTGCTTTTGTATTGAACTCACAATGTGAAGACATTTTTGGCTATTCTGCTTTTTTTAAGATGCTAGTTTGGGTTAAAGATGATTAAATAGTTAAAGTGAAATGCAGATGTTGAATACTCTTATCAACTCAAATCAGTCAAGTTTGTTCAATTCACTCAAGTAGCTATTGAATGGGAAATGTAACATTTTGGTGAATCTTCAAAAATCTTTCTCAAAATGTGTTTGAACAACTCAAAAAGAATGTGCCTGCCTCCAGATGTTGGTTTCATGGAGCGTGAAAGAGAGACTTGCCAATCAAAAAAGGCACATGCTACAGGTACCTGTTAATCAAAACACATCATCTTTTGTTATGACCACTTCAGACTTTCCTTGTATTAATGCTACATAAAGATAAAAAAAAAATGGGACCTTAAAGGACTGACAACAAACCCCTGATATTTCTACTGCCTGTCATATTGTGTACATTTGGCCAGTTTTCCACAAAAGAATCAAAACTGCACCATGGAACAAAAAAGCTACCCATTAAATACATTAAATACATTAAATAAAGACAGATAAATAAAGACACAGCTGTTTTCATCAATAAGACAAACTTTTGGGGCTGGCCTTCAATAAGGAGAAATGTAGTAGTTAGTAATAGTTAGTAATTAATAAAGCAACGGTACTCAAAAGTATATGTAAAACAATCATACATGAGTGCGTGTAATGTATGTACTCACTGTCAACCCTGAGTTCAGCCTTAGTGGCTGCGATGCCGCTGCTGTTTTCAGCAGTGCAACGATAGACTCCCATGTCAGTGGGCAGAACAGTGGTAATGATGAGTTGGTGGCAGCCCTCCTGGTCTTCATTGATCATGTAATGGTCATTCTCCTCGAGCAGTTTGCCATCCTTATACCAGCGAACAGTGGGAGGGGGCTTGCCAATCACAACACAGTCAAAGCTGACTGGATAACCATCTGGAACATCCTGACTTTGTAGCTGTGTCAAGAAGACTGGGGCAGCTGGGTAACCAGAGCAAATAATCAGAAAATCAAAAAGTAGAAAAAAAAAGACTCCATACAGTGTTTGAATCAGAGGGATACAGTATACAGTATATATGTGCCGCTTGGACTTCAGTAACACAGACAATAGTAAGCACACAACAGTGAACTAAACATGGACCTTAAACATCACATTATGTACATCACTTTTACTTTGTAGATTGTTTTTCAAATACATAGATGCTATTGTCACAGTATTGATGTATGCTATAATGATCCCAACAGCCACTCAAACAATTCTTACCCGGGGCTCCAGTCATCAGAGCAGGAGGCTGTCTATCTTGTGTGGGGGTCTGAGTGCCATCTTGTGTGTAGCCCATCTTTCTAATTCGCAGCTCCACTTTGAGATGCCCTGCCTCTAGGATGGTGGTCTCCACAGGAACCCCGTGGATTGTAAACATCTCCTGGAACCTCTTTGAGGCAACCTCAGCCTCTGTCCGTGAGTCAAAGCGAATGTAGATGTAATAGTCATCCTCCCGGTAAGAGTGAGGATCTGGGGGACGCAGGTCTCCCTCATCTGCGCTGACAAATGGTTCTTCCTCAACATCTGGTGGCAGACGTGTGCGCAGCAGGCGCCGGAGACGTCTGCTTGCCTGCCTCAGTGACTCGTCCATCTCACTTCCTGAGGAGCTCTCTGCCTCGCTGTCGGCGCTGTAGCCCACTGTCAGCGGCCGTCGCCCAGATGATTCTCTCGCCGTTCCTACTGTGACCTTACCACTGTGAGAAGAGACTCCAAACTTGTTGGTGACCTCACAAGTGTAAACCCCAGTATCCTTTGTGGTGATGGCAGTAATGACCAGTGAGCAAGTACCATCATTGTAGATATCAATATGGTGGTGCTTGCCATCTGTCAGTGGTTCTCCATCCTTCAGCCACTGCACCTTATCAGGTTTACCTTCTGTCACACATTCTAGATGTATGGTGCCATTAGGTTCTTTGGTCTGGTCTTTGAAGGCCTCTTTAAAAACAGGGCGCATGTCTTTGCGGGCTTTGTAGCCCTTGAAGGCAGCCTGAATCTTAATGGCAGCATCTCTGAGCTCAGGCTCATCCTCTTTAGTGATCTGCATGATATCAGTCTCCCCTGAAGACACCTGTTTTTCATTTGTCTGCTGAATTACAGTTGTTTCCACTTCAGTCTGCTGCATTGTTCTCTGCTCTGCCATCTGGAAATGTGCAAAGAACCTCTCAGTGGACAGAGTTTCAGTCTCATTGGTGGCTGTGACAGTAGACTTGCTGCTCTTCTTGAGGTAGGACACAAGTGATGAACCTCCAGAAACAGACTCATCCTCAGAGCTGGTGCACAAGTTGGACTCTGTCTGCTTCTTCTGCACAATGGCCTGCTTCTTCTCTTCTGATTTTATTTCCACTTTATCTGACTTATTCAGCTCCTTCTGTCCTGATTTCTTTTGGCCACCTTTACCATCCTCCTCGGGTTGTTCAGATATGGAATCCAGGGTGGGCTCTCTACTCATGCGGCGCTTCTTGGCTGATTCTTCCCACAGGTCGTAGACATCACCTTCTTCAGCTGCTTCTGGAGGCAGACTGGGTTGCCCCAGTATCTCAGTCTCTACCTGTTTTGCCTCTATACCTATAGCCACAACAGAGTTCTCAATATTGCTGTTGTTTAAATAAATACTGACAGTATCCACACAGCACAGAGCCTACTTAAAAGATGCTACACCTTGTCAATTAAAACTCTAATCATTCCAACTTTGCATGATGAACACTTCTAAAAGCATCAAATATAGTTTGAGAAGGATACGTGTGCAAAGGTGTACAACAGAAGAAGTGCAGGATAATAACTACACACAGTGTCTTACCTGGGGAAATTAGTGGCTGCACGGCTGACTCTGTGTAACAATGACAAAACAAATGCATATCACATAGCAGTTTAAAAAAATTCTTAAACTCTATGTTGTAAAGTTGTGTATATATGAAAACCAAATTTTTATTATAGTTTTTTATATAGCCAAACAGTTACAAGTTCTTTTTGACACAGGTTTTGAGCCCATATCTCCAACTCCAAAAAAAAGCTAATCGAGAAATAAAAGAAAAATTCACTGGCAAACAAGCCAGTCCACTACTTCATGAACTAAACCACACATCCACTCACCAAGCTGCACAGTTTGAGGCAACTCAACAGGCTCTCCAGTCCCAGCTCTGTTGATGGCTGCCACTCTAAACCTGTAGCTACTGCCGGGGGTCAGATTCTCAACCACAAACTCTGTGTTGCATACTGGTTCAGAGTGACAAGGGAGCCAGAGGGCACTGTCTACCAGCCGCATCTCCACCCTGTAGCCCAGAATGGGACTCCCTCCATCGTGTAGAGGAGTGAACCAAGAGAGGGTGACAGACTGTTTAGTCTTACTGAGGACCTCGGGGTCCTCTGGAGGATCAGCTACAGCTGTTGGGAAGAAAGAGGCAAGAGCTAGATGTATTTATGAACAATAATCAAGAACTACACAGATCGCAATGTTCACCTGTCATACTCTGTTTTCTATGGTATCAAGGCTATCTCTCCATCCTGTTACATGCAGAATTGCCATGTGGGGTACATAACTGCAGAGGGTGGAGGGTCTATTAGCTTAGAGAAGCATGGTGTGCATGTGTTTACGTCATAATAAAACTGATAACATATAAAATCTACTTAACTAAATTCTTTAAAATAAAAATACCAAAAAGTGAAAGACTAAAAACACTTTTATTGTCAAACACTTACTGATGATGGTGAGCTTGGCCAAAGAGAGAGCATCTCTAGCAGCAAATGTAATTTCCTGCTGTGGCAAAAGAGGTGCCTGTCTCAGCACAAGTCGATAAGAGCAGCCATCAGCTCTCATAGCCCAGAGGTCACTGGGCTTGATTTCAATTCCATTAGCATACCAGGCTACTTCTGCTGCAGGGACGGGCTCTGTGAGCTCCACACAAAACTCGACCTTCTCTCCCACTGCAGCCACCTTGTCGTCCAGACCCTTCACAACATCCAGCTGCCAGCCTTGCAAGAGAAAATCCACAGAATGAAACGTAAAACTTAGTCAGATAAGGTTATTTATTTTAGAATGCACAATTGAGGCAAGATAATGATGACTCACCTTTGACTGAGAGTTGGGCAGTTGTGGACGCTGTGCCAGCTTTGAAGGTCACTGTGCAACTGTCTTTCATATGCAGCTCTTTCAGCAGGAGCAGATGACGACGACCACTCTCAAATGACACAATCTCAGCGTTGGGGGATTCTTTCACTGGTTTCCCGTCAAGAAGCCAGCGGCAGTCTTTGCTTTCAGGACGAGAGAGGGCACACTCAAACAGCGCTTCGCCTCCATCAAAGGTCTCTACATTCTCCAGGCCCTGGACAATGTCAATGGGTTTGGCTGTAGAAAACAAATGGAAAAATGGAGAAAGAAAGAAAGAAAGAAAGAAAGAAAGAAAGAAAGAAAGAAAGAAAGAGAAGGAAAGAAAGAAAGAAAGAAAGGGCACAATCAAAAAAGATTTTAAGAAGACTGCAGCGTCAAAGGGTACGAATTTTGGGACGATCCCCAACTAATCAACGCATTTGACCACATGAGTGTGAGATATGGGGGAGCAGAGGAAACTCCCTAAAGGTTGGTGCTCTTTCCATGTGGAGGGAGGCTCACCGTCCACATGAAGTGAAGCGACCACGTAGGTCCCCTCTGCCTCGCAGGAGTACGTGCCCCTGTCCTCAGCAGACACGCGGCTAATGTACAAGCGAGCCACGTTCCAGTCCTGCTCCACTACCACCCTTCGGCCATCAGGCTGCAATAGCTGCCCATCTTTCTTCCACTGAGCCTTGACCGGCCTTGAGTACTGGCAGATGAACTCGGCCGGTTGGTTTTCGACCACCCGAAGGTCCTCCATCTCGCTCACCACTTCAACTGTGGGATCTGAGGTTGGGGTCAGGGGTCATAGGGTCAGGGCTTGGCCATCAGATATGAGGATAAGAGCAGGACATGCTGAATGACATTTGGGCTTTATAACCCCCCTTTGCTAGCCCTACTTTATAAAGCATGTTGATGTGATGCTCATGTGTGAGTGATATTATTATGGACTGTCCAGTACAAATTGTATGTGTGTGGTACAGTATCTTAAAGTATATTTCAGTCCATAGGTCCACTGTGACCACTGTATTGTCCTCTATGAGTTCTCAAAGTGAATAGGGGGTCAAAAAGCCCAACCATCAAAGTTCAGGGTAATGGTCACAATCATGGGCCATGAAGTGCTGGCAGGTGATGAAAGTGGAGGGGGTGATAAGGGGATAAAAATGCCAAACTCATAAGGTAGGTGTTGGGGGGTTAGAGTTTTTAGTGCTTGAAGGTTAGGGGCAGGGCTGTGGGATAGTGGAGGTTATTCAATAGCAGCCGGCCTGCATGGATGGGTGGAGCAGCACTTTCCGACCACAACATTTCTGTTGTCGCAATTCAATTGTTCACTAATTCTCTACATTAAAACTTGGATAAAACCATAACATCACCAAAACCAACCTCACTCTATGTTAATAACTGAAGTGCCAAATTTGTACTATTCATTACTTAAATTACCAAGGGACACTTAGGGCTGCACCTTTAAGCATATAATAATCACGATCATGCTTTTGGCTCCTACCATTAAACCTGAGCAGGTGCCACTTGACAATTTTAGAGTGCATGTTCTGAAACAACGACTTCAGGAATCCCAAATCACAGATGTTGTGATTAACCACAGTAGTCTTTTCGTCACAAACACAGTGCAGGCTGGAGGCAAGGGCATTTTCACTTTCACATAATTAAAGGGGATTAACTCAAATGTTCAATGTGTTCAATGATCTCTTTTTAATAGACATTTCCAGTAGCAACCAGTATTCACTGCATGTCTGCAATGCTGCTGACAATGTGTAAATGATGACCATCTGCTAGTGACGTAACTGGCACGATCACTCACTGGCACAGTCATTCACAATTGATAAATGTACCTTCAACAGGCACATTTTTGGCAGATTCTGTTTTAGATGGAACGGCAGAGGGAATTCTGAATGGTCTTTAATCTAGGATCAGGTCATTTATATGAACAAAAGAATATGGGTTCATATACTCTGAACAGGAAAGCGAAAAGCAGCAGGGAGACGTCAGCGACGTCAGTGAGCGTGCAACAACCCCCTGTTAGCCACCAGGACTGCAAGCCTGAAGAGAAACTGACAAAGCCATCAGGAAAACTGATGGTAGGGATGATTAAGACTTTATGAATGAAGACAACGAGTGAGTTTAAGTGCAGTTTGAAAGTATTTATATATATAATATTTTAAATGTACATTAAAATACACTTATTGCCTTTAAGGATATCCATGACGGTCGTCTGGAGGATTGGACCCAATCCCAGCTGACACTGGGCGAGCAAGGGTACACCTTGGGCAAGTCACCAGTCAATCACAGGGATGACACAGAGATTTACAGCCACTCATGCTCACATTCACAGTACAGTACAGCCAATTTAGAATTGGCAATTAACCTGCATGTCTTTGGACTGGACCCACAGACAAAGGGAGAACATGCAAACTCAACAGAGAAAGGCCAGCAGCTCTGAACCTTCTCTCTGTGAGGTGACAATGCTAAACACCATGGTGGTGAGTACATATATTTAAACTAATCTTACTGTTCTTATTATTATTATGTCCAGTTGTAGAAGAAGAATTTCTGATTGCATGTAACTTTCTTTTGATTTGGTTTTGCACAATTAGAGCAAGCTTTACAACTCAACAATAGAGGCAACTTTAAAAAGTTGGATGAAAAGTCGCTATAAAAAATGGTGATCTCAAAAGTGAGAAACATAATCGTGATTATCATTGATTTATCGTCTCAGCAGCCAAACATACAGGTTCAAAGAGAATCCACGAGGAGCAGAAATAAAATGAGGCAAAATAATATTTTTTTTCTACTCAAACAACTTGCTGATAATGCTTCTGTTGTTGCTCTGGCCGACTCTAATAAAACTTTGCTGTGGTGCTTCACCCAGTTGTATGTTTGGTTGTATCAATGCATACAGCATGGATCTCTCTACTGCCATTACTATTACTATTACTGTTATTATTAATATTATTATTAATATTATTTTTATTAAATGAGAAGCAATGCTGCTCATGCATGATGAAGCACTGGCATGTAAACATATTCACTATTAATCTATTCATGAATGTTAAACTTTATAAGAAATCCTGCAGAAAAAATCAGAATTCATGGTATATTTACACATATTCTTCAAGAAGAATTTCACCAAATTGATTTCAATTCTGATCAATTAGCTAAAGTGAACATTGTACAGACAATCAACATTAGATTAAAAATAAACTACAAATACTGTGTTTGTAAGATTTGAAGCATAGAATTTGAATTCTGCAGGGTCTAAAAAAAAGGCTAGAACTTGGCTTATCTCAGCCTCTACTGATTGTACGTGATACCTTTGACTAAGAGCTTGGCTGTTGATGTTAAATTGGCAGCTTTGAACGTGACAGTGCCAGAGTCATCTGTGGCCAGGTTCTTTAAGGTGAGCGTGTGGATGTGGTCTTGGCTCAGCCCTATCTCACTAAAGGGGCTGTTCTCCAACAAGGTGCCATCCAGCCACCACTGCACCTTGCCCGGCGCCCTGCCAGACAGCTGGCAGGAGAAGGTTGCCCATTCCCCAACAAAGACATCGGTGGTCTTAAGACCGCACAAAATGAGGACTTCTTTCACTGTTGAGCAACATATACAAGACAGACGGAAAATGACACCATGCAACATGACAATTTACAAAGTTGTAGGCCAGTCTTGAAACAAACCTACCATTCTATTTGTAAGAAGAATCGTAGAATACAGTCAGAATTAAACTAATCAGCCTAAAGTAAACTCCAGGACAAATGTAAAAGTATTGAGACTGGCTACCTTGCACTGCCAAAGAAGCTGTAGTGAGCTGGTCTCCTGCGTCACAGGTGTAGTAGCCACTGTCTTCAGGCTCCAGGTTCTGTATACAGAGCTCTTGAACGCAACCATCCTGCCTCATTTGAAACTTCTTACCAGGCCCGAGGACCACGCCTCCTTTCCTCCACTCAACACGAACGCCTGGCTTAGAAAGCTCACAGCGCAGGGTAATATCATCACCCTCTGTGGCGTCCTGGTTCTGGAGCTCTTTGTGGAAGAACGCAGGGGCACCTAGTGGGAATTTAAAGTGGGAAAGTTTGGCATCAGATGTTGAGATGAAACTTTTGCCATCAGATAGTTGAGATGACAAGACAAACATCTCTGAGGGACTTGACGCAGAGTGATGCCAGACTGGGGGTGTGGTTGAGGGAAGAGGAAGTTCAAGAGTATTTCAGCTGTTCATTTCAATCCTATCTTGGTCCACATTCTTGAATCTGATCAACAGGAAAGGGACTTTTTTTCTTTTTTTTTTTTGTTGTAGCATTTCTTTTCATTTTTTTTACCTTCCACAGTCAAGGTGACGTCACACCGTGCATCTCCAGTGTCACAGGTGTACGTTCCTGAGTCGTCAGGCACCAGGTTGTGGATACGAAGCTGGTGGAACCCTCCATTGTTCCGCAGGTCATACTTGAGACCAGCCTTGATGGCCACACTGTTTCTGATCCAGGTGACAGCGGCCTTGGGGTCAGAGATGGTGCAGGCCAGAGTGACAGTTTCGCCCTCTAATGCCACAGTGTTGTGTGGCTTCTCTAGTATTAGCACTGTAAATATGGGAAACCCGAAACTAGATTTAATAATTGGAGAATTTATAATTTATATGCAGTCTTTTCCTTTTCCCTTCCTTAACGGCCCTGGCATAAATAATTTTAAAGCTATAAAAACAAAAACACATGCATGCATGCATGCAGTGACTATTATATGTTATCACAAATCACACAGCACAGTGAACGAAGATATGACAGTTTCATCAGAAATACAACTAGATTCCTTTCAAGTTTGTACAAAAAAGCAAACAAAGAAAGTAAGGTACAATATAACATAACTTTGTGGGGCTGTACCAAATGTCTTTTTCAACATTCAAAGCTTCTATTAAGGTTTTCGGATGAATCTTCGAATGTGTGTCAGCAAATTTTTTGACATCACTACTGTAAAAATAATTTAAGAATCCTTGAACAAAATCCTTAATTTAAATAGAGAAGTTCATCAGATTAAACAAACTAGTCTTAAGTCTCTAGTTTGTTTGTTTTTTTTTTTAAATCAACTGTCTTTTATGAATATAAATCAGTCAGTCAGTTCTGTCAACGTGAATACTTGAAGGCATTCAATAAATCTGGACTTTTGGACTTTACAAAAGTTTCCAGTTTTTGGAAATTGGATCACATGTGTGTTGGAAATAATCCTTTGCAGCCACCATTGGATCCAATTCGACATATGGTATGATAATACTCACCAACTATGCAGAAATACCAGGTTTAAACATAATGAATAGACCTGAAGCTCCGCAGCATTCGAATGTTGATTTAGAATTTGAATGTCAATGTACTATATTCGGCACAACCTTAAACATTTGATAAATGGAGTACGTTGTTAAGTAGTTTATCTCTTTTAGTAGCAATATTTGTGTTAGCATTTTGATAGCATTTCTTTTAATAGCAAACACTAAATGCAAAGAATGGAAAACATGTCTAAAAGTTAGGATGTTGAGAATGGTGGTGCCAGCAGATTTCCATTTGCCAAGACAAAGCTGTTTGGTGGTCGATGGAGATGGCTGTGAGGAGTAACACTCGAGTGACCATGTCATCTCCTTTACCTTTGGGTTTTTCCTCCACCAGAAGACAGGCCACGCTCTTCTCTTCTCCCACTACGAAGGCAACATCCCCTGATTCATCTGTAGTCACCATCTTCAGGACCAAACGGTGCACTCTGCCCTGGCTGCTCATTTGATTCAGATCGTTATTTTGGAGGGGGTTGTCTCCAAGCCACCATTCCCCATTAGTCACGCCTGAGTGTGACAACTCAACCTCAAAGACAGCATCCTGCCCAGTGGTCACAGTAATATCGCAGAGTTCTCTGAGAATGCGCACATGTTCTGAGGATGAATGGGATGATGGGAGGTCAGTGGTCAGATCTCGGCAGAGCTTCAAGAAGGCATCAGTAAGAAGGTGGAGCCATGACCAAGAATCTCTGCTTAATACTTGCTTGATCTTACAGAAAATACTGAATGACACCAAATACTTAAAATTGAATACATCCACTACATCTGTAATGTGATGAATCATAAGGACATCAAGGAAAAAATGAATGAAAAAGTGCAGCCAGTATCAGATTAGTACGTAAAACTCAAACTACATGCCTACGAGGACATCACATTTGTAACTCAAGGACTGTGAAACGGATGTTGAGTAGAAGACATAATCCAGTAGTTGTTAATAGTAGGATGAAAGTAAAATGAACTTCAGGAAGGATGAAGACAAGAGGAGACAAGAGACATAGATGAGATGAAGCTGAGCTCTGTTACCTTTCACAGTCAGGGAAGCGGTGCTTTTCTTGTCCCCTGTATGACAGGTATATTCTCCACTATCCTTAACATTCAGCTTGTGTATGACCAGGATGTGGGTGGTAGCATTCTGCTCTATACTGTACTTCTCCCCATGGGTGAGCACAGTTGAGCCCTTCAGCCACGTCACCTTGCAGTCCTGGCTAGATGTCTCGCAGGACAGGGTGGCCTTGTCACCTTCCGTGGCCTCTTGACTTTCCAACTCCTTCTTGAACAGTACAGGTGCGGCTGCCAGAAAGATCATTATTTATTAGAATAAATTATTTTAACATTTTCTTCAGAAAGCACGGCCAACACAAAACACACTGTACTCAAAAGTGACAACATTTATAATCACAATGCTACCAATTCCATACCATCAAAAACACAACATATGAAAGGAACTGTTTGCTGTCAAAGCTCGAGGTAAAACACTGACGGACAGAATAAAAAAAGATCAGCAATCAAATTAATCAAGTACTATGTATATCCACAAATTTGGCTGTGAGCACCATAAAACAACACAGGGGATTCACTCTTGAAAATTGAAAGTATAGAAACAGTTTGGTTTATTTTTTGGGGGTATTTTCACCCTTTATTAGAGAGAGGACAATACAGAGGTGACAGGAAATAAGAGAGAGAGATGGGGAGTGACATGCAACAAAGGTTTCCAGGCAAGACTCAAATCTGGGACATTTTAACTACATCCATCACCGTCTTAATTCCAAGTAAACCTCAATGTCGTGGGTCGAGTTTTTGGAATACAGTTAAGGAAGTGTACAGCGCAGAAAAAACATGACCAATGAGTAATTTGAATACTAAGTTGAAAAGTAAAAGGGAAAAATTGTTAGTTTAGGTTCAAGACGAGTGAACATGCAAATACTGGAGAAATATGAAGGAATATGATGTAAAGTGCAGATTTTATACACATATGCCAGTGAGATGAATGGATAACAAGTCAGTATAAAGCAGAGGTAAAGTTAAAAAGGGAGGAAATCACAAGCATCCATGCTTTGGGGATGCTTTCAAAGAAGACAGAGGGAAGGTGTCCCACGAAGAAGAAGTCCAAATGTTATGATAGAAAAAAAATGGCACGCATTCATTCCTGTCCCAAGAAAAAAAAAGCAATTTCCCTTACCTCTGACTGTCAGAGAAGCAGTGGAAGTGTGGTTACCCACTGTGAAAGTGACTGTTCCTGAGTCAGCTTTGGTGACGCCTCTGAGTGTGAGGCTGTGTACCCTGCCCTCAGTCTTCATCAGGTTCATTTCATTACTCTGTAGTGGGACATCCTGAAGTTTCCACTGAGCCAAAGGTGCCTCCTCATGAGATACCACACATTCAAAGTGGACATCTTCACCCTCGTATACGACGCAGCTCTCCAAGAATTTCAGTATGTTAACCTCGACCTCTGTTTGACAAATAGATTTCAGCAGATTAGTTACATATTTGCCTGAAGTGAGCATGTGCAAAGATAGAGTTCAAGTTGTGCAGATTGTGATCAAAGTGTGAATATAAAAGACTTCTGTTGAGCTGCTACTGTGAGTACCAAGTGAAGAAAAACAGCAAAAAGTGTAATAATGCTTGTGAAGAGAGACCAGAGGTGGGCACAAATGATCAGATGAGATCAGTGATAAAGCTCAACAGAAAAGTGTTTGTGTATTTAAGTGCTTTGAAGCAGTGAACTGCAAAGCAAGAACACACGTGGGATGAGAAATAAAACTACGATATTTAAATGCAGTGAGGATGTCCTCCAGGTGAAAGGTTGGTGCATGCGCTTCATGCTCATGTGTTGTAGTGACATAGGACACGCAGAAAGACGCGACTCCAGAGGGTGCATGAAAGGGACAGTCTTCAATAGAACAGCTTCTACCCTGCACAGTGAGGACAGCTGAAGTCCTCTGGCTGCCTGTATCACAGGAGTATTCTCCTGAGTCCGCTCCCTGCAGTTTATAGATGACAAGCTCGACCATGGTTCCTTCCTGTTTCAGGTGATACTTGCTGCTGGATGCCAGCACCCTGTCGCCACACCTCCAGACCACACTGGATCCTGGCTTTGTGGTCTCACAACGAAGACTAGCATTCTCCCCTGCCTGTCTTTGAAGGTTCTGCAGCTGGGTTTTGAGAAGGACAGGCTGGGCTGCAGGGGAGGAAATGGAGGAAAGAATTTAGGACGGCCGAGAGGAAGCTGGCACAATTTATTGCCCCGCCACACACATAAAAGTAGAGGTCAGTCATATATATCCAAGTGTTCTTGTCTCATGTCTTGAATCCTAAATGGTTTCAAATTCCAAATGTATTGCCCCTTATTGATCAAACCTTTTCAATGATAGCATAAGCATAACTAAAATGTCAGAAAAGAAAAGCCTCTCCTCTATTTATGTTTTCATCACAATGATGTTGCACAAGAATGTAACCAACACAAGCTGACATAAATTAAGATGAAAGCTTAGTTTTTCATACTAGATATAAATATAATTTATATTCAATAATAAGTCCTTCAGACAAGTCGTAAATCAGCTAGTCTATAATTCAGGAATCTCCACCACATACAACTTGCTTTAGTAAGCGTACCCTTTACATCTAGTTGTGCAGTGCTTTGGCGGTCACCAGTGTCACATGTGTAACTCCCAGAATCTTCAGGGTCTACATCGTGGATTACTAGCATAGCCAGGTGTCCAGTTTGTCTAATTTCATACTTGGCGCAAGGACAAAGACCAAGTTCTCCTTTCTTCCAATCCAAAGGAACACCAGGTTTAGAAAGCTCACAGTGCAGGGTTACACTGTGCCCTTCATCAGCCGTTTGGCTTTCAAGCTCTTTTGTGAAAATAACTGGGGCAGCTGATGAATGAAAAGAAATAACCAGATGTTTATCAACAGTACAAGGTCCAGAATGGCGGTGAAGAAAGACAGTAGGATGAAGAAGAGTGGATTCAAAAATGAAATGAAAGACAGAAGAAGACAGCATGAGACGATGACATGGTCTCCATCCTACCATTTACTACAAGAGAGGCTGAGCATATTGTGTCCTCTGAACAGCACGAGTAGCTTCCTGTGTCCCCAGGTCTCAAATCAAAGATCTGTAGCTCATAACTGAATCCCATTTGTTTCATTTGGTACTTTTCTCCACAACTCAGGACTTGAGTTTCCTTCTTCCACTTGACGGGGAGTCCGGGTTTAGAGAGTTCACAGTGCAGACTTGCACTACCTCCCTCGTCAGCCTCCTGGCTCTCCAGGTCTTGAACGACTGTGACTGGAAGAACTGGGAATCCAATCAAAGTGCGGATGTGTATTGTTATAACCTGCAGGCTTTTAAATTAGATACCAGATTATTTGTAAAAAATGTGCTAATTTTTTACTTACCTGACTGAATATATGATGTTTTGCAACAGTAAAACCAAAAAGATAAAAAGAAAAAAGGCAAATATGGCTGCTTTAATATATACACACACATACACACACAACAGCACTGATGCACAGCCAATGATCTGTACTCACATTCAAAACAGGGCCAGCTAAGCCTTTATCAAGTTTATCAAACATACTTTTTAATTATTCCTACCTGGAGACAACAACAATCCAGAATACAGCAAATCTGTCTTT
This sequence comes from Chelmon rostratus, assembly GCF_017976325.1. Taxonomy (NCBI): domain Eukaryota; kingdom Metazoa; phylum Chordata; class Actinopteri; order Chaetodontiformes; family Chaetodontidae; genus Chelmon; species Chelmon rostratus. The sequence continues at coordinate 16,625,398 of NC_055669.1, read as the reverse complement.
CATGAGTGAATATGAAGTTAGCAACAACAAGCCACGTTGATTGCATGGCATACAAAACTCCCAATGGAAAATCATAACAAAACTGAGCGAAATAAACACTGTGTGGGTGCCCCAAACTTTGTTGCTCTCTCTTTGAGATGACTTCAGACACAACAAGCTTTTCAGTCTCTGCAGGTGCAATTCATTTAATTAGTCCTTAATTATCTACTGTAATAAACACAGACCCACACAAATGCAAAAGTCATGAATACAACAACAAAGGACATTGCCAAACTGATAAATTACACAAAAACACCAACAATAAAACCAACAGAGAGGATTGATTGACTCCAACTCAATGCACTTGCCAATATGCAATTTCCAAATAATCAGCCAACAAGAACAAATGGGCCACACTATTGACAAAACCCTCAAGACATAACGTGTCACAACATTACAGTCTGGATGTGTAGCACCACGCCATGTGCTTTGCCAAAAACCCCAAGCACACAACAAAAAAAACAGCTGAATACAAACAAAATCCCATTTACACTCAGTACAAACTGAGTTCTCTGAGTTTCTTTACAACACAACAACATACCTTCAACCCTCTTTTTGGATTCCTGCTTCTCAGGTTCAGCTTTGGAGGTCACTGCTGAAGGTGGTAACTTCTCTGCTGTAATTGAAGTTATTTGTAGATATATAATGTGGGGTTTAATTCAACTTAACATCATCCTCACCAGCAGACCGAACAAGACAACAAACCAAAAGCAGTGTGCCGCACAAGTTTTAGTACATAATGTCCAAGACCATGATACAATACTATGTACACTTGACTTCCATTTGTCTGGAACTGACAATGGTTAAAGCTCTTGGCTTAATTTTTCAGATGAAACACACATTCATGCAATGTGCAACGAGAAAATCAGTATCTTAAGAAAACATACAGACAGTGCCGTGACCAAGAGTTTGTCCAACAAAGAAAATAGTAGCACAGTGGCAGATAGCAATTAACAGCACCACATGGATGAGTACATTTCTGATAAAAATGGTGTCATATATAGTTAGATAATGTAAGACCATGGGTTCATATCTTCCAATACCATTTTGGATTCCTTGGAGAACAAAGTCACAACTGCTGCAGCATTTGGACGCATCACAGCTGTGATCACACGTTACGTACGTCTAACAAACCAACATGACCATTGTTGACAATTAGCTTCTGTATAATGATAGAAGCTGTCTTTCAATCATGTCACTTCCATCAAAAACCACGAGAAGGACACATTTAACAAACGGAAACACAAGGAACTGCTGTGTGAGGACAGTTGAAAAACACTGCAACAGCATATAATGCAATATTCTACCATCTCTCCCTAACCTTAAAGTAGTACAAACATCTCACAGCCAAACACAGAACATGCTTGATACACCATAGGAAGTAAGAAACATCATCAGGGTGCCAAGTGCTGATAAAATTCACATTCACATTTTTAAAATGTAATTTCCCACCCTCACAGAGACAAAACACCTGCATTTGGCCATACAAAGACAGAGTGGGAGGTGACAGGAGACAATGAGGAAGCACAAGGCCAATAAATAGCCAAAATCTTTGCATACCTTCTGTTGCCTCTTTGTTCCCGTGGCCCTGGGTATCTTGTTTTGCAGCTTTTCCAGCAGCAGACTTTTCAGCTGGGATAAAACACAACGTTAACCTCACAATCTTGCAGCTCTGAGTTCTATAACCTGAAGACAGCAGACGACCAGAGCCGCTCAAGCACACAAATGACCCAGTGCACATTGTGTCCACCTACTGTTACCTGTTCACAACTTGCGGTACAAACAAATGTCCTTAGTGTCAAAACGAGGGTAAGCAATATCCATGAAAATGGAAAGCAATCAAAATAACAAGACAGCAACAACAAAGCAAAAATGACAAAGCCTCACTCTCCTCTCACAGATCATTAACAGTAATCCAGCACACAGCAGCAATCCAACACAGAACTGCCATAAGAAGTGCCATAAACACACAGCATCAAAATGTTTAAAAATCAACACAGAACCTTAAAATAACCCAGACAAAACACAGAATTTAACACAAAATGGTATATTTTTCTACAAGCTTGGAATGACATCTGGAATAGGACAAATGACGACCATGCTTAGAGTACTGACAGACAGATGTCACAGTATGTGACAAAAGTCATGCAAACATGTGTCTCATTACCTTCACCTCCAATTTTCAACTCCTGATCATCTCTCTGAATCTCCTGTTTGAGGAGCTGCTGTTTAGGAGTCTGTCCAGTAGATGGCAGTGTCACAGCTATGAAATTGAACACAACATTGCACCCACAATTGGAAATGGACTTGGCAGCACAACCTACATGTAATAATAGCTGATGGGAACGAAGACATCTCTCCATACCAATATGTCAGCCTCCATGCAACAAAATAGCACAGATACCACAGACATCCACAGGTGTTGAGATTAAAACTTTTTTTTTTTTAACAACTGTAGCACAAGCCCCAAAAATGACATAAATCGTGACATTTAACAGGTGAATAAAAAAGCCACATTTAAGAGCAGGCACATGACATTGCCAAATTAAAACCACCTTAACCTTAAAGCAGTTCATTGAAGCAACAAGACACCATGTAAGGCAGTTCATGACCCAATAAGTTTCGGTCTGATAACACCAATCAGCAGCCAACATGTGGAGTAAGAGTGTTAAATACTGACTAGCTTAATATGTGTTTCTCACTTTTGGCTTCCATTTAACAAAGCAATGCACTGAACAGATACATTCGCACATGGGCTGAATAACCAAGCAAAGCTAAGAATCTTCAGAGAATTACCTTCCACCCTCTCATTTATATCTTGCATCTTGTGCTTGTCTTTAGCAGCGATGGAAGGCGCTTTGGTCTTCTTTGCTGAAATGCAAACATGATATAGAAATAGAAATGCTGCACAAAGTATAATGGCAGCAACTAGTGACATTTCCAGACCTACAGTATTCCATATCAACACCTGAGTACAGCCTGTAAGAGCCACAAATTCAAAGACCTTGAGTCTTGTTAAACCACACAAAACAGTATAAAGGACAATGAATGATGCCACAAGTAAGTTGTACACACATAGACTCCACCCAACAACAGGTTACACTGCAAACCATCAACATGCTAACACCACAGTGACCGCAAATACAAGGGTTCTTACTACTTCTATTTCTTAAATGAGCTGGTTATGCTAAATATACTGCAATACAACATTGAGGAAAAAGACCCCCTCAAAAACTGCAAAACACAATGCGAGTATAAGCAGGAACAGTTGACACAGCAGAGGCCAATGAAAGCGCAACCTAAAAATGATGATAAAAATAAATAATGCTGCAAGAATACATTTGTCACAACCCATATAGTCCAACTTGAAAAGGCACAATTTAGGGCACGCTGCACATGGATACACAAAGGCCATTATCAAGATGGACAGAGCACATAAAGCTGAAAGTCAAGCCAGCATACTGCCATCTTCCCTTCGTACATTTCACGTTTCTTTGCCCTGCCTCTTCGATTCCAATTTAGCACCTGAGGGAGGAGCTGACAGCTTCATAACTGAGAGGAAACAATTTGAATTCAGAATGCAGTAAAATACTCGATCATCTACAGTATGTTACCATTATAAGGAAATCTAAATATCACCTGATGAAATGGGCTCACAGATGGTAACTACAATAGAATTTAAACAAAGATCAATTAGCTTATCTGATTAAAAAGACGAGAACAGTCAATGGACCAGCATACACACATACATTATCAAACACAAGACACACAAAACAGCAGCAACAAACTCTGCTAAAATGACAAGGTGATGTTAAGAAAGAGGACTCTGCTTTCTTTGTTTTGCATTCTCCAACTCACAGTAAAAAAAGTGATGAAAATCTTAGAAAGATCGTAATGAAATCTCTGCATCACAGCACACACACAACACACCCTGCAGAAAAACAATCTGAGACATCCACCTATTGATCCACCGCATACGGTGTGAAGGAAACATCTGATGAATCTGCTATTAAACACCCGCAAATAATGTTGACATTTTATGAGCCAGCAAATAGACAACAAAAAACAAGACAGTGTCAGAAATATCGTAGCAAAAGCAAAAGTGCTTCAATACAAGTGCTTCAGTCAAGAGTCAGACAAATTCAAAGTGCAATAAAAATATTTATCCCATCAATTCAACATTTTTGAAGCAGTCTACTCGATTAAATGTGAGCAATAAATCTGCAAAAATATGCTCCACGTAAAAAAGTATTTTTCTAAATTACAAAGATGCATCTTAATACATTGCAGACTTTTAAATCACAAATCCTCCTACCCTTAATGTTGAGGCTGGCTGTGGTCTTCTGCTCTCCACACACACAGCTGTAGTCTCCACTGTCTTCTGGCACCACTTTGTTGATCACAAGTTCATTCTCAGTGGCCTTCTGCTTCATCTGGTACTTTTCTCCACACTTCAGGACCTGGGATCCCTTCTTCCACTCAACAGGTACTCCAGGTTTAGAGAGCTCACATCGGAGAGTGACACTGGCTCCCTCCTCAGCCTCCTGGCTCTCCAGCTTCTGTTTGAAGGTCACTGGTTGGGCTGAGCATTTATTAGTTGGTTAGTAACCAGTGGTGCGCATTACATAAAATATAAAAATACACATAAAGCAAAAAAGCGCCGACAAGTTGCATGATGATGACATGCAGATTCAAAAATACAATCAGATTTTGTGTATGTATTCTTCAAAAACATGAAATGTTTTACATGCATGACATGGAATGTGTTTCTATGTGTTCATTTGCTATCCAGTGGAGAGTAGAGTGGTACAATAATGTTGGATGGCAAAAAGCAGCACAAGTATTAAAAATGCAGAGGCTATTATTTTCTTTGCCTTTGTGTGGCAACATTGCATGTTTGCATATGCAGGTCTAAACTGGTGCTGCTTTTACTGTCCTACAAGTAGCACAGGTTTGCATGTGCTGAACTGGTCTGACAGTGACTCAACAGCTTCCCTGTTTGGATAATCTCAAGTCTGCTAAACATTAATGTATGACTTTCTGAGTTTGAGCAAGTTACGAGCCACTTCCACAAGGAGCCTTACATCTTAAAACAACATCAGAAAGAAAAAATAAAAGTAAGAAAGCACGCAACTTTGCTCCACTAGGTCGGTTAACACTATGATACTATAACACATATTGATACATTAAATAATACAATAAATTTCAAAACGGACAGAAAAACGCAGAACACAATAAAACACTGACAAGTTGCATGACAGTGAGAAAACGATGACATCCTACCTCCAGAACAAACAGGTCTAAATATGTACATATGAAATCCAGTTGCATACAGCTTTTATAAAATCCTTCACAGACCAACTCTTGAGAAATCCTCCTCCTACCCTTAATGTTGAGGCTGGCTGTGGTCTTCTGATCTCCACACACACAGCTGTAGTCTCCACTGTCTTCTGGCACCACTTTGTTGATCACGAGTTCATTCACAGAGGCCTTCTGCTTCATCTGGTACTTTTCTCCACACTTCAGGACCTGGGATCCCTTCTTCCACTCAACAGGGACTCCAGGTTTAGAGAGCTCACATTGGAGAGTAACCCTGGCTCCCTCCTCAGCCTCCTGGCTCTCCAGCTTCTGTTTGAAGGTCACTGGTTGGGCTGAGCATTTATTAGTTTGTAAGTAACCAGTGGTGTGCATTACATACAATATAAAAATACACATAAAGCAAAAAAGCACTGACAAATTGCATGATGAAGACATGCAGATTCAAAAACAAACAGGTCTAAATATGTACATATGAAACCTGGTTGCATAGCTTTTAGAAAATGCTTCACGGATTAACTCTTGAGAAATCCTCCTCCTACCCTTAATGTTGAGGCTGGCTGTGGTCTTCTGATCTCCACACACACAGCTGTAGTCTCCACTGTCTTCTGGCACCACATTGTTGATCACAAGTTCATTCACAGAGGCCTTCTGCTTCATCTGGTACTTTTCTTCAGACTTCAGGACCTGGGATCCCATCTTCCACTCAACAGGGACTCCAGGTTTAGAAAGCTCACATCGAAGAGTAATGCTGGCTCCCTCCTCAGTCTCCTGGCTCTCCAGCTTCTGTTTGAAGGTCACTGGTTGGGCTGAGCATTATATTAGTTGGTCAGCAACCCGTTGCAATACATGAAAAGGGTACACACATTTATATCACTGATGCAAAGCACCCAGATCCACTGAAATCACCATGTTGCAAAGCTGTTGTGCCAGCAGTTTCAACACTGTAGCTCTGGACTTGCTGTCCCAATCCAACTTGTGCCACCTCCAGGAAAGAAAAGTAAAGCAGCAGCAGTTCAAAACTAAAGGTGGACATATGGCCATCTGTACCTTTTACAGGAGATGAAACAAATTGTTGCGGCAATTTTAATACTTGTGCCAACTGCAGGCAACGTGTGTTACAGCTGTAGTCTTTCCTTTTTAAAAACTGCTGTTCATGTGTATTTTAAAACTTTTCTATTTACAGATTTAAACATGCAATGTGTATGAGTTGTATTATCTGCTAAACACCGGGAAAAGTACAGAGTTCATATTGTCCACAGATGTTTTGTTTTTCTCCTGTCCTTGAAGATACTTTGGACAGGAAAGAACAGAGAGTGGGTTACAGAGGTCAAAACAAAATAACTTAAGAGAATTAGCCACAAAGATTTACCATGTTTTTTCTTTGGTGATGAATATCATAACTATAAACTTATTGCAATCATTACATATCAGTTGTTTATTGTAGAAAAGGTAGCTCTTAATCAGCGACAACTTTGTTTTTAGACAATAAACATTACAGTTAAATTGTCTGGTAGTCAAGTGTCTGAGGACCTGGATCATAGACATTTAAAAATTAAAATACACCAACTAATACATTTATTCACAAAAACTACAAAAGCAACTTTTTGGTGCTTTATAAAAATAAGATGAAATGTGTTTCTATTTGATTATTTCACAATTGAGAAACTAAACAAAAACTGGAAACATTCCACTCATTGCCTGCTTGTGGCAGAAGTGTTAAAACTGCAGCTGGTATTACTTTTTATGCCTTGGTGGTTTCATTGCATTCTTTATCTGTAGGTCTAAATTGTTCCTACACTTCACTTTCCTTGAGCCAGCACATGTTGGCATGTAGGGACCTGGTCTGGCAGTAATAGGACAGCTCCCCTGTGTGGATAATCTAAGGCTTGCTAAGCGTGAATATTTTAGTTTCTAAGTTTGAAGAAGTTATAAGCCAGGCTCACTAGGAGCTTTGCATCTAAAAATATCATCAAAAGACAAAATTAAGGTAAGCAAGCTCACAATTTAGCATCACAGTTTGTGCTATGATACCATAAAATATAAAACAATCCAAGTCAAAAATCGGTAGAAAAGAGAATGTACAAAACACAGTTGTAGTCCAGACACAACAATCTGCACCCAAAACAAATATGTTGAAATATGTACATGTGAAAACCTGTTGCACAGTTTTTATAAAATCCTCCAACACCAACTCTTGAGAAATCCTCCTCCTACCCTTAATGTTGAGGCTGGCTGTGGTCTTCTGATCTCCACACACACAGCTGTAGTCTCCACTGTCTTCTGGCACCACTTTGTTGATCACGAGTTCATTCTCAGTGGCCTTCTGCTTCATCTGGTACTTTTCTCCACACTTCAGGACCTGGGATCCCTTCTTCCACTCAACAGGGACTCCAGGCTTAGAGAGCTCACATCGAAGAGCAATGCTGGCACCCTCCTCAGCCTCCTGGCTCTCCAGCTTCTGTTTGAAGGTCACTGGTTGGGCTGAGCAATTATTAGTTGATTAGTAATCAGTGGTGTGCATTACATAAAATATAAAAATACATGTAAAGCAAAAAAGCACTGACAAGTTGCAGTCTACCATGACATGCAGATTCAAAAACAAACAGGTCTAAATATGTACATGTGAAAACCCGTTGCACAGTTTTTATAAAATCCTCCAACACCAACTCTTGAGAAATCCTCCTCCTACCCTTAATATTGAGGCTGGCTGTGGTCTTCTGCTCTCCACACACACAGCTGTAGTCTCCACTGTCTTCTGGCACCACTTTGTTGATCACAAGTTCATTCTCAGTGGCCTTCTGCTTCATCTGGTACTTTTCTCCACACTTCAGGACCTGGGATCCCATCTTCCACTCAACAGGGACTCCAGGTTTAGAGAGCTCACATCGAAGAGTGACACTGGCTCCCTCCTCAGCCTCCTGGCTCTCCAGCTTCTGTTTGAAGGTCACTGGTTGGGCTGAGCATTTATTAGTTGGTTAGTAACCAGTGACGTGCATTACATAAAATATAGAAATACACATGAAGCAAAAAAGCGGCAACAAGCTGCAGTCCACAATGACATGCAGATTCCAAAACAAACAGGTCTAAATTTGTACATATAATAGGCTTTTCTATGCAATTATTAAAAAATGTTACTTAAACTGACTCCTCGAAAATCCTCCTCCTACCCTTAATGTTGAGGCTGGCTGTGGTCTTCTGCTCTCCACACACACAGCTGTAGTCTCCACTGTCTTCTGGCACCACTTTGTTGATCACAAGTTCATTCTCAGTGGCCTTCTGCTTCATCTGGTACTTTTCTTCAGACTTCAGGACCTGGGATCCCTTCTTCCACTCAACAGGGACTCCAGGTTCAGAGAGCTCACATCGCAGAGTAACGCTGGCACCCTCCTCAGCCTCCTGGCTCTCCAGCTTCCGTATGAAGGTTGGCGGCAATGCTGTACAACCAAGTTTTCATTACTTGTCAAAATCAGGTGAAATAAATATCTTGACAAAGGTCCTAAGGCAACAGAAGTGGAACTCCTTTGAAAAATACAACATAAACACCTAAAACGTTGCTGAAAAAGACTTGAATGAATCCATACCATTGACTTTTACAGTTGCAGATGTCTTCTGGTCCCCACACACACAAGAATATTCTCCACTATCTTCAACCTTCAAGTTCTTAATCTGAAGCTCACAAGAGGTCTCCTTCTGCTTCATCTCATACTTATCTCCAGCGTTGAGAATTTCAGAGCCTTTCTTCCACTGAATGTCGACCGCAGGTTTTGATAACTTGCAGCAAAGTGTTGCAGTCTCCCCTTTGTTTTTCTCTTGGTTCCTGAGCTCTTCTTTAAAACTGGCAGGCAGGGCTAAAATAAAATGAACAATGACTTGATTATATTAAACATGGTGTTGCATTTTGTTCGGTAGTGATGGAGGATGAAAAACGATTAGAGGCGAAGATGATGTGATGAGTGTGTCGTGCTCCAGTCGTCCAAAGTTAGCCTTTGGAACCCACAATTGAGAAAAAAAAAAAAAAAAGTTGGGTTGATGTTCTTTTTGATGACGGTTTAGCTATAACAATGCACTTAAGCTGAAAACAGAAGCAAACTCTCTCATCACAACAATACAGAATGAAATCCTTTTGAAAAGGATTGCCAAGAAAGAAAACATTCATTAATGCAGTGCGCAGTCCTTGCATAACAAGACGATGCATTTGGGAACAGATCACTTTGAAACATTTGCACATGCTGATGGATGTCTTTCAAAATTTGTGAGATGTGCAAACAGTCTCTCAATCATACAAAACCCAAGACAAAGACAATAGAATAGTGCAACATAAGGGTAAAGCAGATCCTTCAGTAATATTGCACACCAACAATGTAAAATACGGAAAACAAACTTCTATTAGGTGAATCAAGAAGATTTAGTAAAAATTTGACCTAATCTACTCTGTTAAGTAGATTTGTCAGTTACCTTTGACAACAAGGGACGCATATACCTTATGATCCCCAGCAACCACAGAGATGGTGCCGGAGTCCCTGGGGGCTAGTTCTCTTACAGTAAGAGAGTGGACACCCCCTTCTAAAACACGTATGTCATTGAGGGGGCTTGGCTGCAACGGGGTATCATCTAAGCACCACTGTACATGAGGCAGATCAGTAGGACTGACACAGCAAACAAATGTAGCAGACTCCCCTTCAAAACAGCAAACATCCTGTGGTTTTTCCAGTATAACCACCAACTGGCCTTTAAAGCAAAACCAAACCAAACTATGAGAAAAGTCAACACGGCATTCATACATACCAGTAATTATCATTGTCCACGCAATGTCCTAATTTATGTCTGACGTGCAGGAAATTTAATATTCAAATTGGTCTTCAAACAGAATTCATTAAGTTAATCAGCTCTGCAGGACAAAAACTTACCCCAAACTTGCATACATACATACTTCAGTTCTTACCATTGACTGTCACCTTTGCCATGCTCTTGGCAGTGCCCACGTCACAAGTGTAGATATCGGTGTCTTTCTCCTCCAGGTGTTTAATGGTGAGAGTTAAGACTCCTTCCTTCTGGGACATCTCATATCGACCTCCAGCCTTGAGCTCTGAGTGACCTTTCAGCCATACCACAGTGGACGGGGTTTGTGCTGTCTCACACCGCAAGGTCACGGAGCTCTTCTCCTCTGCTTGACTGTCCTTCAGCGCTTTGGTGAATTTATGGATTGGCTCTGTAAAAAATAAAATCAATTTGTTCCACTTTTAGGCACAGTATGACATTATTGTTTTAATCTATCGATTCAGAAAATTAGATTATCCCACAGCTGGTTCTATGTTTTGTAAAGCTATTTACTAGCTTTTTACCACTATCTCTAAATAAGTGTTATTATAGGTAAATCAAAGATTAAAAAGTGCAGTGAGATGGATGTAGGTAAGTACATAATCTTCAGTCTTACCCTTGATTTCAAGCTTGGCTTTGGTGGTTGCACCTCCAACAACTTCGCAGCTGTACTCTCCAGAGTCTTGAGCAGAGACATTACGGATGGCAAGCTTCATGAACTTATCTTCTTGGCTAATGTCATACTTCTGGCTCTTTTTGATGGCTTTGCCTTCCTTGGCCCATTTTACAGTGGAACTAGCATGTGTTACCTCACAGGTAAATACAGCATCTTCCCCTTGAACAACACTCACATTCTGCAGTCCTTTCGACACAGATGAAGCTTTGCCTGCAACAAAGGATGATAATGTTTATTTTAATACCTTAATAATTTTGTAACCTTGTCTAGGCCTTTTAAGAATATATACATAGCTTACCTTCAACTGTTAATGTTGTTTTGGAGCTCAGGTCTTTAATGTTGAAGACCACCTCTCCGGCATCAGCAGGAGTGACATCCTTAATGGTCAATGTGTACTTGCGTCCTTTATTGGCAACTTTGAAGCGACCTCCGTTTGTAATAGTTTGGCAATTCAGAGTCCAGGAACACTCATCTGTGCTCTCACGAGATAAGATGCACTCAAAGCTACATGTCTCTCCCTCATTCACCTCAGCTGACTTCAGCCATTTGGTAATTCCAATGCCAATCTCTAAATTTGGGACAGAGAGCATACATTGGTGACGATGCCAAACAAAACTTAAGGATGAAGACTAACACTGTAAAACTGTACTCAAACAACAGTACCAACCTCTTACAGTGACCTTTGCTTTAGAAACCTCAGTTCCAAGATCACAACTATACTCTCCAGCATCTTCTTTGGTGACATCCTTGACAATCAGTCCCAAAGACTTGCCTGTGTGAAGAAGCTCATACTTTGGTCCAGCCCTCAAGACTTTACTTTCTTTTCTCCATACGGGAGAAACCCTGGGTTTGGACGCCTCGCACGCCAGAGTTATCATTCCTTTCTCTTCTCCAATAACATCATCTAGAGACTTGAGGAACACAGCACGTTTCTCTGGAGGAGAATTGAGAAAGTGTAAAGAATGCAGTGTCAATGGCAGGTAGGTGGTGGGGGAGAAATGTGGGCAGCAATTCAGAGAATGAGCAGTCTGTTTTCCTGCCCCAACTTTATATTTATACAGTAATTTACTTTTTGTGTGCTTGAACATGTAGTGCAGGACAGTTCTTACCTTTAACCTTCAGTGTCACAGACTCCTTCACCTTGCGGACTTGAAAGGTGATAGTCCCCCCATCCTGAGGTGCCAAGTTCTTCAGTGTGAGCTTGTGAACCTTCCCTTCATGAGTGATCGTGTTGACTTCGTTAGTGAAGAGCACCTTGTCATTCAGAAGCCACTGCACATCTTCGTCTGCGTAGTTAATCTCACTTGTGAACACTGCATCGCTGTCTTCGTCAACCTCTGTGTCAGCCAAGTGCTTGGTGACCTTGATTTCACGCACTGGACAGAAGAAATGGTCTTAGTTTGAAGATCACTTCAGTCCAAAAGCATTCAAAAACAGCTGCTCTACAGTGTGTGATGGTTTCCATAACAAGGTATGGTATATTATAGATGGTATTCAAAAGTCCATACAGTACCTTCAACAGTAAGTGTGCCTTTAGTCTTAGCAGGTCCGGACTGACAGCAGTACTCTCCACTGTCTTCCTCAGTCAACCTTTGAATGGTAAGTTGAGCTCTTGTACCATCGTGCTTCATGTTATACTTGTCTGATGCTGTCAGAGGTACCTGACCTTTGAACCATTTAACCTCTTTTGGTGAGGCAGAGAATTTGCAGGTGAGCATGGCTGAGCTTTTCTCCTTCCCCTTCACATCTTTGATGTGCTCTGCAATCTCAAGTGGACGCTCTAAATGTGAGGAACAGCATATGATTAGATATATTTACTTACAACAGTATCACAGAACACAACTTATTGTTGTGCGGTACGAAGGTGATTTAAGACATTTACCTTTGACTGTCAGCTGGGCTAAAGATTTGCTCTTCCCAGCTGTAAACTGCACAGGTCCTGTCATTGACGCTTTGGTCTTTTTGAAAGTGAGACGGTGCATAGTGCCCTCTTTCTCCATTTCAACATCAGCACTCTCCTGCACAGCAACGCCATTCAGAGTCCATGTAGGAGGTTTCACCAATTCCATGCTGATTTCAACTTCAAAAACGGCTGCAAAGGGTTCTGTCACTTCTACAGGACTAAGGTCCCGCACAATGCTGATGGACTGCTCTGGAGGAGTCATGAAAAGAGAATGGTTAAGTTAGTAGTCAATGACAGTGTATGATTTCAGAAAACAAAAGTAAAGTTGATTTATATATATTATATATATATAAAGGTTTAGCCTTTTTTTAGACTCAAATGAAATTGCAAATCCTATACACTACAAATCTGCATCTGCAATACACATCTGCAATAAGCTGACATTAGCCGATAAGTTTTATATGATCAGTCTAGCTCTAGTATACAGATGGTAAAATGGGCTGAAATATGCACAACCATCAGAATGATCCTCACTTTTTTTAAATTCAAATATGAACTACGTTTGGAGTATTGGCGATTCTCTGGAAGCTACAGCTAAATCAGAGTTAATCTTTAATATTATCTGTAATATAATAAATCACTGTTAAAAGTATATGTTTGAAGTGATACACTGCCTCGAAATATGCAAAAAAAACACATTATGTAAATTATATGGAGAAATATAACACAATTACTGTACATGCAGGGCAAATCAATGGCCAATGTTGATCCCCTGCGAGAATTATTTTTCTTCTGAAAGCATGTATACACTCAGACAAGTGTTTTTTGCCTATTTTACACATCTCACTGTCCTGTGCGTCGTGCTGCTCTTGCGAGGACAGAAATACAGCACACAATTTGAGTTATTCATAGTAGGAAAGACATAGCTGTTACTAATAATATGAACAATAGTTCCTTTCCATCCAAGTGCCCCAGTGAAAATGTGACAATGTGCCAGCCTGCACAATGCCAGGACCCCGAAACCGAAGCAGCAAAATAGAATTCAGCCATCATTAAATATATTATTTATATCTGTACAATTTCTACTCTGACAAGTCCAAATTCTGTCTGTGAAAAGGGCCTATTCTTTGTCCATGGACTTCACTGTAGTTATCTCACATATCTTCCTCCAAACTTCACATGAGCATAGGTCTTCTCATTCAGAATGACTGAAAACACCTTAGGGTGTTACTTCAGCTGCAGTGGTTATACAGTTTTGATCATTTCTTTCATGCACAAATCATTTGAAATCGATTACTATGTTAATTAATTTAGTACGTTTAGGTTTTTCCAAAATGGCCAAGAAAGAAATCAACTCATATTTACCATTAGTACAATTCTTAATCATTTCAGTTACAGATAGATAGATAGATAGATAGATAGATAGATAGATAGATAGATAGATAGATAGATAGATAGATAGATAGATAGATAGATAGAGAAACATATAGAAATATAGATGTATACCTCATTGACTTGGAGTCTGATGGCTTGTTTAGTGGAAAAACCTTTCAGTATGCACATGTATTTACATAAATGCACCACAATTGATATACCTGACACAAAGCTAACAATCAACCATTGTCATCCTCCATCATGTTACCTTCCACGAGTAGTTTACAGGATGTCTTGTCATCAGTGGCGTCACAGGTATATGTGTCTTCGTCACGCTCGTCCACGTCATTAATGGTGAGTTTTCGGTACACATCTTCACTTTTGATCTCGTACTTGTTGCTGGGTTGGATCTCCGTCTTGTTCTTGAACCACTTCACCTTTGCACTGGCACGTGACACTTGGCATTCAAGATGACCACGATGCTTATACATCGCTATCTTATCCCTGAGTCTCCTCACAAACTTGACAGGCAGCTCTACAGTAACAATGACACTGAATCAATGAATACCAACATGTATGCCATTAAGGAAGATTAGCGGCTATTAATGCCAAGGCCTTGACAAAGCCCTTGCCTAACTGCACTGCAGGACAGGCGATGTTCATAATTGAACTATACTGTATTATAGCCAAAGCAAATGAGGCTAATATGCAATCAGAACATTAATGCTTTTGCTACACTGTCAGTTCCAACATTTTTTTTTTGCAATAGCTAAAACACAGAGCAAGAATCTTATAATGACACCTGCCAGTCATTCTTGTTTATATATCACTTGCTGTTTGATTGAAAACAGCAAGACGCTGACATAGAAACAAGAAAACATGTGCATGTTGATGCAATTTAGAGCAACTTATGGACAACTGCTAGCAAAGTATGCTAATATGTCACAGAGTTTAAACCTGTAACTTAACTTTGAGATGTTTCTCTCATACTCTTGGAGATTTCCAATCAACAAATGGTGCCACAATGTCTAAAATCACACAGACCTACATTCAATCAAAAAGGAAAGCAATGGCTAATCATGAACCTCAACAAGTTGTTTTTCCTTTGCCATCAGGCCTCAATGAGGCATAACAATGTAAATGCAAGTTGCAACTGAATTTTCTATCTCACAAATACTGTCAGAATGATGCACCGTGTTTACTCTTTTAGCAAGATGACGTTTCATCTAATTTTAGTGTGACCTTTTCCATTTGGCTCACTAAACCAGTTGAAACGTTGAGGTTTCGAAACATGTATCAGTGTGTAAAATGATCCAGGAATTTAATCTGACTTCTGTGTGGTCTAATATTGTGTTTACAGTAACCGTTTGGAAGACTAAAAGGTTTAAAATAGGAAGAGGTATGTAATTATTTGCAACTTTCTAACAGATTTTATCATAATGAATAGAAATAATCAATTTGCAACCACATCTGAGCATTGTAGCATAAAGGTTAAACAATCCATGCAACAACACACTATTATGTGATTTTAGCACGTTACAGATTTGTTTACCTTTCACTTTAAGTTTTGCAGATGAAGAGGCCTTGTCAGCTGTGAATTTAATCTCACCCATATCTTCTGGTGAGACAGATTTGAACAGCAGTACATAGGTTCTGCCTGGAATAAGAAACAGACAGCTAGTAGGAATAAAATCTCCAAAGATCTGAGTTATGAGAGTCATTAAGGTAAATCTACAACACTGCATGAATGTATGGGTAGTTGAATCATGTTGGCTTACTAATTTCTTGAGGCCTTACCCTCTTGTCTCATCTTGATGTTGTCTCCGACTTTGAGTTTGGTGCTTCCTTTGTACCACTGGCAGTCCACTTCATCATGTGAGATTTCGCAGACAAATGCAGCACTCTCCTTCTCCATCACCTCCACATCCTCCAGCTTCTTAACAATCTTAACATCTCTGGCTGTAGGGAAAATATTTTTAAGGATGTTTCTATGTATTGGAAATTGTTATACTGTGTCCTATGTAATGGTGCATGACTGATGTGTGTGCTTTGTGACATGACTAACAATTACCATGGACAGTGAGCTTGGCGGAGGTGTTATCATCAGCAGTGCGACATATGTAAGTGCCTGCATCTTCAGGGGTGCATTTGTTGATGACCAAAGAGCGCTTTCGGCCCAAGGAATGGATGCCAAAGTTCTTCCCTGGTTTCAGTTCCATGTCATCCTGCAGATTAATATTTTTTTCAAAATATTACATATGTACTTTGCATTCTGTATGCATTTCCCTTTGCATACAGTAACACAAACAATAATTTCTCACCTTGAACCATTTAACATCTGCATTTGTTCTGGACACTTCACATTCAAAAGTGACCTTCTCCTTCTCAGGAACACTGATGTCCATAATAGGCTTGGAGATCATAGCAGGAGGTTCTGTAGAATCAACACATGTTCACATGTGACTACAGTATGAGTCTTGTGACAGACTGGGTGTTGCACAACAACAGATGTTTGGTCGGCCAAGGCTCTCATGACCGGAAACCCTTACCTGTGATAATCAGTTTGCCAGAATTATGTACACCTTCTGCTTGGAAAACAATAGTTCCTGCATCCTCCCTTTTGAGATTGGACAACGTTAAGGCATGTTTCTTTCCCAGAACTGTGATACGGCAGTTGGCCCCCGACTTTAACTTGGCCCCATCCCTGGTCCAGAAGCCTTCAACATCTGCCTGGTTGAGTTCTACCTCAAGAGTTACTGTCTCTGTCTCATGTGCCTTAGTTTCTGTTAGGCCCTTTATTACCTGGATCTTCTTCACTGAAAGGAGGAAGAGGAAATGTTTAAGTGTTAACAGGCAGGCAAGGTTTCCTCACTCGCAACTCAAAATGTATGTCCAAGCACATATGACTGGAGACTGACGTTCTCTTTATAGGGCTAAAGTTTGCACTTAAATACTGCATGCTATGTCTTAAAAATGTGATTGTGGATCAGACTTACTCTCCACATTGAGTTTGGCCTGAGTTTTGTCATCCAGAGTTTCACAGGAGTAGATGCCTCGATCAGCATGAGTCACACTCTTGAAGATGAGAGCCTGTTTAGCTCCGGCAACCCGAATCTCCATGTTTCCTGCAGCTTGCAGCACTACGCTGTTCTTCATCCACCTGACTTCATCTGATGGCTTGCTGAGTTCCACCTCCAGCTTCACTTCACTCTGCTCCTCCACTGTCAGGTTTTCTAGCTTTTTCTTAAATGTCACAGGCTCATCTAATTGAGAGAAATGTCAGTTAGTGAGGAAATTACTTTACACATTTACACATTTAAAACAGATATCTTAATGAAAACTTCATGTTCTTACGTTGCACTTGCAGGGTAGCTTTGCAAGTTTTGCCTTCTGCATCAATGCTAATCTCTCCAGCATCTTTCTGGTTGACAGAGGTGATGGTGAGTGAGTGACTGGTGCCACCATGCTCAATTTTATACTTGGGCCCAGCAGTGATGGGTACACTGTTGTGGAACCATTTCACGCTGACATCCGCTGGGTTGACAGTACACTTGAAAATGGCGTCTTTTCCCTCCATAGCAGCAACATTGTTCAGTTTGGTGGTCAGCCGCACTAGTCTGGGTGCTGAAAGGGATGAGTGACATCACATGACGAAGACTGACATGAAAGAAAAAGTTTTTGGCCCAAACGTTTTTTTAGTTCAATTAAATGATTTATTACCTTTTGAGGAGACTTTAGCAGAGGTCTTGTCATTTCTACATTCACAGCTGTATTCTCCTTCATCTTCTTTAGTCATGCCAGTCACAGTGAGCACCCGCTTAGCCACATCTGTCCTGACACTGTGCCTGCCTCCAGGTTTAATCTCTCGACCACCATGCTGCCAGACAACATCCCCTGAGGCTTGATTTAGTTCACATACCAGGCTAAGTGTACCTCCCAACTCCACTGCAGCAGGTTTCAAAGGGACAACAAACTTCAAAGCTGAATCTGAAATGAAGACATGGGAGTTAGAGATCAAAACAAAATCTGGCCTCTGAAGAGGTCTGTACAGGAATTATCTGGATGTTATAAACAATTCTATGACTTGCCTTTAACTTGAACTTTGAACTCCAGTTTGTCATCAGCAGTTTGACAGGAATATGACCCACTGTCCTTGGCTTCGGTGGATTTTACTATCAGGGTACGAGAAAGACCATCTTTTTTCATTTCGTACTTGCTGCCCTCCTTGAGCTCCACGCCATCTCTGAACCACTTCACACTACCACTCACTGCGGTCAGCTCAGTGGTCAAAACAATGTTTTCACTTGCTTGAACAACACATGTATCCTTGACAGACTTTTTCTGGAATTTGACTGCTGCATCTAAAGAGAAGTAAGAGCTTTTTGAGTGTTTTGTGCAGAGAACTGTCAATCTTGTGGTTAAATCAATCATATTTGAAATATATTTCACCTGACATCTGAAGCTTAAAAACAAGCTTCTCTGTTCCAGCCTCGCACGTGTATTCTCCAGCATCTTTTTTCTCCATTTTTTCTATCACCAGCTCACGACTCTTGCCCTTAGTCTCCATGTGGACTGCTTTGCTGGAAGTCAGCAGCTTGCCATCCTTGTACCATTTCACCTCTGCCTTGGAATCAGAAACCTCGCAGCTCAGGGTGGCTTTCTGCGAGAGAGTGGCTTTCACCTCCCTCTGGACAGACTCCTTGTTAGAGAAGCCCGCAGGAGCTTCTGCAGAGCAAATGAAACGTGATGTAAACCATGTTTGCCAACATGTAAGCCAAAACCTTTCAGGCTGCAATGAACAGACTTAATAATAATACTAATTAGAGGAACACAATAGAAAGAATCAACCCACAATGCTACTTAACAAATAAGACACATTCAATTCGCATTTGCATATTCCCGGAAACACTGGTGACATCTTATTCCACCTACCTGCCACTTGTATCTTAAAAACCAGCTTCTCAGGCCCAGCCTCACAGATGTACTCTCCAGCATCCTTCCTCTCTATGCTGTCAATCACCAGCTGGCGACTCTTGCCCTTCGATTCTACATGGATTGTCTTACTGGAAGTCAGCAGCTTGCCATCCTTGTACCATTTTACATCTGTCTTGTTATCGGCTACCTCACAGCTCAGGGTGGCTTTCTGGGAGAGAGTAGCTTTCACTTCCTTCTGGACAGACTCTTTGTTTAGGAAGGCTGATTTAGCCCGGACTTCTAGAGAAATAATTGAAATGGGTAACGTGGCAGTACAGTGACACAGAGCAGAAAGCTCTATGCAAGCAATAGCCAACTGAAGGAGATGCAACATTGCACTTTGCAGTGATAAAGCAAAAGCAAATTGGACATCTGCAAGTTGCCACAGAGAGGCACAATGAAAACATCAAAACAGTTCATGCAGAAAGAAAAAGACATCTGTGACCCAGAACCAACAAACAGCAGAGCCACAATGATGCCAGAGCTGCCTCAGCAAACAAATGCTACAAGAAATCAAAGCATAAGCTCAGTAGTACATACAAGCAACATAATTTTCCCATAAAATTAATTGTCACATGACACGTCAATATTGGACTACAGATGTTTGAGGAAAGCATGCAAATATCTCATAACTGAAGCATCCAACAAGTCAGCCAAAATTCACTGTGGCATTTATGATGACAAATCAGACGAGACTCAGACACAAACACAGAATATCCACCAGTTTCACACAGTAAATGTCCTTTTTGTCTCTTTCTAAAAAAGGCTAACAGGGCATTTTCAGATCTGTACTTCATTTGCATTGTTCCAATTCAGGAACTAATTTTATACAATTGCTACATTTAAAGAAGCAAACATGACACCTCAGAAATTCACCATCAGAGATTGGCTCTAATGGGGGCATATGACCACACATTCACACAACAATTGGTCTTCAGACAGCATGTCAGGTAAATTTGATCAGATAGATGTACCAACATGAAAAAGTGTCCCATCAGGCAATGCGGGAGCCAACTGTTCTAGATGGTAGGGTTGACTGTGGTCTGACTGTCAACAAACCGCTTCAGAGTTTGAGTGGAAGTGAGTTGAGACCACTCTCTGCCCACTTCCTTTGCACCACTTCTGAGTGCGATTGCTATGTTTACATATGCCCAAACCAACTGAACCTGGGGGTGAAATACTCCAGATTTCAAAACAACTGGTCTAAATGACCTAGGTGCGAATACACCGTAAGAATTATGTAATCAGAATCAGTGACAAGCGTTGATATTTATTTCAGTGTAATTACTCTTGTATGAGACAGTCATTAAATAAATAAACTGCATCTACAGTGGGTTTTATGTTTTACATGCTATGTCTTCAAAATAAACGTTTTTTTGAGGGGCTTACAAACAAGTAAATTTAAGTTGGAGTTAATATCTCATATCTCTATTTGGTGTTTATTAAACATTCTACATCCTCCTTACCTTCCACATGTATTTTAAAGACCAGCTTCTCAGGCCCAGCCTCACAGATGTACTCTCCAGCATCCTTCTTCTCCACGCTGTCTATCAGCAGCTGCCGATTCTTGCCCTTTGACTCTGCATGTATTGTCTTGGTGGTGGTCAGCAGTTTGCCATCCTTGTACCATTTGACCTCTGTCTTGGTATCAGCTACCTCACAGCTCAGGGAGGCTTTCTGAGAGAGAGTAGCTTTCACCTCCTTCTGGACTGACTCCTTGTTAGAGAATGCAGACAAGACCTGTGCGTCTGTGGAGGAGACCATGAATGTGAATGACAAAAACGTTTTCCCTGTTTTAAATGACATGTTAACACCTGCAACAATACCTGTTAAGTACATTAATCAACAGAAATACTATAAACCAGTTCAATCCATGTCATTACCTGCCACGTGGAGTTTGAAGGCCAGCTTCTCAGTCCCAACCTCACACATGTACTCTCCAGCATCCCTCTTCTCCACGCTGTCGATCACCAGCTGCCGACTCTTGCCTTTTGACTCGGCGTGGATTGTTTTGCTGGACGTCAGCAGTTTGCCATCCTTGTACCATTTCACCTCTGTCTTTGCATCAGCTACTTCACAGCTCAGGGTGGCTTTCTGGGAGAGAGTGGCTTTCATCTCCTTCTGGACTGACTCCTTGTTGAAGAAGGCTGACTGGGCCTCTGAGGCTAACGTCAACAAGAAATACAGTGTTGTTATGAGCCCTGTATAAGATCACCAATGACTGGAACATATCAAAGACATACAATTTGACACATCTGTCAGGGCACCTATTCTAAAAATGAATTATCTATTCCTCGGTTCATTTAAAATCCCAAAACTGACACAACATCCAATAGATGTGATGCACAAAGGTAGTTAAATGTGTTGCAGCTAACATTTTCCAAACCCTTAACTCAAATTATATTGATACAATAGCTCACAGACACACAGGGAGAAAATCATAATCATCATATAAAACTGAATGTATTTGTTAAATCCTACATATCAATTAAGCCCTACCTGACACAAATATCTTGAAGACCAGCTTATCCCCTCCAGCTTCGCATGTATACTCTCCAGCATCACTCTTCTCCACCTTTTCAATCACCAGCTGACGAGTGCTGCCTTTTGCTTCTGAGTATATCGTCCTACTGGATATTAGCAATCTGCCATCTTTGTACCATTTCACCTCTGTCTTGCTATCTGAAACATTGCAACTAAGAGTGGCCTTCTGGGAGAGAGTTGCTTTCACCTCCTTCTGGACTGACTCTTTGTTGGAGAAGGCAGCTAGGGCTTGAGTTTCTGAGAAAGAAAACAAAGTAAAGAATTTGACATTTGTGATCTGCAGTCAAGCCTTGTAGAACACATGTATCAATCAGTCTTACCTTTTATCTTGACCTGGAATGTGATTTTGTCTGTCGCTGTCTCACAGGAGTAATGACCTTCATCACTTTTCTTGGCATTCTTGATGATGAGCTTTCTTTGAGTCCCTTTGGCAATGATGGTACTTCTTTGGTCCTCAGTGATCTCCACTTGATCTTTTTTCCACACAACGGCCGCGTTGGCAGAGGAAACCTCACAGCTCAGCTCAAGGTCTCCTTTGAGGGACGATGACAATCCCATGGGACCTCTGGCTTTGTTCAGAAACTTGGCGGGTTCATCTTAGAGAGAAAGAGAAATGAATTGAAATTCCTTTGAAAATGAGTAAGAGTAATTTAGTATCAGAGCCGCCTGTGTCGAAAGAGCATGAGTTGGGATTGCAGTAACACTTGAGAGGATTATATGATGGCAGATAGCTCTTTACTCTCACTGTTGATGGCTCATAGGAATATGCTTGCAGCCATTAGAGCAGTGCAAATTTCAGCCCATCACATAGCCTGAGACAAAATCATCTTTGCTCCAAACATAGAAAACAGATGATTGAGTTGCAATAATTGCAATCGTGTCAAACTGTAAAACTGCACTTGATTAGCGTACCTTTAAGAGTGAGTTTCAGGGGCATTCTGTCATCAGCTAAAACACACTCGTAGATGCCTACATCTTCCTCTGTAACATTGTGTACCATCAGGATCCTCTTGCGGTCAATGATCACATATTCATACTTCTTCCCCATTTTCACCTCCCGTCCATTTCTTATCCAAACCACCTGAAAAAAACAAACACAGAACACATTACCAAAACTAGACATGTTAATTCAGTGTTACCAGGTTGGAGTACTTGTGTTGACAAGTATTCAAACACAAAAGTGTCTTTTTTGAAGACTATTCTGAGTAATGCTAACATAAAAGAGGAAAAGTGGCATACTGACAGTATTAATTTCCATATACCTATTAATGTCAACTACAACTTGTGAATTCAAAAGTGGTGAACATTTTTCACACTTTTTTTTGTCAAAGATTATCTTACAATGCAAAAGAGAGTCAAAGCTAATTTAAATATTAGGTATAATGCTTCATGAACAAACATAATTACAGATTTTAAAGTAGACTCAACATAGCACAGGCAAAATATACTAAACTATAGAAATTATAGACATTTTTCATCCCTGCATACTTGTGAAGTTGAAGGTACATTAGAACAATCTGTGGAAGCTAAAAGTAAAGCTGGGACTGACGCATGTTCCCATCACAAACCTGTGCATCGTAATCTGACACCTCAGCAGTCAGCTGAGCAGAGGCTTGGGCACTGCAGGTCACCACCTCCAGCAGATCTGACTTGTTAGTGAACCTGACAGGAGGAGCTAATATACAGACAAAACATTACTGAGTTGCTTCTCACATAAAATTACAGCAAATACCAATGGGCTTAAATTAAGAAAGAATCTACAATGCAGAAACGTGGATGCACTTTAATATATTAGCATGATTAAGAGCATTTTACTCTATTGAAAATGAAACTGGGTTTGAGTGCATACCCTTCACAGATAAGATGCAACTGCTTTGCGAGCCTCCACCCACAAACTTGACGTCAACTCCATTCATCTCTATGGTCACGCAACGGATGAGCAGAGTGTGTGTGTTCTTGGACCTGGTGATGAGGTAGTCAGTTCCACTGCGTAGGAGGCGGCCATTTAGAGACCAGAATCCAGAACAAACAGCAGACAGCTCCACAGAGATAGAGAATTCCTCACCGGTGACTGCAGTACAGTCCATCAGGCCTTTCCTGATTTCAGCAATGGGTTCTGGAGACATTAGGCAAACCAGACATGAGAAAAGAACAACTGAGCGCATACCTGAATGACAAAGGTCACAGAGACACCAGTCTCACCTAGATAGAAGCTTCCAGGCACCTCCAGGTAGGGACTCTGGCCAAAGTCATTCATAGCAGAGATGCGGAATTGGTAGCTGGCTTCTTCAGTAAAGCTGCAGATGGTGATCTCTGTTGAAACAATGGTTTCTCCAGCATTGCACCTCTGCCATGTCTGAGTGCCAACCTTCCTCCTCTCCACACTGTAGCCCTTGATGGGCACAGGGCGGTCACTGTCAGGGGGAGACCACTGAATGGTGATGGATGAGTCAGTCTTGTTCTGCACCACAGCGTCGACTGGGGGATCGGGAGGATGTTTCCTGGCAGCTAGAGCAGAAAGATTGATGATGTACTGAGTGATTGTAGTATATCAAAAGAAAGATTAAAGTTTCTTTTTTCTTTTTCTTTTGATCAAACTTGGTGTTACTTTCATTTTTGTCACTCATAATAGTTTGGTTAACAGCTCATTTGCTGTGATGCAGTATGATGTCAGGGGGACTCGATTAACAGTAGCTGTACAAGTGAGTATACTGGGCATTACATATATAAGCAATAAGCTTTCTTTAATCCACTTTAGCCCATTTTTCGAAACTATTTAAGGGAAATTAATTCAAAATACTCCAAAACTATATAGTATAAGTTAAAAAACCTGTGTTGGAACATGGCTACAAACGAATACATGTCAAAACAGGAGCAGAAGACGCACCTATCCTGAGGAGCACCTATGTTTTGTGACACTATTTTATCACTTTCTTGGAGGTGAAAATAAAATGTATGATGAAAATATCTACTGTAATTGTCCACATGGTTTTAAAAACTCAAGTATCAAAGTACAGCTTTTTCTCCCTCAATGTGGCAAACAGTGTAAAACAACCAAAGTGTTTGTAAATGCAAGGTTGTTCCAGTTTAGTCATTTGCACAAGGTGTTAACATTATTTTGTCTGACCCCTTAAGTTAACTTATCCTTTATTGATCCTCAGACGGAAATTCATTCTCTGCATTCACCCATTGTAAATATCAGAAACTAGGGCCAGTGGGAACCCAGGAACCAACTCAAGATCTAAGCTAGTGTCTGTCTGGGAGAACAGAGAGGCACTGCCCAGGCCAGAATCGAACAAAGGACCTTCTTGCACAGAGGCGACAGTGCTAACGACTGACCTGCCATGCTGCAATGTTTCATATTTCGCTTTAATTTACGTATGGTTTCAGTTTGCTGCAGACAACATTAAAATTAAAAGAATAATAAAAAGAATCAATGATAATTACCAAAAAGTACTATATGAAGTCTGCTTAGTGCATATACCTTTAACATTAATTACCAGATTCTAAGCCATCTTGAATATGATGCAAGCAGGTCTGAACAAATACAATAAATTTAACTTTGACCCAGGTGTCATCCTCACCAGTGACAGAGAATCGAGTGGAAGTCTTGCAGTCCCCAGCCACAAAGGCCACTTCTCCTGAGTCATCTGCCTGGCAATCTCTAATTGTAAGAGTGTACTGTCTGAGCACGCAGGCAATGGAAATACGGGAATCTTCCTTCAGCTTCTCGCCATTGCGGGTCCAGTAAACATCCGGGAAGGGATGCTCCAGCTCCACACAGAAGATGACAGTGTCACTGACAGGAACTACTGTCCTCCGAGGAAGCTTCTTAGTAATGTTGCCTGGGATATGAGAGGAAGACATGCATTAAGTACCATAGCAGACACACTGAAAAAACATACCAACGATTAGATACACAGTGGATTCAGTATATATAACATATATTTTATATTATATATATAAACTGCTAACTTTTAGGAGTATTTTAAGATCATCATCAGATTAATCACTCTTGGTAATAGCATAACACCATACTAATAACAGCACTGTAATGTTTAACATAATATTTAACAAGAAATAAAAACAGGAAAAAAGTCTTGACCATACCTAGGACAGTGAGTTCAGCCACAGTGCGACTGCCTTCTTTCATCTCGCAGATATAAACACCATCATCGTTGGTGGTGACATTGTGGATGGTGAGACGACGCAGGGTACCTTCCTGCTCCATGCGATATTTGTTATTTTGCTCCAGCCTTGTTTCCTCCATGAACCAGCTGGCCTGCGTGGCACTAACAGGCACCTCACACATCAGTGTGGCTGACAATTTCTCTTGTACCTCCACATCCTGCAGCTTCCTCTTGAACGGCACCTTAGGCTCTGACACAATGAGAAATAACAGAATCTTCAGGTTATGTAACAATACTGATGGTGTTGCAAATGTCAGTCTATCAACTACAAACAGCAGCATGTACCTCAGAAAGTGTCAAACTTTCTACATTAATTTCCCCATAATCTTGGTAGCAGTTCTGGCTGGTGCAATATTCAAATCAAGTCAGAGAAACTACACACTTGCTTGATAGATAATCCATCACAGTGGGATGGAAACTTCAGCACCCAAGATCTGAGGCAATTCAACAACACTTTCAATAGTCAAAAGCTCAACACTGACATTATTCTTTTCATTGCATGTTTGCATATCCTTTTGATTAAATTTCTGACAATATAGGACATGAAATAAAGGCTTTTTGGTAGTCAGTTGTGAAATTTTGGTTCTTAAAGCCATGGTCTGATAGTCAAACAATGTTTGTCTGGAAGGTAGGAAAACAATAAAAAAACTTTTGTCATGCTGTAGGAAATGCTTGCAAGCACAATACAATGCATTCTAAAGTTGATGAGCGAAACTATCCAAAATACTGCCAAATACCTGTTAAAATAATGTCAAAAATGTCACTAAAAATTGTTTATATTTACTGACTTTGGTTAATGTGAACTGAAGGTTTTATTGTGCTTCCTACACCTACTATTTATTGCATTGTACATCTTGTAAGTCTGCCCTGCTTCTCAGTTTTCTTACTGCCCTCTACGCCACAACTCTATCCATATCCATACTTTGAATCTGAGCCAGCAGTTTTAACTTCAGGAATCTAGTGTTGAAACATGTGGAACTCCATTCTGAGTTATGGATGAGGTCCACTGGGTTCAGTAAATCACTCAGAAGTATCCACATTAATTAAATGTAACATTTACATTAAAATATTTACAATATTTCCTGCAACGTAAGTGTTTTCATCGTGGCAGCTGAAGAATTTCACTTTGAGAATCAGGTTGCACAAGAACAAAGGTCAAACACTGAGGAGAGTCTAAGTTGGTGAGCCACAGTTTGGCTCCTAAAGTGAACGTTAGCTTGTAATTTAGTCTCTGGCTTTGACAACATACAGTACATACTAAACATTAACAACACGTAAAAGTGCTTCGATAGCTTATCTTCTCAGGAATGTGACTTTTCTTTCTTCCAGGATGCCTCATTTCATTTCAAGTGGTTCAATTAATAGACACAGAAAGTACTATGATAAATTAATATTTTTGTCTATTTTGTTAAAAAAGAGTAGCCATACTTTTTTCTCCCATGTCCATTGCTATTGTACAGATGTTGCGTTATTGTGACTTAATGTCTGTAATTGTACTGTATTTGTTTTTACCCTTACCATTTCCATTGTATTTACTGTTTTGCTTTTAAGTCAGTGCTGTATTTTGCATATTTATTGCAACATTGACAAATGATTATGCAATCGCTACATGAATATAAAAATGTATATTTTCCATTGCAAACTTTCAATCCAGCAAACTAACACACTGCAAGGCAAACATCAGAAGTATCCATTTTCCTGCAACAACAATAAACAGGTACATCAGTGGTACAGGCCACATTATCGAACTGAATAGAGATTAACAACCGACATAAATCTACAAGTCTACAATTTCATCTCTCGGGACAGTTTCTTCCCATGGGAAGTCACACTAGCAATGGTGCCAATGTGCTCCAGTAAGTGAGTGACCATCTTAGCAACTGTGAACTACTCATCACCAGCAGAAAATAGATGCAACACAACACCCTACTTCAGAGGATGAGCCAGAATTCAATCTTGTTGTGAAAAGCCACACACATTTTGAGAGGTTTAAATGAGGCTTTGGTTTAGTGATTTAGACAACACAAACGAGTTGCAGTTGCCAACCATGAGTTTGTCCTACTAAAAAAAAGCTCATTCCTCTGTGACATATAGCTCCATTTTCATTACTGCTAAACATATAAATGAGCCACGCGGCTGCAATGGGTGACAGATTCCTTCATCCTGATGAACATGGTAATGTAGTTTATTTTGAGTAAATTATTCATACACCATGCTGGGGTTTAAAATACGCACTAGAACACTTAATGTGTATTAATATGCAGCTGAAAATAGTCCCAACAAATTACTATTCACTCCTGTCTGAGTAATGTTAAAAACTACAGTGCCCAGCTGTCAAATTACTAGTGAGACATTTTAAAGATTTATGTCTTCAGTGTGAACCAACTGGCCTTGGTCTTGGGGCTGAGTGCCACAGACATGGTAAAATAGGTTGGGAAGGATTAAGAGGTTAATATATTGTTGGTTTCCATGGGCTTTGTCAATATTAAGGAAAATACTGAACCACACCAGTATTATCCTTCCTTGCTTCAGTTACACTGGAAATGCTGGACATGAAGTGGTCCAGAGTGACAGCCTCTTTGCTGTTATACGTGCTGACAGATGATGCATATAATTAATGCATATAACATCTCAAAAAACAGCTTACTTGTGGACATAAACTCTATCACTTTACTGAAAGAAGCATTTTCTTAAGATATGACCATCTTACCTTTGACTGTTACCAACACAGCACTGTAGGTCTGCCCAGCCATATTAGTTGCATTGCAGGTGTAGAGACCATTATCACTCTGCTTGCAGTACAGGATCTTGAGGATGAAGTTCTCAGCTTGGTCCTCATAAATGACATGCCTGCGGCCCTCGCTGATGTTTGTTCCGTCCTTCCTCCAGATAATGTGGGGTTTTGGGTGACCCGTCACAAAGCAGCTGAGTTTGGCATGTTTGCCTTCAGTCACCGTGCAGGTACGGGTGAACACACCTTTGGGTAGCTTTGCCAGCGCAGATGCTCTCAGCTCATGTTCCAGACTCAGAGAAGTCAAACCATCTCTGATGTTGGCTGTGGAGGAGGAGGAAAGAGAGGAGCTGCTTTCTTCGGTGCGATAGATAGAGATGTCCTTCTTCATTTCCTCTTTACGCTTTTGAAGGTGAGACAGGAGGGATGTGCTCTTGTCTGCGGTCAGGTGGCGGGAATCCTGGGCATCTACAACAAGAGCTGCTGCAGCATGTGCACGGCCGACTGTATTCTGGGCTCTGCAGGTGTAGGTGCCGCCGTCCAGGTTACGTACACTTTGGATCTTTAAGGTGCTGCTGTCACTGTCAGAAACAATCTTGATACGGTTGGTCTCCCCCAAGTAGCGCCCATCTTTCTCCCAATCAAAGTTGGCTTCAGGGTAAGCTGCAACCCGGCAGAGGAGAACGACATCGGCCCCCAAGCCTACACGTGTAGAGGTAGGCTTAACCAGGAAAACAGGGGCCCTCTGAGGCATCTCTGTTGGCAGGGCCACTTTGAGGGGAACAGCAGCATAAGCTTCCCCAACATTGTTTTTGGCCCGACACATGTACTGACCAGTGTCCTCCAGTGTTAAGTCATAGATGGTCAGGCGGTACACATCTCCATCCTCCACGGTCTTGAAGCGTCCCCCAGATGTCAGCTTAAGCTTGTCCTTTTCCCAGGTAATCAGTGGAGTAGGACTGCCCACGACAGTGCAGCTCAGTGTGGCATCCTTGCCTACACACACCGAGAATGCCTTTGGGCGGGTGAGAAACCTGGGGACTCCTCCAAATAAGTTTGGATCCATTGTTTGTTCCTGTAATCAAAGAAAAGGTGAATATTGCAGTACAGTACCAGGCAGGGGCCTGCAAGACATAATATGCAACACTGAACAGGACGTGTCACATTTGCGTGAGTGCTTCTCATAATTTCCATGGCTGGAAAATGGCAGGTAGTGGTTTGGCATAGTTATTAAGCACCAAATACCAAATTAATTTTTCAGTTACTAATTTGGGAGGAATTATGAATAATGAATCAAACTGAAGATTCATGTAGTTAATAAATGCTTAGGAAAAACAAATTCTGTCTTCTGAACTGAAACAAATAACACATGAGCCTACGTATTCTGTATGTCCATACAGAGGCTGTGTCAGTTATTATTTATTATTTTCTGACCACACATTAAATTACACCCTGTCAAATGCATCCAAACCATTGCAAAATGTTACAGTTTGTTAAGTGTGGCTACTCTATAATTATGTTAGCCTATGAAAATAGACATAAATCCACAGTTCAGAGCGGCATATATTTATGGCTGGTAGTTAGTGTCAGTCAACATGCCCCTGTCCTGGCCCTGCAGATACTCATGAATACACAGACTTAACTTCATGCCATGCAGCCTTGTCAATAGAAAGTAGTTTAATAACACAACAACAACTGAATTCCCCTGTAACAAGGTCAAATAGTGCAGTTTGTGCCTTTCAAAGAGTGACATTTGCCTGCTTTGTCACCTCTGTCGCTTGAACTGCCTGTCCCAAAAATAACCTCAGCTGTCAGACCCCGTCTCTGTCCATTGCCATTTGTAGAAGCAAAGGGACATCAGCTGTTTGATAAAGCTCCCACTTCAGAAGCATACTTTATTCCTTACACCGTTTCTGTACGCCAAGAGTGTTTCTATACAGCAACTAAAACGACTTTAAAAATGTGTGGGAATTCAGTTATCTATTTGGGGTTTGTAAAACTGCGAAAGCACACAAGCTTGTAATTAAAAGTTAAATCACATAACGGTAGCCTAGCTAACTAACACTGGGACCTGTAGCTAGCTAGGTTAGCTAACGTTACGTCAAAGCAGCAACTGTTAACATTACAGGTGGGGAAGTTTAGCATGAGTTTACCAATAAAAATTTGAATTAAAATTATTTGAACTGCTATAACTTCGGTCAAGAAGTCAGTATACTTATTAACATAACATTTGGTATTAGTGTTATTATCATTTAGTAGCGTAACATTACTTTTTCACCTTGAGTCTTCAGCCACTCAGGTAAAACGGGCGTTGAATCATGTGGGCTAAACCGTCAGTTGGACGTCAGAGATTTCCGAGTACTCCAATTTTAGCGTTTAAAAATCCCACCAAAAAATGTCTTCTTTGTGCTCAAATATCCTTGAAATGGTTGTAAATCCAGGATGGTGGAACATCCCCCAGTCTCCTGCGGTGGGCGGTTGACTAGACTTATTTTTTCTTTCTTCTCCGGTACCTCATGATGCCAAATAGCTGACGTTCCTATTTTGGCGCAGCCTCCTTTCCAAAATAGACTTGTCATTTAGCTGCGGAGATAGGAGACGGCCTGTTGGTGAGGTCGGGGAGGAGAGCCGCAGCCTGGCCTGGCCTCTGCCCGGGCTGCACGCTGCTGCCGGGCTGCACGCTGCAGCACAGCTCGCTCGTAAACAACTCACAATACTGGCTTTTACTGCCAAAATGGTTCACACCTGCCGAGTGGAAGCTTTTAGTAATAACACTCATGTGCAACACAAATAAGTGGAATTTAACGTTGAAGCTAAATAATGTCATTATTTACTACCTTTCTAAATCCCATTCTGCTTGCTTTTTCTCTGTTTTTGACTGTTATATTGAGGTCATGAGCACAAATCCTCCCTAGAAAGCCTGTAAAATTTTATATTTGGATTTTTCATGTCAGTTTGTTTACATTAGGGTCAGATATAAGATAAGATATAGCTTTATAAATCCCCCACCAGGAAAATTTAGGTGTTACAGACAGCAAGCAATAGTAACAGGAAGGAAGTAAAAAAATAATATAAAATTACAAAATAGCAGTATAAAAATAAGGTTGCTTATTAATGAAACATTTTTTAGAATTGCACATGGTAAAATATGGATAATTAAGTACGGTGTTTTGTACAATTGCACAGTAGACCTGAATTGGCCTGCAAAATTCTAGCCAACATGTCTCAAACATGTCAACTTCCCCAGGTACCTAAAAAAAAAAATAATAATAATAATAATTACCACCCAAAAACACGACCGAAGAGTCCATGTTAGTTACAGCCCTGCTTATTAGAAACCTCATTCAAGTTAACTAAAATTAAAACTATTAGAGTTCATAATACTGCTTGTATCTTTGCCTGAGGAGGTGGAGGTAATTTTTGTTTTGTTTTAATGCAAAACATGTATGTACTTCAAACTCCCATTTAGATCATTAAGGCTAGTTAAGGCCATCGATCACTGCAGAACTATTGATGGTTTCAGACCCATTAAAAAAAAAAAGAAGCACAAATTGACCTTTCTTGTATGTGCAACTTTGAGACCTCTTGTCACCTCGATCTGTAACTAATGATGTTTTGGCTCAACTTACCTCAGGGTGTAGCTGGAGCAGAGCTTGAGGATGGGCCAAATTAAAGGTGAAGTGGTTGAACGTGAAGTTAACTTGCGCACTGGAGTTCAACAACAGCTGGTCGCTGTCATGCTCCATATTAAGTACCTGTCATGAGGTTACTGGTTTAGTTTGGCACAGAACAAAACCAAGGTGACTCCAGGGGCTGCGGAACATTTTTGGCATATTTTTATTGTTACGGTTGTGACGAAAGCTAAACTGTCTGCCCGTTCATGTACTTTCTCAGCTATAGTAGAATAAACACCTGCTCTGATCTGTGCGCTGAATGCAAAGAGATGAAACTGATGTCAATCCAATAAGACTGAGGGTATGTGTCAAATAATATTTCCCAAAATGTCAGTGTTACCTTAAACCTTGTTTTTGTCATTTTCTGTTGTTTTGTGAGTGACCAGCAGGCAGTGGTAGACCATCTGTCATAAATTCACTCATTGTGGACACTACCGTTATGAGCAAGACTAGAAAAAGCCTGTTTTCCATGTAATATGAGCCCTTTATATCACCTGAGAGCAAATGTGATTGGGGTAAGTTGAGAGATTGGCTGAACTTGACCCTCAGCTTGTGGCACATTGTATTCCACATTCACCATGTTGACAGCTGCGTTGCCTGGCTGGCCAGGCCCATAATTAAGCCATGACTTCATATTGTACAAAAGCTGTAACACAGTAATACATTAAACGAATTCCCCATGACATCTTCACAACGATGAAAACAACTTTAGATAACAGAACACTTGTGTGCCACTTTCTATTAGGCTCTACTTTATCACAGATTTGGAGACATACTTCTTAAATCTAATGCATAAAGAGTCTTGAGGGGGGAGTAAATCTTATCACTTTCTTCCCTATTCTTTGGCTTCCATGGTATTTTGTCAGTCTTTCAGAGCGGGCTTCCCCCCAGTGCCAATGACTGACAGCAGCAGGTCGCCTGGACCCTGATTTAAACTCCCCGAAACTCTAGCAGACAGTAATCCACTGTTGCTGCTTGCCTCTGCTTCATCCTCTTCTGGCTACTGTGTTTGGCTTCCATACTCTGGAAAGGATACTTAAGAAAAAGAGCACAAGAAACTGGCAGAAGCATCCAAACATTCATCCAAAGCTTTTAGATCAGTGCAATATATGGGAAATACAAATCGTTTTATATAAAGCTGCAATTTAACGTACCTCTAGTTGTTTTTCCTTCCCCTCCTTTGCCTTCTCTGTGGTCTACATTTCAAGATGCCAAATTAGTTAGTAGCATCAAATCACATCATGGGTGGTATTTCCACAACCTTTGGTCATCGTCCAAAAAGGCACTCTCAGCCAACAGACACCCTCTCATGGCACCTGAACACAAAACAGCAGACGGCAGGAGACGGGCACCTTGCACCTGGTTGTGTTTTTAGCAACCACAGAGCTGGATTAAAAGAGCTGGAAAAAAGTGAAACATTCCTTTGTAATGAGACAGTCTTCACAAAAATGGCTGCAATGTGCACCATCTAATACCCTACACGGCCTCCCACCTGACCTCTGAGCTACTTCATGAAGGTCACAGCTGTATCACGCTCGCGGTCGAAACACATGGGGGTTACCTCAAAGGAACATTTACAGAGCTGATGACCAGCGAGACAAATGTCAGTGGCCGAGGACGGATAGCTGAGAACGAACAGCAGATGGCGCTTATGTCCCTGACATGTTCTGTGGGGACCTGAGAAGTGGTAACAACCAACACAGAGGAGATGATGTAGTGTGTTTCAAAATAGAGGCATGTTGTGTTTATTTACAATGTGGACAGCATTTACAGTATTGTACAGTACAGAATAGAACAACAAGGTAACACAGAGCATCAACAGAAACCAAACAAAAACATCTGCCCAGAGGTTTAAGAAGTACTCAGATCTTGTACTTAAGGAAAAGCTGTAATACCACTCTGCTACAAGTAAAAGTCATGTATTTAATTTTTGAAATAAATGAAATGAAATATTACAGCATTTATTTGTTGATTATAAAAACTAAATCTGAAATGAAACTAGTAACTAAAGCTGTTATAGAAATGTAGGAGTATAAAGTAGCAGAAAACAGTGATAATCAAAGTACAAGGACTTCAAAAATGTACTTAAGTACGTATGTATGTAAGTAGGTTTACTTCCCAGACACTAGACACTTCCCATCACTGTAATCTACTAATCTATTCAAATAATTTTATATAATAATAATATATAATACTACAGTGGTCTGACTCCATTGTTAAACCTTATTCATGTCACAGAAAGTTTACCTGCTGATGAAGACATATCAGATTATATCAGACATATACATCAATTATACATTTACATAAAAGGACAAATATTATTTTATATCTCTTTTAGATAATTATTTTGTGAGTTAATTTTGTCATCAGCTGGTGATTGTGTTAGGTTGTCAATGTTACACCTTCATCGCACCTTGAATTGATGTCTACCAGTGTTTTGTTTTACTACCACTAGGAGTTGCCAAAGTCAGACATTTTCAAATCCCACACAGACGGGCTTTAAATGAGCAACATGTATTCCCTGTCATCAAACGGGCCTCCACTTATCCTGATCCAGCCATGTTTGCTGAGACTGTTGTTGAACACATGCCCATTTCAGCACACACTATGCTCAATCAGTTGGTGGTTACACTACTGATATACTGCCCCCTATTTGTTTGGCACATGTATTACACCAGTGGCCAAGTCATACATTTAGCACCTTCAAAGATCCTTGGTTTATTCATTTACCGTACCCATATTAACACATCTCAGACCCAGCTTGTCAGGCTATACCTCATCAGCCTCAGATGCACTTAGGGCCATTGTGTTTTGGGATGAATGTATGCTAACATTAGCTAGCATCTGTATGTTTATGTACTGACATCATCTAACTACCATGTTAGCAAATACTGGACACCAGAAGAAAAGTTGTGATCATTCATGACTGACAGGCGATGAAGGCGGGTAGAAAATATCTTTCCAACAGTTATCAAGATATTTCACTCCGGACCAAAATGTCAGGCTGACAGACTGACACTGAGCCATGCGGCATAAACACCATCAGAAATCCATGTTGTAATACGACAGGCTTTTCAGTTCACAAGGACAAATTCATCAACAGCATTTTATCAGTGCAGGATACAGCCAAGACTTGTAGAGAAAATGTTTCACACTGTAATCTCGCATCTGATACAGCACAGCAGCAAAAGCAGAGAAAATTAAAATATATTTTTATTTAAAATAAACATCACAGAATCAACCACACAGGAAATGATTAAATACACTCAAAATAAGATTTATTTGCATCTCTACTCACTCACAAAAAAACAACACGTGTATTGTAAAGCTGTGCTGAAAAAAAAAAAGGTTCTTTTGGCATGTTTCAATTTTCAGCTAGTGTTTCTCAACTCAGAACAAAACCAGACAAACCTATGTAACAAAAAACAAAATGCCTTAAAACATATTCAACATTTCAGGATGAAAACTTAGCACCTTGTTCCAGTCACTGTGATTCTTCGACTGGTGTATAGTGGATAAGAACCCATTGTACGGTGAGAAGGTTGGCCATGATGACGCTGCCAATTACAAGGCATGCTCCTGCTTCTTTAGAATATTGAGGACAGTGCAATTTAACACACCATGATAAGAAGAAGTGTGCTGTCAGACGCAACAGACTGACACATCTTACAAGCCACATCCACAACTTCACGACATACTTGATGCTATACACAATGACTTGTCAAAAAAAAAAAATACTGTACATAGTGTGTGCTGCTAAATCTGTGACTGTAAATCCAACAGTTGACATGAAATGGCTTCTATGATGAGCAAATACTTAACCTTAATACTAAGGCACTGCTTAAAATAAAATGACCAACAGAACAGTGAGGTGTAACTGTGGAGACCATCAAAAGAAATCAACTCTGTGCACAAAGCTGAGCTCCAGTGTCTCTACAATAATAAACTCACTGCACAATTAGACAGTGACCACAATACGCATGTAAGCATATTTAACAGTGTGACAGAAACACACATCATGCCCTACAGGGTGAACTGTTACTGACCAGAGGTAAGAACGACCTTATGTGATCTGGCCACAGTGTGTCCAGGTGGTCAGCTGTGGACAGTGACGATACAATACGTGCTGATGCTTATATACAAACAATGAGAAGAGGTCACTCTGGATGGAGACTGACTCAGCGTCCCTTTTTGAGACCTGCCCTTTCTAAAATCTCAACTGCTGCAAGTGCTGTATATATGCACAGATTAAAAAAAAAAAAAAGGTTCATTTTCTGTCAGTGCAAAAAAAAAAAATGTTAGCATAATTACGCAGGTGTCAAAACACCTTCCTTCCACAGACACACGCATAAAGAACGCACAATAGCTTCTTAACACAGATGAGGGCAAACACACATTTGTACCCTCTGAAGTCTTGCAGTCGTGGAGGTTGAGATCTATATTGCTGTGATCTATGAAGAATGCAATAAAAAAAATGGGTAGAAAGATATTTTGCGCACTGCGTCAACAAGCAGATTTAGTCTGAGTTTATTGTAAGTGTAAATCACATTCAACATCATGCTGCTGGCCATGTTGCATTAATAAATCCTTTTCATCAGAATTTCAAAATCAAAAATTGTTTGGTTTTTTACTTTTTAGAGGGGGGCACATGCTATTTCTTTCATCAACAAGATTAGAAACTTTTGTGAAAGTAAATGATTTGATGAGACAATCAAAATATCAACTTTCAAATAAATAATACACATATCAATTAAATATCTGGGGGGGGGGGGGGGTGGTGACAGGGAATAAATCTACATAAATAAAGCTACAGCTAAGAAATTATGGTGACTGTGGAAAGGCTTTATTCTCCTTCTGCTCTTACTTTGAAAGTATGAAGCCAACACTGAGAGGAACTGTTGTCCTCAAATCCTCAAACCTAAACCCGACATCTTACACTCTGAAATCAGCCCTTATGACATGACATTTTTATGTGAGCAGTTTGGAAAAAAAGGACACAAACCACATGTCAATGTGCACAACAAAGATTTGTAGAAGCAATACCACCCTGTTTTGTGATCAAAATTTCTGGGACATCAATGCTTTGACTCAAAACATCCACTGGGCAAGAAATAAGAAAAATGGAACAGATTCCCATTTACACCTGCCATTAAAATCATAATGCAGTTAAAAGATGCACCTGTGCACTGCAAATAAACTTCTATGTACTGTACATATATTTACACAAGAGTAAATACACTGCGGAGGTATCGGTTGGAGTATTAGTTTTTCTTCACCACCACTGAGGTAATACGGAAAACTAGGATTCAATACATATGTTTTTTACGTTGGTGTTAAGGCATATAGCTGACTTTGTGTCCAGCTTAAATAGACTTAAAAAGACATCTTATATCTGCATCAGATTTTGATGCCAAGTGTATTTGAGGCCCATGATTTCCATCCTGTTCTTCAGGAACAGTAATGTCTTGATACATCAGCTGTGGAAATATTAATACTGAATAAAATCTGTATTTAGGACCACTAAACACAGACAGCAGCATCAAAGCATGTGTACATCTGGTTTAACGATATATTCTGTCGAACCCAATGGGGCTTTTGCCAGTTACACATGGTGTTTTAGTAGTATGGCGACTGTACAGTCAGCTCTTTATCATAGCAATACTTGGTATCTTTTTCAAGGAATAGATCTGGTAGTAAAAATGCGGACTTTTTAAAAAGGATAAGTAAGACGCAAAAGTGTATATACAAATCACCAGGGTCCAATAGCACAACTTGAAATATTGAATTAATTTTTTTCAGGTGATCGTAATTGTTCAGGCAGCTAAAATACAGTTTGCAGTCTTTGTAGCACAGATCAAGACA
The DNA here is from genome assembly GCF_017976325.1 of Chelmon rostratus. Classification (NCBI taxonomy): domain Eukaryota; kingdom Metazoa; phylum Chordata; class Actinopteri; order Chaetodontiformes; family Chaetodontidae; genus Chelmon; species Chelmon rostratus. The sequence goes on along the minus strand of NC_055669.1, from coordinate 16,587,294 downwards.
CCACTCTGCGAGGAACTTCAATTAGACTCGCGCTGTAAAACTCAGCAGAAGTCAAGATGAGCCGTTTGCATTCCACAATAAAAACTGGCCACACCCACCGTCACACAGTGATGCTGTGAACACACTATATTGTCTCTCTGTCACTTTTCATGCAGTTTGTCTGTACAAGACAAAATAAGGATGAAACGGACGGAAGACTTATGGTTTCCCTGATGCCATAGTCTGCCTGGTGTGACAGGATGAGGCGTGGAGGTGCAGAGACAGTGGTTATTCAATGAGCCCCTCCCACAACAAACGCTGAATGATGTTTTAAAGGTCCGTGCTAAATTCTCCATGAAGATCATCTAAGGCCACAATGTTCATAGAAGAAAGTAAAATGTAAACACTATAAAAAAAAGAGAGAGAGGAGAAATTATCATGGCGATGTATCCCTTGTAGGATGAAAGGCCATTTGTTATTAGCTTCAACAAACAAGAACGTCAGCAGATACAGAACCATAAAGCATAGATCGTAGACACGTGTCATAATACAGAGTTTAAATAAGAGCATATACCTTATGACATAAGGCACTTCAACAACCACTCCCAGTGCCCTGTTTTGGAGTAGATCCACTGTTAATCTCCTGATCGTCTTCGTCCTCCTCTTCCTCCTCCTCTTGCCAGCGCCCGAGGTGGACAGGGGTGGGCATGGAAATGCTGGAACCAAGGCCACTGTGTGCCTGGAAACCTGGTCAGAATGTTGATACTAAGTCAAACTCTTCATGTTCATGGTCATTTGCTTTTGTTACAGGATCAGAATTCCTTTCAGGTAAAGCCGACATTTGCATTCGTTATGATTTCATGTTAATGCTCAGAATATTTCTATATCATATATGATGCATCATTTTGTGAGCAAAAAGGAATATACTTAAAGGATCATACCAATGCTTTGGCATGTTGTAGCCCATTTACTACAAATATATATTATATATAACACATATATTTTTCATTTTTCAAAGCACGCTGTACTTTCAGTTGGAAAATCAACTTGGTGAGATGTGAAACTTGTAATGAGCTTCATATTTGCAGTTACATTACTGTGCCAAGTTGTCAGTGTGAGTTTGGCTTCTGTGGTGCATTACCCTGTAGTATAACGTAGGTTTGACAAATATTAAAGCAGACATAATTGCTTCTAAAATCTATTCTAATTTAATCTAAAGTCCGTAAAGGCTCTGCTCAATTTATAGGTCTTGATCTGACTGGACTGTGTAATTAAGTGCTAGAGATGTAGGTCACAACCATGATTTCAACACTACAAGCAATAATTTTAGCTTTCCACAGTCATTTAATTTAACATTGAAGTCATAATATCTTTAAATGTGGGTCTAAAATCAAAATTAACAAACAGAACCGACACTGACAGGAATCTGTCTCTTGTTTTTCAGCTACACTGCCACTGCAAGGTTCTTCCAAATTCAGTAAATTCTTTTACCAGTGTTTGTGTGCAGATCTCTCATTGGAACTGGGTTCTGCCACTGGCCAGAAGTTCTCTGTGGGTGGGAGCTCTGCTGGTGAAGCTGGAGAGACAAGCAGTTGTCAATGTACAGCAGACCAGAGCATTGGACTGGTGGTCCAGAGATACTGTACAGTGTTACGGTGCCCAAAATGTATCTTTTAAGTATCAGATATACAACACTTGTAGACTTGTAAAAAGGAGTTTTGAAACTGGCCACCACTGGAATCCTTTGTATCCTTAGTGACCAAGTTACAAACTTTGTAAGCACTTTTAAGTGGTGCATGTCTGATACTCAAAAGATAGTTTGGGGAGTATCACTTTAAACTCAAGAGAAAAGGAGGATGAATATATTAATGTCAACTGCAGTGGCTGGAGGTGACAGTTCGTGGGCAGGAAATTACCTCATGCAGATAGATTGCATGGAGACTCATCTCTGCTGAGGCAAACTCTGAGTGCAGGGCATTGCTCCGGATGCGAGAGTCACTGTTAGTCATACTGAAAAAGAACATGTTAACCAGAGCTGATAACAAGCCTTTGCATCTAATTATTCACTTCTAATAGCTACAATATGTAAAACAACACAGCAGAAAATGTAATGTGTATTAAGAACCTGTCGATGATGGTGCGATCGCTGCGGTACATGGTGCTCTCGGGGTGGACGGATGAGGGCAGGAGGCCTTGTGAGCGGCCGCGGCTGGGATGTGAGAGCTGAGAGGTGGAAAGAGAGGCCAGGACACTGGCAGCAGCAGAAGCAGCGGTGCTTGGCGGGATGAAGCGATGGTCTCGCCCTTGTAGTCCTGACGCAGTTAGAACTGGGTGGGCCAGGACACTTGCCAAGAGATTATCAGGCTGGAAACAACAACACACAGCATGAGCCATTAGTAAAATAAGATTACAGTAGAAAGAAAAAATAGAAAAAATAAACATTGTAGGGGGGTATGTGGTAGTTAATGGATAAGTAGCTTATGCAGAATGGTTTAAATATCTAGTGGTAATAAATACTCTTGTTAACATTAACACTCTTGTTAAAGTGCATTACTCTTCTTACATCAGCTAAATAATATCTTTAGCTCATGTGTGGTACATAGTATTTGTGTGATCTGCATGGTCCTCAGGGGTGCTTACCCCAGTGGCAGACTCGTTAGACTGCAGCGAGGTGCAGAGAGGAGCCTCAGAGAGCAGCAGCTGGGTGGAGGGGCCGCCCTGTGCGTCGTGCTGCACCTTTTCCTTGAGATGGCTGATAAACACTGAGCTCTCCTGAGGCGGCTGCCAGCGTGGGTTCTTAATGGTGAAGTGCATAAGAGACAACTCTGTCTTGCCATTTTCGGCCTGTTGGTATATGGAAGCTTCTGTTTGACCCTCTGACATCCACTGCAAAAACATTCGAAGATGTATATCAGCAACGACATTGCAGCAACAATCACAAAGACATTTGGTCTTTAAGAGTCATACTCTCTCCAGTCTGATGACAGCTAAAGGATTGAGTGGTTTGAATCCTATGTCAACGGAGGAAACAAATCTTACTGTTGGGTTTCCATGACGTCTGATGTCCATCTGAGCAAATGAACAGATGTCTCCGACTCCAACCACCTCCACAGTGAAGTTCCTGAAGAAGTCAATGATCTCTAGAGACTTATTCCTCAGGAGGAAGATGAGAATGAAGGGTGTGACAATAGGGCTGAGCAACTCCTCCAAGATGAACACCTGATTGGGATAGAGACTATACTGATTAGATGTTATAAAATTCTACATATACTCATATTCTACATAAAGATAATGTAGATCAATGTTCCTAAAAATGCATCAATAAATTCAGTGATTATACTATTAGACTGTATCCAGTCTGACAAAGTCTTATGACTGACCAGGTGATACATTAAAAACTTCATCAATCTGAACACACACTCATCCATAACTTTATTCTGACTGTGACAAATGTGTTCCTATCCACAGCGTCTCTCCACTCCTCACCGCTTTGTACTGGAACAGCTGCGCCACCTCGTCACGGGTCTCGCTCTTGTTAGCATTGCCCCTCCAGTGGTCTGGCATGTAGTGAATGTGTGCCAGCATACACTGCAACAGCTGTTCTGGACACCACACCATATGCTCATCTGGGATGAAGGACCTGGTGTAGGACAGGTACAAAACATTTTCATTTTTCAACAGTACTAATATACTGCACATGAGGAAAACAGGGCAGTCTTGTATGGGATAGTTTAATTTTTTGACTGAATCTGTAACTGATTAGGGGTCAAAGATGCCCTTAAAATTTTCCTATATTCATTATTGATATGAAGGATGTCTACAGCTTCCTTTACAATTATCGTCGCCCCACAACTTCAAACAAGCTCCTGCACGCCAATAAAATACAACTGAAATGAATTATTACTCAAATTGAATATATATAATAAGAAAAATTGCAAATCATAATCTAAAATTGTACACTTTCTTGTATGCCCAGATATAAACAGCAAGCGCAACAATTAAAAAGTACAGACAACTTTTTAACAGCTAGTGATATCAGTCCTGGAATAGCTCCAGGAATAAACAAAGGTCTGAAAGCTCACCTGGTGATAGTAATAACAACCCCTAGCACAGTGATAGCGGTCAGAATGTGCTGCACTGTCAGAACATCCTCATCGTAGACTGTCAGTGCAATGAGCACAGCCAACACTGAGCCTGAGAAGAAGGCAATGTTCTTAGCCAGCACAGTCAGCAGCGGTGATGTGAAGGAGTTCATGTATTTGGAAGTGGGTTTGTAGCCACGGCCTAAACGTCCATGCAGCTCGTGGTTCAGCTCATTGAAGTGCCGCAGGTACAGACGACCATACAGGGACCAGCGTCGTGCACCCAGGCTTCCAGGTTCTCTGCGGATCACTTCAGTATAGCTGAAGAATGCGTAGAGCACCTGCCACACCAGGATGAAGGGACAAAGCAGTAAGTTGGCCAAACCCATGAGCAGGATGACTCTACTAAGCTGCTGTGCGAGCTCCAGGCGGTTTCCATTCCGCTTGTACTTGGGGTGCAGGTTCCACTTATTCTGAAACAGGGAGCCAGGACCCCAGAAGAGGATGAGCTCAAAGTTGTACTTGAGGCCCTGGGTGAGAAACACCACATTGCCCAGCAGGGGGAGCTGCAGCTGCACAGGCAGCAGTGATTTGTTTATCATAGCCACCATGTAGTTCTTGAAACGCAGGATGCGGTGATAGATGTCGAGCTCTGTCAGCTCTTTCTTGTGTATGCACATTTGCTGTTCTCGCTGCAGGCTGATGAGCCGGTCCTGGACTTCCTGCCATGTTACGTTGCATAGTTCATCCTGAGACAAGGAGGCAAGGAGCACAAAGCAAACTGACTAACACTAAAGAGACAATGCATGACTAACGACTCATCATTTTAGGTATGATTATCTTCGTGTCATCTTTTTTACAAGCATAAACAAAATATATTTGTCACAAAGACTGATTTGCATGACCTTTTGCTGGACACAGTGATAAGATCTTGAGGAACAGCACTTACCATTCTGATCTTCAGTGCTTTAATGTAGAACTGTCTGATCTCCCAGTAGCTCAGAACATTACAAAAGACTTTAACAAGTCGATATAACCAAAATATGGCTGCCATGATGAGAAGGAATATAATCCAGCTGTTCTCTTGGATGCTGAATAGAAACAAAAGATCTTGTTAGACACAGCCGGCTTTACATATCTGTAAAGAAATGCTTTTTTTGTCATTCAGACCTGGGCAACTATGTAAATGCTAATTGCAGATGTATTCAAATACAAAAAGACATTTACTGAAAACATCACAATAAATATCCTGACAAAGTGGTTAAGAGGGAGGCTAATTTGAAATCTGGGAGTCAGATTTTTTCTGTAAAATGACAACCATCTATAGTGGCATCTCCTCTCCTCTTATGACATTGTAAATTCACCATTCATGGGGCATTTGACTTGTGGAAATGAGTAACTGTTGCTCTCGGTGCATGTTGCAATATATTAAACTGACACTAAACTCCTGTTTACAGGTTGTGGGTGAGGCATCCTGCTTACTTCAATCTGAAGTTCTTCTAAGTATTGCATTTCAAAACATAGAAAACAGTGGGCATTAGTTACCCATATTTATTTATTTCCAGGACAAGCATCTGGCTTTATAAGGGAAATTAGAGATGGGGTATGAAGAGGACAGAGAGGATCCAAACTGTGGGACAAGCTGTTCCCAAATTAGAATTCCAAGCGGTTGTACGTCACAGACTGTGTTATAAATGACTATTGAGCCATCGTCAGAAGCAGGAACAAATTGATGACAGGCGGATTCGACTAGCTGAAGAAAACAAGCGGAGGCTAGGCTACATCTCGGGTAAAAAAAATATGAGAGCATGGGGCTGGGGAGGGAGGGGAGGTCTGTCCCTCGCAGCCAGCTAGTGAGGTGTCATGTGGTCGTCAGCTTGCTGGCCCAGCCAACTTGTCAGTATTGCGACAAGCCAGTTTTACCTCGCCAAAGCTATCAATTACATTACCCTGTTCCCTAAAGCCAGTCTCAAGACAGTACACAAATACCTTCCTCTAAGTAACTATCTCTTGGAAGAATGCTGCAATTCAAAGCTAACAATCTCCAGTTGAAATAAACAAAAACACTACGTAAAAATTATACTCTACAGAAAGAGGTGTCACTTGTCCTTTTATCAATCTGATTAAAACTTTTGCTTTTTGAGAGCTGTTCACTAGAACATATCCAATCTTTAATGCCTGCTCATAATCTGCTGCCACTAGCACTTTCTTCCAACATGAATTACTTTAATTTGGCAGATGTCTTCAAAGTGATAAGCACAATTAAAAAATATAGAGCATTTGGGTCACAATGTCATTTTTTGGATGTGTTTAAGTTGCTTATTTTAAGATTAAGAGTAAAAACAAGTAAAGGATACTCAAACCAGCTAATGAGTGAGTGTTCCTGGTTTCGTATATGGATTCATTTGTGAAAAACACAATGCAACATCACTACTTGGAGTGCTGACAGCTAATAAAAGATCTTCAAGAGTCATCGTCTACCATGACAAATACAAGAGAGTTCTCATGATCTTCTAGGATAAATAAAGAAACCCACCCTACAGCTAAATAGGCTACTGTTCCATATTCCTTCTCCGTGAATGTGACTTACCATCTGAGGCTGCATCTGACAAAATCCAATGAGGAAAAGTCTGAAAATCTGATTGCAACCGTATTAAGACAGACAAATTAAATCCCTCTGAAGGCCTGTCTCTAAAAGGGCTCTAATAATATCCAAGACCCGGCTTGAGAACAGTATGAAATCAAACTAGCTGAACGGAGAGGGTAGAAAGATCACTTTATGTGACTAAATAGGTCACATAAGACCTAATTCACCTTGACTTTTCCACTCATTTTGTCCCCATGAGAAACACACCAAAGCTACCCATAATGCTGTGTTAGACATGATTACCTCTGAGTGCACTGCTGGCTAGGTAGGATAGCATCTGGAAGAGTGACCTTGTTCCTGTCCAAGGGGCTATGGCCCGGCCCGGTGTGGTTGACCGCTCGATTGGCAAACAGGACATCATACTCCACACAGTTGACAAGGAACGTTGTGAATGTGACAACAAACAAAAACTGACTGTGAGGATGAGATGAAAAAGAAACAAAGTGATTATGCAAAACAAGAAAACTGCACATAATAATGACAAAAGAGATAAATATTGGCACTATATAAGTGACTATATCTAATTTCAAGCCACAGACAACACACTCATCATATACTCAGTAGTGATTAAAGCATGATAGAGCAGTTAAGACAGATCAATTGCAGCTCCCTTATTAAATGTGTTGACATATTTTATTAAACTAATTGCTAAATGGGCCGCATATTAATAAACCAAGTATGGGCCAGATTCAAGATAAACACCAGACCAGGACCCAATAAAGAGAGACGGCTTGCTGCCACATTAGCGGCAAAAAAATATCTCACATGGCAGGACCATAAAATAAACAATATGGTGCACTGACACATTAGCTTTAGCTGAAATGCTAAAATACTAAATAATAATAATAATGAAGCAAGCAGCAAAAAAAGCAATAATCAAAATACAAGTGTTTAGCGAGGAAATATTTTTTTCTATGAGATTGAAGTACAGCTGCTGCTGAAATCATCTGGCTCAACTTGTTCATGCTGAAGCCTGGGGCACACTTAGCTGGGAAAACAACATGAAAAATGACCAGTTACGTAAATGGGGCCCAAGTCTTACTGAAAACAAGCACCCTGTCACAAACCTGCTACAAACACGTATTTGGCACTATTTAATACTTACACAAGTTCAAAGCACTCTGACAACATCATGCAAGCAAAGCCATTCTTTTGGTGAAAATGATAGATGTGGACAGGCTGGTTAAGGAAAAGCATAAACAATCTTAAGGACAATACACATATTTCAAATCATCAAACTGAAGGCTTCAAAGAGAATTCCACATTGATCCCTGTAGAAACTGTGTCAAACAGTGCATGTGGCAGTCAAGAAGTAAACACTGTGAAGTTCAGCAGATTCTAAATACGACTACTGTCACGCATCTTAATAAGAATGTGTGTCAGCATGGCGTGATACCAGTGACATACAACGACACAATCTGTGAGACCTGCTATTTAAGTACACTGTAATTTTAAAGGATATCCTTGTGAAGAAGTTATCCAGGTTCTTGATATGGTGCCATGAGTCTGTAACATAAATGAAAGCATTAGATAGCTAAAAAACCTAAAGAACTGTGACCCAGCTGCATACATTTGCTCAGCATATTTATTAGGGAAACGGCTTTCAATGTGCGGTTTGTCAGTTTTACAAAATATGCTTAAGTCGCCATGACATATTTACCTTTCAGGCCTTCGGGCACATGTACCAGTAAATCCTCCTCCCCTGGTGGGGAATCCTCCTCAAAGTCCTCAATCCTCTGATACTCCTGGTAAGCTTCAAAGTTGGCCATTGTGCTTCACATTCTTAAGGTCGCTCCCAACTGACGAGCTACTTGTCGTAAACACCGTACGAAACGAACGCAGCCTCGCAAAATCAGTACAGTTTGTAAGCTAGCCTTTCAACAGCTCAGGCAGTTCAAATAAGGGTAACGTTAGCTACGGCTAACATTAGCTTGCTAACTTGCTAGTGTAACGGACAACGCTTGTGTAACTCTACACTACCATGGTAACATGTAACATGCTTGATAACAGTTAGAAATTAAGCACACGAGTCTTCGGCAGATTAGCTACTGAATGTTTGTTACCTTCATATAACATTACAACCCAACTCAAGTGTCCGCTGGCTGGTTAGCCTGAGAATGATTCAGCCTCTCATGTAGTCCGGGTGACACGGTTTGTTTTGTTCCCGACTTGCTCCGTCCATCTGCTGATCTACATCTGCTTTCGCCTTTGCTCGGAGTCCAGTCTTGACCGGAGCTCGTTTAATAAACACAGCTTTGTTTTAATCACGACACGGTGGTATTCAGTCTGTCCCGAGGTCCGTTAGTTTGTTTCCAAAAATACACCATCCTCTGTGTGTCCACTGTTTTTGTCTTTCACAAACAAATGTCAACAAAACGTCATTGACGTCACTTCTGTTTTAACCCGCCGTCATTTCCGGATATCGGTTGTAGTTTTCTCGAGTTTTTTTAAAGAAAGTCAGGTTTTTGTCGTGTTTCTTTTTAACAGTGTGGCACAAAGCGCTTCATATTCGTCAGCATGTTGCTTGTTATGAAATAAATCAGCCGCCGGCTGTCACAAACCAACATCCACAGTAAACACGAGCTCCTCTGTGGTTGCAGAAATGCACTCTGGGTCAGAGTCAATATGGCAGCCTGCAGGTTGCCTGTGGATTACTGTAAGGCTTAACGATGACTTTGATTTAATGAGCTTGTTTTCACTGAAAGAAGCATAAAACATGTTTCAGTTACTCTGTTGTAGAGCAAGCATTATTGCTCCAGTGCGATCATTGACGTTACACCCGCGATGCAATAACACAGCAGACATATGGAAACTTACACGGTAGGGTAATGTGACCGGTTACCTAGTTTGGCCGATGACAGCCGACCTGTATCAGCTGTGTAAGCCGTGTGTCGGTAATCAACACTGACAAGCTTGGCCAACTTTGATTATTAACAGTAGCTGGTTTCTTGTGTTCACACATTGCTGAATAGGCACAGTGTAATAAACTTGAGTACATGTGTTGTAATATGTGTGGTAAACCATTAATCGAGCAGTCATCAACAGAAAATTAACAAAAATTTTCATGCTTGTGCCGATTTGTCTTTTCTGCTGTAAAAAAAAGTTAAATTAAAATAATATTTCTCTAGTTCTAGAATGTAAAACTGACAAAACATCAGTGGATTTTGATAATCAATTATTGTTTCAGCAGCTCCAGTTTCACAAATAACATAATTTTGAATTTAATACCTTTGGGTTTTGGTCAAAAGAAGCAATTTGAGATTACCCATGATGCATCCCTTCCTAGTGTGATTCTAGTGTAACATGTTGATTAACTGAGAAAATCAGATTACCAGCCACAGCCCTTCAATCTAAACTCTTACAGCCTAAAATATATAGCCATTGCTGCATTAGCTTTGTAGCAACTATTTTTAATGATACTGAACGTTACTGAAAACATGCTTCTATTAATATTCTTTCCCATATCCAGGTGGTACACATCTCCAGGATCTAATGCATATGGCTCCTCACAGCAGCCTGGAAATGCTGTCAGCCGTTTCTGGAGCCTCACTCAGAGAGCTGTCAGCCGGTCCACCGCCCGAACATCCAAACCCCCGGCAGTGGCCCTGAAGTTTATCCTGGGACCAGCAGCGCTCACCGTCTCGGCACGGCTGTTTTGTCATGTCGCTTACTGCGAGGCAGATGTGAATAACAACATCCCCGTGGAAGTTGTAGCCAAAAACCCTGTGCCTGAGTTCAAATGGCATGTACTGTGGGAATTTGTCAAACCTCAGCTGTTCGCTCTCATCGGTGCTGTTGTGGTATGCTTGAGTCAGTTCACTTAAATGTAATGTTGGTGTTTCTGAAAGATACTTAAGATGTGGCCTGTGTGTAAGATTTATGCATTTAAACCGAGTGTTTATCTTTTCAGCTTGCTTTTGGCGCCGCTATCTTGAATATTCAAATCCCCTTGATGCTTGGGGATCTGGTGAATGTTGTGGCACGTTACCTGAGAGAACAGACTAGGAATTATGTCCAGGAGATAAGAGGTCCTGCACTGAAATTACTTGGACTGTATGGTCTTCAAGTAAGTACACGACTTACATGCCAGAGCTTCGACACAAGTCAAGTACAGTCAGCCGTTGTTTTTCTGCTGTCAAATGGGCGTATATACCTGATATGACTATGATTGCGCAGTCAGCTGTTTTATTTGCACAAGGAGTCTCGTGTTAATTGTACCATTTAGAATAATTGTAATATAGCCGATAATAACTGGACATTTATTTCTCTGTTAATTAACTGAGAAGAAATGCAGGGGACGGATGCAATAAAACTAGCACCTGGGCGATATAATGCATTCCGGTGCAGCAGCTCTGAATTAACTACCACCATAATTAAGCTTTTTATACGATATTTCTAATGAATGTCAGGAAGTGTTGTTCAACTATTTGATAGCAGGCTGTCATTAGTGTGTTGGATTAAATGCAAAAGTCTAAGTGTTGTGGAAACATTTTCTTTCAATAATTCTGTTCAGTTACAGTTTGCAGATTTATTGTTTTTTATTAGAGCTATGCTGCCCGTTACCCTCACATGTGTGCATGTTCTGTTCCACTCACTTTCATTCTGAATACAATGTGCATGAAAACTGACAAATGTCACAGCTGTTTTCCGGAAAATGGTCTGTTGCGTTGGTCATTAATCGCCTCCTTTGTGCAGGGCCTGTTGACGAGTGGCTATATCATCCTGCTTTCAAGGGTTGGGGAGAGAGTGGCATCAGACATGAGGAAGACCCTTTTCGCATCCCTGTTGAGGTACATGATCCGTCAGTGTTAGAGCAGAAGAATACATGGATGCAGTAAAAGCAATGGTCATCAGACAGGATGCTGTCATTTCTATGCTAATAACCACTGATTAACTTGTGGGTGGACTACATCGGCAGTAAGTGTTATTTTTTGGTCTCAGGCAAGATGTGGCCTTCTTTGATGCAAATAAAACTGGACAGCTGGTGAATCGCCTGACTGCTGACATTCAGGAATTCAAGTCATCTTTCAAATTGGTCATCTCTCAGGTATGAAGTGCTATATTTGTGTTGTAAAATAATAAGTAATATGCTGTGTATTTTCAGCCTTCTAACTCCTACATTTGCTCTTTTTGCGTATTTGCAGGGTCTGCGGAGTGTTACGCAGACAGTTGGATGTTTTGTCTCTCTCTATGTCATCTCCCCCAAACTCACAGGTTTGACCGTGGTTGTCCTCCCATGTCTTGTGGGAGTAGGGGCTCTCATTGGCTCGTTCCTCCGCAAACTGTCCCGTTTGGCTCAAGAGCAGGTGAGGCACTATTACCATTTTGCCCAGAATCTTTGATGGTCAAAAGGGGCTGCAGAATCAGGACAGCCAAATTTCTTTCAACATCTTCTTGACTCCTACTCCGATTCTCATCTTTTTGTGGGCTCACGTAAGAAAAGAGAGATATGTCTGTGTTAACACTTCTGTTTTGAGAGATGTCATGGACATTTCCAAATAGGCAGAAAGTCATTTTGAGAAAGGTTTTGAGAACCAATCTTTGCACTGTTCCTATGAAGCCTAAGTCTTTAATTACACAGAAAACTCCACCTATTCATTTTTAGTGTCTGTACTTGCAGCATGTACAAATTGAGCCACGGTTAAATTTACATTATTTTGCAACATACAAAATGACTTTAATTCACTGTGTGACTGTGTTTCAATTTAATTGTGTTTAATTTAAGGTGGCAAAAGCAACAGGAGTGGCAGATGAGGCACTCGGCAATGTGCGGACAGTGAAAGCGTTTGCGATGGAGGAACGGGAGCTCCAGTGAGTGAAAGTATATCACGACGTGCTCATATCCATAGTGCTTGTAGAGGCACAGAATGCTGTATGTCAGAGAGCGTATGTTTAATTTATATGCTTTTTTTCTGCAGGTTGTATGCATATGAGGTTGATAAATCATGTGAAATGAATGAAAATCTTGGTGCTGGAATAGCCGTTTTCCAAGGAATGTCAAACATTGCCCTGAACTGTGAGTGTGTTTTACTATGTTAACTGATAAACACAATGTGGAGCAGACTGCTGTACCTCATGATATCCAGTATAGTTATGCTTTTGTGTTGTGTCTTGTCAATACAGGCATTGTGTTAGGAACTATTTTTGCCGGAGGGACGTTAATTTCTAGCAATGAAATGACCCCTGGAGACCTCATGTCTTTCCTGGTTGCTTCCCAGACTGTTCAGAGGTGAAAGACGCAACTTGTTCTACAATCATTGCTCTTTTTTTACCATTTACAATTCAATTTATCAGTTTAAATGTGGCTAATGTTCAGGGTATAACTCCTGTATTCTCTTTGTGTACAGGTCATTGGCCAGTATCTCTATCCTTTTTGGACAGGTGAGTAAAATGATATGTGTGTAGAACATGCATTATCTGATTGACACACATTATGTGGACTTTTGTAGAAATCTGAAATATTCTGTAGGGAGAAATCAAGCCAGTCTCTTAACATTTGTTACAGATGGTGAGAGGAATAAGCTCTGGGGCTCGGGTTTTTGAGTACTTGGCTTTGAAGCCGACCATTCCGCTGTCTGGAGGAGGACGCATCCCGTACCATTCCCTGATGGGAAGAGTGGATTTTATGGACATTTCATTCAGGTTAATTCAAAACAAAAGTAGATTTCAAGTCAATTCTAGACATTAACTGAACATAAAATCAGAAGACACTATCTACTGATGACCTTTTTTTTTGTATATTTATAGCTATCCAACGAGACCTGGCCATCAGATATTAAAAAAGTTCAACTTAACGCTGCCACCTTGTAAAACTGTTGCTATTGTAGGAGAATCTGGAGGAGGTAATTTCCTAGTCAATGATTCTGATTATAACATTAATAAGAGTGTGATAATGAGCCTATAAATGATTAATCCAATGCATTTCAGGGAAGTCCACTGTGGCGTCCTTGCTGGAGCGATTCTATGACCCGACCAGCGGTGTAATCATGCTGGACGGACTTGACATCCGAACACTTGATCTGGCCTGGTTCAGGGGGCAGGTCATTGGGTTTATCAATCAGGTAAAGATCGTTCATCATTAATTCATCCCTGCTTTAAAATAGGGATATGAATAATAAGGCAGTAGAATAAATGTATTAATTATACACATTCATAGCTGTTCCAGTTTTCACAGAATCCTCTGCTCTGTATCTCCAGGAGCCGGTTTTGTTCGGATCATCTGTCATGGAGAACATTCGCTTTGGGAAGCCTGAGGCCACAGATGCTGAGGTCATTAATGCAGCCAAGCAAGCCAATGCTCACCGCTTCATTACAGGTTTCCCAGACGGCTATAACACCGTGGTTGGTATGTGCTCTTGTTCAGGCATTTACAATACATTAAAATTTGTGTGCTCTTTTAAATACTAAGCTCTGGAGTTCTCTAAACAGGTGAGCGAGGTGTGACGCTGTCAGGTGGCCAGAAGCAGCGCATCGCTATTGCCCGCGCCTTGATCAAGAACCCCAGCATCCTGGTGCTGGACGAGGCCACGAGCGCCCTGGATGCAGAATCAGAGCGAGTGGTGCAGGAGGCTCTGGACAGGGCCACAAGGGGTCGCACTGTGCTTATCATCGCCCACCGGCTGAGCACCATTCAAGGGGCTGACCTCATCTGTGTCATGAGCAATGGCCGCATTGTGGAGGTGAGGTAGCAGGGTATTGAAATTGAGGCGCTCTTATCTCCTCCTAAAAGTCTCGGCTCATTTATTAGACTACCTTGTAAGCTCAAAGAACATTGAAAAGAATTGACTTGCACGGGTATATTGGTTGCTTCCATCTCAATATGCGGACTGTAATAGAAGTTTTGCTTCTATCTAACAGCTTCCTCTTTTCTTTTAAGGCTGGGACTCACTTGGAGCTGCTGAGCAAAGGAGGACTTTATTCTGATCTAATCCGCCGGCAAAGAGCTGAGGGGCAGAAATGAGCACCCAAAAACTTGTTTACTGTAGATCTATGTGCAATGAGACTACCATGAGTAATGGAAAAGGCTTGCCTGAACAAATAAAGTATGTAAAATGTGTAGTTTAAAATCACCAGCTCTCTGTCTAGTTTTATGACAAACTCTCAAATTTATGTATGTAAATGTAAAAGCGGACCAACTGGATCAGCCTGTGATGATTAACAACCCACACTACTGTACGCTGTCTAACTTAAATGGGAATTTCATAACACTGTTTTCTCTTATCCTGTGTAGAATGATGCATTATAATGTGATAGAACAAAAGAATTAAACCTGGTTTTAATGAGAGTATGCTATATTTGTCCTTGTTTTCTGGATCATAATACACCGAATTTCCATGCATTGCCACAAGTACAGTTAGGTTGAGTGAGCCTAAATAATGAGCAGCATATGTTTTGTAGATAGTGTCATTTCTTGCAGCGATCTTACAGTTATAGTCTTCTGGCTCACTTGGGGATAAAGAAAGCAGAAATATAATTTCCACTCTGTGCTCCGGTTGCTCCCCACAATCATCCATTCTGTTTAGATGGGACATCTGGGGAGGAAGTGCTATTTTGGCACCAGTGCTACCACACTTAACCTAGTGATATCTGCTAACTGTCTTTTAAAGCTGGTGTCTACCTCTGGATATATGATTTTACTTTAACTATAAATTAAATCTTTTGACTAACTTGTCACCCTTGTAATCTGGTGTGACACAGCTGCCGGAAACCTCAAACATCTGGGTGTAGTATGGTTTAATTACTAATTTTAATGTGCATTATTTTATCTGTTCATGCACAGACTGAGCACTGACACAAAGTCTTGCACTTGCTTTCACTATTCATTAACTGTATCAAGGGCTCATTTGCCAAATGGAATGTGCATCCCTTTGAAGGAGTGTTTATATCATTGAACAGGCTAACAGGCTGTCTGCAGTTCATAAATCAAAGTGTACTTACATAGATTACAAATGAGCATCTAAAGTAAGGGGATCACATTTAAGAGGGTCCTTTTTAAAGATATTACACAGGCTACCGTAAGTATACACATCCAGCACTGCTGCTGTGTTGGACTACAGTCCTGTATGTGGGTCAAGTTGAGGAGTCTCAGAATCTGGTGAATGATTAGTGTGAACTAGTTCAGCCTCTAAATACAGTCATTTTACTTTCCTGCTCGGACCAAAATTTGTCATAAAATATCATCAAAGAACAGAAAATTGCTGCTAAGATGTTGCTGCATCCCGCAGTGTTTTGGGATATTTGGTCTGGGTTTCAGGATTGTTGCAGTTCATGTCTTAGCCTCTAGATGACCAACAAGAGAAGCTTTGCTGCAGACCGACCAGGAGCAGTAAGTGCAGATAGCTTAAAGCTAACGTTAGCTATCATCACATAATTAACCCCGATTTGGGGCTTGATTCAGTCATTGGTTTGCTAGCTTGTTCAAGGCTGGCTTCACTCGCCAAACATGCAGAAATATGAAAAGCTTGAAAAAATTGGAGAAGGTAAGTTCCATACGCTTTTTAATAAAGTTAATATTAGCTACCCTGGTTTGCTCAACTAGCATTCATGTAGTTGACTTGCTAACGTTAGCTAACGTAAGATAATTAATTCCCTAGTTAACCACATACAAAGCCGTGTGTAACGTTGCAGTTTGTACCTACATTACTATGTGTTAGTGACAAGGTCTGTCAGAAGATTTCTGTCAGCTTTTACGATATTAACGTGAGCTACCCAGCTAACGAGCTAATGCTAAGATCTGAACGTTGCTATGCCATTCATCAATACGCTAACTTTACTTAAACTCAGCGGTATCTATTCCGTAGGTACGTATGGGACAGTTTTCAAGGCTAAAAACAGAGAGACCCACGAAATTGTGGCTTTGAAAAGGGTCAGGTTGGACGACGACGACGAGGTATGTTTTCACAATAACATTTACATTGCGTTAACGCTATCTGCTAGCTAGTTTTTAGCAGGCTAGTGCTAACTAAGCTGGGTGTCGTTTTTTCCAGGGGGTGCCAAGTTCTGCTCTGAGAGAAATCTGTCTTCTGAAGGAACTTAAGCATAAAAACATTGTCAGGTCAGTCTGCTGCCTAAACTGAATTGAACGTGTTGTTATGTGGGATTGGCAGGTAGTTTTTCCACTGTTAGTTAGACGAGTTAATATTCCAAGCAGTTTGCATCTGACCCTGATGTCAACCAACATCAGCTCTTATCTGTTCTGTCTCCTCCAGACTACATGATGTTTTGCACAGTGACAAGAAGTTAACCTTGGTTTTTGAATATTGTGATCAGGTGAGATGGAGTCATCCAAGACCTACATTGTGTTTAATGTGTACCTTCTAAGGCTAATGTGTTTGTCTTTTTTATCAACTCCAGGATTTGAAGAAGTATTTTGACAGCTGCAATGGGGATCTAGATCCAGAAACTGTGAAGGTATGAGATAAACATCCTGGACAACACAAAAAGAGTTTAATCAAGTACAGCATGCCTACTTAAATGCTTACTGTATGGATAGTTTGGTTTTTAGATTAGTCATATTTGGCCTGATTGTCAGCAATATGTCACTTTCGTCTTGTGAAACTTGAAATTAACTGCTTAAAGATTGTTTTGTCTCTATTAAACTCAGTCTCTCTCTCTCTGATGCAGTCATTCATGTACCAGCTGTTGAAAGGCCTTGCTTTCTGTCACAGTCGAAACGTTCTTCACAGAGACCTGAAGCCGCAGAATCTCCTCATAAACAGAGTGAGTGTTTCGGTGCATTTGAACTTTGACTTGAAGGCTGGTAAATATTTGTTACTGCATGAGAAAATAATTTGGGGCTCAGTATGTCTGTAATGTTGAAACCAAGACGAAGGCAAACCAAAACAAACTTCAAAGCTTGAAGTGAGTAACAGTATGTGTGAAATGTATGGCTAATCACCTGGGAAGATGTGCTAACTTGTGTCTTTGTCCATAGAACGGGGAGCTGAAGCTTGCTGACTTCGGGCTGGCTCGAGCCTTTGGCATTCCTGTGAGGTGTTACTCAGCAGAGGTTGGTTGTACTTTCCTTAACTGACTTTTTCTATCCTAACTGATTTTTTCAAATTTTAAAGCGAAACCAAGTCAGAGACTGATTTCTGAACACTTTGACGACCATTAAGGGATTTTAAATCGGGTACTGATCATAGACGTTGTTTTACCTCTGTGAAGCTAATGTAAACAGTCCCAAATCTCATGCTCAACATATGTGGTCCTATTTTAAAACTGAGCTATATCGCATCAGTAACTTGAAAGGATTCAGGCTTTGTTTTAGGGCAAAAAAACCCCATATCTAAGTATAAAAGGTAGTATCAACATATGGCACAGTAGTCACATCTAACCTACAAACCACAGCATTAATCGCAGATGCATGGCCTCCTCCACAGTATTTCATGGTTTTAGCCACTTACTTGTGTTTTTATTATTTGGGTGAACAGTCAATGGCCTCACTTTGTTTCCCCGTGGTGCGGAAGTGAAGCTGTTAAATTAGTGCTGGAGAAAGAGAGTGGAACACACGGCTGCATGTGGTTTAAGTGCTGTTTGACTTTTTTTTGTTGTTGCTGCTGATGCCATCTGAGAAATGACAAGGCAAGTCTCAGGAAGGTTTAGTGGTTTTTGGTTGGCTGACCTAAGGGCCCGGCAAGCCACTCTCATGGGGGGGCACTTGACCCAGGGTGACAGTACTGATCTGAAAATGTAATAAACAGAAAACCTAGAGGGGAAAGGAGTGTGAGGCACTGAGAATTTGAAGTAAGGTCATTTTAAAAGGTCATTTCAGAGGATGTATTACCCTGAGACTCTGTTTCAGCAAGAAGGAATGAATGGTCCTGCAGTTATTTCACACTACATTTTATATACTATACATTAAATACAGTGACTGATGTTTTTATGATTAGAGTTTTGGGATTTTGTTTAATTTATCAGCAGTTATTGTCTGCCAAGTCAAACCCCTTAAAATCCAAGTGTACGGTTCAGAGTGGAGATCACCAGTGTTCTTATTTCTTCTCAGATGCTGATGAAAACGGGCCTTTCAGCAAACTTGGGTTACATTTGTTCGACTGTTCATAAATATACGCCATCCTTTTTCAAATGAAAAATAAAGAGACTCCTTCTCTGGCAACCCAAAGTTTGAGTGAAGCAGCAGTAATGCAAAAATGCATATGCAGAGTCCCCCACACTTATATTGAAATTCCGCTCCACAGAACTATTCATCCAGATAAAAATCTCCCACAAACCACAGGTGGGTGGCGGCTTTGAGACACTGCTCTGGGATGTGTCGCATTAAAGCATTAAAAAAGACATTAGAGTACGCTCAATTGATGTCAACTTTGAGCATCACTTGTTTGAGCGTTGTGAATAAAAAAACAAGCCCAAGTGGTTGTGATGCACCATGCAACATTTTCAAATTACTTAGCAGCTGAAAGTACATTTATGTCATTCCGGTTGGAGAATTTACAAATGTTGCTTTATTTTATTATTCTGTAAAAATGACTTATGAAAAGTTGCAAGTGATTCTGAAGCATTTGATGACATAATTCACATCTGTACTGAACTGAACTTTTAAACTTTTCTAGCTGAATCAGAAGCACTTGTAGCTGCTGTCAGTCGGCCCACACATTCTCTCTGGGAAACTGAACTTTTCTACAGTTTTATTCTTTTTACTCTGTGCCATTGGTGTATTTCACCATACACATTTTCACACAACCTGGAAAAATGTGTGTATAATGCCCGTTAGCTGACAAAGCAGTGGTTTGTTAAAATGTTGAGAAGGTGTAATGGGAACCAGATGGCTGATGTAAGTTGACTGTTTAGTTTTAGTGACAGTGCTGCCAAATCTCAAACTTTGTTGAAATCAGTGTCAGTACAAAGTGACACCCACCCCAGAGAACGGTCATTACGCTGAACGGCCGGGCAGTCGTGTTAACACCGGTTTGGCCGTGATAATTGGTGTAATTGGTCTAATTCCAACACTCTGCTCTGTGATTTGTATGTAGGTGGTGACATTGTGGTACCGGCCTCCAGATGTGCTGTTTGGTGCTAAACTTTATTCTACCTCAATCGACATGTGGTCTGCTGGATGCATATTTGCAGGTTTGTTTGTGATTGCTGACATCAATGAGGACATAAGTTCCAAACATCTTGTTATTCTAACTCTGTTCTGTTGCCTACTGTGACTAGGACACTGGTATAAACTAATAATAAAAAAAAATCATAGTTCATTGAAGTATAAATCATTTGAATTGACTACAATGGTTTAATATTACTAAGATATTACAGATATTACAATATATATAGATTGTAGAATGGGACAGGCCAGGACCACTATAGAATAAAGTTATTTTAACCTTTAGTGTTTTTATGTAGTCATGCGACTCAATGTGCAATACTTTGTTTTATGGTTTTTGTGTTTCTGGGTTTCCACTTTTTGTGTTGGATTTAATACATGTTGGCTTTTTAAAAAATACTTCATACATACATATATATATATATATATATATATATATATATATATATATATATATATATATATATATATATATATATATTCACACACACACACACACTTAATCATGTTCCGTTTTGATTCCATGTCCCACTCAGAGCTGGCTAACGCTGGAAGGCCGTTATTCCCCGGGAACGATGTGGACGACCAGTTGAAAAGAATCTTCAGATATCTTTTCATGACATCATTAGCAGACAGCATGAGTCTTCTGCTCACACGGTTTGGTCTGTGGGACTCTGAGACTGCAGAGTTTCGTTCAGGCAGAACTATTGATTTGCTTTGTGATCAATGATTCATAAACAGTAGGTCTTCAGAGGGTGGATGCACCTCTCTGTTGAAAGAAGTTTTTCTTTAACCGCCTGGTACATTGTTGGGTACGCCAACTGAAGAGCAGTGGCAGACAATGACGAAACTCCCGGATTACAAGGTAACTTATTAGCCACAGTGGTTGGAGTAAACACTTTGTTACTGATTTTTTGGTTTGACCCCCAAACTTACTGCTTCTATTTCTGCCTGCAGCCATATCCCATGTATCCAGCCACCACCTCACTGGTGAATGTGGTCCCCAAACTAAGTAGCACAGGACGGGATCTTCTCCAGGTACTTATGTTTTTTGAACAAAGATCTGTGATCAATAACATGTTTTTTATTCGTCTTCTGTGATCATGTTTATGCAAATAGTTCAGCTAAAGTGACCTAGCAGTTGGTGCTAATACACAGTTTTGTGCTTGCAAGAAATTTGACATCGCTGTTCACTTATTAAAATGTTTCCTTTGATCTCACCCAGAACCTGTTAAAATGTAACCCAGTCCAGAGGATCTCTGCAGAAGAGGCCTTGCAGCACCCTTACTTTGCCGATTTCTGCCCACCCTAAATGCTAAATTGCCTCTCGCTGAACCTCAGCCGCAGAATCAATCATCCTTCACTCTGTTGGGTCATTAGGACCAGTCCCAACAAGGCAAATCCCTCCTGGTTTTCAAACACTCCCCTGCTTTAATTCTGCTGTGCCTCTGTGTGGAACAAAGTCCTAGTGGCTCTGCAAGCTTTTAGGTTCTTTTAAGTTGCAAGCCTGTTTAATTTGGAACATATACGTCTCCCAGTTAATTAGCACTAATGTGGGAGGGAGCATTATGTGTTGCATTGAAATGGTCGTCAAAGCCCCTCTGCTCTGAAAGACTGAAAGTTAACGAGCTGTTTCTTCCATTTTAATAGTTGATCACGAATGAAAATTGGCCCTTTGAATCTGTGTCGACCTCATTTGGTGAATTCATTTTGGAAACATGAAATTCAAAGTGTTAGCACACGCTGCATCAGTTACCCAAACAGCCTTTCTAACGGTCTGGTTTCTGCTGCTGGTGTAATGTGTCAGCAAAGCAGTTTTGTCAGTTTGTTCCATTAATAGAAGTCTTGGCGTCGGTGGAGACTGCAGCTACGCTGATAAAGGAGTTTTGATGCCAATATTGATATGAGTTTAGAAAATGTGGTGATGATTTATCAGCCAATATTTTTTTTTTTTTTCCATAAACACTGAGCGTAAACACATTTTTGATGAGGATCACTTACATTTGGTTATTAAAGCATTCTGCAGTTTGTTGGTACTTATTAGCCTCAATATACAGCAGGACTGATAATCTGTCAGAAGTGAATATCCGCTGATATATTGGTGCTAGTGGAGACCACAGATTCCTGGGGCAGCTAATACTACAATGTTGCTTAATTAAATGGATTGATTAGGCAGTTTTAGCAATTCATTTGGAAATAGTGAAGGCTTAAGTCAATGTTTCATTTTTTTTTTTTTTTTTTTGGACTGTATGTTATTTTTGTGACATGGTTTTTACAGGTCTGTTATTCCTAGGGACATGTAACTACTGCATGTCATTTGGTACAATTCCTTTAAGACTTTCTCTAATTGAATCTGAGTAAATATTCATAAATGAGTCATTTTCCACATATAAAAATTGTAAACAAATTTCAAGTTTTTGCATGTTCACCTGATCATTTGCACTGACTCTCGAGGCAACACTGGCTGTTCATTAGAAATGGTTGATTGGAAGTGCACCAATAGAACACTGTCTATGTTTTCCCTGCAGTTAGTACATACTTGCCTGGAAACTTCCCAGGATATTATAAGGAATTACAGACCTGTAAAATACACAGTTACCGTTTGTTTTTTCTCCTTAAAGACCATAACATACTTGTAATACTGATGTTTCACATACCAACAGTACAAGTCTTTGTCCCACTACCTATTACAAGATTGTATCATAGCATGGGAAGCTAATTTATAATTTTCTTTGTTCTCAGGCTTTTTATTTCCCCTTTTGTATTTGTCTTTTGTGCACTTTGTAACTGACAGTATTTTAAATTGTTTAGTTATCAACATTATGAAATATGTTGAACACTGACAGCCAGGATTATAGCCGGTTATCAATAAATGGGCCAATGCGCATATATATATATATATATATATATATATATGAGACACGCGTTAATGACTAGTGGACCATTAGTGACATGTATGGGTTTTTTTTTGACATCTTTATCATTATGCTAATTTTTCATTATACTAACTTTTAGCTTTTTTTTAATAAATGCTTTTGTAACAGTTAAATTAGAAAAAAAATCCACTGATAATCTGTATTTTCACGATTGTTTTGCACCATTAGCTGTTTCCATTTTTTTTTGTTACTTATATTAACATGGTTAACAGCTTGCAGTTATTTTACTCCTGTATGATTAGCTCTTTGAAGTATCTGTTAATAGGGAAAGGATTTATTTTCATTTTGCCGATGTAAGACAACAAAATGGATGCATGTATTTATTAATGATGGAATGTCTGCACATGTTTTTTGCATTTGTTTAAATGTGGCACAACTTCATTTGGTACAGAAACTCTCCTTTTGAATGAAGATTTAATGATGCGGGGCTCTTGAGCATTTATCTGGCTGTTTTTAGGATTCAAAACGTTTGAATGTTGTGTGTCTGCGCGTGAGTGTGTGGATTAAGTTAAAATGAAAAAACACAAAAGCATCTGCTCTCAGTATTTCATTATCTTGTGGTAACAGGACATTTCAGGCCAACTGCTGTAGACTTGCTTTATACAGCTTGAATTTTAATTTTGAATGAGGAGTGGATTTTGCACTTTGCTAGTATATTTGCTTTGGTTGGTAGAAATTGGGACAGATGTCAGTGATTCTTTCTGTGTATTTTTCAGCCAGTACGACATAAATACATGTTTGCTTTTCAAATTGGAAATTCATTCTTGACCTTGGAAACAGTAGTTGACAAAACACGTCTCACCGAAAAGTCCATTTAGTGGCTGTTCTGGATCTTTTGGTCATATCACACGATCTTCCTCATCAGGTGGAGTCTGCCCAGCTGTCCTGGAAAAGTAGATGTTCAAATTTTCTCACTCATATTGTCTTAAAAATTGAGATTAGATGTTCATTCTCACCAAATCTGTAGTTGACAACATAAATTCGCCTTGAGGTCCATTCTCTTAGGGTCTTTTATTCGTATCCATGACAACTGGGCAAACCCAACCTGCTGAGAACGACCACGATGCGAGTGAGAGCTCCAGAACAGCTGCTAAATAGACCTTAGTGGTGAGATTCATCCACAAGTCACCTACTTCAGCATTTTGGGAACGTCTTTATTAGATCTATGACAACCATGTTCTAAATAGTAAAAATAAAACAAATCCAGCAGACTGGATCTCACCCTGCTTTTGACTTCTAATTTTGTCAGCTTCAGTGTACACCAAGCTAGGCTGCTAGGTTTCATGGAACTGGGTGTCAACTTTGCATAAAGGCCTTGAAATTCTGGTTTTAAATCTAATATTTTTTGCTGCCTTCAGTCAGGACTTTGCTTGGTTAAATTATGAGAATGCTGCTGCTCAGCAAAAGCAACATGGACGTTACTGTCTGAGCCTCGAAGCCACAGAGGCTAACAATTTAGCAAGCTAGCGAGCTTGTAACGTAAAGCAGGAAATGCGGGGGCAGAATAATGGAGGGAAAACTAGGTTTTTAGCAATATCAACATTTTCTTCAGACATGAAATTACGAAGAAAAACTGCACGACTAATATTACAATGTATTACCTCAACCATCCACCAAACACATCACAAGTCATGAACTCTGAGCTTCCAGAAAATTTACGAGTACCACAATGTCCACACTGTATGGACTCCCGAACACGAACAAGACGAACCCATGTGAAGGCAAGTGTTTCTCAAGAACATTAAAAAAATGTCTGAGTAAGAAAGTTCAGATAAGAAGAAACAGGTATTACGTCAAAAACTCAGCGAATCTGCCCCATCAGAACCGAAATAAACGAAAAACTCACCAACTGTCACTGGATTCAAATGTTGCAACGTTCTGATTGGTGCATGAAGTCTGTGTTCCAGCTGAGCCCTGCCCACCTTTACTGAATGAGCTCAGACAAAAAAAACAAATGTGTCATGAAGGAGAAACAAAACTGGTCAAACTAAATAATTTAGCGTTCAGGCCGACTCCCATCACTCACAGTGAGACTGTGATGAAGAGAATACGTTTTCAGGACCTTTAAGTTGGCACCCAGTTTGGTTTATGAGTTGAAACGCTTGTGACAGTTTTGACTTAAGACCGACTACGATACACAGTTAAGTGTGTATTAACTATTTAATGTACAGTTCAGAGTTAAAATCACATATCTACAATAAAATGCACATAAAGCACATAGAGCCAGATGAAGCAACTGCAGTTTCCCCAGATGTCTGTGAACATGAAAATCTTTACGTTAGTGTCAGAACCAGTCTTGAAGGCACATTTTAGTTTCACTTCAAGCCACATTATGTTCATTTAATCCAGAAAAAGTGAAGGATATTGCCGTTTTCCAACATCTTCACAATATCTTTCTTTTTTGAGTATTGCACGATCCCAAGCCTGGTTTGAGGAGGAGATATACATATATATAGATATATATATTTTAAAGAGTTAAGATCACATGATGTGGAGAACACCACTTTGATTCATCTGGCTCCAAAAATACAGTTTGGACCTTACAAAGTGAATAGCATGGCTAAGATTACATTAAGAGACCAGAGATAATAGGAATACACAATGGTCATGCAAGGAAGGAAATGGGGTGATGTGACATAAATTATGATCTCTAAGAGTAAAATAGTTCAAATGTAGGTGTTGGGTGAAATATTTAGAATACGGTTTCCTACTTGGCCGTAACTATGCAGTAAATATCAGTTGAGGACTATCTAATGAGCACAAAGAGTTCAGTAATAGTTTTTGCCAGTTCACATACACTCTGCTGTTCTTTGACTGGTAGTAAGGCAGGGGGTGGGGAGAGACAGAGGTAAAGACCCAGGACATTTCCACAAATCCTTCAGCCACAGTTTGCGGTAAATTCTGGGCCCTTTTTATGCTTTTTAACCCGGCAACATGACAGACACACACTAACACGCACGCACGCACACACTTTAAATCATCATGGCAATGCAGCATCAGAATAGCATCATCATGTAACATGAATTGGCATTTGTGTCCCTTTATTAGCTAATGATGGTTAATATACAGTCGTCATATCATACATCTGCGTTGCAGTTGGCAGCTGATCAGTCTACGTCCATTCCAGCTGTTGAGTACCTCATGACTTGAAAATGGGGATCCCAAATATTTTTGTGTAAATTTGATAACAGTTGTATCTGATTCAGTGCACTTATTGCTCATGACACAACGCCACTGATTCACCTTATTCTGTTTCCTGAAAAGTTTCCATTCGGATAAAGTCTCTGCACGAGGTGATCTCGGCCTCCTGTTGGAGTACGCTCTTATTCCCGTTAATGCCGGAGCAGTGAACACACCGCGTGTAACAGTGTGTGTGGTTAAAACTAGAGCCATAAAAGGTAGTCACAACCATAGACGTCCGGTCACTGGCTTTCAAGTGATGGCTGATCTCCAAGGGTTTGTGCTTCACATCAACAGTCATCTAATACACAACAACAGAGTAATAAAGCTACAGTGTTATGAACACCAGTTACTTGGTTGGCATTATACTTGAAAGTTTCACAGGTTAAAAAAAATAAAAAAAAAAACAACAACAAAAAACAAAACGGTTCTCTGAATTTTCAATAAAGTATATAGTGAGGCTATGTACCTATAAGTCCATTACTGTAGTGTCAAGGATTTAAATAACAGTGAACATTGACAATAGAGGAAGTAGACTCACACGAAGATAAGAAGAAAAGTTGTGTACGTGAGTAAGATGGGTAAATATAGAGTTTATTATACTTGATCATTTATACATCACAAACTGTTATTTGTGACTTATTACATGTTCTGGAATAATAATAATAATAATAAAAGGACACAATGGTAACATTGTACAATGCATTTCTGTTATAAATCAGCTGAACTGAATGGGGCTGAGGTGCATGGTTTTGATGTTTTGAGGCAATTCTCTTGTATCTAATAAAGTCTATCTACTTGTCAGTCGTGTTATAATCACCAGAAACTCAAAGACACTTACGGTCCACCCAGATAGAAAGTCCAAATTCCTTCTGGTGTATAAACAGATGAAGAAACACTTTTATCTATATATATATATCTATATTTATATATACAGTAAATAGATATATATTTGACCAATGTCTCACATGAGTGGTATAGAATTTCTTCATGGCATTTGATTGCGGGTATTTACAAATTTCTGTCAAGTTTAGGAATGTCATCGACAAGCCTTTTAAACTCTACTTATGTTCCATAGAGAATAGATTACTATCACAGGGGATTGTGCTGATGAACACCTTTAACACAAAGAGAAATAACTGAGACTTCTTAAAAAGGCAAAAAATAAAGGATGATTGTTTCTCTAATAAATTCTACGTAAAATAGGGCCAACTTTTACAGCAAGCTGCATGCTAGTATTTTTGTGACAGTCAGCAGGGCGACACTGTCCCCCCAAAAACTGGAAAAACAGTGAAAATTGAAATGTCAGCTATATAAAGGTAAAAAGATACAATCAACAGCCTTTGTGTGGCCTCCTGATTCTCTTTTTCTGACCCTTACCGCATGTAAAAAGTGACTTAAACAACAAAAACATCCATTTCAGTCATTTCTGTCGTCCTGGGATCCACATGGAACAAAACTAGATACTTGCATATACACAAATAATCAAGTTCCTCTTCTGTTTTTAAATCAAATAAGCACAGTCGTCTAATTGATGAGACACATCACAGCCTCGTAGTAGCAAAAGGCAACATTAAACACTTGCGTAGTGTTTTGATTCAGGTGTGAGCAGCTCTTCTAACCGGCTCACTTAAGTTGAGCAGCTTTCGAAAAAAGCCGTTCGGCCGGGTGACAAGTATAAGGTCACTCAACACGACGTTGGTTAGACGCCGGAGACGTAACAGATAAGAAACCGGAATGCTACACATACCAATCCACGTGTGTTCTTCTTTTGTCTTCTTTTTGGATTGGTGTACAGCAAAACTAGCACAACAGTACCACGTAACTCATCTCAACACAGGTCAGAATCCCTTCTTTGGGCACATTTGTCGTCACTGATTGTATACTCTCGAGTGACCACGTAAGAGAAACAAATCCACATAATGAAACATGAATAAATTAACACTGATGCCTTGACATGGCAGTTAAACCTGAGTTCTGTTTTGGAAGTGGTCTCTTTTTCTTCTGATGATAGTATTCTATTTCTATTCAGGCATTGATAAACTCTACTATACGTTTTTTTTGTTTTGTTTTTTTGAGTTGTACACTCCGCAGTTTTCTGTTCAATACATACATGATTTCACAGTTTGCTGTCAAGTCCCCGGATGTGCCACCCCGCCCCCAACCCCTACTTTATGTTGTCAACAAGCAAACTCCTCAAAGTTGCCTAGAGTCGGGTGACGAGGTAACATGTTCGGCGTGAATCCGAGACTGTCCGAGTGACTCCGGAGGGTGTCACAGGTGCTCTGCAAAACAGAGGGAAGGGAAGGACGGAAGACGAGTTCAACCGGGTTAAGGGAGGGGTGATGAAGGGGGTGATGGTGATGATGATGATGTGGGAAAGAAATGAGCCACAGGTAAAATGAGAGCGACCAGGACGATGGAGGGACGTGGAGGAAATAAAAAAAAAAGAAAAAAGAAACAAACAAAGAGCAAAAACAGAAAAAAATATGAGGTTGATGGTCATTAGGGCGTCAGACACAAGGAATGGGTGAGCAGTGATCGTGAATGACAGAAACATATGTGAGCAATGATGAGGGGATGAATACAACAGATTTGGAAGTTCCAAGATCGGCCACATCGCATATGTTTCACAGGCAGTGAAAAGAGAGTTTAAAGAAAAGTCAGGGGAAGGTGGGGGAAAGATGAATGAGAGGAGGGAGAAGAGAAAGAAAAACAGCAGATTTTTAGTCCTGTTTTTACACTAGCATGTTAAATTGTTATAGTTACGGAAGTTGAAATATCCACATATGTCTGCATTTCCCTGTATGTGCTCCATGAGTAGATAACATGGAAAACAACCACTGGTTGTCCCATTGGCAAAAAAACGCTATTCCAGCAGACAAAGAACCATTTATATTCTGTGCAAACTCACTGCATGCAGACCTGTGATAACATCACAAAGTAATGCATCTAGTGATGTTATCCGGCATGAGCCTCAACCGCAATGCCTCTAAATGGACCTCTGTGCTGCAGGGAAACAACTGGATTCTCGTGTGGTTCAGCTTTTTGCACAACAATTCAATAAATTTAAAATCTTTGCTCACAGGAGTACTGCGCTTTATCCTACGGGAAAGAAAGCATCGTTATTATTCAGTGGAAGGAGCAACTTTTGCAAAGTGCAGAGAGTCAAATCTTAATGCACTTGGAGAATCCAACCAACTCATGTCTTCTGTTGAGCCGATAATACTGAAACACACCAAACTAACCTATAACGATATTAGAAATGCTCACTGCAGTTGTGTGATCACCCCTCTTTATTGTTGACTGTCTACTTAAGCCAACCAAATCATCTGTAGCCACTGAGGAAACGATGTATGAGATGGTATCAAGTATGTATGAAAGAGAGGGACAGCATGGGAGGGAGCATCTATTATCAATGGGGTGTGCTACCTGGGGGCATGATTAGGCGTGACACCAGGGCTGGTTGGGTTCTCTGGAAACTCCTGGAATAGACATGATGAAAAGAAAGATGGGTGAGGGTGACTGAAATGAAAATAAAACACAATGCAAATGCTAATAAACCTGTGAGGGAGTTCTGTAAGAGAACATTTTCCCCTCAGTGATATCACCGAAGCACTGGAGGAGGACGGCTGTTCGAAATGAGCTTTGAGTTTGTCCGATAAGCAGGGAAAACAACAGACGAGCACTGTCGTCCGTAAGTGCTGACGATCATTGAGGAGAATTGAAGTCAAACTTAAAATAGAGTCTAACAAACCACTAAATGCATTACTTTATTGTCTGGTTGTTTGAGTGGAGATGTGACAATGGACTAGTTGAGAAACAGTTATTGAATATGAGAGAAAGGAAGTAGAAAAGGATGGTTTATTGGAAGCAGGTGAATATATGGCATGAATGGGGCAGAACACAGTAAATAACACACTATGTAAGACTCCAGTATAAGCATGACACACTGTAAATATCAGCCCACTAAATAAATGCTTCTTCTACTGCCACTTTAAAAAAAACTGATCCTCCAAAAACCAGACTGACTAAAATAACCTCCTTCAGAACTCATGCTGCCTTAAGTGAACATATCTACACTTCTACAAAAGAGAATGAAACAACTTCAGTTCAATCTTTTACTCCACATCAGCCAAACCAAATCCTGGAGCCGAGGCAACTGAGCATGCAAGAACTCAATCCACATGCAGGGACAAACCCATGGCTTTTTCACCGATTTCAAGAAAAAGAAGCTCATGTCCAATTGCTGGTAATGAAAAAGTCTTGGGCTTGTGCGACACACAACAAAGTATTAGCACTTGCATTTCCAAGATTCTGCCAATACGACTGGATGCAAACTGGCAGATACAGCACACTCAGGGACAAAACCAGTTGTCTGCGCTTAACAAGAATCTGCTTAAATGCTTTTGATTAAAACAGCATCAGAAAAGAGTAAACATTTTTGCTTTTGTTTGCGCTTCCACCCCTGCAATGAGCTGCAGAGAGGGATTAAAGGCATTCATTTGGACTTGAGACATGACCAGTGGTCCCCAAGTATTAGAAAGAACTGGGTAAAGTGGTTATTGCAGTTTATATTTAGAGATGATTTATAAAAAATAAAAAAAGGGGACCCAAGCAAGTTCCTTGTGGGACTCCTCAGGATTTATTTATCTATTTATTTAGTTTGAGAGAAAATTCTCACTTTGTTCTGTGAGAGAGCTCCATCCAGGAAAGAGCTAAAGGTGAAAAACCATAACTTCTATGAAATGGATTAATGACATCAATTAAAGATTTTACTGAAAATACTAATATACTAATGGCTCTACAACTGCTGACATTCCATCTGTTGGTAAAGGTTTGATTCAGCAGTATGAGCTCAACATTTGCTGATTACTGATATTAAGAAGGTGCATTTCAGTTATAAATAATTTCTCAACTGCTCTGTATAAAGCTTACATAACAGTCTGCAGGGACGTGGAGGTGCCTCTGGACGCAGTGTTGAACCACTGGGCTCTACAAAATGCTGTGATTTAGGGCAGGACAGAAATGCCTCACATTACTCTGGTTTTCATTTTGAAGTTAAAATGGGTTTCATTGCCTTGAAGGCTTTGAAAATGAGTTGATCATGAAATGTTAATAAAATCTCCAGACCCCTTAATCTTGTTCGGCTTTCAGCTCATTCTTCTGCTCTCACATGAATCCGTTCTGAGCTTGCTCTGATCACACTGCCAGACACAAAGAAGTAAAACCCGAGTACAGAAACAGCCTTTTTCAGCTCGAAGTCAGCCGTGATTACACGACTGAGGGTGACATCGAGAGGCTGCTCTACTGCATGTTGTGTATATGCTGAAAAGTGGGTTGGTCTGTGGATCAGCTCAGGTAATTATAAACTGAATGTAAGAGCAGTTTATAAGTCATGAGTTAATCGAGAGCAGGTCAGGCAATTCACTTCTACTTGTCCATCCACTTTAGTTTCAGGGAGCCCAAGCAGTAAAACACTTAGTGAACCACAACAAAGCTCAGAAAAAGAGGCTTACAAGGTCAGTTTTCTCCTTGTAAATACTCATCTGCATTCCATCTATAAAACTGCTGCACATTTTTGTATATAATATTCAATATGTAAAGAAAGAGTACTGTGTGTGTATATACCATTGGATACTCTGATTATGCATTAATACTGTGCAATAAGCACATCATTTATGTATTTTTAATGTTTATGTTTTCGATCTTTTCTGCATGGGAAATTGAAACTAATGGTGACATCATGTCCCATAGCTTTGCTTCCTCTCTGGTGCTGTTCATTAAAAGCATTTCCAGTATTAGCAGTTTTTTTTTTTTGTTATTATTGTTCCTGAGCTCTTCTAATCACATCACATTCATTTCATTCAATCAAATGCATTCTGAGAGGCTAAAATTACCAGATTGTCGCTCTGACAACGCTGTGGTCGTTTCTTGCGTATGAAGTAACCCAAAACCTTATCCTTAAACACCTAAATGCAAAAACATCGGACAGACATTACTCACACATGGTTAACATCATGGTCAGTGACGTCAAAATTAAATATTAAAAAGTACAAATACATTTGCATGTTGGGAAATAAGCTTATTGGACAGTCAGATGAGCTGGTAACGCTCTCATGTCTGTTCAGTAAACAGCCAGCAGCCAGTTAGCTTAGCATAAAGACTGGGAACAGGGGGATGCAGCAACAGTTAAAAGTTATATATTATTAATTTTATCTGTATAAAAACTGAAGCAAGAACTACAAGTAATTTTACTGGAGGTAATGTGTTGGACAGTTCATGGCAGGAGCAGCTGACAGGCAACTCATGAAACAAATCAGATATAAGATGTTGCTGTAAGCTTTAAAAGTTCCAGGAGGTAGACAAAGCCAGGCTCGCTGTTTTCCCAGTTCAAGTCTTGCTTCTTTCGCAAAATGTCAAACTATTCATTATCATTCAGATTAAACAGAAGCAGTACAAATATATTCAATGGATATCTTTAACTTATTTCAGAAGGTATAAAAACTAAAATCAACTAGCTGTAAAGTGTTACACTGAAATATTTGCCTTTATATACACCAGGGCTAGAACAAACTGAATTAGTAATTAAAGGTTTACATTTTAATTGGTGAAAACCATCACTTTACCTCGTATAGGTAGTCAAATATTTCCAGTATCGTTAAAACACTGGCTCCGATAAACAGCCCCATCTGACCACCAATGTCACCTACAGAAAGAGAGATTAACAGATACGTCAGGTACGGTAATTGAACAATGGTGCGTGAAACCATTCCCTGCGCTGTCACTTCCAATTCAGTATCTCGCAGAGTAATCTGAGCAGAATTGTCAAAAGTGTCCATCCAGCCCCAGCTTCTCATCAGACCCATCCCGGCTGCCCTTGCAAAGGCATCAGATTATGAAAATGTGTTCAGCCTGTTTCACGAGTTCAAAGAGGAAAACCTCAAAGCACCAGGCGTAAGCGTGCAATGTGAAATGTGAGGTGGGGGCCCGCTGAGAGTGCTGATACTGAGGTCAACCACATTTCTCTGTCGCAATGAGCCTGAGAACTGCGAGAATCTTACCGAGAAGCCCAGCAATTTCATAGGCCTTCTTCTGCTCGATCTTCTCATAATTCAGAGCTTCAAAGAAGATGTCCAAGACCAATATATTTTCTCTGGGGAGAGGACAGACAAGAGCACACCCAAGAGAGTTTATTTTGGACGATTTCACATTACATCAAATGATATCTCACAATTCCTGTGCAACTATCTTTCATTATTGTTACATTGAAGGTGAACGATGGAGACCCAGGTCATGCTATGCCACAGTACATCCATCCATCAACAGAAAAATGAAAAGAGGCTGAGATCTGAATAACTGACTGCTACCATATAATACTTACCCAATATATTGCTCAGTTTTGTTGAATTTCTTAGCCAGATATTTAGCAGATGCCTTACTGGGGATCTTAACCATGGACAGCTCCTTGCCATAGCGAGTCATGTTGCAGGGGGTCTGACACACACAGTAATCGTTGTCTTTCTCTACCAAAAAGTCTGTGGATGATCAAAGTCATTTAAAAATGTTGTGATCACTGCGAAGAATCAAACAAACCTGCACACAGAGGCTCTCAGTGTCTGCTGAAAATATCTCTGCACACAAAAACTACATTCGCTGCCATCGTTCACTTTCCATGAAAGCAAATAATGACTGAAGCTATAACACAGAGGGAGAAAAAAGCTCTATGGGATTTATTTGATACCAGCCAAGCATGGACACATCACAAATCTTCCTAATGGAATTTTTTAACAATAATTTCACTTTATTATTTTGCTTCAGCACTGTCTGAGATTAAAGCAATTTCAAGTTAAAGCTACAGAGACATTACATAAAGGATGGAATGGTCTCATGGCTCTGCTGCTGAACACTTGGTTGAATTCAGACATTAATGCAAAACTATCACACTAACGTTTCATATTCACGCAGTAAAGTGCATGGGCTCACCTAAAGCTGGGTCAGCACAGTCTTTGTACTGCTCAGGTGTGCAAACTGTTGAGGTCCCTGTGTGAAAAAACATAAAAGTCAAAGTAATTACAACAGTAATGTAAAAAAAAACAACATAAGGAAACACGTGCATGCCATATTTTTTAATTGCTCAAGCCTTGAAGCCTGTGAAATCATACCAGGCATGTGAACCATCCTGCAGTTGCAGTTCTCCAGCAGGTACCGGGTTTCACAGTCAATGCGGCAGGCGGTGATGCTGTACGTCGAGAAGTATTCAGAGTCTATGGGAGTAGACTTGCAATCTCCCCAAGGCGGAGGGAGGTACTGAAGCTGAAAGAGCAAACAGCACATGTTTTCCCTCAGTATATCTGCACACAGGATTACAACGAAAAACATAATACAAGCCCAGTACAGCTGAAGTACAAAAGAGGACAACAAGCTGGCAAAGCCCAAAACAAATGTCTCACACATAAAAAATAAAATCAAATAAAAAAATACAGAAGCACTTAAATGAAAATGTACACTGACACAATACTGGTACATGTCCAGTCAGACCAACGTTATTGCTCATGTATAGCAGCAGGCAGACATCATGCAGAACGTTACTGATGCAAGTCTAGTCCCCGGTAGGAAGCAGAATACCATGGGAATAGAGGCAAGCTTAAGAGAAATCTGTAATATACAGAGTTTCAGACAGGACACCACAATCAATGGACAAATCTTACAACCCTGAGAACAGAACAATAAACAGTTTACAGTTTTCAAATGAACAAATACATGAATTGAACTGAATTTAATGGACATTATACAGAGCATTTCATTCCACTTAATGGTAAATATTTGATAAATAAATACAACCTTATGAATTAACTACTCTCCAGAAGCTTTGGAAGTATCTAGTATTGTTGGTAGTGCTCTATCGTCAATTAGCTGTTCAGATTTTCTAATCTAAACTGATGAGAGTTTATTACAAAACCACCCTGCCCGCATTGCCCCCCGAGTTTAAAAATGAAGTGATGATGTAGTGTGTAATCAGTTTGCAGTCTCATTAGAGGTAAAACTCTCATTAAAAGGTGAAGAGCAGGTCATTACATTTATGAGAATCTCAGGGAATTCTAAATGAGCCCACTAATGAGGAATATTTAATGCCTGAATTTTAAGCTTTTGGTTCATACTAAACATTAAACCCGTGGCGCTCGTCTTATAACTGCAGCAATGTGTCCCGTGTGTGTGTTTGTGTGTGTGCGCGCAATCTGTTAGTGCTCTCTTTAACGCTTTAAAGGAACCCCTTCTTTGGTGCACATTTAAGCCCGAACAGAACTTTCAGTCCACTTTAAAAGTTCTGTTTGCACCAATTTATGCTAATGAATGCATACTACTCATTTTTAACACAAAAAATAAGCAATTATTTATGAGGGCCACCGATGCTTGTTTGGGTATTTGAGCATGTAGCCACTAATTGCAGTGGGAGCTAGCCAACAATCAATGCCAAAGGCTCCTTCCTGACAAACTTCACTCAGAAACGATAATGCTACTGTCACGTTACGGCTCACTGTAATTCCCCCATCGTCTCCACCGGCTCTAAGCAGGCTAACTCTGACAATCTCGCGGTCATTTAGTCAATAAAAAGTGACAGAGATAGAGTAGAATTCACTGCAGGAGTGGACTTAAACTGGTAAACATGATTAAGCCTTTATTGAACTCCATTTCTAGCCCACAGACTCTCATAACTGGAGTTACACTGGAGATAAAACCCCGGTGCAATAAATGCCAGACTTCAAACTGATGCAAGAGTCCTCATGGGTAATAAAACCTAATGAATCACATTGTCTGGTCCCTCCAGATGACATTAAGTCGCGGTCCAGTGGATCGCCCCGAGAACACATAAAAGCACGACGAACAAAAAAAAAGGAAGGTTAACAGAAGTGTACATGGCAGTGAAGGGGTGAAGCCAAACAACAGCTTTGATGGAGATACAGACTTGGATGAACGGCTCAAAGCTGGAATGAAACACATTAGCTGCTCTTTACTAATACCTATTAAACAGAGAAGACAATGGCAACAAGGAAAGACTGCAGATGTTGTTGCATGTCGTTGCTTCAGCCACACGGACGGGGGACAGATGGCTCCATTCCTCGGGGAGGGAGGGGTGGACCAGCAGATGAGAGTGAGGAACGTGATGGCGGGTGTGTAGCTATTTAACAATACAGAATTTGTGTCATGCAGCAAGCCCAGACAGTCATACGCTACCCTCTGCTCTTGGGTGGAAACGAACGTTTGGAAGCCGGGGGCGACCCCGAAGCCCAGCTCATGGAGGAAAGGAGGCTCTGACTGAGTGTGAAGCTGTACCTTTATGCCGGCCTCATAGGACGTCTCATCTAGGGCGGGGGGGGGTGAGGGAACACAGCCCACATCATTATCAAAATAAAAAGAGGAGCAACAGCAAGGCAAGGGGCAGAAAGTGGTGAACCCCCCGGACAGGAAGGCAGCCTGTTGTCAGTATAACAACCAAACAGCTACAACTCCCAGTGGTGCGTGAAGGCTTTGCAGCATTGGTGTGCTGGTGGGTTGTCATTCAGCCATTCTCTTCTCACATCCACTCAAGCTTGAGTGAGGACACACCTCGGTTTCAACCATTACATAATTCCCGTCCAGAATTTGGTGGTACAGTCCTCTCTGAGCTCACAAGTCATTGCCTCCCATAAAAAATTAAATTCCTCTGACAAAAGCTTAACAAATGAAAAGTCTTGAGATCATAAGTGCTTCAGCCAGCTGTCGATTATTACACTGAGAGCAGTGTCACTGTACTCGTTGGGAGACTGACTGAAATTAATTCTGGCCAGGCTTTAACGACAGCCTAATTAATTCAGCCCATCTTTTAGGTCGTAAACACGTCTTTTAGCTGTCACTGGTGTGGGCGCGCGTGTCATCATTATAAATGACAATCCGTGCACTTTTGCTTTCACGAGGAATCTCCGTGATGGTGATTAATAGATCGGGTTCACTTCTCAGAGATGGCTGAATGATGATGCACTCGGAGCACTTCACGACACTCGTACAGAGAAAGAGAAAGAGAGTGAGACAGAGGCATTACATGTTTCAAAGCTGCGTCCCAAAAATAACATTTGTCATCTTTGTGGTGTCCAAGTGTCTGTTTCAGGAGACCAAACCCTGCCTCAATCATCCCATGTTATTCTGCTAAATCAAGGGTGGAAGATTTCATGTGATCATTTATCTCATGCTCATGAACTGACCAAGACCATTAACTTTAGGAGCAAAATCATTCAAATTAGGCTCAATAAATTGTTAAAATTAGGAATTTGAATAGCCGCTGGAGTGTCCATTACTTCTGGACTTCACAAGGACTGCTTATGCGGTGGACTTTTTAATGACCCTGCAGCAAACTACAAAAATCCACTTCATCTCAAAGGTAATTGTTGCAAAAACCTGACATCTAAAATCCCGAAAACAAAAACTTTTAAATGTTTGTGGCACAGGCGCCATTTGCTTGTGGCTTACAATGACATTCCCCTCTTCTGTCACTGCTTCCGTTTGAAAACCAGATGACTGGTGCTCAGCTCGTGTGCTATACAAGCCCAAAAAAAAGAATCTGAATTTGTTGTCTTGGCAACATCACATATTTAATGTACGACCAGAGCAGATTTTGAATAGTAAATCAATCTGAGCTCAGGGTTAAGACCTTGCACACAGGCTTTCTGATCAATTCTTACTTTTCATCCCGCACTGGCGGCAGTGAAGGGATAGCTGAGGACTAAGATCTAATCTTTAACAGTGTCTGCTTCTCTTGATACATGTGCTAAATCTCTCATTTTACCGTGCCCCTAAATCATCGCACATTTTAAAACACGTCTTCCAAAATAGCCAAGTGTCATCTCTCTCATCTAATGACACATACTTAAAGTGCTGGAATTGGGAAATAAACTAATACGATGACAGGTGGACCAGGCTTCTTTTAATGGTTCACTTCAACATCAAAGACATGTTGATCATTTTAACATCTTTCCCTGAAGATACAATAAGTCTTCAGAGGTCAGTTATTTATAGTGAGTCTTTAAAAAAGCCTTATGTAGGTTAAATGCTGCCTACAGACCATTTTAGCAATAATTCAGGCGAGAAAAATTATTCCTAATGTTTAATATTACTTTAACAATTTCTCTGAAGGGTGTTAATTATAGGAAATTGTTCAAACACTTTATTTCTTATTAATCAGAGGTAACATTTTGATCATTAAAGCCTGTTAGCCCTGGCTGTGTGAATTCTGTGAGTCTTCCTCACAGTTTTTCATCTTCGAATGCGCCACTTTTCACAGCATTCAAATAAACTGGATTTATATATTTTTCTTCCCATGCTAAAAGTAGCTCAATATGAAAAGTAAAACAAACACTGCGAGCTGCCAGATATTTCTGCATTCTGTGTGGTCTGAGTTTCTTTTGGCTCAGATAAGGACAGTATGCTTGTGTGCTTGAATCCAATCATTACTTGGCCCTGCTCTGACAATATGCCTTGGCTGCTGTAATTCGTCTGTTTCATGTACCCAAAAAAACAGGGTGTTTATACAACATTTCCCTCACAAGGTAAATCAAAGATGTGATTTTGCTCCAGGCTCTGTGACACAGAGGTAATGGGCACTGGCTGGCGAGGATTTGGGGACAAACACAAAATGAAGCGGAGCAGGAAAAAAGAAAAGGTCGAGGTTGGAGGGAAGGAGGCTGAACATTAGGTACCAGTTGCTGCTGACATGACACAAAAGTTTGAAAACCAGGGGCCACACCAAATCCCAGTTGGTCAATGAAGGGCGGTTCGTCCTGGCTGTGGATCTGAACCTTGATGCCCGCTTCGTAGGAGGTCTCATCTGTGGATATAGCACGCCAGAAAATGTAACAACAAGCACGGGTTGCCTGTGGAAGCCCGCTTTTTGGCTCTGGCACTGATACTTAGTGCTCCCAAACCCCATGCTGAAAGCTAATATCAGAGAGACACTCATATGTTAGTGAGGTGGACCGCTATTAAACAGATTTGCAACCAACGCTTTATTACATGCTGTCTGCTTTATGATTGTATGGTTCAGTGGCATAGTTGTCTGCCGTAAATTGAAGACAATATGTCATTGAATGCATTTTATTAGACCTGATGTCAGCTGGAGACATGGAGAAACATATCAAGATAATATGCTATTAAACATGCTAGTACGTCACTTCTGTGGAGTTAATTCTGCAGACATTTAGCAATAAAGTGAAGAAGACGACCTGGGAAAATCTTGGGATTTTGTCATCTATATATCAAGTGATACATCCACATGTTTAGCAATGACAAAGGACTAAAAGAGTAGTTGAGATTTACAACCCAACAAAAGGTTTATGCAAGTTAAAACATTACCGTAAAAAGCTGCACTGACCTGTCTCTCCCCAGACCGGCAGGTATTCATCCTGCTGAATATCCAACATGATCTCCAAGCCATTCCCCGTGCCGCCTTTTAACGTTGTCAACAGAGGGTTGCCGTCTAATCCGGAGTTGAATGTGTAGCATTTTCCGTAGCGCGTGTAGATCTGCAAAGGGCACAGGAAAAACAGGAGCGTAAATGAAAAGTCAAAGCCTTCAGACTGTGCTGTGGTAAACTGTGCACCTGTACAAGATGTATTACATGTCAGCCTGTAATTGTGCAGGACGGCTAATCATTGCAGAGGTTTTGTGATTACCAAAGAAAGCAGCACCGGCTTTAAACAGGCACCTGGCAATGATTTGGGAAATTAATGAGCTTTCCTTTGCAGCGGCGGCGGCAGTAGCTATCAATCTTTACCCAATTTCACTCCAAATTTCCCCTGAGTAACTTAGAGTGAAGGCACTAGCTCGCTGTCATTAAATAAGAAGCATCTGAGGTGGAAGCTCTCTGGACACACAAACAAACTCGAAATTGGGTTTGAAAAAGACATTTGTGTGTCCTGACTCACAAACTTCTTAAGAGTCCGAACCTGTGCCAGTAAAGCTCCGCGGTGCTTAGCATTTGATGTGCAGTCACTACAGTGGGTTTGCTCACACCAAATATCTTCCTGATGTAATTAATCCACGTGAGTTATTTATTTTCAGA
Source organism: Chelmon rostratus (assembly GCF_017976325.1). Lineage (NCBI taxonomy): Eukaryota > Metazoa > Chordata > Actinopteri > Chaetodontiformes > Chaetodontidae > Chelmon > Chelmon rostratus. The sequence continues at coordinate 16,547,318 of NC_055669.1, read as the reverse complement.
TTTCGCTTCAGCACTCACAGTTGATAGACTGACATTTTTATTCGAGTTTATGTATTTTCCCTGTGATTGGAAAATTCTCTGTCTTCCGCCAAATAAGAAAAAAAAAATGTGCATCATGATTAGATATGGTGACATTTTCAATCCAGCCTACAGTTGGGATAAAGTGAGCTTTGCTCTGAATACAGCTTGAGGGGTTGGGTAAATACAAGATAACTCTATCATTTTGAGATAAGACTATGAAACTGTTGAACAGATTAGTTATGCAACACTCTGAGGAACCAGAATATCTATTCTTCATGCATTTCAACACAATATAAAAACCTGCAGCGTTAAGAATCGCTACAAACAGCTGCCATATTAGTTTCATACCATTTAAAAGTGCGACACACCTACGTATGGCTTACACACAGTCGCAGATAAGTTTAGCAGAGGGGCGGGAGGGATTTGAATTTTATAAGCAACTGAACAAATTAATAAAAAATTTACTCATTACTGAATATTCAAAATTGGTAACTGATACCACTGAATGTATTGTACAGACATATTTTACATTTTCTGGGCTTCACAAAGAAAATTCCAGCGTCCAATAACAAACAAATTAACAAAAAAAAAGGAAAAAAAAAAGTGGCTCATAAAATGATTATGACCTTTTGTTGCTTTCATATAAACCAGTCTACAATGAAAGTTACAAGAGTAATTGAGCCACACTTCCTACATTAATGATCATGATTGTCCAAATATCCTTACTTGGCCAACAGAGAGCGGTCAAACATGATACTGTAACACCCTGACAAAAAAAATCATGGCTGCAGGGGTGATGTTTTTGCTGGCTGTCTATATCTGTCATCACCATTAAACAACAAGCAGTTTCAGGAAGGATGATGGTTAGTTTTTACCCCTCAGTGTGGTGAGGTCTGATGGCAAAAAGCTCAACCAGCTCTGCAAAGCTGATCTCGAGAGATCAGAGTCAGTGTTCCATGTCCAGACTCAGAGAGACTTACATGCAGCTCAGACAGATAAGACAGTGCTTTGGTCCTTTCCCTCTGCTGGCTGCATAATGAGGTCTGCAAAGTGACTGGTAACCTATTTTTAAAGATGCAGATTTAAGTTTAGATAAAACGGGAGCTTTGTTCAGTCACACCACAGCAACACCATGTGTAGCGTCAGATGTGAGCACACAACACGGTTTAGATCCAAATCAAGACTCCAATGTGGCCATGAAGACTGATTTTATAGATGGTGGAGGCTCTGCACTGGTTTGTGCAGAGCAGGGAAGCCACCGTTGACAGCTGACATCTTGTCATGTGCAGGACTTTGCATTTCAAACTGCCTCAAGGTGTGCTGAAGTTGTCACAGTTACATTGTTTTATGTGTCTGTAATCTAGAAGCTCAGATCTACAAAGGCGAGTGGTTAAATGTGATAATGCCAGTAACGGGTTGGTGTTCTAAATCTGCAAGATTTAAATTATTCCCAGATTTAAATTATTCTCGGTGCTCTACAATAAATTAGTCACTCTGCATGCATACTTCTCACTGCAGGAGCTTCTTCTTTGGCTCTTTTAAATATTTTTTGATGACGTTATAAGGTGTAAGTTCGTGTTGAAAGTATTTCATAGAATTATTACCATTCGGAAAAGTGAAACTAGGATTTCTGAACATTATCCGCTTCCTCCATGCAGCATTCAGTGCTTACTTACAAATGAAAGCCATAATGCATTCAGGTGTGGTGTTTTAAATGGGAGACTCAGCTGCATTTTGGAAACAAGACCATAAACTCCACATGCCCTCCAGATGTTTAATTAGAGAAGATAAAATTTTAATTCGAACTGATCTACGACATCTGAATTATTAATGTTCTAATTTTTCCCCCTTAACATGTTGTCACAGGTTATAAAGCAAAAATGCGTTAAAGCAACTCGCCAGGGTGAACATACTGAAACTGTACAGAGAAAAGTGTGAAGTAGACAGTCATTGATGATGACACGACATTGATTTTCCACCACAACATGAGGGTAACAATGTATTTGTTTCCTTGAGTGACTTTTTGAAGACATCAAGTTTAATAAGGAAAAAAGCTGCCATGTCTGACAGGTAAAAACAGGAGAGGCTTGTTTGCAGCTTTGAAACATCGACACCTTAAAACACCCTGAGAGAGTGCCTGCTGGAGGGTGCGTTGTCAAATGCTGACATGAATTATTAATACACCTTGCAAACAACATCAAATCCACACCTGACAAACACCATCTTTCTTTCTGTACATACAGTGCTGAAGTTTTTGTAGGTGCAGGTTTCCCCGCGGAACCTGCACTCCAGCAGCATTTCCTCCAACTGGTGTCCGAGGCGTCCCATCATCTCGGTGGTGTTGATGCGGTAATCAGGGTGCGGACTGTAGTTGTTGAAGTCCAGCAGACTCAGGAGACCCTGCTTGTGGCTGTCTTTAAGGATGGACAGGCTCCTCTCCATCACTGTGTGATTTGGATACATGAGGTCCATCCAGTAGCCGCTGTGATACAGGTCTTCCCTCGTCAGAGTGGAGACACGGAACACGTTTTTATTGCAGAAAGTAACAGCTGGGAAGGACATGTTGTGAGCCCACACCATGTAGATCTTGGTGATAGCAGGGTAGGACATCAGGTAGAGGATTCGATTCCAGGACCAGGTGACGAGGAGACTGACACAAACAAAGAAGGCCATGATCCAGATGACTCGCTGCGGTTTCGACTTGTCCGGAGAGAAGACAAACTTCAAACCGTGGATCTTGGTCCTCATGATGAAATCCACCGTGATCTCTTTCCACGTTGGCTTAAGCGAGCTGGGCTCTTTGCTTTTGAGAGGGGTCTCTTGGGCATCATTTTGCCTGTGTGGCCCCAGGGCAACTGATTCGGATGTGGCTGCTTCAACCATAATTGCTCGTGTCAAGGCAGGCGTTTCTTCACCAAATGTTGCTTCTTAGCAGCCCCAATTCACACACAGTGGCTTTCTCCACAACCATCTCCAGGTTTGTGTTTCTCAAATTCCAGGTAGCAGCGACTGGAGTCCTAATGTGCAGCTGTCCCCCTGTTCAGGCTTGAAAATTCTTTGCCGTAAGGATATAAACAAAAGGAAGTGAGCTCCTTGGGGGAGGTAAAATTGATTTACATAATGATTCCTTTATGAGAAAAACAGCTGAATCACTCCATTAACAAAAACCATCAAGCGTAACCATCACCAGTCCTTCATCAATAGATAAATGGACGTGATAATTGCAGATGTAAGCGACGACTTCACTCCCAGAGGCAATCACTTTGAAAATCCGGAGAGGCTTACCCCTGTTGCTCAGATCTTTCACTCCTCCATCTCTCTCTCCAGTGGCAGACAATACTTGCAGATTTCGGTGGTTTCTGCCTTTGTGCTGTAGCTGCCCAGAACCCAACTCCTCCCTTTTTCCACAGATTGAAGAGATGCTTTTTAGTCTGTTGACTTGCAGCCTGCAGAAAGGAATATAAAGCTTGTTGCCCCCCTACACACACTCTCTCTACAGTCGAATGGAGAATGAGGTGGAGCCAGTGGATGAAATTGTTTTCCTCCGGTGATGAAGTAGACCTCCAATGGTATTGAGAGGCGGGGGGAAGGTATCAATCAAAGTAGAAATAATTCTGATAAAGAAATCCCGCAACAGAGAAAACGATGAAGTCTGAAATTCTTAAATATTGAAGAATTTGCAGCTTGCTCATGGATCAATATATCTATATAATTGATAACTGAAGAGAGCCGGCTATTCGGAGGAAAACACTGCAAAACCCCCTTCAAAATGTGTCAGAAATCTCCGTTACAGCACATTTTCTGGTTCTCCTTTTTTTTGCCAGTAGCCAGTATAATTTCACAAATGCAGTGTAATGAGGGCTGACATCCTGCTGCATGCAGATGTGGCTCTGGCTGATATTAAAGGTGCTTTGCTCCGTTTATGTGAGACTATCAGAGGATTCTGCTTGGCAGAAGGCACGGCTTCACACTGAGGCTGTTTTTTTTCATTATGTTAGCTGGAATCCTTTCAGTCTGTAATGTGAGTATTGGCTGAGTAACCTGATCACAGCTGTGGTGATATATGGTTGTAAAAAATGATTCTGAGAGGGGAAAAATAGCTCTAAATGTTGGATTACTGCGTGCACTTGGACGAGAAGGTGTCATTTGCAAGTTTAGATGGAATGAATTGAACTAAATAATTGTATTCGACCTAGTTTAAATATGACACAGAAGAGAGTGACTCATGGGCATCACGGGGTCCCTGACTCACTGACTGGAATGATGCAGAAATGTCAAGAGATGCCAGAACTGATCTGCCAAATCTGAGTCCATCAATATGTTTTAATGTCCCCATTTTCATCTTAAAGCGTGTCGTTTTAAACCACAACTTGCTGCTTTTACACTTTGGTTTTTGTACAGAGAAGCCTTTTCTCTTTTTTCTACCTTCTGCTATCCAATAGCCTTCAAGGCTTACCTGTAGTGCCTTTCTTATTTACATGCACTGTCTTATCAAATTACTGTGTTGTAGTGGTAATGTCTATGTTTTTTTTTTTCATAATATGCTTTCCTTTAATCAAATCCACTGATGAGTGATAAGTAAAAACAAATGAAAGCAGGAGTTTGATTACTGTGTGAAATGTAATTGGATGTCATTATCACAAACTGTGAGAATGGTTTGGCAATCACACATTAACTTTGTCAAGACCACGCTGTCATTCAGCACGGAGCATAAATATTTTAAAAAAAAAAATGTAGCACAGGATTTCCTTCATTCAACAGTAATACCTAAAGGTCAAACTGTAGACTTCTGGTAATTATACACTGGAAGTCTCTCTGTCTCCAACAGCACAATTGTTATTTAACTGAGATGCAAAACTTAATTTAATAAAAAAGATAATTTCAAAACATTTAACTTCATCCCTAGCCAGTTTAATTATAATTCAATTGTTCATTCATAACAAAGAGAGAAAGGGGGGGACATGCCAAACAGTTTTCTCTGTGTTCAAAAGTTGTGGTAATAACAATCTGATAAAGTTAATGAATGTCTGAATACTGACAAACACAGAGAAGCCAAAGTAACAGCCTCAATACTGTGGCATTTCTTATTTTCCCTCTGTGTGCTGTCAGGGCGTTCCGGCAGCAAAACAACTAAATTAATTGCCTGGATCCAGCTCGTCCAGCTCCTGCATGTCATGTCCACGCCACGCCTATTTTTTTTCTGGCTTCCAGAAAAAAAATTGCCTCACGCTCAAACCTTTTCATTCTTAGAAAGAACCGGATAGGCATTTTTTAATTGTAGAATTAAGCATTATCTTTTTGCGAGAGAAAGATCCAATCAAAGTGAATAATAGCCTCTTTTGGCATCAACAGTGATAACCACCTCGGTCTCAGACCCAATAACGAAGCAAAACAAAGAGGAGGAAAATGCTAATGCTGTGTGAGTGGCAAGCAAGTAAATAACTCCAACACCACCAAATCAGAGTTATAGCCGACAGCCTGGTTTTACCACTGATTGACCAGCTGCATTGATTTCCCTCATTCTTGTTTTTTTTCGGAAACATGTCAATTGATATGAGGCACAATTGACTGGTGGCTTACACGGTTGAGCTCATTTGTCCTACACAAGCTCAGTGCAGGCGTGGGGTGTGAGGCTCTCCTGGTCTCTGAATCGTCAGCAGTTTGATCCAAAGCTCAATTTCATTACTCCCAGCTCCAGAGGTTACACAGGCAATGCATGACAATCATCATTACTCTTTTTAACATTTGCTTCCTGTCTTTGACAGAGCGGCTCTCCTCCAGTGGACTTTAAATTCCGCCTTTTACTGCGCGGTGCGTTTAAGCACAAGCATGTTTCCAGGGCACCTAATAAGCAACGTTTGATCAAACCCTTTCTTAATAACTTTAATGTTACATTCTTGTTTGTGTATGTGCTTTTTGTGTGACTGGCTATGTTTCTGTGTTATGTCTTCTGTCCGCACTTACATCTACGATCTTGATTTCACTGAAACTACCGAAAGGTTAGTACTAAAGCTGAAACTGATTAATTGATTAGTTGATCAGAGGCTGCAGAAACAAGCTGTTAAAAAAGCTGTTAAATTATCCCCTTTTAGACTGAGGGTGGCGACCGGTTCCACATCAACAAATACAGATTCCTTGGTAGGAAAACAGAGCACACAGTAAACATTCAGAGTGATAGATGTGAACTGCTTTGCACCCTAAAAGTGAAGATATCATGAATGTAGACCTTAAACATGAATTAATTGGGTTTTTTGACCACTTGGGGCCGTGCAACAAGCTTCAAACGCAACAAAATTCAGTGTCGGAACAGTTGCCTATTTACACATCTAGCAGACATGCAGCTACGGCATACTGTATGGAGTAACATTATTCATTTGCAGTCAAGTTTGTGCCCATCTGATGAATGTAATAATCTAATATTTATTCTTCTTTTAGGTTTGTTTTTGGTCTTCACCAGCTCCTGAGAGGTATCTGGCTCTTTAGCTGTGAAATGCTCGTTGTGATGACCTTTGTGTGTTTGAGCAGGAGGTGTACAGTGTGTTTATACCTGTTTTTGCAGCAAACAGCTGCCTGTCTCTGCTGGAAAGGCCACTGATGAATGCTGAGAGAGTGAACCAGAACAGTTTAACTGGAAACGAAATACAGTGAAACGCTCAAGAGATGAGGGAAACTGGAGTTGGGAGATGTGTACCAATTTGCCATAAGACAAGGTCGTCTTATGAGATACCCTTATTATATACTTTATTTTATACTTTTTATACGTATATGTGTTGGATATTAATCACTATTTCTATTTTTTGCTCATTTGAGCCCATTTACAGCCCATTCTCGCCTACTCACCCAGTCTTACCTTACTTTTCCACCATTTAGCCTATACATATACGCATTATTTTAAATACTTGTCACTGTGATATTACTGCAGAGTATACAAGTGAATTTTAAAAAATAGAAACTTAGTTTCCTTGGAGAGAATGGCAGTTTTCTTTGTAGCTAAGTATTAATCCTGTGATACGAATAAAGACTTACTGCTGATTTACTGAGGCGGACTCAAACCAGGCAGATATAAAAAATTATTTTTACTGTGCGCTGAAACTAAAACATGCTTTCCCTTAGCGCTAAAAAACATGATTAAATAATCTGCTTTTCCTTTAGCAAATCAAGAACAAGAAGTTATTATAATAATTACAATAAACCCATCCTTCATTTTTGCACTAAAGGGCTGATACTCAATAAAATACACATGTGTGATGGAATTACTCTATTTAATTTTTACTCACAAAACACTTATTGCACTTTCAGTAACAAGATTTTACTCGACAAATGTGAAATCTACCAGCATTTGGGGCGTGGCAGGTGTTAATTTCGGACGATGTTCGTGTTTAGCGGTGAGTGTGTGTGTGCGTGGCACGGTGCAGTTTTTAAATTATGATGGTAGAGGACTATCTTACTTTGTGTGTACAGGAATTTTGTATTTACCCTGTACCTGTGTTACGGGATATACAACCTGACTGTATAAAGAGGCCTAAGCATTTTCAGTCAACTGCATAAAACACCAAAGTTTTCAGTTCTGGTGTAACACTGCAATCATGTTTCCGCACTGCAGTGTTTTTAAACTTTTATTTTTTATATGACTGCCTCCAACTTTTTAATACTGTGTTTATTTGTGAAATCACTTCATAAAATCATTAATTTAATTAAAATATCCCCTACAAAACCACGCTGCAATCACGCCAGAATATAATGGCTGCGGGCAAAAGTTAATGATTTTTCTTGTGTAAAATTGCGATCCTCCTTATTGAAAACACATTTCTGCTGCTCACACATTTCCATTGTTATCTTTCTGTGGAGGCAAACACATTTCATCTTTGTCTCAGTATTCAAGCATGTAATTAGAGGATCATGGTGTAATAACATTTACCAAATTGAAATGAGCAGCTGATTGCTGCTTGATGGAAAAGAAAAATAGGACTATTTGAAAGACGTATTTGCACATTTATTGGCCAACTTTAAGACCAGCTCAGATATCCCTGAGACAGTCGGGGAATGACACTAACCATCCTCTTTCATGTCAAAGCCAAGCTGAACCCCAGAGGTCTCATTAGAGGAGGAGCAGAGTTTTGACTGAGTAAAGGAAGAGCTCCTTCAAGGGCCAGCGAGAATGTTCAGCACCAAATGAAATACTGGCAGCAATTAGATGCACATCAGAAATGCACACAGCACAGACAGAGACGGGGACAAAGATAAAAAAAAAAAAGAATAAAAGCTATATTGAACGTTAATATCCAGTCACTTTAGAGCGAAACTAATTAGTCGATAGTTGACAGAAATCAATAACAATTTTGATAACTGTTTAATTGTTTAAGTAATTTTTGTAAGTAAAAATGCCAAAACTCAATTGGTTGAAGCCTCTCAGTTGTGACTCTTTGGCTTGCTTCTTACGGTGTATTCACACCTGGCTCGTTTGCAGCAGTTGCTCTGAAACTGGGAGCGGTTCCCTCGAAAAAATCAGTGTGTGTGGCCATGCGTGAACACAGCGCCCGCGCTTGGACGCGGGACAGAACAAGCGAGCCGAGACAGCCGAGAAGGGGTGGTCTCTCCGGACGATCTCTGGAGCGGTTCATTCATGGCGTCCAAGCAAATGGAGCAACCACCAGCATTCTGTGATGGTGCATATGTGATTTCTGCACGATTTCAAAAGCTTAACCGCTAATAAATTAACCTGCTGATCATGAAATCTGTCCTTTTCTACCTATATTCAACCAAATACAGCTTAAAGACAAGCTATTTGCTGTTCAAACTGACAGCCCTGAAACTGTTTGATGAAACAATTTGATGCCTGTATGTTTACCACTGTCTTACATCACCTTTTCTTTGAACAACACTCAGTAAGCGATCGGAGGCGTATATTTATGCAAACATTTTTGAAACCACACGTATGCCCATAATAAACAGGTCGCAGGCTGCTGAAACTGCTGTGCTTGTATCCTACTCCATGTACTTTGTGACTTCATGAAATCCATCAAAGTGTGACAGCGATCATGCAGCAATAAGCTGTGATATAACTGTACATTCCATACATTATACACTTGTTCGTCATTATTCATAACATATGTTTGTTTTGTCGTCTGATAATGCTAATAATGCTTTTAGCAGTTATTTCTTTGTGAGTGCTTCGTGACACCAAAGAACATAAATACACACATCAGAAGCATTAAAGTGCAGCATATCCTTCTGTCAGTCACCTGAATTTGATTTCCCCACGTGGGGCCCGGTGATGAAGCGTGACAATCGACCAATCAGTGAGTTAGCTGTCAGTCTGTACAACAGCATGTTTACTCCTCTTGGTCCGGACCAAATGAACTGAACTACAGGCGTGAAGAAACCCTTACTCTTGTATGATACAGCATATTATATAATATTTGGGGTTTTTGGATTGTGGGAAAGAGAAAACAAGCAATTTGGTTTGTTATCTTGTTTTTAATTAAACTGTGATGGGCAAGTTTGACAATTTTCTGACATTTCATCAGCCAAATGACGAGAGAATAATTAATCAATAATGAAAATTAGAGGGAAACTGAGAGAGGGCAGACCTCTATCTATAGGCCACTCTTCTATGATATGCAGATATGCAATTGCAGCCACTATATATGTCTGGCTATATTCCCAAAACTACTACAATTATGTCAACACACAGTTGTGCCTAGCTGAAGCCTCATCATCTCAGCTGTGCATTTATTATGCACTTCTAAATTACTGCATGTTCTCATTAAGTGCAACATTTTAACAATTGTCCTTGATATCTCTGGTGGAGTTCATTGCAGATATTTCACATTTGGACATAAGAATATAATTAGTTGCACAATATGTATTTATGTTTCCATAGCCACACCCGAGAGCTCCGTAACAACTGCTTTCTGTAGGAAGTTTGAGCAGCTACACATGTCGGTTCCCTTAGAGGATTACTGGTACCCGTGACCGGATTGTGATATGGAGTCACCATATTTCTGCAATTCTTCTACCGGAATTTAAGATTTTTGGTATTTTTTCCACTAAGATATTAAGAATAAGAATAATCATGTAGTTTCCTGAAAATTGAGCCAGTAGTTTTTCAATCAGTCAATACACAAATCACATGATAGAAATGATAGAAAAGCAGCTAGTTATCATTTAACTAAATCAACAAATCAATTCATTGACTAATCATTTCAGCTCCATATAGAAATCTTCCCTTTGTTACCTTTGAACTGTATTCTCCATTGACAGCAACATGACTGCAATACATTCGATTATCTATTCAAGGAATTTAACTTCGAGTGGACAGACGACATGAGCAGGCGAACCGACAGCCACTGACATGCATGCTAGTCTTGAATTTTTTAGATAAAAATTCATGAAGTTCTGTAAAATCTGAAACTTGAATAAATAAAGCTGGTTTATTGAATATCAAGGAAATGTTCCACATATATTACACCAAAGTTTTTCCACCATGAGTTCAGGATTCCTAATGGAGATATTTGATATGCAGCATGTCACACTCTTCACCACTCGCCCTCCTTGAGAATTTCCATACCTAAAATTAAGGCCAGAGAAAAGCAGAGAAGTCCACTGTGATTCAAGATGACCAAACAAATGCAAATCTGGAGGAGACAGACGGTTAGAGCCAAAGCATTTGCAAACAGGGATGCCGCTCCGGTGGACGGGCAGCTTCTTTAGCAGAGGGAGACATCTTGTGGCCTGCCTCTAAATGAATCTAACCTCTCACTGCATTGAAAAGCAACAGAGCCGCTCTGTATGCTGCACAAGTAATGCAAGGGAAGCAAGAATGGATTTTTAGCTACGATGGACTTCTACTTTGAAATACCTCATATAAAATTCATCAAAAGGTGAAAACATTGGCATGTACTTTGAAACTCACACAAAGCTGGTTTGGAGGAGAGTACATTCACTCTATATTTTACTGGTCAGAAAACTGTTTTATTTTACTGTTTATTTTCCTAAAAGTGTTGTACTGCTGCAGCATGTTTTTCAGGTTCAGTAAAGGAAAATGCAGGACTTAGTGTTGCTTATTTGAAATGCACAGTAATTGTAAACATCTCTGACACAGCACAGCACAGTACAGAACCCTAACCCACCCTGGCAGAGCAGGTGGAGGGCAGGTGCAGTCAGTATCATTAAAAAACAGACGTTGCTGGCTACGCCCGCCGTCTTGTTCTCTTGTTCCATTCCAGGCGGAATCCAACTAAAAAAAACATAAGTGCGCTGTCACTCAAGCTTTCAGTCTGCCGCCCGGAGTCACACTTTGATAAACTCATTCCTAAAATTTCCTCACCGGTGCTTTCATTTGCAAGGATAATCTTGTGGGTTTTTTTTTTTTTTAGCATGTTTTCATCTTGTTTGCTCAGCTGGAGGCTTTTGGTATCCGTTCCTGAATCCATTCTGCCTGCTTGCCCAGAAATTAAGCAAAGTAAGCACTTGCCAGAGGCCTAAAAGTGCCATCGAGTAACAGCGTTCCATCAAGAATTTCTCCTGCTGTCAGGTGAACATATTACGAATTCAAATCATACCCCTAAACATCCGCAAGGCTACACAGGCTGTCTCTCTTTCTGACGTTCAAAGAAATGGCATTACAGAGTCTAAATGTAAAGGACTTTTTAACACTTGGAAGTGGATTACATCACCACTCATACTTCCAAAAAATGATTCGCTGTTTCCAACAATCTGTCACACCTGGCTTCCCCTGTACATTGACTCGTGGTGTCGAGGGGAATCTCGGTTTACTTGAAAGGAGATAGAATACTTTAGGAGGTGCAACGCTTCGCTTTTATTGGCTAAGAGAGCAGGATATAGATCTCAGAGGCCATTAGCGGAAACAAAAGATACATATGGGCATGACAGGCCAATCTCAGATCAAAAGGACATGAAACCATGAGTATTTCTCATTTTTCTTGCTGTATAACAATCTTGTAAAATCTAAAAATCTGGACATAAAAAGGCCTACCATATGCTTCTGTTTGGATATCACACGATGCCAGAAGGCCGGTAATCTACAACATAACATAATGGCACTATTGGTTTTGGACGGAGCCATACTTGTGTCCGGTGTCTCAACCTAACAAGCTAATTAACTTAAGAAGTTTTGTCAGCTGGCACCTCCAGCGTCAGCCTCTGGTAGTATCTGCTCTCCGATGTGCAAGTCAGCAAAAAATGTCCGGGTTATGAATTCCTTCACTGTTCCTCTTCAGAGCCATTGATCGGGCTGCCAATACAGCACTTACAGTAACAGTGGCTCCCAAACTGGCCTTTACTGACACTGAGTAATGGAACAAACACATTAGGTATTTGCTATTTGGCCTGTCATCTACGCTCACTGCCTCAGATTTGTTTATTTCATTGTTTGCACTGTGGAGCTGTATTTTATCTCTCCCCTCCTTTTTCATGCTCCAGGCAGCACTGTAATTTTGTGCTCCTTCACACACCTCTTCCCTTCATCTCTCCTAATGCCTCCAGTTGTGCATCGCGGCGCTGGCTCAGCTCCAAAGCAGGCTGAATCACAATGATGGTGTCAGTCCTCAGCTGAGTCCCAGTCCCACCTCAATCTAAGCACAGCACTGCCTCCTTTTCCTCTCTCGCCTCCTTTCCCTTTTGTTTCCACTCTGTCTTCGCTCTCCCCTTCAACTCCAGTTCTTCCTTTTCTCCATCTCTCTTGTATAAGCCTGTGCTCTCGTGTCTTTTTTCCTATCTCCCACACCGCCTCTGTCTGCAGACAGACTCATTGTTTCAGAACGGGTCAAACACTCAATCCTGACTTCTGCTTCCTCTGCTCACCTTTCTCTTTTTTTGACCTGAGCCAACTTCAGCCTCCAGACTATACTGCAGTGGATGAAGCAAAACACCACATCCTGGTTCTGTTTTGGCAGACCCTGAACAAATCCCCAACCACCACGCACAGACCATAATGTAATATCAAAAAGGCTCTGGCTTTGCTTTCAACACAAGCTGATACCTCAACAGGAAGTTCAATTACAACACACGAGATCAACAGTAAAAGCATAAACTGGTTAGAATCAAGTGTCCGCATTGGCGCAAGCAAGCTGAAGGACTGAGCTAGTGATCGATTGAAATGATATTACTCCAACTTCAGCATGCATCCTGCATATAAACACTGACAGATGATTTATATAGTCAGAGCCAATCTTCCAGGTTTTAATCCAGAGCAGTGAGTTGGGTTGTGCGGTGCTGCTTACGCTTTTGAGTATTAATGAGGCAATAAATCACGCACCAGTTCACAGACAGCGTGTAAGGCAACAAGATGGAGGCACGAGATTAATTCTGATAATGAAATAAATCCTGCACCGCAAGTCATATGGCTGATCAGCAGTGTTGAAATCCAAAAACGTTTTCTTTCATGTCATGTTGAGTGACGTACACACTGTGACATACACACCCATGTACGTCTTGCAGAAGCACAGGAATCATTGAGTGTAATCTGAACAAAGCTTATAGCCACAGTTCACTCGCAGATTGATACAGGGACATTCAAGGCTATGTTTCTGTATATATTTATAGCACTGGGTAGAAAATTTCCAGCATTCACCATCTGCCAGCCTTTTAATATCTGAGACTCGTTCTCCTCCAGTGAATTACAGCATCCTCCCTCCAAAAAAATATTTCATTACTTTATGCAGAGGGAATAATTGCACTTGGGGGCCCTGATATTTCCTCTCCAAGATTTCTCAATACCACTGCACCCATATCCAGCTCATTAGTTGTAACATCTGGTCTTTCCTGTCACAGAGTTTCTTCAGCTACTGTTTCTTTGTCTGACTTTGGCACAAAAAGGCACATTCACGCATAAACACACATCGGCGCCCATACAAAAGAACGACTAAAATGACATCAAAGATTGCAGCATCGTACAGGTAATATGTTAAATTCTGAGGGAGCAAAAATAATAGCACCCGTAGAATTTTAAATAGGAGAAAATAATAGTCTATTTATTCTAATAGTCTACCGTTTTAGTGCCATATCACAATGCATAACACTCAAAAGTAAAATATATCAGCAGAGGCGTTAGGATAATTTTATGCATATATTTTCCACATGCACAGAGCTAATTGTCAGATGTTGTCTAGACCTTGCGTGAGTCATCTTGCAGTGATGTTGCTCAAGTATATAATGGGTAATCTCAATTCCATCACATCTCAGCCTCTGTGAGAGGACCTGCCTCTGAGCCTCCCACAGTAAGATCAGCAGGCCGAGGAGGGGGAATTCAGGCAGCTCCATGAATTTTTAATTAGTCTCCTCTATACTTAGGCCCTCAGAGCGTCTCCAGTTTCTGACATTTAGCTGAAATTTGCCCTTTGTGTGTGGGGATGAGAAACAGCCAAGGTCACCTGACCAACCACGGCATATCAAAATCTGCCTTTATAAACGTACATGTGCCATTTAGCTTTTGGAGCCACGACTCAAATCTGGTGCTTGATTTTCATGTCAAGTCTGAAGCTCTTCTTATAGCAGATGTCAGGTTTGGTGTGGGTTGAAGAGCTAAACCTCATCTTTCCATTGAAACCACTGTCTCTCACACAAAATAATAGTATTGCCACTGTAGAGCTGGTAAGTAATTAATATAAATCATTTGCCTCACTTTCAGTGCTGCTGGTTCTCAAAGAAATTGTGCAGCATGACAAGCCCATCTTGGTGCTCGGCTTTCATCGCTCAAATCAATGGCCCATTTCATCGAAATACAATCCTTCCCCTGTCTCCGCAGCAGGACGATTAAGTTCCATTCAAATTCTGCTGACATGATTTTATCTCTTTGGTAGAGGCCTGAAAATTGAGGGGAAAAAACTGGGATTTCACAAAAAAGAAAGCACACGGGTTAAGAAAAATTGCAAAACTGACACTGTTATGTTTTGGTGACATTACGTGCTTTTTGATTCTGTGTGATGAGACAAAACACTTGCACATTTGGTGCCATTGCTGCTATGAAGATGATCATTCTTATGAGGTATTTACAAAGAAAAACTCTTCTGGTCTTGAAAACAGCATATGTTCGCTTCATAATGCATGATGCATGATGTCAGCGGAGATTTGTCGAACCATATGGCACCTCCATAGTTTACATGTTTCTGAGGACACGTTTAAGGAACTAACTCTCATTTCTCCTTCAAGAAAAATGACTATTCATAGTTGTCACAAAATGAATAATTAGACACAGTATACACACAACATAAAAAGCGCCACTATAAAAGACAAGTAACTATCTTTCTGCTTTTGTCACCAGCTCGTGTAAACAGAGATAAAACATTGCTTTATTAGTATTCCTCAGAAATTTTTCCTGTCTTACACCCCAATACCTGTTGTTCCCCCTAAAGCTACTTAATCTTCCAAACATGGCATTAATTATTTAAAAACGGAGGATTATGGGGCAATTACTGAAAAAAAAAACAATTAAGAAATGACAACATAATTTGAATGAAAATGACATCTCTTTCCCTGACTGTATCTGATACGGATGTGTGTGTCTCATGACAATGCTCATTTTATAAAAAGAACCACTCTCTTACAGCAGATCTCTGCTGTAATGTCTCCTGGCGTTCATAGACATGAACTGACTCATCCAGTATTTCATTTCACCATAGGCAGAACGAAGCATTCAAACTGTAGGATTATAATGACGACTAAGTAGCTCACAGTTGTTGGCATTGTTGCCAAAGGCTTCTGCAGATGTTCAAATCTGGTGTTCAATAAATTTAATTTTCCTTTAATTTAATCCATAATTTTTGATTTTCTGACAAAGAGAACTGTACCAAACAGTCCAAAGCTTCAAAGCCTCAGTCATAACGATGGCATTCAAATTGTGTTTCAAATGCCGCATTTTATTTTGCATTTTCATTTTCTTGTGTTCATTCGTTTTCCACACAGTACTTCTGCAGTTCCAGATAAAGATTGGACAACACTAACATTATTGTACTATACATTTTTTTACAGTTCCATTACAGTGGCTGAGAAGCACTGTTTCCGACTTGTGTGATCCAATTTCCAGTAACTCCAGAGGGTTGTAAAGTCAAAGTCAAAATGTATTGAAAAAAGACAGATGTAACAATTCCCAAAACTCACAACATACTTTGTTGTGACATATTCTGCTTCAATCCATATCTATTGGCATTTAGCCTTCAAAAAAATAAAAAATAAAAATCAATGTGGTCTCCCACCTGCTGCACACAAAGGAAGGCGTGCGCCTGTATTAACTGGGTGGTCTAGATGCAATCTAGCAGCACCCTAAATTACATTCATATAACCACAGCAACAAAAAAATCTGTTTCGGCTCTAATCCGAAAACATTAAATTACTTAAGTTAATTAGTATGTGCATTCTCTCGGCGCTCGTCATCACTTTCATACCAACAATAATGTTGCTGAAATTGGCAGTTTGGAAGCGTTTTAATTTTGGCCTCTATTGGATTAACTGGATTAAAGCTGACAAAACTGACAAGTTATATTCATTAAAGAAAGTTGATTTAATAAAAAAAGACTTATTTAACGTGACAAATCACTAAATTTAAATTGAATTTAGATTTGATTAGAAAATCTCAATAGATGCTTTGAACGTAACAAAAAAAGACATCTGGTACAGACCTACTAATAAATATTCAGTCTAAATATTTAATAAAGCTGTATTTGTTCTACTGAGAACATTTGAAATATTTAAGATAGCACTCCTTCAACCTCTCACAGCTCACCACCTAAAGATTTGCCTTTTCCATGCATTGATTCTGACGCAGCATGCACTTATTTCACCTGAGGTCAGACCCACAGAAGGAGCCATACTTACTGTAGTAAAGTTCTCGGGACCACAGTCCTTGCCTCTGTATTTGCAGTCAAGCAGCATCTCATCTATGTTGTGACTAGTTCTCTGCACAAACTCCAGCATGTTGAACGTCTTGCTGGGGAAAAACTTGCTGTTGTCCGTGGGCTGCCCCAGAGCAGCCATGAAGTCGTCGAAGTCCCCTTGCTCCACACCCAAGAGCCCAGCCATCCAGAAGATGTCGTTCCTGCGGATCTGGGACTTTCGATAGCTGTTGTAGTTGCAGAGGGTGATGGCTGGGAAGTACATGACCGGACTGTCCATTTCATCCAGGATGGTGACATGAGGGTACCGGTAGTACTCGATCACGCGGTCTGCCACTTGGTAGAGGAAGATGGAAAGGGAGGAACTGAACGCGGCGGCCCAGAGCAGCCGTCGGATAGTCACTCCACCAGGCAGGAAGATGTGGCTAAGGCCGTGGAGGGTACAGTTGGCCCCAAACACTGTGATGTCTGAAGGCGGACGTGGCGCTTCCTCCTCTGGGGCTCCCATTATCACCAAAGAGTTTCCGAGTTAAGCTCTATGGATACTTGCTGGATATTGCCCTGCTGCAGTGGTGACCAGCTGAATACTGCAACAGGGAGGTTCACCTAAACTAAATGTACAAAGGAGGCTGGATCAGACAGGGTCTATTTTCCTCTTTGCACCCGAGGGAGGGGAAGGGGTTGGATATCTGGGGCTGGGAAGTAGTGATGGACTGTTATATCAACCAATCCTCATTAAGATCTTAGAGGGCACATTGAATTCAAGAGATCCGGTTTCATTTGGGAAGGAAGACCTGATCCCACAGCGTGTAGTGGAGGATGGATCAGACAGGGATACACCAGAGAAGCAAATATGAAAACTGAAGCCTATTCAATTTAGTGACCTCCAACACACTCAAATCCTTTTCTTTTTTGGCATCATTCATTTTTCCAGGGAAGTTGTCTGGACACATGTCACTGTTGCTTGCATAATACCTTGTAACTTCAACTTCATGACCTGAAAACTATTGTTTTAACATCAGAAGAATCCAATGGTTTTCAATGAATGAAAAAACACTACGACCCAGTGAAAACCCACTGGAGACATCACAAGTGTGTGGTCACACTGCTAAAAACAAGGTTGTCCTTAGTTCCTGGAAAGTTGACATTTTGCAGATACAAAATGTCAGCAATTCCCAATTAGCATCACATTTAGTTACAGTGGCGCACACAAAGCTTGAGCTGCCATGTACAACCACAATAATGTATTGTTAGCCACTGGGAGCTACACTGGGGAAAAGGTTTAGTGCTTTCCTTAATGAAACTTTAACGGACGTTGTTGTGAAAGGCCAGAGTATTACTCATTCATGGCGCCCATTAAGCTTATTGCAGCTGGATTCAAAGCTGGCACCGTTCTTAGTAACACACTCAAATTTAAAATCTTTAGGCTACCATCATCCCTCCTGAACTTGCAGATTTCTTGCAACAATTACACATAATATAATGGCATAATTCACTCTGGAGAGTCAAAACAGGCAATCATCTACACTACACAAGACATTAAAAGGATCAAAAAACACATGAGACTCTAGTCAATACAACCATAGCTGATCCCTTAACTTTACAGCACACATCGTCTTCTATCTTGCTGCAGCCTCCCTATCATGTGTTTTGTAACAGCATCAATTATTAATGCGTTCCCCTGCATACATTTCAACTCATGGACGGAGATATATATTCGCAGAGTGCAGGCCTGAGGTTATTTCAGTCCAGCATTATAAGCATCTGTCTTGGCTGAAATTGATTTCCTCAGAGCAGCATTCATTTAAAATGAACTTAATAAGTTAACTGATGTTGGGAGCAAGGCAAAGACCTCAGCCACACCTCTAATCACCTGCCAGGACTACTTAGTGATTAACCCACTCTCTCCTGTTTATCTCAGCTTTCCTTACCCACACACCAAGCTCTCTTTATCACACCTCTAATCGCCTGCCAGCACTATTTAGAATGTACCTGATTACCAAATTCTCTCCTGTTTGTCTCAGCTTTCTTGACCCAGCCACTAATCTCTCTTTATCATGCACACCTCTTCCTTCCTACATGCCTCCCCTTATCTAACCTCCTGCACATATATTCCTCCTCTCATCCCTCTCCATCTTTGCCCTCCTTAAATCAGTTCTGCGCATATTTCTCTCAGTTTTATTTACTTCTGCTTACTGTCTGAGGCTTCCAAATATGTGTCATTAGTATTTTATTGATTACTGACTTCCTTGCTCTGTGCTGTGTTGCATTTGGGATATCTGATCCTTTACAACGCAACAAATGACAATGTGAAAAAGGGTCGCTTGTAGTGATGAACCTACAGGGAACTGTCACATGAATATGAAGCTTCCCTCACATTTATAGAGCTTTCTAGTGAGTTTTTCAGCTCATTGTTCAGCTGTCCTGTGATGTTTTGGCTCTCTCACCGCTCTCATAGCACTGCTTTAGGTGGCAGCGGGTCAGTCTGCACAGTGGAGCAGAAAAACAGAGCTAAAACAGAGGGAATATTGGACTTGCATTCATTAGGTGACCACAAACACGACTCCAAATGAATGATAATGTTACTCCATAAAGTGACTCCTGGATGTGCAAATAAGCAATTGTTTGTGAGTAAATTTGCTGCATAAACTTAAAAGGTCATGATATGTCAAAATTGTGTTTACAGCTTGTCTCTGCTGCTCCCAAGTGGCCAAACAAAGCATTATTGTGGTTTTACTCTACTTTAAGTCTCAATAAAGATCATAGTGAACTTTCAGAGTTACTGATGTGCACTGTATTGCATCCCAAAACTGGTTTATTATTTATGTGAGATTTAAAACACACAGTGTGTAGTTTCTGCTGCTTGGGGTGTCTCAATCAATCAACAAAAGACAGAGTTTGATGAGGTTGCGAAGTAGCGTGGGATCATGGGAGTTGTTGTCTTCATTGTTAAACAATCACCATTGCAGATGAAAATGGATAATCATTAGTGTGCAATACAAACAACAGTACAATAGATTGACTAGCAAGCTTGTTCGCTGACCTTTTACCTAATTCTCTGATGTATCATCTGGTGTTTTCCCAGAAGTTGTAAAATTACAGATTTCTCTGGGTTCGAACATTGCTAGGAACACTTGTGATAATGTCAGTCCACAACTCAACAAAGAATGTGATATAGATCCATATTAGAATCTATTTTGGCCACTTGGCGCAACAACCTGTGAACACAACAATGATCTACTGACACCTTATAAATGATATGGGGCTTTTGCTGCATTGGAAATTAACAGGGACAAACGGCAAAAATACCCCAAGAAATCACAGCATGCCCCTAAACACACAATAGTGCTGTTACGATACCTGGCCAGTACGGTGGGTAGCATTAACGCCAACACTAAAAACTCTAAAATATCTTTGGCTGGTGCGTGTGTAACAGTGTCAGCAAGTTGGCAGTAAATGTTAGCTAGCTAACGTTAACATTACAGCCTACATGTGGGTCTGGACTGGTGGCTGGGTGGAAGTCATGTAAGTTTAACTTGGTCCCAAATCTGGTGAAGTCAACGCACTGGTTTTGTAGGAGATCTGAATATGGCATCATTCCCCAACCACAACTTTTGATGAATCGAACTTGGTCAAGCAAATTAAAAATGTCAAGCTCTCCTGATCATTATATACAGCCATCTTGTGGTTAATACTAAAGGCTTTTCCGAAATAAAATCTAAATTTGAAACAGCAATTTTACGAAGTAATTATTTATTTATTTTTTTAAAGTGCCCCAAAAAGTGACTTTGTTCACCTGCTGTTTGATGCTGGGTAGCCACGATGACAAGAGCAGTGAAAACAGTAAGGCTGCTGGCCATAAAAACCAAAACAACGGGCTGAAACATGTTAAAATGCTCCAGAGAGCTAAGGGGAACTGCAGGGTGATCGTTTTCTGAGGGTTAATCACTACAAATGCCCCCTTTTACATTACATGTAGTCGTTTCATTCATTGTTAATGTAAAAATATTGATTGCAGCAGCTTTAGCAGCTCTAACATTACCAGTGGGGTTGTCATTGTGTTTCTGCCCTAAGCACTGTCACAGCCCTCACTGAATTCATGTCAGCCAGAAGAAGCACAGTCAAGAGTAGGTCATATCTTATAATTCCGACATACTTAATAATACATACTGTACATACTTTCACACTTGCCACTTGTATTGTTGTTTGTCAGGCTTTAAATGCATTTATCTAGTAAAAGAGAAAAAGCACTGCGGTGCTAAGGCTGCGCAATGTTCTGACTTCATCGAGACAATCAAAGGATACACGTAACATATTATTCATTCAAGCAAGGCCTGTGGTTTAATGAGGAAATAATGAAAATGTTCAAACATGCTGTGATGAATCTTTTCCTGGATCTCCAACAAAAACTAATCCTGTGTTCCTTGGCTGATGTCCAACTGCAACTTTGCACCAAATGTCACTTAAATCTGTTTACTATTTGAGATAACCGAATAAACTAGACAAGCAACACACAGTGCACAAAACATGGACTAATCTCTTTGTGGTAGTAACTTCGAGTTCAGAAAACAGAAACCTTGCCACAGCTGCAGTATACTTCAGCTGAGCATTTAGAGGCTGCTGAGGAAAAACACAAAGGCAGCCTAATCTAAAAGCCGATGTTTTGAGTTGACTTTAAAGATATTGTTTAAAGGAAATTCAAACCCCAGCCTCTCCCTCAGCGAATATGTCAAATGACTGAGGGAAAATTCATTTACGCAATGTCAGGTTTAGCAAAGACACATCAAAACTACAGAAGTTCAGATTCGGAGCAACTTAAAGGATGTGCAGCTTCAAACTTTGGCTTCTTTCATGCACAGTTTGCGGAGGCACTGAGCAGTTCTCTGTTTAAGTGTAAGTAAATCCATTCAAAAGCTCTTCACGATGCTCCGTTAACTGAGCACTGATGCCCTGTGAGTACCATTCTCTGTCACCTATGGGTAAAATTGAGTAATCTTTCTTCAACTACAGCAAATGGGAAAGTGGTCAAAGCACATTTCTGTAATTAATAGGTGCACTCTAAGTGAAGTGCAAGCCACTACTCAATCAATACACTGTGGAGTTTTTCCAGATGCTTTAAGCTAGGTGTACTGGTTAATGCACTGCCGTGAGAAATCAGCAATTCAGTGCATCATGGCTTCTCTGTGGCCTGAAAACACTTTCTTTCACTCTACAGTGAGAAGAAGCCGAGGCTGCATTCACACGTGTGGTGATTACTGATATCTTCAGAGACTAAGTGCTCTTTCTCATCAGTCACTTTGTATCCTGACTGCGGAGAATGTCAGAGTTAGTCTGCTGGATCTGACGGCGGGCATGTTACAAGAATGTCATATACATAATGCCGAAAAGTCATTTAAATACAACCTGTCCCTCTGCTCCTCCAATTGTAATTAGCATATGTTTGGTCAATCAGAGTGCATTTTGGTTATCCAAATGTTGAGTTTACAAGGAGGTTGAAGGGTTCTTGGCTATTTTACGGTTCTTTTTTTTTTTTTTAATGATACTAAAGTTGCTTGGCCTCCTCTACAGGAAGGTGAGAGCTCAGGAACAGAACCGTGACCCTGCAGCTGGGCGGGATATCCTGATGTCCTTCGCAAGGACACTTCAAGTCACAGAGACTTTATCCAACTGTCTCCCAACTCTTTCCTAATTTCTCTGACCACATGTAGAGAGGGCCTTTCATGTACTTCCAAACTCAAAAGCAGAGAGAAGGAGCCAAGTTCGAAAGTGCTGAGCTGACACATTAATGTGACGACACATTTCACATCAATAAGCCATACTGAGATAACGATGGATGCAAATAACAGTCATTAAAATGCAGGGATGGAGCAGGATGCTGGGATTCACTTCAAAATGTTTTAGACCCCAAACTCCTCAGTGTTAAGCTTCAAGGATCACCCAAGTATTACTTTCTTCAATCACTAAAATGTGACAAAGGGTCCACTCTCAGTCATATCAAACTCAGAGAAGTCCATCTGCTGAGGAGGACATATGGAAAAAAACATGGGGCTGAAACTACTAACTGACTACTTTTCATTACAGACTCATCAGCTAGTTATTTCCTCAGTTAACTGATTAATAAAATAAATCTTTTAGTCTATAACATGTCATAAACAGTAAAAACAAATCACAATTACCTCAAAGCAAGAGTCCAAAATCCAAAGATATTACTTTACTAGCATAGAAAGGTTAGACCGAGTATTCAAAGTTAAGAGGCTGAAAGCAGTGAATCCTGGGTATTTTTTTTAGCAAAAAAAGGTTTAATAGCTCAATTAAAAGAAACACACTAATGAACTGACTTAGTGTTTTTGTTATGGTTGAAGTTGAAAGGTAGTGCATTGACCTTTAATCAAAGAGAGAAATGTTTCTGATTGCCTGGAACTTGCATCTTCATGTTCACGGCAAAAATGTAACAGCAAATGCAAATTACTTCCACAAACAAAAATCCTCCTCAAATGCACCACTAAATACATGATCACCGAGAAAACATCGGTTCCTACCAGCAATCCAGTTTTCAATGTTTCATAAAAGTCCTTCTTAGGATCACAAAATTGTAACTTTGATGACTCATATTACAGTCAGACAAATTTAGATTTACATCCTTTCATTCTCCATTTGTGCCAAAATAAAAAACATCCATTCAAACTTGCTGATCATCAACACATGTTAATGCCAGCACAGTTATCTGCTGATATCCATCCACTACTCCACTTTCACTTCATAAAAGCAGATTTTTTTAATACCAATAATCAGAATCTGGGACTTCACTGAATGTAGACTGCAGCTGGTTTCTCTTATGGCAAGCAGGAAATGGGCAACGAATAACGAGGAAATTCAATATTTCAGTATTGACCCCAACACATGAGAATCCTTGATGAATTGGGTATCAGCAAAGGGAAGATGCTTTAGTTGCTGTTTGCACAGCAGTGGTGTACACTGTGGTTTTGCTTCACGAGGAGTGCAGTCTGTAACTTTGTGTGTCAGAATCCCTCCCCAGTTTGATTTAATGCCTAGAGCCATGCTGACAGTTATTCATCAGGCACAGGCAGAGGACTTCATACAGCTGCCAAAGTAATCACATGGAATATAAAAGGCAGAAAAGCTTCACTGTGGGTACTTCAAAGGACCTTTCAAAAATTAATTGCTGTCCATCTAAGACAGCAATTAGCTGTAAGTACAGTTGAGGGGAATAAAAGGTGACTTCCCCCCTCCCTGTCCATTTAAGGGAGCGTTTTGGAAACAACACTCGTCTTCTTTTGGAAAACGACTTTCACACGTCATCTGTGTCCTCGCAGACCGCAGATATCACAAACCTTCAAAGAGAGAACTTCTCAGAAATATATAAATCTAATTTTATAGGTTTGTCTTATGTCAGGGAACATTGCTAAAGCACCTTGTTCACAAAGGAACTGATATTATATTATTTTGGATTTGTCAGTGTCAAATATTATCTTTGCCAAAAATAGAAACATGTTCTCAGGAATGACAGACTACTTCACCTTTCAGACGGCATCAGAGTAACCCTGGTAATTTTCTAGGGAAGCACTTTCGGGCTCCGATCACTTAAGATGGACCTTAAATGAAATGTCTACTTTGAAATTGAATTAATGGTTACTGTTACCAGTACCTTGGATGATCTATGACATGTGATAATGAACACTTTTCTCCTGGGCCATCCAGATAATCTGAATTTGCTGACTTAGTGGAATTTGTATGATATGATCTTGCTGGAAACCAAACCAAACGCTGTTTTCATTTGGTATCGGTGGCTCTGAACTGAAGTACATGTCTGCAGGAAATTACAATGTCAGTGACCGGTCTCAAAGTACAGCCACAGTGTCCACAAGTTCTCCTACTCGCTGCTTAACAGAAGAATTTCAGGAAGTCCCACTTGATGAACCGACAGAGAAGAGTCTCTGTGTTGTCTGTAATCTTGGATAAGATATCAAAGGTCATAAAAACAACACATGTCAGTGTCCGACAGAACCGATGGCCTGATGGTACAGGGCTGGTAGAAGTTTATGCAGGTTAGGTATGAAATGATACCGAAAGATAGTCACTCACGTACAACAACGTATTGCTTCAGTGTTTTTGTACCCAGCACAGACTTCACTGTTTCAGCTGCTCAGTGAGTAACACAAATGCTAGCTAACTTCAACTTTTACTGTCTGAGTCTGGCTCATGTTGAGTGCTGTGGTTTTTTGCCATCAGATGACGTTGTTAGCTGCTTCCTTTACACACACAGTGCCTGGAAGGATGTGTTTGATTTATTGTTCCGCTCCTTGCCAAATTTGTGGACTGCCTCACTTTTCAATATTTTGTTTGCATCAGGCAAGGACTGATAACAACAACAGCAACAATAGTAACTGCATCCCTACAATGTACTGTACTCTTTGATTGGATTAAAATGATTGAAATGCCTTTTTGTATAGGTAAAGAGACAGATCGACAGACACTGTAATTAGTCTGTTTGGTTCCACTTGCAGTCCACTTAACAAAGTACTGCAAGCAAATACCACCATGTTCTTTCTCTCACTGTTCTATCCATATTAGCTGAAATGTAATCAGAAATTATTTAATTATGGAAAAAAGAGTTAGGCCAGTGAAAGTCCAATCTACTGGCCAAGTGGGCCATAAAAGTTTTTTTTTACAGTGGACGCTGCATGTGAACACTGGTTCATACCCAATTTGAGGCAATATAACATCTAAGTCCAGTGTTGTATTTCTTGCCTTGTAAATGATAAAGGATAATGTCCACTGAAACATCCCAGCAGACTGAATCAAGGCCCCTGTGCTTCACTCAACCTGTGAGGGCCCATTTTACAATAATGACCACCTCTCCCAGAACATGATTACAGTTATCAAGATGGCACCAGACTTCAAAATGGCCCACTGAAGGTTAACCCGCAGCTTACGATGCATGGCCTACAGTAACAAACTGTGCACAGTAAAGTGAACTCCCAGAATTCAACTGACATCGTGCCTGTTAAGAGTGCAATCTTGCGCTCAGACTTTATTTCTGACTTTGAGAACACAAACACAATGAGGTTCAAAACAGTCTAAGCTTCAATGCTGACACTGCTCTGTGATCAGAGCATGAAGAAGAATTACTGCATTATAACGTGTATTTTTAAAAGCTGGTTGTAGTGTTGTATGTTTTGTAATAATAGTCAGTTATATTCACATTGCAGATTTCTGCATCCATTAACAGTAAATAATGTCTTTTGTAAAAACATGATGGTAATGTTTTGTGATCTTAAAGCAGTGCCTATGGTGATCTATATGTCACATGACTGATCGACGAAATGTACATATGGACACCAGTAACTAGAGCGGGAACGATGAGCTTACACTTTGATACAATCATAACACTTGGGTGCCGATTCGACACAAGTATTGTGATTTGATATTGCGAGTTATTGCTATATTTGTTCGTTTTTGTTGATACTAGACCATGGGAAAAGTTCAATCATAGACTCTCGGACTGTTTATCGTGAGTCATATTTCCAAAAACAATGCAATCGCATCTGTCAGTTCTGAGATTTGTTTCATCAGCAGCATCGCTATGTTGCACAGAAACAGACACACACACACATATATACATATATGTATGTATCGACATATAAATAGAAAATCATTGACTTCTTGTGGCTGAAGTAGTATCCGTACCAATCAACACCAGAATATTACCATGTCATGGTAGTCATGTGTTCATGTGCATGCTGCAAAAAAAAAAAAGCTGAAAACTGAACCTTGATCCAGAAGTGTATTTTACATAAAACTCATCTTCTCCCTGCTTATAATTTGTGACAAATCAATGAAGTGTTTGCTGATTGATGGAATTCATTAGATCTTTTTATCACTAATCATCACAGCTAAGTAGTCTGATCCCTTTAGTCAATGTGAGATGTTTTAGAGGAAAGCTGATATGATGAAATAGACTAGAGTATTTCAGCAGCTCCACAGTGTAACATCCTCCCTGCTTGCCCTGACTTTGCACTGCTGTACACAGTCAGCTAACTGGATTAGCAATGACAGTCAAAAGGAGGCACTGGACAGTTCTAGTCAATAAAGAATTAGTCCCTCTTCTCATTTATGCCTGGGTGTAAAGTTTGAACACAAGCTTGCTTCCGATTCACTCCCACAGCCATTAATTATAGTGGCTATAAATTGCTTCGGACCAATTAATATACAACTAGAGGGAGCTTGACTGTTTTGATAGCTGTCTGAAATGTGTCTGGAAAATTAAACAGAGGAGGAAGGCAGAATAACTGCGTGGAGTATGACAGCCCTGTAGAGCTGCCTGGTCCTGTCTGCTCTCTTCTCCCTCAGGGAGATTGGCAGGAAGTCCATCAGAGGGCTGGCTGACACCTGTGTTGGCTGGATCCTCAGCTTTATAAGCTGGTGGAAGCAGTCAGTCACTCTCTCGCTCCCCTGGTATTTGGTTTGTTTTGGGTGAGTTCAGACTCAGTTTTTCTTCTGATGTACACTGCAAAACATTCCCCATTGTGTCAGTGCGTATAGAAAGTAAGTGAACAGCTGGATGTGACTACATTTTCTTCAGCGAAATAAGGACAAGACAGAGACATGTCTTTTTGGCAACAAGGAGGAATGACTTAAAGGTTAATGCTCACCCAGATTCAGGCTATAAAGACTAAAGGCCATGTTAGAAATCTTGATGTTTTAATGGATCTCATCTTCTGAGCCAAACTGAGGAAATAAGTAAATCATTCTTTTAATATATAAAATATATTGTGAAAAGGAGAGATTTAATGTCCATAAAAGAGAAAACCACACTGATGTCCTCCAGCAGGATGGACTATTTCAATGGACCTCTCTCAACTCCGTCTGCTGCAAATTAGTACAAAAGTATAAACATAAATTTCAGGTCTTTACCCCAGCTTAAAGTTAGTTTTTAGAATGGATATAACAGAGTTACTGCTATTTAATAGAGTGAAACCGATACTCGATTTTTGATGATATCAAAGTCTAATATCGATATATATATATATGTATATACACATATATGTAAATATGTGTGGGAAATTAACTCCTTTTTGACTCATTTAAGATTCTCTGTACCACAGACATTAGATTGTTAAGTGACGGTCAACTAAAGGTCAACTGACAGATAACATCTATAACAACAGTGCCATTTGGTTTACACTGAACAGATGCTTGATTGAGGAAGTCCGAGAGTGCTTGGTCAATCTGGACCAACGACTGTTGTTTATGTGTTTTCCAACTATATAAGATGAACACTGTAAAAGTGTGACAGAGAACACTATGCACTGTCTTCTCTCCATGCTGCATGAAGTAAAAGAAATCTGATTCAGGCCGATATATCAGTCGGGCTTTACTATTTTATACGTTTCCTAAAACATTTGTGATATAAACCCAGTAGTTGAATTGAGCTACTACTCAACACTTCACACAGTCTTTAAAAAATCCTAAATTTAGCCACTTTCAAATCTAAATGCAAAACTCTGTTTTGTACCTTCGATTAATTTTCTCTAACACATATTTCCTTTATTAAATTTGTGGCACTACCTTGTCTAGTTTTATTTCATATAATCTATTTTATCTATTTAAAACAGCCATATATTTTATTTCTCTTTTCATTGTCTTTTCAAATGTTCTTTTCTTGTATGTTTTGTTTTGTTTGTCTAAGCTTGCCTCGGCGACTCATCCATGCACTGCACACACTCCTGACGTTCCTTATTTACATACTGGAGATGCTCTTTGTGTTTGGTTTAATAAACCGTTGAAAACTCATTCAGTCTCTTCCTCTAAGCTGTGCTGTGATAGGGACGTGGTGTGTGGACACACTGAAGCCAATTACCTTCCTTCTGTATATCTGACAGGCAACTTTAAGATGAGACTAAATAAATGGCCACATAAGTCGGCTGGGGAATCGACGGCATTAAAGTCTGTATTTGTACTGATTGCGAGACTCTTTCCCTATTACATCTGATCGGTTGGTGTGGCAGAGGACTGTCACGGGGCTGCAGGCTTGAGTTAACTAATCAGGCTATCTTCGGCCTGTAATGGCTGTGTATGAAGCATGAGGAATTCAATTAAAATGGGCAAGTAAACATTCGCTCAGCTACAACCTGTGACATTAATCCACGGGAACACCCTGCTGAGCCCCACTTCCCTCATTCCTCTGGGATTAACTAAATCTTTCTGATGGCTAACCAAACAGGACAGACGCAAGGACACCAAGGCTTACACATATGAAACATTTCATATGCTACAGCAGTTAATCAATACTTTCTGAAACATGTTTTGGAGATGCTACAAATGACACACTGCAGAGACAACTGGCCATTGTTCTGGGAAAATAAACAACAGTGTCTGACCTCTCTCGCTGTTCTGTTGCTCGGTTATTACTTCCACTTCTTTACAGCTTTTTCTGGCTTTCAACTCTCGGGGCGATGTGTACAGAACCTGTCTATAAAGCTATGTAAACTGTAAACTGTGAAGACCAACTTTTCATTTCAGCAGTGCAGAGGTGTTGCTTTCCCGTCCTCAGGAAAAAAACATGTTGACAGTTGCTACAGAGCAATATGATTGTCTTTTTGGGAGGGGAGGCTTACATGCAGAACCAGGGCCCATTGTGTTGGGCGCATGTGTATTCTCAGAGCAGATTTTTTTTTTTTCCTTTTTCTCTGGGCCTTTTAGCAGACAGTGAAGTGAGAAGCTTCCATTATCCTTTTCAGCTGCCTCCTTAACAAGCTCTCCTGTGTGCCTCAGAGCTATCTGCAACACATCTCCACTGTTCATCCAGCAAACACTCGCTACCGACACAGTCCCCACAAACCGTCTTACCCCGCGGGTAGTACAGTCTTGAAGACCTCATCCCTGTGTCTCCAACAGAGAGAGACTTTTGAAATTCAAACAGCTGCACTGTGTATGTCTGTGGAAAAACATACTGATAGATCCTTGAGCTGTGACGCTAAATGCTTGTTGATATATGTGAAGACACGCATTGAAAGGATTTTTGCTCCCAAGTTTCTATGTTTGACATGCCTCCCGGTCAATTAAGTGATCTATTCAGTTGTGACAGCGAAATCAAAAGTCAGTCGCTGCACTGACACAGTGAAAAAGTCTTTCAAAGAAATTTTTTTTTGTGGCCTGATTCAATTAATAAAGGCTGGCAGCAGGTGGCAATGTTTATTTAGCCAGAGACACAGTATTGTGGATAAGAGCTATTGTGTCTGAGACTGATTTGCTTTATCTTTTTAATATATTATACAAATACTGTTTTCTACTTATTCCTGTTGTTCTTAAATCTGCCTTTGTCCTGTCAAATTTCCCAACTTTAGAAACAACTTTGAGCTTATTGCTTTAAAAAAGCTAATTAAAAATAATATCATTATTTTTATTTTCACTCTGACAGAAGTATTCGTCTATTTTATTATTATTGAGGTTGTAGTTTGCTGTGGTGTTGTACTGGACTGCATGATATTTAGAGTTGCCTCTTTAACACGAGGGGGGCAAAACAATAGAAACCCATTTCAACATAATGAAAACTGTCAATTATAAGCTTCATAAGGGTAGAATATGTGGCAGAACTGTTGCATTGGATTACATTAGATTGTATAGCTGTAGCTAATTAAGTGGCCAGGCAGTATACATTTTCATGTGCATAGTATGGATAACAACTTTTCTTTTTGTTACACAATGGACTTAACTCCATACATCATGCACACAGCTGGCAGATCAAATGTATACAGTATTGAAAAGTGAATAATAAACACCTTACCCAGTTGTATTATAAACTTACAGTTTATGAGCCACCTTAGACCTGGGAAACAAGAGACTAATGAAGTGATAAATATTGTGCTGGTAAATCCTAATAACCATGTGTGAGGCACGCACACACACAAAAACAGTGTTCCGTCATAAAGCAACTACTGAGCCACAAATCATTCTGTTAGCGTAGACAAACAAGCTATTTATCTATCCTAGTCCAGATCTGCTCCTGTCAGCAGAGGCAAGCCTCCAGATTAAGTCTCAAAGGAGACTTGTGAAGTCTGCGTTCTGTGAAATTTGATTTTTTTTTTCACTCTCGTGGATGTCACATTCAGTCGCTTTCATTTCAAATGACTGAAGCCACCAAATTCAAACAATATGCACAAACGATTGCACAGCTGAACATTAATAAATGATGGCCATCATTCATCTCGTTCTCAGGCGTCTAAGAGAACTGATTCATCTAATGTGAATCTGTGTTAAATATAACATTTGTGCCTAAGGGCAAAAAAAAAATCCACAATAAGTACCTATAAGATGTTTGACTTGTGGTTGCAGAAGGTCGCTCATACATTTCTGACACCTGAGAATTTCAATTTAATTTAAGTTCAGTCGTGTGAGAGATTACAGTGGGTCTGGGTGCCTGTGAGAGCTGCTGGTACATGGCGGTGGAAGAGGAATTGGCTCTCCACCTATTACTCTCAAGCCTCCATGACCAATAGCATACAGGAAGGCAAACAAGTCTGTCCACCCATGATAAATGCTCTTAGGGCAAATCTGTGGGTGACAGAAAAGCTGGTGCTATGTGCTGCCACTTGTCCTCACAAACACAGTTTATAATTTTAGGGTAATAATTTCCCCTGACACTGTGATCACATCGAATGTACTGTGAGATAAGGAAAAAAGAGGAGCGAGGTCTTGATGGAGTATATTAGCTACGTCACTTCAAATCTACATCGATTTACCGGTGCAGTCAAGAGACAATTATGCACATAATCATTAGTATCTGTACAGTATATGCAATGCTTTTACACAAAACAGATGCTCAATCAGTCAGAACTTAGAGAAAGGCTGTTATTTTAGTGATCAATTGGTCTTCAGATCTCTTTGCCTCCTTGCACTAATAATGCAGTTTGTGTGCAGCCTCGTGTCATCAGGGTGTGAGAGGAGAAACACAGGATTAACTCTATTTCACTGGTCTAATGATGGGCATGTTTTGATGGATGGCAGGGGGTGACTTTGGTTTCAGGGCTGCAGCTTTTTAATTTGTGAAGGATCATTAGCTGGAGAGGGCTCCTGCTTGTAGCTCCTGGGGGTGGGGAATCAAATAGATGCAGCACAAAGAGGTACCTCTTCATCCATCTAGTTGCTGTTGTAGCCATCACAGCTGGTTAGAAGAGGATATTATTCATGCATTACAATGGAACATGAAACACCATTGTAGACTGTAAGCTGCATGTGGTGGGTCTTGGCATGAAAACTACCCTTCTGTGTGAATTATGTGGCTTTTGAAATCTACAGGAATACCAAGAGAGCTTGAGTCAAGCACTGTATATCCTGGACTTGTCATCCAATCCCCCTCCTACACACCCAGCAATGTGTGTGGGCATGGAGTGTCAGGCCGGGGTCTCATTTACTGCCGCAGTCACTATGTGAAGTAAATTCATATATGCAAACACTGTACACAACTGATTCAGATTTGCCCACAGGGTAAAAATAGATGTTCGCAACTTGTCTACTTTCCACCACTAACATGACTACAGAGCAGAATTTGGCTCCATCATCAAGTTTATTTTCTGGTTGAAATATAATTTGACAGAGAGAATTTACCTGTAATGTTGTTTTTTGTTTTTCTTTTTAACCGGTAAGTATGTTTTCTGTGGTTTTGCAATCCATTACTCTGCCTGCCACACTGAGGCACCAACACTATCATTTCAATACAGTTCACACACACCAAGGTGCTGTTTTCTATGGTTAAGTTGGGGTTAAACAAGCATTTTCCTAATGCCTTCTGTGTTTTGAAGAACAAATGCTCAGCAGCATTTGATGTGTTGTTTTTCTTTTTATCCTCGAGCCCACTCATATCGTCAGCCCCCTTTTGATATCCCCCCAAAATCAATTGAAAGGAAACAATACAATCAAGGGCCCGAGGCAAACCGCTCATTCTATTGAACACATGTCCACATCGTGATTGCTTCAGGAGATGGAGTATAATCATTGCATACCCAACATTTTCCTGGTGTTTCTTAACGGACCATGAAAAGAAAAAAATCGAAAGGATTCAACTCTTTCAAGTGTTTAATTCAAGAACAAGAAAACCATGGAAACATACCTGATGTTCCTTTACATTAACAAAACAAATCATCTTTACTTACTCCTTATGTAACACCTTCAGCAGTCTTATCAATTTTTACTTTCAAGACAAAAATAATTTGACTAGAGATGGCGTGACTTTTAAAGTGGTGGATATGTCATCAAATCAAACTGATAAAAGTGTTTGTTTCATAAAAAAAACAATATAGTAACGACATATGCAATGGTTACAATATCACCCAACACTGACAAAAACAAAGGCTTTATAAAGGTCCTATGTTTTTCTACAAATCACGTTCTGACTAAATTTGATGAATATTTGTGCATGACTGAACTCATGTACTACAAACCTCTTTCCAGGAAAGGGCGATGAGGCAGTCAGCTAATTAGCACAAGGCATTTCTTGTTATTAATTGTAAGGGAGGTATGTGCCCGTGTCATGTAGTTTAGCCATCCTGCCGTCAGTTTAAAGGCTCTGTAATAAAACCGAGCGGGCTATTTATAGAAACAGGGCAGGTTGGTGATTTAAGGCAGCATAGTGCAGGGACCCTTGGAGAAGATTTACCACGGTTGTTTTCAAAAGGATTTTCTTTGCAGAGCGGAATGGGAGGGTTTTGCTGTGCCTGTCAAATAACCTGTTAATTGAAAACATATCAGTGCTAAAAAAGGTATTTAAATGAATGTATGGTAATCTTTTTGGCCCCAATTATCACTTCTTACAATTCGTAGAGGCTACAGAGGAAGAGAGACAGTCAAGCTTTAAAGCGAAGGTGTCTGAGCAGTTATGGCAAGGGGACTTGTTTTTAAATCAAATGGAAAACATCATATTGTTTTTCTCTGCACAAACTGATCGAAGGTTATTAATAAAAGCACAACTGTTGCTGGTGGCACAGTCAACCTCAGAGGGTTGAGGACGCATCTCATGATAAGTTAAATATGGTCAGACTTTCAACACTGCAAAC
Source organism: Chelmon rostratus (assembly GCF_017976325.1). Taxonomy (NCBI): domain Eukaryota; kingdom Metazoa; phylum Chordata; class Actinopteri; order Chaetodontiformes; family Chaetodontidae; genus Chelmon; species Chelmon rostratus. Next base: position 16,513,375 of record NC_055669.1, on the reverse strand, counting down.
CAAAAAGCTTTGTAGACATAAACAATTAACAATTTAGAGTCTTTTCAGGAATTTTTCAGTCTATGACCTATTAATTCTTATCTAATCCTATTAATTCAGTGAGGTAAATTAGATATTCATGAGGAGGAATGCTCCCCCTTGTCGATAGAACTTCCACCACTAAGTGATTATGCAAAATTCATGATTCATTAAATTGACAGCACAATTTTCATTGCTCTTTGTCTTTGCCATAAACTGCCAGTTCTTCCCTTTTAATCTCCTGAACTTATCAAGTTTATGCTGTTATCTTACATTTCTCCAGGCATCTGCATAATAAGCACATAATCTTGTCATCATTATCTTAATTACGGTTAACAGTATGATCATCTCCACCTGGAAAACGATGGATTGTATCATGTTGGTGGATCACTTGTCACCAATGTGTAATTGCATAACTCCAACAGCACAAAATCTCACAAGACCAACAATTAACTTCTGGTTGTTGATTAAATATCCAAAACAAGGTATTTTTCTTGCTGAATTTCTTCATGACTCCCACTTCTCAAGCATGTTTTTTCACATGTGTATTATTTCTCTGGACGGCAACTGGTGCAGATTATTTGCGTAGTTAGAGAGAAATGTTGTTGCCCTGTCAGACAGGCCGACACCATATCAGAGGATCACTGCACAGTCAACCATTCTTTTGGTTAACTGTACTAAGGAGCATGCAAAATGCATTGAATGCTGTTGCTTACAGATCTCACCTCACTCGCTTGGCTGCACGTTGACTTGTGACATGAATGACTCACCAGTGCTCGACCGATACCAGACAGTTGGCAGAACTCACTCGCAGCAAACTAAAAATGGAGAAACCGCTGACCTGTTTGACGTGCCACAAACAGCTGCCAGAGTGTGACTGGCAAATGCAATCAGTGGATGAAATATGAGAGGAAATTAAGCTGGTATCCCTCATGGTTTTTGAAGTAACACTTTATTAAAGGTCCATTGTGTAGGATTTAGTGACATCTAGCGTTGAGGTTGCACACTGCAAAAGACTGAATACCCTTTACCTCACCCTCCACTAAGGTGGTCTTGAATGCGAAAAAACACGAAAGGCTCTCGAGAGAGAGAGACAGCGTTTGGCTTGTCTGCTGTAGGAACTGTAGAAACACAGTGGTGCAACATAGTAGACTCCATGGAAGAGGACCTGCTCCCTCTGTACACATAAAGGGGGCTCATTCTGAGGTAATGAAAACACAACAATTCTTATTTTTAGGTGATTAGACACTGATGAAAACATACTAATGAATATTATATTTTATGTCTGTCAATAGAGCCCCGTAAATCCGACACCGTGGACCTTTGAGGAGCAATCTAGCAACCAACCTTTGAGTTTCAACACATTCACTTCACATATATTGAAAAAGAGAGCACTCAACCACAACTGCAAGTAACTACAGTCGAATGCATGCTCTTGATGTCATTTCAAATTATAACCCCCCAACGTGAGTTACATATGTTGCTGCAGTTCTCTGAATGTTGGATGACAGCCACAGAGAATACGTAATACCTGGATTTCTGCCATCTGTAGCAGTCAGGAAGAATAAAACAGAACTCTCCGCACCACCGTGGGTTGATTTAAGTTTTTATGCGATGGGGGACGTTGCCAAGTTTGGACTGAACGTGACTTTGCCTTGTACTTTGGAAACGTGGAATACATAGCAACATCACAGAGTTTCTTTGGTCGAGAACTAGAATTGCTTGATTTTGTCTGGAACAGGGCAAAGAAGTGCCATTGCAATGAACTATTAACTATATACTGGGACAAGAATCAATTGATGGTTTATTAAAGGGACTGTGAGTTACTCTAAAAACATAAATCTGTCTGTGGTGGAGCATCATAAAACATAAATCAGCAGATTGGTTCTGTACAGTAATGGAGAATCTTACAAACTACTTGGTTTGAACTATTAAAAATATTTGTCAGCTAATATGATTGTAAGGTTGTCCCTGTTCTGGTTTACAATGCCAAAGAAGTTTGTTAAAACATCAAAATCATCACACTAACACCAGCAATATCACATATAGTGAGCTGCAGAAGTTCTGCAGTTGGGTGAATGAAAAAACATCAGACTCAGACCCCAGTTGGGGGCAAAAAAAACAGGACACTGCTCATAATGAGTGCAATAGGTTAGGTGCAATATACTGCAGGCTGTTTATAAATTGTACTAATGCATTTTTGCTTCCTTCACTGAGCCATTTCTCTCTCTTTTGCTATTTACCTAGATATATAACAACACATAATAGTTGTAATATTTGGGCAAATTCCTTAAAAAGCTGATATGAATACTGTATTAAGCCTGGCAGTAATGGGTACATGTTTGGTAGCTAGCACTGTAAGTGAAACATAATGGCATTTGTGCACATTCACTTTTTTTAATATTTATTCTTTCACTACAAATCATTGCTAAACTCTACTCATTAATCCATTCCACCATGAATAAACACTGGGCTCAGGCACATTTCATCGTGCCACCAAGCATTAAGAAAGCCTACTATTTGAATCGTTAACACTTAAGCCTGGATATTCAACCAACCGGGTTCTGTGCAGCACTGTACGTCTCATTCAGTCTGTGTACCTGCAATAAGGCCGTCTCTCTGAAAGGCTTCATCAGAGAACTCTGTCTCACTCCGGCACCTGATGCAGAGACATTTGGCTGCTTTCGCTCACCCTTTCCTGATCGTTGCATCTCTTTGTGCTCCCTTATGGGGATGATGTTTATGTGTTATAGAAGGTTTGTGATATTGCTACCATATCATGCAGACTTTTGAAAAATACTGCATTAGGCTTCAGAACATTCTAGTAAATTGGCTCAAGATGACGCTTTACTTTCTGCCATTTCTTCTGTCGGACTTTATCTGTCTGTGTTTCTAAGAGGGACTGACATAATTTTCATGACATTCAGTGCTGTCAAGAGCAAAAAGGTCATTACAAAAGCCAACAATCTGGGATTAGTTTGAAAAGGACTCAAAAACGCTGGCTCAATTCAGACAGTAGGATGTAAAGGTCTGATGCAAATCCACTTGATATAGAAGATTACATTTTATGTAAATCAACAAGAATCAGTTGATAATCTGTAATAAATCCTCTGTAGAGCGCTGCAGCTGCCAAATATAATTTTGCCTTATTTTTCATTGCATATAAGCAATACTGTCTCTTCATATCACAAGCAAACAAAAGGAGGAGAAGAAATGTTTAAATCAGGGATTACTGGGGCTGAAATAAAAAATGTGTTTTCTCTGTCATCAGCAACACCATCCTTGAGCTTTCACTTAATAATGAGCCCCAGAGCAGCTTCTGTATCCTGAGGTTTCATCTCAGTACAACTGCGATAATTTGGCCTTTGCATAGTTAATCAACACGCATAAATTGAATACATATCAGTACATACCTATGCAAACATACTCAGGAAAATACTATGGAAGGCACTACTGTTATTTAAACCTCATTACAGTCATTATTTCAGCAGCACCAGTGAAATTGTTTTTTGAGCCCTTCCTAATTATGAGGCTGGTCTCGTCTTGTCTTGCCGATTCTCTCAGCATTCATGATTGAAGGTTCAGCAAAGAATGGAAGCAAATTTTCTGATACAACCTAATATGGCGCATCCATTTGTTCCCTTGTATTGAGGGAGAGCGGTGGTTTAATCAGTTCTGGTGTAATTAAACGTCGAAATTTAACATTTAGAGTCATGCAAGAAAAAGGAGAATTTCATTTGTTTTTCTTTTAGCTAGAACGAGAATGAGAGGAGGTTTGAGGCGTGTCTACAGAAAAGTAAAAGTCCTGCTTCACTGGAGCAGAAATCTTAAGCCAGGAAGGTCTTTTGCCTTCAATCTTTGCTGCAGACACACAGTTCAGGCATTTTCCACTGTGCCACACTCACTGATTGAAATGTACAGCTTCAAACAAGTAATTTAACGAAAAATGACAATGTAATACTAATACATAGGCATTAGGAAAAAGTGATCACATTGACACGTCTTTACCTGAGGTCTACTAATGTGGAGCTGAAAAGTCATGCAATGTTTCCATTGAGTTTGTGTTTTGGCTTAATAAATATAACACGCTCTACAACTATAAGAACAGGTTCAAGTGAATCAGAGAAATTGAAATATAAAAGGACAGCAAGATTTTAATTCTGAAAATGATTTTTTATGACAACAGCAGTGCAGGAATAACAGCCAAGACTTGCTGAATGAGTTCATAAAATAATTATTTAACTGACTGTAAATTAATTCACAACAATTTTGATTATCTGTTAATTGTTACAGATTTTGTTGTCCACTAGAACAGCAGAACAAGGTGCAAACAAAACAAGCATATTTACACCTCCTGTGGGCATGGACTAACATCAGCATTCAGTTATCCAATAGTCACTCTCCTTTTAGCTCTGCTTTGGTCTCAGTCATTTCCTAAGGGGAATATCAGGCTCTTCAGTAGTTAGATGCTAGACTACTTTCATCAACTAGTCTGTAATTTTCTGTCAGTCTCTGTTTTATATCATTTTGAATTGAGATGTTAAGATGGCAAATTTCACTACTTTAGATAATTTTAAAGACTAAATGTTGATTATTTTCAAATTACCTGATGAATCGGATGAATTAATGATACAAAATAATTGCTAAATGCATCCATACAGTTTTCTGTTCCTGTGAATAGCTAAATGCATAAAAGATGACCTGATTTCAAAAACTGACAAAATTACCTAGCCCATTTCGCCGGCTAGGTACCAGTATTTCGGGGCTACTGAAGTTATGGGTTTACTAAGCCTACTCAAACTGCTAACACAATCCTTACAGATGAAGTAGACACACAAAAGGCGTACTATGAATAACCAGAACACAACAGATTTTGACAAAGAAGACTACAGCTAGAAGTGTGTATTATAGGTTCTCTACTGCTTTTTGTAATGTTTATATTGCACATATGACCGACTCGGGCACAATGCCGGGAGGGAGGGAGCAAGCGAGAGAGCATGTATGAGGCAGAGGCATGGTACTGACACCATATTAAACAGCCCCGGGGCTATCAAAGGCTGTCGTATTGATAAGAGCCGACATTACTTGTTCTTTTATCAGCACTTTTTAAATGTTTCGGTGTAATTGATTATCTCGCTACAGCATCTCCTACTCCCTAAGCACCCCCCAATCTCACTCGTTACTGTAAGTACAATAAAACCATTACTGTAAGTGCAATAAAACCTTTGCAAGTAGAAAGCCAACATTTTATCAACATGCCTGCTGCTAAATGCGTAGAAAAAACGTATTCTAATCTGCTATGTCTGCAGTCTCTCATCCACACAAGCATAGTGTGCTAGCTCGGCTAATGGCGATTTGTTAGAAACAAGCTAAAATAAAAACTGTCTGTATGAAGTCCACTAGCTTAGTTTGCAAATCCCTGGAAACCTCCTTTCACCCTTGACCAGCGGTACCTGCAGGCAGGTTGGTTGTACTGTATGTTTTTGTACACGTTTGAGCCACCAAAAATGTACTTTGGCCACCAAATTTTGGGGCTTGGTGACCTGTGGGGCCAGTACTTAAAAAATCCCTAAAATCTACTTATTTTCTGGGTCGAGGAGTGCTGAATCATATGCTGTGTATAAGGAAGTCTCTAAACTGTTGAACTGAAGTCTGTTGATCAGGTGTTTGAGTTAAATTATGCCAAGGGAAAAAATATCAGTGAGGAGGAGGATGACTAAATGCACCTTCCAGGGTAATGAAGCTGATACACAAATACAGGTCTTGACATGCAAATGAAGATGATCATGAACATTCTGTATGATAATAAATTGGTATTTTTCAGTGTGCCGTCATGCTTCTCCACCTTTTTTAGAAGCAAACAAAATATCCCTCTCACTCTACAGTCTACAACATGTCGGCCTGAAGCTCCATCTTCATTCCTGTGCTGCGCTGTCACATGTAATGAAATAATTGCTGTCCAGTGTCGTCATTTATATTTGTTTCTTATTAACTCTCTCTTTACTGCACTGATGAGAAATGAATCATTTAGTGGGATGGGGTATGGTTAAGCTTGGGTAGCATTCAAATCTATTGGTGCCAAAACTGGTCGTTTGATACTGGTTCCTTAACTTTACTTTTTTGATCCCTGTAAAAAAAAAAATCAGATATCAAATATTGTCCTACAAAAAGAAAATCATAATATTTGTAGAACTCATCAGTTTTCCTTTCTTTTGAATTTTAAGCACTGAAAAGGGTTTAAACAAAATAAAAAACATCTACTTTACAAAGCACTCAGCAGTTCCCCTCTATCTGATTTTGGCTGTTTTGAGCAGTTTTCTCCAAATAAAACAGCGTTAACGAAAGAGCACATTTGAATCTCTGACAGCAATGTGTTGAATTTCCACAAGGCAGATTCAGAAATTCAGAGTAGTTTTAACAGTGCAAAACTACACTGCAAAAATCAGGAGCACATAGAACTGTCTCCAAACTAGTTGCAAACTAGCAGCAGTCCAGAGCCCTGATCCTTCATTTTATACAGGAAAAACTCTCTGCTGTAATATTGTTTTCTTTAGCCCGAGGACAGTGGAGTATTAGTTACTACACTAGCATTCACTGCCGAATGCAACACAAAGCAACAAAGTGATTTTGCAATGTCACAACAACGTGCGGCTGTAAAAAGACAGAGAAGGCGGCCTAACAGTACCTGGATTTTCTCGTATTTCGGGTGCATTTTAGGGTTAGAACGGAAAGTCCTGCCATGCCATACATAAACATGTAAAGCTTATCGGGATGCAAATTCATACAAACACTGGCAAAGCCTTCAAAGTCAGCCTCGTGTAACACCAAAGGAGCAGTTCCACATTGCATAAAAGATTAGAGCCTTGTTTTTCCAGGATGTTCATGGTCACAATAATGACTGAGCTGTCACAGTGAGGTTCAATTGAGACTTATTATAAGTCAGTGAGCCCCTGAGTTAAAATTTCTCAAGCATTAAATGATCACTGAATGAAACCATTCGCTCTGAAAATACCTTTCCCTACTTTGAATTTCAACTTTGACTTCCAGTATTACTGGTGGTAAAATACATCTTATGAGCATATTCTACTAAAAGATAGAAATGTTGCTGTACAGCCACACTTTAACCTTAAAAACATGAACTCTTCAGCCAAGGGGTAACATTTCTATTTAACATACTGTCTGTTTAAAAGCTGCATTCCTCAAAGAGACTTTCAGCAAAGGGCCCATCATACATGCATCCATATAGAGGCTCTGGTTAAGGTCCAGTAGCAGGTTCAGGGTCAGGATGACAGTTTCTGCTTAAAATGAGCAGATCTCGCTACTGTAGACAGACGTCAGTAAAGCATGAAATGAGCCATCCCTACGGAGGCGTCTCTACTGCAGCGTGTACAGCAGGTACCTCTATTTCACACTGCACAACACCAACCTGCTTACAGTGGCTCCAGAGAGATGGTGCAGCTCATCTGCACTAACCTGCACCTATCAACAAAGCTGCTGATCTGCTGTTCATTATTACCAAAACAACAATAATCATATTCCTAAGGTTGGTGTTTGATAGAATCCATCATCAAATCCACTCATTGAATCGTTTTTAAGAGCAAATTTGGTTTAGCTTTCAACACTTTACACTAAAACTCAACGATTTGTAATCACCTTGTAAGTACAGTTTGTATCAACATAATGAGGAAATGTGGTTAATTAATATACGTGGGAAATCGCAAAAATGTTAATAGTGAACATATGTTTACTGACAGTGTAATTCATTTGTTTTTCCGCCATGCACTGTCCACTCGTACTGACTACAGCATTATTCAGCTTTTTTCAAGCTTATGTCTAGGCACTAACAGCACTTGGTTAGAAGATCGTGGTCTGTTTTGATAGCAATCACGATCTTTCCCTAACCTGAACCAAAGAGCTATCTAATCTACACACTCCAATTTTGCCTCCGTTAACACATCAAATCCAGGTGCGCAGTCGTGACGATGGCTGCAAAGAGGACTGCAAAAAGACTAACCCGGGGAGTAAAACGGCTCAGTAAATCCTGTCATTTCCCTAAAGCAAAGCCACCAAAACAAGTCCCTCAAGTCATAATGAGGAGGAAAAATGTGATGGGAAACAACTGCGAAGCTACTGTGTAAGTGGGGAACATGGGCCAGCTGCTCACTAGATCAGCTTCAGCAGGGGTATCGCACTCCATCACCACCGCATCAGTGAACACATCACATAGATGGAGAGAGGCTGCATCAATCAAACACCACGCCACAGGGAACTCAAGCTTTCAGCCCCTTGGGGAAAAGTTTGGAGGCAGTGTCGAAATGCAACAAAATATCATCAATGAGCCTTGAGTTAGAACACATTTTAAGTGTAAAAAAATATCTACAGACGCCTGACTGATACCGATGGGTGCACTTCTGTCCCCGCTTAAACAACTAAACAGAATCTAAAGGAGAACAACTAAATACCTAGAGATGATGGGAATCAAAAGGAAGAGAGGATGGGAGAAGCTATAGAATAAGCAGGTCCTGGTTAATTTCTATTAAGCTTCAGTGCACTGTTGATTGTTTCTGTGGATCAATAACAGCAACAAATGGCAAACTCATTCTGATAAGCTGATATAACAGATACAGCTGCCTGGCCTTTCAGCATTAAGCATACCAAGTTAGGGTCAGCTGATGCGACAGGATGTTGAAATCTTTAACATTTGAGCACAGTATCAAATTAAGATGAAAGCACACTACAAAAAATATAAATGAACTTGAAGCATCACAAAATCGGGTTACAAAACACAACAGTGTAGGCCACTTGGATCTAGTTGTGAATTGTGTGTGTCGCACTCGATACACTGCACAATACTCTTGTGAAAATAAATACAAAACGTGACTGTTTTTTGCCATACTGTGCTAAAATGCAGCTTGAGAGGGAAGCAGCTGACAGCAGAGACTGTGTGTGCACTGATTTGGGAAAGAAGACACATTAAAGAAGAGTATAGGGCTACATGCCAAATGTGGAGGATAGAACGGTTAAGGAGACGTGAGCTGCATGTGTTGTTTGTTCTGCAGAGAGCTTGAGGTAAATTATGAAGCCAAAAACAATTAAGTCCAATCGATCCAGCATGTGACACCGTGCCTTTTTCTGATGTTCGTACCGCTGCAGAGCATCCTCTTACTCCTAACTGTTGCCCACCGTTCTCCTTCTTAGTGTTGTCTCACAGTGCAAACACAAATCAAACATGTTTGAAAATCTCAAAAAGTCTGAAGGGGCTCAAAAAGTAGATCAGACTTCCTCTCTGGTCGAGCTTAAAGAGCCGTTCCAGTGTGATTTCAGATTTTACTTTGACGTAGTTCATGTATTATTTTTCTGACTGTCTTTGATATTAAAAGTTGAACTGATATTTGAATTTGCCTCACTTTCTGTGTGAGGAAATAAAAAGCATAATGATGCTACAGCATTTTTTTCTGTATTTTTTCAAAAGAGGATGAAACTGTGTTTGGACATATTTGTGGAACAATTGCCTATGTGGGGGCCTCTGAGGTGTTTCCCTTGACAGCTGTTGACTGACAACTGTGAGCAAGAGTTTGTAACAGATGCTCTGTCAGCTTCTGTGGTGTGCTATTGACTGCAGCCTGTGATAATATATCTACTGTGGAAGTTTTGCTCCTATTTTGTACTGTTAGCCATTTAAGCTCTGTCCCTTTACAACATTCAATATCTGGAAGGAAAGGAGAAGGGTCCAGCAAGCAGTAAGATTTCTTTCATGGATCCAGTTGTGGCGATTGGCAAAAGACCAGACTGTCGACCCTGAGCCAGGTAACTGCCTGTGTGGCAGTTTTGTTTAGTAGGACTGGGAAATTAATGAAATTTTATGTTCAATTACGATTTTGGTTTTCACTGTTTATGAAAACAAGATAATCAAGATCAAATGATTATTGTGCTGCACTCCATTTCGCAATGATGCTTTTGTTTTGTCTTGTGCTATAAATCAAATGCACCCTTTTCTTTCACAGCAGTGCGCTTTCGCCCCTCCCTAAAAGCCCAAACTCACCTCAGCCAGGCTGCGGCACGTTTAGTTCAGTTACCTCAGCTGTTGGATAGGAAGATATCACATCCTGCGCAGGTGCACACAGCTAGTGCACGTACATACAGACTCATGCACAGCGAACAAATGTCGGGAGAGCAGGCAGAGATGCTTGTTACCCACTGTGGCAGTCCCAAAACCTAAGTCAGACAAGAGCCTAAGCATATGAAAGCTTACAGCGCATGTATCAGCTCTCTGCAGTGATGACTGTGTGAACAACGTGGCCAGAGCTGAGAGTGCGTCGCCGGTCGCCAAGCATGTTCAATAGCGAACGAGTGAGAGAAAACTCAGAGGAATCACACAGATCGAACTGGATAAAAGGACACGGTGAAGCCGGCGATGCCACTGTAGCAGTATATTACTTTGTTCAATCTATGTTCAATCTTTTTTTTATGTGAAGCACTTGATGCATGTGATTTCATCATTGCAAAGCAATTGAGCTGCCATTGTTGTATGAAAGGTGCTATACAAATAGTTTATTATTATTGTTATTATTATTATTATTTACAGTTCAAGGAAATCCATTGATAGACAGAGTTTTTAAGAAGTTCAATAAATGCATGATGTTTCCATAGTCAGTGAGTGACTATGTTTAATAACTATGATCTCAGGATTGACCAAAATAACTGTGATTGGGATTTTTGGAATAATGTGTTATGTGCTATCTATGTTTTAGTGATCCTAATTCTGCCCAAATTAGTACATAAGCAAAAACAAACAACAAGGATATACATACACATACCTGACAGAGAGAGAGAGAGAGACCGACAGAGAGAGAGAGTAAGAGTGAGAGATTTTTATTTCAGTTTGACTTGAATTGTTACGTAATATACCTCAAATGTGACAATATTTCTTATTTTGACATACCCCTCGATCTTATTGTTGTTGCTTCCAACATGCATAAACATCTACAGAATATTTAAATTTAGTCAGTAAAGTCATGCACCGCTGTGAGCAAGAAGGAGAAAACCGTCATTTCTGTGGTTCATCAGGACCCACCTTCTGTCAATACATAGGACAAGTAGCAAAATGATAAGTAGAGCCCACTCAGAATAAGATTCCAGTTGCTTCATATTCAGTACAAAGGTAGTCAGCTGGGACCTATTACTGCATGAGTACCATTTACCAAATCAAGACATATTGTGTTTTTGTCAGTTATGTATCTTAATAAGCTACATAAAAAGCATCAAATACAGCATAATGCCATTCAAGCAGACTGTGGGAATATATGTAGGAGTGTGATGTCTCTGAGCACAGAGATTTTGTCGAAGCCAGTTGAATAATAACGGCAATTCACCAAGATAGTCTGCTGTTATACTGTTCCGAAGGAAAATTCCTAATGTTTCTCACAAGATACACACGAAATGCTCTCTAAGCAGGCCTGAGTTCACACTATTGAACTGGGCTCAAATTTAACCAACTTGAAACATCAAAGGATTTATGGCATACATCCCTTACCCCCTGTCATTCATGCATGTGCACGCACACACGAACATCAACACAGCCTCATAAAATAATTAAAGGAGATAATGACAGCACAGGCCTGAATGCTAAATTACTTCCCTCTTTTATTTTGCTAAGACCAGCTGAGCATCTTTTTAACTCCTGGTGAGAGAAAAAGTGAAGGTTCAAATCTCTCTGATGCAGACTTAAAAGGCAGGTTGGATTTTAATATAAATGCTCAGGACGCGACATGTTTCGCGGTGTGTGTGTATGTGTGTGTGTGTGTGTGTGTGTGTGTGTGTGTGTTTCTATCCTGCGTGCTTGTGCGTGTGGGAGGCGGCGTTGTATATTTGTGTGTGTCTGTGTACAAATGAGTGGGCGGATGAGTGCATGCATGGGAATGTGTTTCTGCCTGTCAGTGTGAGTCTGTGTGTATACACAAACATTTATTTGCTTTTCCAGGTCCTGTCTTGAATGTGCACCGGCAGAATTTGACCTTTCAACATCGTCCAAAGCACCAAACAGGCAAAACATCATGAAAGCTGTGACACAGATCAATTCTTTCATTTGCCCTATTATGCTCCCCTGGGTTTTCTGCCTGGCCCTTTCCTCTCTGGCCGAAAACAGAATTAATTGACCTCCTGCACTACAAAACTTCTCTGCTGAAAACTTTACCCTATCATCAAAAGTATAATGAAGTGACTGATAATTAATTAATGGGGCCCTTCCCTGTGTTAATACTACAGGCCTCAGCCGGGTAGATAATACTCATATCTGTACCTGTATTAGGAAGCCACGCGTCAGTGCTTGCGATAATGTCCAGAGGAAATGGTAGGTGACTGTCTGGGAGAAGCACAACACGCCTGATGTAAATAAAACACAAGAAGGAGAGTTCTGCAACCCTCCTCCCCTCTACATTCCTGCACTCCCACACCAGAATGGCATCTAGTCATCAGGTTATTCGTATGGAATGTAAAGAGTGCTAAATAGAAAATATGAACAGATTTGTCAGATTCTTTAGTCAAAAAAGAGATTTATTGTCAGTTAAGGTAGTTGGCAACAACGTTTGTGAACTGGATTTTGTTACTGTGTTCTTCCATCAATGAAAACTGTTGGTTCTGATTAAGTAATTGCACACTGATCAATTGCTGTGATTGCTTAGGGATGTGTGGACAAGATTTTTTTATGTATGTGTGTGACGCTAAGCTCTAGCTTGGTTCCAGACCTCTTAATTTCTGCCTATATTTCAGGTTTTTTTCAGTGATTTTCTGGTGTTGTGCTCACCAGTGATCACTTTTCTAAAGATAAACAACTGAGCCAATCAGAGCTTTGTAGGCGCGTTGGGCTGCAGTCAATTGAACTGCTGTGGCAACGTCTCATAAAGTGGGGCCAGTCAGTAAACCAGCAAATGCTGTGCCTTGTGTGCCTCACGTGATGAATTACAGGAAATTACACTGACTCCTTTGATTCTGAGTTAAGCATTTGAAAAATGGTGGACGCAGAGACTAACAATACAGTGGAAAAGCGCATGATTACAGGCTTTACCTGAAAAACATAACAGAAAGAACTGCCTTCTGTTTTATCTCTGTATCTTCTGTTTTATGTTTTATCTCCATTTTATGACGGATCAAACTTGTATCAGGGGCACTAGCTTTATTAAGCGGTAGATTTAAAATAGCTTAGCTTTGAAACAACTTTATCAGGAGCCCAACTATATTGATCCACCAATGTACTGATGGAAGGTATTTCTGTTTGTTGAGTTTGTTTTTAAATTAACCTCTAATCTTGCGCTTGTCCATCAAAATGGTAACAAATTTGAGATTGCATCTTTAGCTGACAGTAATTGGGTGAAATTAGGTGCAAGAGTTTGGAATATGGCATGCCGTTAGTCAGAGACCGTCTAATACATGTGAGTTACATTTCCCTTTTATTCTAAGTGCATGGCTGCACCCCCAATGATAATTTATTTAATTTCACAGAGATACTATTTTCTTTGCTAAACCTGACTCTAATAACACAAAGATGTGGAAAGTGCGAGCAAAGCACACATATTTCTCTGTAAATGGCGGCAAAAACCAACTCAATAGTCTTATATACTCCCACCAAAAATGAAGCATAAGGATGGATCGATGCCGACTTAAACTTAGAACCTTTATGTTGCTTTACTGTTTATTTTGCAGGTTAGCCTGTTGAACTTGGCATTAGCATGTCGCATGGCTAATGTGGCTAGCATCTATTGTAGGGCCAAAAGCAATGTTCTAATACTGAGGGGACAGTCAAGAGAAAATGCGAACGTTAAGCCTCAGGATGCGAGTGAGTGTTTTTTCCTGTTGCTTTTTGTGGAACTTCATACTGCAACGCAAGCTCAGCTGGCTTTGTTGTTACACAAAAGCCCCTTCTGCTCCATGATCCTCGCTGGTATGTGTGTCTGTTGCTGCCGTATGTAAATGTACTTGATAGACATGCCCCGTGGTACAGTGACTGTTGTACTTATATAATATACTTCGGGTTTTCTGCCAAATAAATGCTGTTGAGATGCTTAATCCTACCTCTTGTCTAACTCTGAGAGTGAATCACATTACATTTACATCATATGTATATTTGGAGCCAATAAACACTTCCGTTTTTTCAGTCATTTTTTCTTTCTTAAGATATGTTCTCTTACACTGCCAATAGAGTGAAAAAAGTCAGCCTGATCAATAATGAAAATAATCCTTAGTTTTAGTAGCAGTAGTTTTGATATTCAGGATTTGTGATTGCTACATCACCCCTGATTTTGTGTTTTACACACAATTCATCAGTTACTTTAACTTCATCATGATGGACAGACTGATAGAGACAGCCTAGAGCATTACAGATATTATTGTTCAGCACTTGGACAATACTAATGTCCAGAAAAAGCATATTGGCTGTTACAAGTTTTCATAAAATACAAGTATCCAGCTCACTACTTGTTAACACCTGGCTTTAAACCAAGATAACAAACAAATCGTAAATGCTATTAAGTAAAATATGCTGAAATACCCCCATCAAAACATCACTGCTGAAACAGTATGGACTAAGTAGAGTGTATTCCATTTTTCCTTGGCACCTCACAGTGCCATTACTGTGTGTGGGAACTGGCTGTGGTTGTTAATAATGGCCCTGTGAAACCTGGATGCATTAATAATGAACTCAATCCACCCTTCCTCCTCCCTATCAGCTGTTAATTTAGTTAGAGAGGATAAACAAACCTCAGTCTGACTACACACATGACCTTTTAAACTTTTGGCTTGGTGTCAGCTGAGCAACTGCCACTCTGTCTCACTGAACACTGGGTGATACTTTCAGGCACCACGGAAGGTATAGCCAAGGGACACATCAAAAGATTCGACACAAGTGTTTCAATATGTTGTTTGCAGAGGCTCAGTCAATATTCCACTTGGCTCTATCTAAACTTCTCGAATGCCTCAGGCTGATTGATAGTCCCATTTTATCTACTAAAAGCAATTTGAGCCACCCCAAGTTGCACAGAAGCTGGACTCAAGGACGGTCAGGCAACCCTGGACACATAATTACAACAGATTTTCTGAGTTACCTCTCTAAATTCTGTGCACAAGTAACAGCTCTCAGTAGGGGAAATAATCCCCTCACACATTTGTCAAGACCGGCCTAATGGATCCACATGCACATGCAGGCAAATCTCTCTCAGCTGTCAATCTTGGTGTCACAAGGATAAACGTAATAAGAATACAAATGAAATGTATTACTTATTGAGTTTTTTTTATTTCCTTACGACAGGACAACAAAACTAGAACAAACCTTTTGTATTTTCTTGGTCTGCTAGACTGCAACTGATGACTTCACATTAACATTTTAAACCAAAATGTAAAGCTGCCCTCGCAGCAGTTTTGTTTTTGAGAGCAGGAAACAGCCCTGTCCTGAAGAGAGAGGTGTTGTATAAGTGGCAACAAAATTGGCTGCCACAAGAGATGCCAATATCCTCCAACCACCAGCAGAGAATAAACAAAGCAATATCATGGAGACATCTGAGAGAACGATCTAAAGAAAGGCCTCTTCTAAAGACTGGCATACTGGCTGGCATGCCTGCCCATCGTTCTCCTTTCATCTTTTAAAGAACATGTTTTTGTTTTTGAGTTGTATGATTACACGAGTATGAATCTCACTCCCTTCTGACTTAGAAGTAAAATCTATTTTGGTCATATCAAAAAGTGTCACTGAATAAAAGACAGACAGAGCTTTTAAGTTAGAGACATTTGTAGTGGAAATGTTTCCTTTAATTTCGGGACTGTGTGCCCTGACTGAATACGAGGTGAGTGAGCGTCATCGGTTCGACCGCATCATTTCCTGTTGGAGTGTCCTCATCGGCCATGACCGTCGCAGTGCTGCGCAGTGCAACAGGGTGCACCGTTTTGAGCTGAACTTCTGTTTGACACCCTGTTTTTATACATTGCTGCTGCTGGCACTGAAAGCGCTACAGCATGGATGAGAGACAGCTGATTTGTGAAGTTGAAATGAGGACTTATCTATACGACACCTCCTCATGTAGCTAGAAAACCTAAATAAGGAGGCAGCTGGCTGGAGGGAGATTGCCAGGGAGCTAGAGGTTCCTGGTAAGAAAATAATAACAACGCATTTGTTGTTAGCTATATAATGTGTCATTTCTAGTAAAGAACCATCTAAATATCACAATATAAAAGTTTGTTTTCTGTTCAACAAGTGCTCACATGTTATGTCTCCAAATGCATATTTGACAGACTCAGATTGCCTGGGTGGTCTTGTATGTTTCTTTCCATCATAACACGTCTAAAACTAATAACATATTTCTCATAATTTCACAATTTGTGTACCAGTCCATGTGCTGTCACCTACAGCACAGCTAGAAACGGATTGTCCACGCCGTGCCATTTGAATATCTGTGAAAGCTTGTCTTGTCACAATTTTATGTTGTTGAACAATCCTTGGCAACATTCTTCTTTAATCCCCCTATTTATTTATTAAATGATGCTGTAAACAGATCTACTGTCATCATTTATTAATGTGCAACAATTATAACGTCTCCTATGAAGGCATACTTTATATTGTTACAGCTGTGTTTTACAAGATTGTCTGTTTGCACACCAGCCTCCACTTACGGGTGCCCATGGGAGAAGCTGTTAACACAATACGTTAAAAACACTTAAATCTGCTTATAGTCTGTTATAAACCAGTCATTCATTGTTTATATACTGCTTATAAATGCTAAATGGGGGGAATAAAGTAAAGTGTCACCTCTACCTCCAGCACCATAAATTTTGACATCAATGCTTTCACGCAAAGTGTTCACTTTGCACATGAGCCTGAACACTCCCTCACCCCATGTCCCATGTTTCCTCCAGCCATACAGGCTTGGATCTTCAAAAAATCTTGCCTCTGCAGGAGGTCTTATTGTCTTCCAGATTTTTCTTAAGAAACTATCCCAATACAATAAGCTATTTTTGGTTTAACTGTTTTGAAAAACATTATCACCTATGGTGCCAGATTGTCTCTATATGTATGTGTGCATATCAGTGTTTCATATTTGTTTTTCCATGAGCAGGCAATGAACAAACTTTCCTTTGGAGGACAGACAGTATATGTACATTTGTCTGTCTCTGCCTGACTGTCTGTCTGTCTGTCTCTGTTTATTGTATCTCTCTTCAGCCATCCATCTATGTCAAAGCTTTGACAGCTGTAGTCAGCTATCCCGCCACTGTGTTATCATGCGTTTCTTCATTTTGTATAACAGAAAAAGTGTAACAACTTTGCACACTATTGTCTCTCACAGCAATTACCTCGGCGCCCTGCTGGGCAAACTGCTTTACAAGTCTAAACACCACACTTAAAGACTGCTGACAAAATATTTCACCACGTGAAAAACATTAAGTAAAACAATGGCTGCAGTCTGCAATATATCTGCTTTGCAACTACAGAAGCTACAGAAGTCTCAATAGGGAAAAAAATCTTTTACTATTGTTACAAAAATATAAATCATGTTAAACCTGTAGCTCTGAAGTGTAATATTCATTCATCCTTGGACTGCACACAAGTATCCTAGCAAGCATAAGGCTCAACAGCTCATTGTCAACCTACAAAAGGTGAAGCAGTCAGTCCAGTTTCCTGCCAAAAAGCCAGCAGGGAAGGAAGCCCAAAAAGCTGCATTGTGGCTTCTTACTATACTTGGAAAAACAGTTGGGTGACTGTCCAATAGATTCGACTGCTATGCAATATTATTGTGCGCCTAAGTGGTTTGCAAGTGTTTTCACGGTCTTGATGCTGCCACAGTCTCCACCTGGGGGCCGCAACAACGACAATCAACAACAGACTGACTTGGTATTAGAACCAGCTTTACGCTCTATCACATCACACAGGCTCACACATACTGGAAAAAAGTGAAAAGCTTTCAGTAGAAGGAATCTTGTAGATCGACTGCATTTATCTATCGTATCATTTATACTGTATGCCAAATGCCTCCAGAATTTCTGAAACCTTGAACTCAGGAAGCAGCGAGCAAAAATGTACTGATGAAGAATCGGCCCCACAGGAGACTTCAACTCGACTCCTATGTACCAGAGTCGGTATTTGACTGTGAAAAAGCAATTCAGCGAGTTAATATGCAATAGACTTGACTCTTTAGCCCAGCATAAATCTGTGACTGATACTGTGGAAATATTTGGTTATGCAGATAAAAGTTATGTTGATAGAAAGGCTTATGGGGAGCGAAATCCCTTTGCTCACCCATCAATAACAGCCACTCTCTCCCCTTTTGAATCATGCAACTCTCACCTTGCAGAATGTGACATGAGAGATGACAGCATTCGTATGATTACTGTATGCAGGATCCAGTTTTTACCCAGTGTTAACGTGTACAGACACCACCATATTCACATATTATTCAAGCCATCTGTCTAAAGCTGCACAATTACCAAAGTAGCCAGCAAATGCCCATGAAACATCGCCACTTGACCACAAATGCTCCTAGCTCATAAAGCACAGAGTGAACTGTGCAGGACAGGAGGTGCCTTCCTGAAATCAAAACAAAAAGCCTCCTGACACCGTCGGGTCACTGCCTCAAAGAATGTCTCGGTGCTCTGCAAAAAGAGTGAACCCTCAGGTCAGCCTGACAGAACAGATGCAACCATTACTGCGTCTGGGTGTGTCACAACCTCACATAAATATCTCCTCTGTGCTACAGCAGAAGGGAGAGTGTGTTCAGAACGCATAAACTGCAGTTACACTCAGATTTGACTGTCTTTGATGTCTCCTTACTCATGCAGACCACTCATGCAGAACACACACACACACACACACAGGCGCACACAAACACACACACAGTGGTGCTGCAATTGCTTCTGTTCCCAATGTAATCGCAAACGCTTGGTTTTGACTCTGCTTTTCTATTCCCTTTTGCCATCCACGCTATTTTAATCCTGGTCCTAATCCCACCTATAGAGGCCCAGGTAATTACATATGTTCAACACCAGTCCACACTGCAATATAGAAAGAGACTTGGAGGAAAAAAAAAAAAAGCTCCAGCGGCTCTGTGCACAGTCTGTTTATGCTTCACTATGGAACAAAGGGACAATGCAGCTGCCTCGTCATTTGCTCACTCATGTTGCTCTCT
The DNA here is from genome assembly GCF_017976325.1 of Chelmon rostratus. Taxonomy (NCBI): domain Eukaryota; kingdom Metazoa; phylum Chordata; class Actinopteri; order Chaetodontiformes; family Chaetodontidae; genus Chelmon; species Chelmon rostratus. Next base: position 16,494,197 of record NC_055669.1, on the reverse strand, counting down.
GTCTGACAATGTTCTTGGACAATGACAGTACGCAGATCCGATGAGGTGCCCTGGGATTGTTACACCCATATGGGACTGTGTGCTCTATGACTGATCTTTGATTTCTGAATACATGACAGAGGCTTTGGGCACAGTGGATTTAGCTGGATATTGATTTCTGTGACAATGCAGTTGTGTTTGCAATTTAACACCATTGGGAGTAAAAATAGAACCATTATTAATAGATTAGTAGGCTTGATAAAGGCATAGGATAGGATAAAGGCACCCTGTGTTATAGCAGTGAGCAATCCATGGGATAAAGTCAGCAAAAAAAATACATTACATTCTGAAAGACTCTGATTTGGTGCAATTTGTTTGAAATGTGAGGTACGTAAAGACCTTTATTAGGCACCCAGCTACTCCATTAATCAAGGAAGTGTGCTTTCGGTGCTTAGATCCAGCTGAGGCTGGCTGGATAGCTGATCGTCGTGGCTCTGTGATGGATTGTGTGTATACTGCGGTCCCTGAGCTAGCAGCGGTGCTCCCTGGGCCGGGCCAGCCCCGGTGGCACACGGCCATGAGAAATTAGCTGAGTGTGCCCGACATTTTTCTGCCCTGACACGAATCTGCAGATCCTCTGTGGTCAACATAGCACAGTCCTGGCTGGGAGGAGAAACATGTGGTGTGACTCATCATTTCCGACTTGTAAGGATGCTTGGAATATTAAAGCATGGGGTGGCATGTACGTCCCCATTCAGCTGCTTCTTGATATCTGCCTGCGAGAAAATACACAGCATAGCTTACACCTAATCAGTTTACAGCTGAGAAAAAAGGAAAGCCACTCTCTGAATTAAGGATGGAGAAGACGTCCATTCACCTAAGGCAGCTATAATTGATATTTTCATATTGACAATGTATCAAATTTCAATGTGACAATATGAAAGGGGCTAGCTCATGGTGATAGAATTAGTGCATGAATCTGCTGCTTCCCTCATCCTTACATAACTTCACAGCAATTTCAGCTCACTAGTTTGCTATATCAACTTGAAAGGCGATGATATGCTAATGTTGTGTTCACAAGTGGCCAAAAAAATCATTTATTGTAGGTTTAAGGTTCCTGTACCATTTTAAATGCATTCACATATTCCAAAACTTGATTTTGTTCATTCTTAATAACGTTATTGTTTCTGATCTCTATGTTGACAGGACAGAAATGGCAGAGCTGTGTCACGAGCAGGGGATGTTAGACACGCTCACGAGTTAGCGTTTCAGCGCATTCAAATTTAACATCTTTGCTTACCTCGAAGCAAAGATCGAAGTAGATAATTATAGCCCTAATCAGCCAACCATGATCAGTCAAAGAATAACCTGGTCCATAGCCTGCTTCGATTCAAAAGACCTGCATCTGCATTGCAGATAATGATTGGTACCAGCGTTGCAATAGAGAGAATGTTAGCAAAAGCAAAGCATCATCATGTCTTAGTGCATCAACACCAGTTACCTTAACTGGCTGTTTATTTTTATATAGCACCTCAGTGGACTGGTGTAAATGGTTTGGCACACAGTGCACTACATTAAGGGTCTGAAACTAGTTCCCTCTTGTCTGTTTACTGAATGAATAATCCATTCAGAATTGCTGGTGTTTAGCTATGTAATCACTTAATGGCTGTGGATGGGAAATTTCATTACAATAATTAATAACAACTTTGATTAATGAGTTATTAGAAATTCACCAACTTCAGTCACATCAGGTTAAATTGCTAATTTAGATTTAAATGAGATTCTCTGTGAATAAATTGATAATTGTGAATCATCAGCAACAGTTGGCAGGACAGGAGTTAGTGCTGGAGACAGCAGCCTTGTCACCTCTAAGCATACGGGCAATGTGCTGCATTCTCACCAAAAACAGCAGGGCAAATTACAAACACTAATCAAGAGCACACTTTTAACATGCTGTAGATGAAGGCGACCTGCTTTGGGCAAAGACTGTTTGATTTGGGCAATGTTATGGCTGTTTAAATATCACATGCCATTTTGTATTCACCATTCGTACAACCCTAAAAAGAGACAAAAAAATGGTAGGCGGAGGGGGGAAGAGCAGGGAATTTGCTTGCAACGCCTTGGTGCTTGACGTTTGCTGAATCAATGAGATAAACATAAGGGCTCTGAATGTCAGAGTTTACATCTACAAGATTGAAGACTTAAATTTGGTCACTGGCGACTGCTCTTAGGGAATATTCCATTTAAAAAGGTCAGCCTCAACCCTCCTCATACTGAATAACTAAATGTCTGGGTCCCTGTGTGGCTCCGCCATTCTTATCAAAAGCATGCCATTGTTTTAAATGCCTTTGCCTTTGTTTAATAAAACCACCCATTTCTGGAAACCACAGAAAGTTGCTCTATCAACATAAATACCTGTACCTATACTGCAAGTCTTTCATTTTTAACATCTGAATGTACAACCATAATTCCAAAAAGTCGCAAAGAACGTGACTTGACATCGTCTTGCTGGAACCAGGGAAGTCCCTGAAAAAGACACCTTTGCAGACGTGCAAGATACCCATGCCATGAGCACTAACACTCGCCCATACCATCACAGAGTTGACAGCATTTCTGAACAAGTGATGAGGAGTTCTGGATTCCAAATTCTGAATGAGTGTATATTTACAAAAAACAAAGTTTATCAGTTTGAACATTAAATATCTTGTCTTTATATTGTATTCAATTGAACATAGCTCGAAAAGGATTGGATCACTGCATTCTGTTTTTATCTATATTTTACACAGGAATCGCAGTTGTAGAATCTTAACACAAGCCTTTTGATTTAAAAATTCATTCTTCAATTCAGTCTTCATTGATAAGTACAATGGTTTCTATCAATGACGACCTCAGTTGGCCATCACATGTGTGAGGTGGTATTAGAAGTCAACAATTAATTTTCTACCTAGTGAACCCTGTAGTTCAATCACACCTAAACAAAGAAGATTAGCTAAACACTTGGCACTGATGTTTGCTTATTCATACGAGTGACTGCCAGGGTCCGTGCCGAGGTCTGATGGTGGGACTGCAGCTTGATAAGGAAACCTGGTTGCCTTATGGATGGGTCTCTGGCTGGGATTAGATTTACAACAGAAGACCAGGTGGCAGTGCAGTAGGAGGCTCTTGGCAGGAGGTGGTTTTGTGAGACTGGAGGGGAGGAGAATGTTATCCTGCTGGCTGAGGGAGCTATTTCTCACCCCCTGGTACAAGCCGAGCACCCTTCTGCCAGAACACGCCTGTGGCATGTGGGACTTTCACCAAGTCTGGAAGGGAGAGGCTGAACTTAATAATTATGCAGATCGGTACTGTGTATTGGTACTGTATTTTGGAGTTTAGGATTTTATGTTATATTTTTCAAATGGCCATGATCTTATTGATATTTCTCAAAATAATGTTTCCTAAAAATATTTACCCCCCCGTCTCTACATAAGAGTTTATCGATCTGCACACAGGTCTGCTAAACAGGTACGTGTTCCAGGGTAAAAAACCCTCTGCTGCACAGCATGTGACAGATGCAGCAATTGTTTGGAGTGCATAATAAGAAGTACTCAGCACTTAGCATGAACAGCAATAACCACCATGTCTAAACAGAGCAGACAAAGAAAAAACAAAACAAAAGGAAAAATGCATCACATTACTGGTGATACCAATTTACTTGATATGCAGTGGAAAAACACCAGAGCAGTGAAAGCAGAGTATGAAAGATCTTACAGACTACACTTAAACATGCAGTATTGAAATGTACAGTATATTTTTAGAATGAGAACACAATTTATATACTTGTGCTATTATCACATGCAATGTTGTTCACAGCGATGTTTTGGTGTCAGGCCAGGCGCTGCCTTCATGTGCCAAACATGTCGGAGAATGTGCCTTCACATTCACAGGAGACAAGAACATGGCATTTTTCACATTGGCTCTGGTTTGCAGACGAGAGAGGAAATTGGTCTGGTAAATGAGATTGGGTGTGGGCTGTGGGTGAAGGATGTAGGAGGCATGAGTTTGATTGAAATCCTCTTTAAAAGGAATGGAGGAAAGGTAGTCTGCGACAAGCCTGAATGAGGATGGACCTAACCTGGCAAATTAGGAGGAGCAGCAGTCTAAGTGAGCATTGCCCCTGCTCAGACACTGGCTCAAGCAGAAATGCCTCTGATAATAAATAAAACAACAACAACATAGGTCTCAAATGAGATGCATACCAATGAGTAATACTGCATAACAATCTGCAGCTAAGCTCTATCTGCCTGCAACTCTTTTTGTTCCCTCCTTTTTTCTTCTAGAGACAACCACATAAACTTATTTCTCTGATTTCAAAGCTAGTGGAGATTTTTCTTTTTTAGATTCCCTCTGAGATTTTATACAGCAGTCAGAAGTCTATCCAAACCGATGTGAAGCACTCTTAACCCTTCCATGTGTGGTATGTCCTGAAAATCCCCAGTTTGAATCACTAGCACAACTGTTGTTCCCAAACTTCATATGGGCAGATTCCCATGGATCTAGCTAATCTTGCCACAAGATCCATTCCTCTGGTTCGGCTAATTTCATCATTTTTCCTAACTGTTTTAATAATTCATGTGTAAGAGAACAGAAGATGATCTAACAGATGAAATCAACTGTTATGAGACTGTATTCACAGCAGCATCTACAATGACAACATGGCAATTAGATTGCTCGGAAATAAGACTTACTGTTCTCAATAACTATGGCTGTGCAGTCACAGAATGCTACAGTGTTTTTTAACACACAGGCCAACTAAAATACAGAAAATAAACTTGTGGTGAAATATCACTTGCCAACAGCTTCCAATCAGTTGTGCCAACAGAGGACAATTATCAGACCCATAATGAGTTCATTAGGATAATGAAAGAGCCACAGCTGATTTTCCATTCTGCATCTTAAACCCTTGTATTAGGTTCTCCACTTGCAATTTAGATTAGCAAACCCAAACACAGATTCAAAAATGCATTGAGCAGATAAGACACTTCTGTTGCAGAACACACAGAGGTTACAAAACATTTGCATCCAAAGTGAATGCTGTTGAGAAGTTAGAGGAACGTAAAAGAGCTGAGCTAGATGAGCTAGACGGCAAAGTCTATTTAGAAAGTGACACATTTTATAGTGCTGGCTCTGTAACCAAGGAGCTGCTTTCATGAAAATATTTCAGACTGCCTGACCAAATTTTGAATACAGTAACAAGTTGGAAATGTACAGCAGTGAGGACATTGTCCGTCGTGTTCGTTTGCCAGAGCAAACTATCCTGAGCCACATTCAGAAGCCACAGCATCTCGGCATCTCAGAGATTTCATGCTACTTAAAGTTTTTCTTCACTGAAGTTTCCCAGAAAAACGTCTGTGTACTGTAACTGTTGAATTCTTCCAGACGGCAAACAGTTTCTGCGGGAGTGAAGAGAGCGGAGCGGTTTCACACAGCTGCTCAGTCAGCTATGTTTTCTACTTTGAAAAAAGTCTTAATTTACCCAGAATTCATGGCAAATTAGATCTATTTAAGATAGTGAAGGACTAAACAGCATTGTGCTACAGCTGAATTTAGTCCTCTCTGAATCTGAAGTCTGACCATTAGTTAGATCTAAGTCACAGTCAAAGTCTCTCTCTCTTTTAGGGGTGTTAAAAGTGACCAAAAAAACTGTGCTGGTCCATGTGTCAAGGAAGATTTCAATGTCTTGGATAAATGGGAGAAATTGTGATAAAAATATTGTCTTTGTTCATGGACGCTTGTTTTTGTTTCCAAGTGACTAATGGGGACAACAGATTTTGAAACTGGTCCAGTACTGAGCAAAGACTGCTGCAGACCAGCAGCCACAAAACAGGCTAAAACGCAATCCCTCTGTGCATTTGCACACCGTCAATTAACGTCCACTAAAAGAGCTTGTTTTTGCCACTGACAGGATAACTATCAGATTGTTATTTTAAGTGTCTGACAACAAAATGGAAAAGATCTCTACCTTTTGTTAAAGAGTAAGATCTTTTTTGGTCAAAATAAACCCATAATTCACAAGGCTAGATATGAAAATATCAGAAGAGGAAGAAAATCAGTGGTGGAAAACAGTGTGTAGAACAACAATATTTTAATCTAACTTGGGAATTATTTTCATGTGGGCCCAGGCCCATGTGAGAACAGCTGTGCCAGTGGTGCCTTTTTTCCCCACAATGGAATATTAACTTTAATTATAATTAACATTTAAGTATCTGATTTGTTTTTGTTTTTTTACAATTTGAAATTTAAGAATATGCATTCACAGCCCTACTCTCTTTGTGAAACTGGCTTCATTGCATTTGAAATCAAACAACTGATGAGGTTTAAGTGATACCTTTTAGCTTTAAATTTCCTACACAGCCACACGGGTGTTTTCGATTGCTCTGGCTGATTAGACCTCTGCTATGGTTGCAGCTGGGTGGAGCTATGCTTGTAATGACATCATGTCACAAAACTCTATGGACCTATGTAGATTATAATGCGGAAAGTTGTTCCACACTAACAGGTAGAGCAGAACTAACAGGATACAGTGAGGGAGATGTCAATGAAGCCTAGTTTGTAACCACATAATCCTGACAAGAGATCTAATCAGGCAACATTAGTGAAAGCACCTGCGTGGACGGGGGTTTAGGGACTTTAATGGGAGACCGTTTGTACCGACATCAGATGAAAATTCTAAGAAATCCAGCCCTATTTGATTACAAACCCCTAGTTTTCAAGCAGCAATTGCTTTTCCTGCATGTTTGGGATCGTCACCGTCCCGTGTCCCAGTGTATAAAAGGGCAACTAGTCTTACATTTTTCACTCAATATGGATGTAAACGCCCTTAAATAGCCTTAAAATTAAAAGTCAGCGCTTAAACCGCACAGTTATCGTTTTATTTCTAATCCAATATGCTGGAGTAAAGAAAAACAACTGAAAATGTGTCACCATGAAAATACATATGGGCCACATTGTACACAGGATGCTGGTGTGTAAGTGCTAATTACAATATGACTAAGCCAGTGATCATTTCCCACAAAAAAACAAAAAAAAAAAGAAGAGAAAATACCAAAAAACAACCTAGTTGAAAATGAGAGCCTTTGGTAAGAACCATGGTGTGAGTCCCATTTTGTTCAGTCTTTTCAAAATGTGGCTCACACACGCACAATGCCTTATGTGCCGATGGTAAACAACGTGTTGCTCTGGAACGGTAATAAAAGCATGGCAAAAACAGAATGACAATGAATCACTGATCATTCATTTGCAGCGCTTCCCATAAATTCATGATGGTGGTCATTACTCATCCTCAGATGGAAGCATGCGAATGAGGTCGACGCTCCCGTCATTAGCCTCTGTGAAATAAGCACCACCTCTCAGTGAGAAGTTTGAAACAGCACTCAGCAGCCGAACAGATAATAAAGCATGGACAAGGCTATCTGCTTTAATTGATATGCAGGCAGACAGTGATCTGCCTCCGGCATGTTAGGCCTGACTAAGCAGAGTGAGTGAGACATTGACTTGTCTGCAGAGAGCCTTCCCACGACCCGATGAAGAGAAACACATCTCCTTCGGCTCTGGGCAACGAAACTGTACTGACGTATGGAGGCTCTAATGTCTGCAAGAACGTCTTCACATGTTCTTGAATGGACCTCACAGTTGCCATATGGCATCTGCATGTAGAGTAAACAAGGGTTTGAAAAGAATTGTGACAATCGCAGTGTTATCAAGAGACTACATCTGGGGAACATGTAGCCTAAAACCAGGCATTAGGGAAAGCTAGTTCAGCTACCAAAGCAGCAGTTTCTTAATAACAATTACTGTTTTAAGTGTTCAGTGTGAAGTGTCTTCAAAAAGGAATGTTCCCCCGTGGCTGTCATACATAGCGACTCCTAATAGACTTAGTAGAGGCAGATAGGGGAGAGAGAGAGAGGCAGAGATGGAGAGGAAGATGGAGATGAAACATAGAGGGGATGAGGAAGACATGAGGACAGAGTAAGAGAGAAAAAGAGATTCCCTCGGCTTTCTGGGGTACATAAATTATCTGACTGCTGCAGCTGTTAAATGCAAAAAAGGATACTGTAAGTGCAATGCTACATTATTTTAGTAATTACTGTATTCTGAGGCAACCAACAATCACTGAAATAACTGTTCTTTTATGTGAGAAATTTTCAAAACAAAGCTATTCAAAGCATTGGCATTTACAGCCAAAGGAGCTGAGAGGGGTCTGTTTGAGCTAACACTGATATCGTTTTAAATAAAAAAAAACAGCTGGCAGAAGAGAACACATATATACACTGATATGATACACTGATACAAATAATATGCTGTTCTGTTTGTTTAACTGCAATCTTACCAAGAAATTTACATTTTCTGATCAAAACAGTCACAGCTGTGGATTGTGTCGTATTGGGCAAAGTGGGAATCAGCAGCAGGAAAGGTTTACTAATCCAGATACAGAGGCAGAGATGGGAGACAGGAAGGTACGAACTGTGCTGCAGAACAGAGACACTTTGAGATAAGCACAGTTACAGAAAATGCAAACTAGATGAGTCACCACTCCTCCTCGCACATATCAGAACAACACATTTCAGGTAAGGTCATTACAATTACAGATAACAATATAGTGCCAGAATTCAGGGCTGTGCTAACTGGGTGATTGTGTTTCACTATCTCTTGCAGGTCTGCAGTTCTGTCAGTGCCCTCCCTGTAACCCCTTCAGTTCACTTAGTGGGAGCTTTGGTCCTCGTTTATTGTGCTATTGTTGAAACCACTGCAAATCTAAAGATTGGCATGGTGGTGATACAGACGCTGTCTGATTCATGGCGCTTTCTCAATATTAGCAGGAGTGCAAGCTGAGAGAGCACATTCACAACACCTACAGTGCATTTCTGGCTCTGCTCTGCAATAACACAATGCCCACTTTCGATTGCCCTCCATTAAAATCCACAGGTGGCGTGTAGGCTTCCAATCAAACCCATTAATAAATGAGAGCCATTGTCATTTTGTATTACACCAAACTCTGAACTCAGCCCGAGTCACATGGATATCCATGACAACAGTCAATTTAACACCTTTGAAGGGTGTGACCATGAATACACACTTGGCATTTCAGTGTCCACACTGCAACGGCCCAGCACCTTAACAAAACAATACAAGCAAACACACACAGGGGTAGAAACTTTACATTCCGAAAATGTGTTCCTGGTAAGAAACATGTCCCCAGTGAAACCATTATTTTATAACCTCCAGTTCCACAGCCATAATGAGTCTCAGGGGAGAACATAGTAATAACAAGCATCTAGCTCAAAACACAAAGGAAGACAGGAAAGGCTTGTAAACTGAAACTTGTTACAGTTGTCAAATTGTGGACCGACAAGTGTAAACAGGAAACCTTATACAGCAACAGTCTGTGTTGTTATGAAACTTGCTGCAAGAAATGTATATGTATAGTCACTACACAGAGCCATCACTTCAAATAAAAAATCAAGAATGAGTGAGAAATAAAGCCTAATGCTACTTCTACTCTTCGAGACATGCAAGAACAAATGGTTTGCAAAAGGTAGTGTGTACAATGAGCAAGAGTAAAGCATTCTGCAAAGCAGGTGCCAGGATTTAGTTGTTTTTTTTTTCCTGAGCCCCAGTGATCGAGAAGTGAAAGCCGTGCATATAATTACCTCCAGTATAAAATCCAGCAAACACTACTTCGATTACTAGTGTGCAACAGAGAAATTGCATCATCCTTGAGTAGGACAGAGTGAGATAAATGTTCTTACACAAACAGACGTGCTAATTGTGTTTTCTCACTCCACAAAGTTGAAAATGAGTGATTGAAATATTAACAAATCTACCAAGAATTACAAAACTGATAATGGTGATGCTTAAAGATTGAGTAAACATTACTGAAACAGATTTTTAAAATGGAATTACCATTTAAGATGACCTTTTCTGGCGAGTGGTGCCTCTTAAAATATTCTGGGGGAAAAAAAAAACAATCTCATTGTGCTCATGCACACATATTGATTCTCTTGAGTGAAGAGTGCCACCTTCAGTATGTCGTTATGTTCCCTGAGCCGATATATTGATCAGCAGGGTAATGAGATGTCATTTTGAACAGTCAAATGTTGGTGATTCCCTGCGCCCTGCTTAAAGAGGTACTTTGGAACAAACACAAAGGGCAAAGAAAATATAGGCTATAGGGCTGAAGTTTGCATCGCACGCCATGTGAACCGCAGGAAGAGTGCTGTTGCACCTTAAGAGTCGGTTAGATGAGTCGAGTAATTGTGCTGAACGTAGAGTAATGCAATCCGTGATAACAGCATAGCAGCATGCCTCACAGTCGACTACCATGGCAACAGACTGGTCCAAGGTAGCAAGGGGCTAGATTTTATTTCAGTTCACACTGAAATGAGAAAATAGATTCCTCATGAACCGATACGTTGTGGTTTGATCTATTTCAGCAGGTAACAGTCAAAGACTTGAGTATTTAACACAAGCAGGTTATGGCCTGTGTTCAAACATGAGATGTGCTGAAAAACAGGCTTTAAACATTTATTCTTCATCCATGTGAACAGACTGGTACAGGGCTGCTACTGGCACTTTGGTCACTGCAGGACATGGGAAATCTGGATTTATTGTTTTTGTTCTTTCTTCATTTGTAGCTAACATGTTGTAAATCCTGACCTAATCAATCACAGCAATTAACTGTCTGTTAATCAGCAGTCCTAGTTCCAATAACTATTCAAATTCCAGCCTTTTACAAGTTTCACGCATTGCAGCAGATATGATGGTCTATTTAATGGTCATAGCTAGACGCAGTACACGGAGACAAGAATAATTATGATCCAGTGAATTTTCAAAGGGCAGACACTGGACTCCCTTGTCAATGCAACGACTTTCCCTTTGGCTACATCCTTTGAAATCTTGGAGTTACCAGGATGGAGAGAGATTGAACAAAATTAGGCAGGACGGGTTGTTGAATCATTAGATAATGTATTTCACAAAGACCCTGCTAAAAACTGGAATGGTAATTGACTTTACATGCTTTCATGCTTATTCAAGAGCTTTTAAGAGATAAAATGATTAGAGGAATTATTAATTAGTTGACAGAATCTGAATCAGCAACAATTTCCATAATCAGTTTGTCTATTAAATCATTTTTAACGGAGAAATGCCAAACATTCTCCAGCTTCTAAACTGCAAATATTTGTTGGTTTCTTAGCATAACCTTCGGGTTTTGAATCACTAATGGGCACAATTTTGGAAAATTTCTTACATTTTTAATAAAACAATTAGTCAATTAACTGGAAAAAATAACAGTCAGATTAGTCAATAATGAATATAATCTTAAATTTGAGCTATAGATCTTGTTTTTAGAGGAGAATGACAACACAAAGCATTGAACTGGCAGAATCCAATCATGTAATGTCAAATATCACACATATACAAAGCTGGGGTTGCTGTGTTGCTGGAAAAGAGTATTACACTTTCCCAGGATGAAAGAGGCTGAAATGAATAAATACAGTCAAACATTCAAACAGAAATTCAAATGTCAGCTCGGATGGTTACACACAGAGGAGGCTGAGGAATGCTGGAGTGGTCTGTTACTCTCATAGCACAGGTGTGACCTTCTGTGTGGCCAGTGACCGCAGGCTATCGTATCATCTAAAAGCTTTGTATCTGCAACTGCAGTGTGTTCTGCAACTGTAACAGCATATAGAAAAAAACTTTTTGTAAAGCCTATTGGTGATGGTGTCTCTATTTCTGGCCACGGCACTGTAAGATTGGATTTTCGCAAGTACTGAAGTGTTTGAGGGCCAGTGACCTACTATGTATTACTCAACATATTTCAGCTGACACTGTGAAAGGAAGCACCAATAACGCTATACAATATGTAACACACAAGCTGCCAGAATAAGTATAAAAGCACATAATACTGCCATCCATGTGTGAAGTAAAGGGATCTTCTGGATTTAGCATTAAGCACAAATTAAAGGATTTTGAACCATAATTGTATTGGTCATGGTTGTTAACGGACAAATGAAAGGGACAAATCATGACAGAGCACATTATGTACCAAGTGCAAACTGAGTGGTTTAACGATGAAAAAAAAAAAGGAGCCAGTGTTAAGCTCAGAGGCACACACCAATCTCTTTAAGATTAATTTCATTAAAGAACAGTAACTCAAGACTGCAAGCTATCTCATATCAAAGCAAAAGCACAGCAGACAAACAACTTGGAACATTTTTAGCATTAGGGTAAAATATTCTCAAAATCTTTTTGGTAAGTTAAGATATTCTGTTATTTCCATGTGCTTATTATTCATACAAGACTAGTGTGAGTGGAAACATTTTGTTTCCCACAAACAAACAGGAGTAGTGGTTCTCTCTGTAATAAACTGAGCTTGTACAATGCAGAGGGACATATTGACAGTCTGGCCTTGATATAAAGTAATCCAGTCTTGGTGAAGATAAACGAACCACCACAGCCTATTAATGTAAATGAGTTAAGGTCTGCAGCCCTATTTATGACGGTGCGACGCAGGTCACAATCAAGGTAATGACAGGTGAAATGATTTCTCGCACAGTTCTGTCTGTGTGATTAGTGGTTCGATGAACTGAAATGTAAGGAACTAAAGGAGTCGCCTGTTTTCAAGCTCTGGGCAAAATTTGGTGGGAATTAATAAACATTCTGCACATGTAGGAGGCAGAATCGATTTACTCAGAGACATATTCATTTGTGTTTCCTCATTGTGTTGCTATACTTTAATGGAAAAAGCACTCATGCGAATAGAGGGTGCAAAATGCTCACTGTGACCAAGCAAAACAAAAAAATGTAGAAGTGCCTGTTTTGCAAAAGTGAAATCACTTTCAGTACCTCTGTTGTTCTATACTATCAAGTCATGAATGTATACTAAAGTAGCTTAACCTTTGCTTACAGTACAAATGACTGTGCTTTCCACCATAACAATGCACAGCTCTACAAATAATTTCATCTGATATTGCTTAATCTGAGGTCACACAGATCACTAACTCGCCAGAGTGTCAAGAGAACTGAATGAGTCATGCACTCCTTTCTATTTGCAAATATACAGGAGGCCATGAATGGACCAATGCATTCTTCTAGTTTCAGTTTCTGATGAGGTGATCTTCCTCATGTGGAACCCTGATACTTGAGAAATTAAGCTTTTTCATTTTTGGAGCACTACATTTTGAATTCTCTCTTGACAATTGACAGACCCTCATTATGCTCAGTTTAGCGTTCCTGGATCGTGGTTACATTTTATCATGCAAAATAGGGTTGATATAGATATGGCTGACATCATTGACGTGTTTGAACTGTTTTCCACAATTACACTTTAGACATTCTTGAACTGCATTCTAACAGAATGCAAAACAACGCTGGTACCGCGTCTTCATACGTGTCTTCATACGTGCATGTAGTTCTCACAACCTTGGTAAGGCAAAAAGTGACACAGACACACTACGCTCTAGTGGATCGGCAAGTCTAGGCAACACAGGAGAAGTAACACCTGTCACAGCAACAACAGAGTAGGGGGGAACACAAAAGCTGTAATTATTTGTATTATTTTGTACTGATGATCAAAGAATAAGAAGCTTGTTTTCTTATGAGCACAATCATCTTTACATAACCAAAGCTGTCTTTTCTCGATCACTAGACAAAAATGTGCAAGACTGCCATGTAGTAATCATCACCAGACATATATGACAGATCCTGTCAGGGATTGCTGTTTTGTCACTATAAACTTACTTTTGATTACAACGGTATCAGTGCCAATAGGAATATTTAGGGGATATTAGAGCAGCCCTGTCGTTTGGTTGCGGCAGCAGTAGGCTGTAATAACTAATGTTGTTATCTGCTAATGTCAAATGTGAGTGGTGACATCTCAGGCAATCTCAGGTGGAGATTAGACTCATTAAAACACCCTGACTGGAATGCAGACGAGAGCAACCAGCCTAGGTTGGGGAATTGACAAAAAAACTGTTTTAGCCTTCCTGAGATGATGCTGAAAGTCAGTCAAACAACTGTCACATTGCAAAAATGTTCCTGCAAATGTTGGGTAGGGTAGATAAGATAAAAGGTGCCTTGCTCAAATGCATTTAACTATCGCATTTTCGAGTAATTGTTGCTGTTTTATTTTCCCATTAAATAAACTTTTAACCAGCAAGCTTGTTTGGTCAAAATCATAAGATGATTATTCAGTGAAGACAAAACAAACCATAAAAATAATTCCACTCAAGGCCTCTCATTTCTTCTGAACTGATTCACCTGTAGTCAGTGCTGTTGTGTTGTCTTGGTAGGTGGGAAAACTGGCTGCTTCATTTTTGTATTTTATTCGCCTGCCACTAAGATTTAACCATTACGCATTCGTGAAACTTGCGAGGGACTTTTGCTTTGGCTTTTGTTCCACAACTTTATCGGCACTTCTGCCCGGGGCAGTACGCCGTCAGGATGGAGGCACTGCCTTGAAGGCTTACGTCAGGGAACAAAAGTCTCCCGTAGAAATTAATGCCATAAATTACAAGCAAGATTGTATAACCTGATTAGCCGCAATCTTGCATTTATGCATTTCTCTGGGTATTTTCAGGTAGGTCATCAGTAAATCCCTCTACCCAGAGGTGGGTATTGTATACTTGCATATAATAAATTTCAGGAGGTGCTTCACTCAGACTGCACTAGCTGAACATTACTGAACTCCAAAGTAACTGCCTCGAATGGAATGGCCCAACTTTTTCCATGGCATCATAAATCTATTTTTGGATCTGGTTTAATACTTATGAACGAAGGGACGGCGGAGGAAAAAGGCCTATAGTTCATTCTGTAACCACTCTTCTACCTCTTAGAGATGCTGCTTACCACACACAGATACTCTCCCCCTCTGTGTCTTTGTCACACCCTCCTCTAAGGAATGGAGACCCGGGTGCTACAGGTAAGGTTGTAAACATTAGGAGGGGACTGGTGATTCACGGTAAGTTGAAGGACTTGTAATTTAAAAGACTGAGGACTGTGGTGATATCAGCTCTAAAACATGTCCTGGAGTAAGTGTGACGAGGGGTCCACTATTTGTTGTAAGGACACATTGAGACCGCAGGTCCAAGTGAATTGCCCTGTCTGTATTTTCACTAATGAAGTTAAGCATGTACACACTGTTGCTTGTAATTGCTTTGAATTTAGACCATATCATCATTAATGTTGACAGGTTTAACATGCATATACAAGCTGTCAGGATCACTTACAGGGCTTGTTGAACAAAATATGTCCATTTGCCCAAAGATATTTCCTTTTCACTTTCCTCACTTTTTTTTAGTATGTTGGAGTATGAGCATTTTTAATGAGGTACTTAGTGCTGACATATGCCCTAAAAAGAAATAACTCTTCACACATTTGCTTGTGCGCATCCACATCACGAACCTGCGCCACTGAGTGAGTCACTCTTCAACCCAGTAAATGGTTTAAATCCCCTTAACCGCTGTCAGAACGAGGGCAAGGAGATATTTGACTTTGTCGGCTATAAAAAATACAGAAAATGGTTGCAGATGTTTCATTTCTAAAACGCATTTCGTGGCTCTATTTGCTGTATATATTTACAAGTTATCTTACTTTCCACATCTGCCCATGCTCTCCTGTTTTCCCATCTCCCTCTGTTCCTGAGTTTATACAGAGTACGTCTGCTACACTCTGCTAAGTTCTCACAACTCATCACCTCTTGAGAAACTCATGAAACATTATTCAGTGGAGCGTCTTGTTTTCCTCCTTCCTGACACTCTCCAATGTTGTTTCCCTTCACCATGTTCACATATCAATTGTTGTTGCCGAGCAGCTGGCGGTGCAGCACGGACACATTATTCTGTTCTTCTTTATTTCTTTTTTTTTTTTTTTGACTAAAACTGATCATCTTAATGATGCGGATTTAAAGACTACTTGTTCCCACCAGCTGAATTGTGAGGATAGCTTTGTTCCATTAAGTCAGCCCACATACCCACTCAACAAAACCAAATAGCTACAGCTGGTTCATACAGTGGCTGCAGTTTGTGGATTTGGTGTTTTACTGCTGCAAATTCTATTTCTGCTGGGAACTAGCTTTGTGAAGTGTTCGCACTGTACTGTATATCCCTGTATGTGTACATAAGGCTCCATGTGGTGGTGTCAGCTGCCATGTTCCAGACTGCAGGCATGCCTCTATGTATTATGTCTGCCTATGTCTATGTACACAAGGTAAGAAGATACGTAAACAAAAGTTTGAGCTTGTGCATCGATTATACCCTGACTAATGCTGGATTTTGGCAGCAAATGCCAATATATGGGAGTACAAATTTGACAACAACAATGCATAGACTTTTCAGATAGCAGACACAGCAGGAAAAGCATGTGTGTGATGAAAATTTTAACCTGTACTTATCAATACTTTTTGAAATGGATCAAATAACCGCATGTCAAAGGGGCCAAACATATAATGAACCTATGGAGAATTATCAGCCAAACTCTACAGTTCCCGCTCTGTTGTTAGCGAAAAAGCTTTGGTACACAGACTGTACATGGCATTTAACAGCAGACAAAGTGAGTGACTAGCTGGTGAACGTTGTCGAGCATGCAGCAGCTTAAAAGCCAGGAGATTTTTCTCAGAGGATCAAATGGTTTGGTGGGGACCGAACCAGAGATAGCAGGAGAGGGGAAATCACAACTCCAAATGAATGAATGCTGCTCCATGTCTGCTTGGATGTGGAAATAGCAAATTGTTTGCTAATACATTTGCCATAATAAATCACTTATGGCAGCATTGTGTTTTCAGTTTGAACCCCTGACCCCTAGTAAAACAAAAAACTATTAATGCTGCTTTAATTATGGCTCCATTCTATGTAGGTTCCTGACACCACCTGTGTTTGACAAATCAGTATGTCCTCTGTGAGAGAGGTCTCCAGGCTTCATGAACTAACAGCTTTTTTTTTTTAACAGACCTCTACATTTGGGAAAAAGATATATGTTTGAAGGGTTTCAGCTAATCATTATAGTCATTATTACTAAAATCTGCATCACCATCTGCTGGTCTGTGATATTTCATTCTGCCAAGAACCTACTCTGCAAACAATGAAATTATGACTTAAAGTGTGTCTTACGGCACTATGTACTTTCATTTAACTTCTGCTAAATAGACAGCACCTGCGAGAAGACAACAATGCTATGGCTGTAGAAATATATCGTCTGGCTCTGGCATCAATCGGTTTATGAGCCTCTAAATGTTGGGTGGCTAAAAACATTAAAATATCCAGTGTGTAGATCCACAAGTCACATTGTGTCAGTCGGCCTCGTCTCAACTGTAGCCATGCTTCATCCCCTTGACACCTGCTGTCGCCTGGAAGATATGATGAAAGACAGCTTGCATTTTAAAGACCGAGCTTCAGCAAATTGTGATGATGAATACTGATTTTAAACACTCGGTAAGAAATGCACAGAAATGTGGCCCAGAGGGACTTGTCATGACCTGTCAAGACTTACGAATGGAGCGCTACATCCACAAGAACAGATTATGATAATCAACCTCTTGTTCACTAGCTGCAGTATATCATAGACTGAGGTGCCATTTACATACAGTGTTAGTCATAGGCTTCTCATGCAGTCTTTCAGAGCCACAGCAAGTCAATAAATACATATTGATAAAGGTCATTTTGTTGACAGCCATTCAAGCTCAAATACCACATTAAAAATATACATGTGCTGTATGAACAAGTATAATCCCCAGAAAGTTAAACTACTTAGGTGGATTACTGTTGATAGGGTGACAAAATGTCAAAATTAAAATCTGGTTAATCCCACTATTATCTTTAAATAGAAAAAGCGTTAGTCGAGGTTTCGGGATTACTATTATAGTGAGGATGGAAAGCAGCTTTTAGGAGATTTTGGGAGAAGATTTGAACTCCGATTCACTTCTGACTGCAAGGTATTTTTTGACATCACACCAAAGAGATTGTGTTAAATGTATTCTGAAGAGTAAGATCACTCTGGAAGAAATTCAAGCATGAGAATTCGGAGGGTACAGAATATCATCTCATCTAAAGACCACAATATTCTAAGAAGATAAAAACTGCCCTGGAAAAAGCTGATTTTAAAAATTGAACCTGCTTGCCCTGACCTAAGAACTGACAGGCCGCTAGAGAGCTAGCTTCTTTGATAACGTTCATGTTTTGACAAGATCAAGCGGTTGTTTTGAATTTCAACTGGAGGTACGAATTGTTCTTGAAATAGGGTCATGGTCCACATGAAAATTCTCTGTTTTTCAGGACATCGGTAACATATGCCCCATAAAATCATTAACAGGGATTACAATGGTTAATGGCATCGAAATTGCAAATTGCCATTCTCCTCTTGCCCATCCATCCATTACAATGCAAAACATTTTGAATGCTTTGTTTCCCAACTGCATCATAGGCCCAGACTTAATGGAATTCTTCCTTCATTTATTCAAGGTCAAAGCTCATCACTCCCACAGTCCTTTGCATTGTAAATCTTCCTCTCAACATGTCTGTGGGGGAAATTGAGTAATTGAAAATTTCCTGTAGTCGTCATCTAAATATCAGTATACTGCCAGTGAATAGTAATTCTGTGTTTAGAAGAGAAAACAACATGAACACATAGAAGTAGATAAAATCAACAAAATAAATACAACCTGGTATAACGGAAGCATGTCTTGATTTCGTGTCTTCTACCCAAGATTTCTAATAAACAGCCGCTGAGATGTTTTTTCCCAACTGAAGCGGGTTATGAACTCAGTTACTGCATTAGTGAGCCGGCCTCGGTGTTGACGGTTAGTTGTGTGAGATTACTATTAAATACAGCACCAAACATTCAGCTAGATGGGTTTTGCTATACTGGCACTCATCTAAGTCCTGACAAATACATTTCTGTCCGCTGAGAGCATAATGTGGCGCGGTGTGGCACTGCTTTAACCACTCCATCCAAACAACACAGCACAATGATGGATGGGTATCAACAAGGCTATTCAGATCTGATGCCAGGAATTCATGGCCAGGTGAAAGCTCACAGTTTGTTGGACCATCAAAAGTGTCCAACAAAGACAAATAAACATGCAGCAAAACCAAATTCTTTTCTACCAGCTCATTTGATGCTGCAAGCATTTCCAATCAAGCAATACAACGGCAATTAGCTTCCCATGACTGATTTGCTTCTCAAGACACTCTTGAGTGCAGCGTGGAAACAAACATGTAAATGGCAACATTCCCATCTGACAATATTTGTGATACAAATGGAAAAGAAATAAGATTGAAAAAGGAATATTAAATTAGTGTTTTATCTCCTCCTACAGCAGGGAGTTTTTGATCAACTCTGAAGATTATAGAGTCAGTCACTTAAAAACTGGCCAACTACTGGGATTTCTTTCAGGGCTGATTAAAAATTCTAGGTAGATAAGAATCGTTTTTTTGAGAGTGGAGAGACTCAATTGAGAGATAAGTAAGTTAGGTATTACTCCATCAAACCTGCACTTTAGGAGATGGGATACAGGACACAGACACAGTGAGAATAATAAAATCTCTTAAAATAAGAGTGAAAGAGAAACAAGTGATATTACAGTTCTGCTTATCCCTAGGCTGTATCCTTATTATTTTTTCCTTTTTGGCCAAATGTACAGTAGCCTTGTTTAAATAAAATAATGGCCACACCAGACGAAGCCAAGAAGAGCTTTGTCTAGTGCTTTTTGGGTCTGTATTTCACTCAAATAAAATGGGCTAATAGGGACAAAACAGCCAAACTTTTATTCCTGTACTGGGTAGCAGTAAGAGAGGAGAACACAGGCTACATGACATTCAGAGCAATGTCTAAATACATATTATTTTGAGATAAACTACACTGAAATTACAGCAAAAACACTAATATAATCATACTTTGTTGCTTTATATTTTTCATGCTGCTGATTTAACTGTAGCGCTAATATAACCCTTTAAAGTATGGCTCAGGAACTTCATCGTTTTACTCCTTCTGGGATATTTTCATTTAACCATGAAACCATCTTTAACATTAAATTCTACCTATACTTTCTGCGTAAGAGCCACTTTTTAAAAATATGCAACCACATCTCATAGTGTATATAACAATGCAGCTGAAGTATTTCCATGTGTTGCGAGCTTTATGAGGACATGTTGTCTGACGTCACCTAGATCCAGGTCTCTTGTATAACTAATATATTCCACTACCGTTAATCAACGCATGAAGCTACTGTGGGGCCAAGTTCATGTTACTGCATCTATTTCAAACCACCAACTCAGTTTAATACCCCATCATTAAATGGGCATGTATTATCAGCTATGAGCAACGTGTTTCAATGAAAGAGGCTTCATTGTTAACACAACCAACCTAAAAGTAATTCATTTAGAATTTAGTGAATTTCATTCATACTGTGTGGTGAATGAAGAATTCAGCTTGATTGGATACTTAGCCAAATGGAGTGAAGAATGAATCAAAGCACAGAGTATGGCTGCTTGGTGCATCGTAGGACCTTTTGAGAATGATCTCTAAAACAATCTTTGTAGAAGTACCGGTTTTGTTTTGACATTTGAAATGCACAACAAAAAATTACACCGCTTCCACTGACTACTGAGAAATAATTTGTCTAACACAGATGATTTCAAGCAGCACTGGTGAATATTTGAACGATCAAGAATAAAAAGGTAGGAAAATAATGACAACAGACAGCACAGTGACCCCAACCTCATAACAAAGCAATGATTGGTTAAGAACTTTTTAAGATTTGAACAAAGTTATTAAAGCATCTGTCAGATTTGCAAAAACAAATGCTTGTGTGCATGCTTAAACCATCAATTTAACCTTCGTAGAACACCTCATGATTTTTTTTTTCCTCAAGATATGAGGATACACAGCACCTAACAAAATAATTTCCCTTTTCTTGAAAGCCAAGCTGTCTTCAGTGATCACTAAGCGAGACAGCAATGGAAAAAAGGCAAATCTTTACAGCATTTCACCTCAGGACCTTACCCTTATCACAAGTTTTACGCACTATGCACATGCATCAATTACGGTGCACAATGCAACACCTACAACAAGAGCTTCTGTAAGTACTGAAAGCACTTTCGAAAAAACAACCACAATATAAATGCTGGACTATATCATAGTACCAAATGCATTAAAGCCAGGCATCTGTTTCAAATAAATTGCTCAAGCAACATCAAAACTCAGTCAAAGCTCATCTGAACATAAAACAAGCGAGAGTCTGTCGGGTCTGGCAGGAAATGGAACAGCAAACATACTGTGCAGACTTTCAGCATGTTAAGATAAGAGAGCTGTATGCATGAATACTCACTGTGGTGAAGTTCAGCGGGTAGCAATCCTCTCCTCGGAAGGTGCACTGCAGTAGCATGTCATTGATGTCATGACCTGTTCGGTTATAGAAATCAGTCATGTTGAACAGTTTGGGCTTGAAGTTCTGGAAGTTTGCCTTATCCTTTAGGGCGGCCAGAACTTCGGGCTCAGCCAAGTGCGGGTTGGCTATTTGGTAGTTATTATTGAGGAGGGCCAGCAGCTCCCCCACATGATAGAGGTCATTTCTGGTGATTTTGGAGAAGCGGAACTCATTGAGGTTACAGAATGTAACAGCTGGGAACGTGAGGTTAGTCGCCGCCACCTCGTCCAGCTTGGTGACGTGAGGGTACTCCAGGTAATATGACACTCGATCCATGCAGACCAGCAACAATAAGCTTAATGAACCAAGGAAGGAAAGAGTCCAAAGAAACCGACGGAATGTCATGTGCCCATAGGCAAATATGTGACTCATGCCATGTAGAGTGGATATGTTAGCAAAAGCTTGCAGGTTGGACGGCCTGATGCTTTCAATGCTTTCCTCTGAGCTCCCTTTCATGGTTGTAGAGTGTTGTCTCCCCAAGAACTTCAGGTTAAAGATTTTGCTTAGCAACAGCAATAGCAGAATCCAACCAGCAGTGTTGGCTTGGCACACTGCTTCTTTATTCCCACAAGAAGTGGTAATGGTCTCAATAAATAGCTACCTTAAAATGGTTGTCAGTCTCTGTAACAGTTTTCTTTTCATCACAATTCACCTTCCAGTGGTTGTCAGCTGTTCCTGTAGTCCCAGGTCCCCCCTTTTCTTTCAGGCTGCTATTTTATTATCTCCAAAGCTGTCTCTCTCACTCCCTGCTCAGCTGTCCTTTGTAGCGGCACCAAACACAATGACAGCTCCAGAAACACCCACTTCTACCAAAACGCAATGCCTCCTGATTCCTGAGTGGTGTGAAAAGGGACAAGAATACAAGGGACAAGAAAAGAGAGAAGAACAGAGAAAATAGCAGACGTAAGGATAGAGGCGAGAGATGAGTGGGAGGGGGGGGCTGCAATGAAAAGGGCTAGCGTTTGGAGAGAGGTGCTAAGCCTCAGCAGTCAATGGGACCCTTCCTCCTCTAATCGGAGAGAATGCCTCTACATCGCTGTGATAATGGGATGCAATGGTTTTGTGAATGGAGGTAATAAAGAGAGAAATGGCTCACTGGTCCCTCGCTGCCACCTTCCTTTTTCTCTCGTGTCTCTTTTGCGCTTCTCTTTTCTTCCAGAGATGAAAATGAGGGGGTCAGAGACCTCCGACCAGCCCACCACTGTGGTTGACAACCGGCGTTCACAGCTTCCACGGGTTCCACTTCCTTATTTGCACAGATCCTCAGTTAATAGGGAAGACCACCTCTTGATGCTGTATGGTCACCCCCCAACGGCAAAACCACTAAAGCCGCTTCGAGACCTCCAGCTTTTCTCCTGTTAACGTACAGATTTATATTCTGCCGTGTGGAGCCTTTCACTCTCTTTTTCGCTTCCTCTCTCTCTCTCCCACCACTCCCCCATTTCTTGCTCTCTCTCTCTCTCTCTCAGTCTCCCTCTCTCTCCCTCTTCCTCTTTAGTAGTCAGGATCCATCCCACTGCTGAATGGCTGCTTTGCCTGTGTGTCTGTGCTCACAGGGGAAGTCTCTCAATCTGGACACCACCTTCAACGTGTTATTATTCTCTAATCTGTTCCAACAGCCTCCGCCAACATGTTTGCTTGCGTACAAGAATGCTACAGGTTGCATGTTTTTTGGTACTGACATACGTAATGGAGTTCCAGAAATGTCCATATTTATAACCCTTTCATAACAATGCAAACAAGCAAAGCAGCCAAATATATGACCGAGCCACACAGTTAAATGTCTTCTTCATTATTTTATATGACTAATTAATCCTCTAATTTAAACATGTATTGTCTTCTCTTGTTGCACCATGGGTGAAATATTTTCATTTTTTGTTCCAAGCGATGGACTAATCCCAAAAACATTTTATAGTCTTGTAATGGCAGTCTTAGGATATGGTTCGCTGTGTGTGACTACATGAGATTTTCAGGCTTGGCCAGTAATGGAGTTGGTTATTTCATTGGGGTTAAAATGCCAGCACACCATTCTGGGAAACATTTCATTTCTCCTAGGACCAAACAAGATTATCACTCATTGGTTACCCTGGGATGTCTTATTATCATAACAATAGGTGAACTGCCAAGGATATGACCACAGCCCTTGAGGATTAAATCAATATTCTGCCCTAGTAACCAAGCACAGGGACCATAGCAACCATTACCCCCAACACGACAGAGGCATGCAATTCAGATAAAACTACGCAAACCGTTTCATCCGTTAACTTCGGAGAAATGCAGTGTCAAACATACAATGTCACAGCAGAGATGCAATTTAAAAAATGCTCACAGAGGGAAATGCAGCAAGATGCCTAAAGTGATGGACTATCACAGTCTTTTTACTGACAGGGAATGCTAAGACTTAAGATTGGGTCTGCCAGAACAATATCTGAGGTATTGCAATTTCCAGACTACAAGACGGCAGCCTTTTTTGGTCCTTCTACCCAAAACTAGTACAAGCAAAAATCAAAACTGAATAGAGCCACTTTCAATAACTCATAGCATCATGATGCCTTAAATATATCAGATGCTATTCCTTGTCAAAATGTCACTGACTTGATGATGAAGATGTTTGGATTTACAAGCGTTCGATGCCTGACTCAAGGCTAGCTGATCCTCTAATATACTTTCAAATGTATAAAATTGAGATGCATCCTTTGTGATCACAGTCATGACTTACATTGAATAATGTTCTAAAAGACACTTAACAGTGATGGATGATGCTGTGCCCATTTAGCATATGAGATCTTCACTGCGTTTTAATATGTCTTCACTCACAAACCGTGCCAAGTAAGTCTATGTTGCTGACAAACACTGACAAACTAAAAACCCTTCAATAAGGAGTCACATTTGAGTTGCTGCTGGAAACAGAAATCAAGTAAGTATTTAGCTGAATGGATGTGGTACTTCACAGATACTATTCTGCAATGACAACAGAGCATAAGACATATAAATCAGTGAGCATGTAAGGAATAACATGCACTGTTGTGGTGTCGGCTGAAATGATACAAGTAGTAAATAAGCCAACAGCAACAACTGCGTCTAAGCGATCATCTCCAAGTATCGGACCAGTTTGTGGAGTGTGGTAGATGTGCGCTGACTATAATCTCACTCAATGTGCCCATGATATTAAGTGTCCCATCAGAACTGACCTCATCTTTTATATGACCAAGAAAAAGAAAGACACAGAGGTGCAATCCTGTGACTGCTGTGATCATATTACATACATGACCTCACAGTAACTGAACAATGACTTAAAACCTGAATAAAAAGTAGATCAATACCAGAGTATAGTCATTTTTTGCCATCATTGTTGCTGCGTTTGACATTCAATTTCCACACGCAGTAATAGAATGCAAATACTCGTGACACTGCAGCTATTTGCAGTCTCTGTACATTCGGGTAACGATGTCCTGTGTAAAGATTAGCAAACTTAAATTCCAAATTCATACTGGCAGGCATGCCTGTTGTTGCAGATTGCAGGATGAAAGTGGTGGACTTTTCAACAGTAATTGGCTTTCAAGTGGATGGTAGAATGCACAGCATAATGCAGTGAATATTAATGAGGAAAGGCAATATTTGTGGCACCGCTAAGCACTTTACTCCCTTTTTTTGAGGGCCTTTGAATTTGACTTTTAACTATCAAGTGATGTTTTGAAAAATTCCGGGCCTAAAACACCTCTGGCACAGACTAGTGGTTAGTCTGGTTCTTCATAACCGACATAATGTCATAACTGCATATATTAACATAAGTGCGGATATGTTTGTAAAAGCAACTTATCATTGTAAAGAATGAGGCATTAAACCATACAGGTTAGTCAACACTGTTGAACCTTAGACAAGAGTGAGGAGCTTTCACTTAAAAATATATGATTGATATGATATTGATATGTGAGCCTGTCTAATAAAGCACTAAATATAATTCAGCTCTCAATAATCTCTGCTCTCCAATGTTCCTATATCAACACATCCTCTTGCCTAATTGACTGAATTGTCAATGACTCCCAAAGGTATCCATATCACCATTTGAGATTACCAACAACAGTCATGCCGGAACTTCATCCTACCAGGCCTTTGTCCTCACGTAGTTAACATTGTGAAACGGTCACAGCTTCCTTAGGTTTGGCCACCAAAACTACTTGGTTAGGTTTAGGCAACAAAAGTTTTTGGTTAGGTTTAGGTAAAGATTGGGGTTGAAAAAGATGGGTTGAAATAAGAACATTAATGTTAGGTATGTGACATAACTTAAGTGCAATCTGGAAGTTAAAAAAAGGTCAACACTGATTTTTGGCTTTACACGTTACACCAACAGCGCTTTCCTGGGTCCAGTCAAGTGTTTGTCTGACCCATCCATGCAGCCTATTTTCCTCCATATGTGGACTTCCTTGTGCTTCATACATCACCTGACTTCCTCTTTTGTTCCCGTCATAAGGACTACAACCACTAGAGGTTCCCGACTAACAATAAACATAAATATGGATTGTGATAATCTACATGCACAGACGACCTATACGGCTGTTTTTCTTGCAAGGATGGGCTGTGCTATATATGTGCTATATCCATGCTTAGCATAGATCAGATTCTCCTTTTGAACATTCAAGAAATGTGTAACGTAATCCACAGAAGCTCCGGCTGGGATAATGCGCATTAAAATGCTTACCATTGCCAGTAATGATCAAATGCGATCAAGGGCTACTGTATGAAACTCTAAATGAAACCAGGATTTTTGACTACTGAGAGACACAGAAATGCTTTTTTCTTGTCAGTTTTAATCTGACTTGTTTCTCAACAAGATCGATGTGGTTTAGGTTGGTTTATAATGCATAGTCATAAAGAATGTGAATCATAGTGCTGGCCTGCTGTGCTGTACATCTGCTGTCACCAAAGATGTGTTGCAAAAGCCTTGGCCAAATACTCTTTTAATTTTAACCTGATCTCACTATGTGGATCTAAGTGATGTTGGATATCAAGTAATGTGCCATAATTACTACAGTTCAGCGAAAATTCCTATGACAAGCAAACCCCCCTGATATGATGTAAGGCTAAAGGGAGTTATGCAGATTTGGCAGAGGACAGATTGGCCTGTTAGGAACTGAACCCGGCACTTTAGCAGTCGTCATTTCAAAAGGACATGCATCATGAAGTTAAAGAAGGAGCAGCAGAGATGCCGATGCAACAGAGCAGTGCCAGTAAGAGGATGCAAAAGCACAACCTGAACTACAGATTAGACCGAAAGTGTGACCCTTTACAACCACCCCAGCCTCTCACCACCTTGTTTTACTATCTTCAATGTTCAGCAGCGCACACACGTACGTTGCAATTAAAACAAGGTCAATGATTAGAACTGTTAGAGTATAAATGAGTAAAACTTCAATACAAATCTCCAGTCTACAGTAGTTTAGATGTGTGGAACCCATATTAGACAACATTTTTTTTGTTTGCAGTGTTAGCTATGTCACAAAAATGTTCCTGATGCGTTTTCATCTGTACTGTATCACTTTTATCTCATTGTTCGTGGTAAATGCTGTACTGTCCTGTGCATTCAATAATAATATGCAAAATTCTAAAGCTCTTGCATTTGCTTGAGTGTGGATATAGTCACAGAAACACAAACTGGTATATTTGTACATAAGACTTTGAAACAACTTGTGCATTTGGCAGCTACAGAGTAATCACTGTAGGTATCAAGCTCAGCTTTGTTCTATTAAGCTACAAACCCTGCAGAAAAAAAAATAGAACAAACACTCAACGTAGCCTTCAGCAATATGTTGATATGAAAGGCTGCAATAAACAGAACAGGCAACATTTTTCTTTTTTGGTGACTGTCAGACAGACATAGCAGGGTGGCAGATGTGCACACATACTCACCTTTTTCCATCTTCTCTTCACAGATGAAACAAGCAAACAGCTGAAATCTGCCAGACAACAGAGAAAAAGACGGCCTTCACAATACAGACAACCAATGGCTGCTATTCAATGTGTGTGGCAGTTGCTGCAAATGACCTTGCATAAATGCTGTCAAAGGATAAGGGCCTATTCACATGTAATCTACTGCTCTATATCTGCTGTGCGCGCGTGAAGAACAAAACTGAGAGGGGAAGAAAAAGTCTAAGACCTTGGATGCAGGAATCGCAATGTACTATGAAGAGATCTGGCAGTAATTGCATACTGAAATTACACTAATGCGTCATTCATCAACACAAATGGACTCGTTTCTTCTAGAAACAGAAATAAAGGCACATATTTTACATAAGTCAAAGAGAATATCAGAGGGTCAGGGATGTTTTACAGCAAAAGCTTTTCATGTAAAACCGGAAGAAAAGGACTGAGTTCTACTCTGCTGCTCACTGAAATATGTCATGTACCTTAGGCTGAATATATTCCGTTTTTTGAAGAAATAACTACAACTTTCTAATGTTTTAAGTAATGAGTCCAGAGCTATTTAAATCCCAAAAAGACGAGACAAGCTGATGAAGCTGTTATTGCTAAGCTTGTGTTTCCTTTAGCACTACTGTCAATTTACTTAAACCTACAACCTAAAGAGCCACCTTGATAGAGAGTGACACTGCAGTAACTTTCTCACATTCACTGCCTACCTCCTATAAAACTATCTATGTTATGGATGCATCTCAAAATTGAGTAGAACCTCAGTAGCATGTTTAAAGCCAATACAAGCGTGCCAATTGTTGGCATGATAGTAATGAATGAGCCTGATAAATTGCTTTACCATTTAGAGACATGTGTTTAGACGATGAGCGGTATAATTTGTGTTCGGTTCCTTTAAGGAACCTTGGATCTCATCAATCAAACAGATAAAATGTCTGTGATATAGGAGCTATGACATATAGAACATACACAAGCGCAACAAAGACATCAGACAAGAAGGATACATCTTTGAATTGTGTTACTGGCTTATACTTAAACTGGTCTGTCAGTGTTAGGAAATTGATTGATACAAACAGGGGACAATGTTCAACTGAAACCAGAAAAATGGTCAAACAGGGGGCAGCAGATGCTGACATGTTTTATAACTAAATCTGGATGTAGTCGGTCCTCAAATGTGCTATTACACAAAAAGACTCTATCATACACTGAGGGCCAATTTAGATGTCAAACCTTTCATTCCGGATAAAAGAAGAATAACTAATGAAGAAAATACAGGCCTGAAGCAGAAACAGCTTTACCCCAATTATCAGCATGAACATCTTCCATTTATCAGAATGTTCTACACATAAAAGTGTCCAGAATCATCACAAGCTTAGCCATGTAAACACAACATTACCAAACAAACAAATAGCCCCATTTCCACAATAAGACATCACAGTAACACCAACTAAAATTGAAATTCATTATGTGTACAACATCAAGAGGGCAAACGAACCCACAAGGGGGGCTTAATGCTGTGCCACTGTGTACTTACTGCTGCAAAGATATTGTAAACTGGACATCTAGCATCTGAATTTTTCGGCTATCGTAATGTGATGAGAGGATATGTTGAGGATATGCCTAAACTATAATTTGCCAAGGAAACCAAAAACCAATCATGAGCACAAAGCTGAAATACTCCTAGGCCTTTGCAATTAGTAATTTGTTTAGACACAAAATAATTTATGCACCAAGTAGCGAAATACAGTCTGAATTAAAATGATAGTGGCTTAACACAGTGCTCAACTATATTAGAAAGCTTCAAGATTAGACAGTAATTGTACACATTCCCAAACATATCTGCATTTTTTCAGGCTGACATACTAAATAAAACAAAATGACCCTGGGCTTTGTAAGGATGGGGTTCACGGGCAAGTGCCTGCTTTAATCCAGCCTAATACCATACATTTTTAATAAGCATAGTCTCAGTGTTTGCTGATCTCTCTGAAAACAACACAGGCCAGCGAGTAGATCAAGCTTACCTACACACTGATTATGACTACAAATGCAGCTCAGAGGTGTTTTCCTGGAAATGTTATGGCATCTAAATATATTCCTAGGTCTGAAATTGTTTGTGAACGACAAGCTTCATGGAAGATTACAATGAATTATAGTGGAATCTACCACAGGTATAGAACCCCACTAATAAGATTTCGTGCAGCCTATAAACTGGTGCAAGTTCTCCACCTAGTGGAGACCATTAGTATGTGCAATTATCTGGTATAACTCTAATTCCATTTATCATGGCACTGACGTGCAGGACCGCCATACAACAACAAAAAACTACCTCCTTGAACAAAAACTCTGTGAGGCTCTCTTAGCTACTTTTGTTCCTTCTCGCAGCCATTATTAATTTTATGTAAATGTGGAGCTCAAATCTATCCTCCAAAAACAGAGCAGGTGAGCTAAATCAATCTGATGAACCCACGCTACATAAACCGCTGTCCGTGAGCCAGATACCTGGGATCACTAGTCCTGAGCTGCTTCATATAGCATCTGACGAACTTAATATTGGTGAGGTTCACAGATTTGACAGTTTCAAAAATGACTAATGATATCTCTCGAAAGAAGGGGAAGAGTTCGAGTGAGAAAAAGGCGAAGAGGAAGTCTAGACGAAGAGAGACTTACGCGATGTACATCTATAAAGTTTTGAAACAGGTGGGTGAGGAAGAGAACGACGAAGTTTCAACTGCTTCGGTTTCCCTGGTTTAATGGACTAACAGCATTTTCCCTTCTGCTCTCAAAAGGTTCATCCCGACACGGGGATTTCAAGCAAAGCCATGAGCATCATGAACTCCTTCGTGAATGACCTGTTTGAGAGGATCGCCACAGAGGCGTCCCGGCTGGCTCTGTACAATAAACGCTCCACCATCACCAGCAGAGAGGTGCAGACGGCGGTGAGGCTGCTGCTGCCCGGGGAGCTGGCTAAACACGCCGTGTCCGAGGGCACCAAGGCGGTCACAAAGTACACCAGCTCCAAATGAAGCATTCAACGCACTGCAAGTCGTTATAAGGATTTCAACCATGTGCATCAGTGGATTTGTAAACCGGGTGATTTACATAACACAAAAAAGCTTATTTTTATTTTTAATCCCTTTTCTGAAAAGCAGTAACATGCCGGCATTAGCCACTAGATGGGGTAATTTCACATTTTATATTACAGGCGTATTGAGTGTGTCTTTTGATATACAGCCCTATGAAGGAGATGACATGCATCCAAGATTACTGTCAGATGTATTTTCTTTTCAGTTTAAAAGCTACTTTTGTACTTTAAAGCTACAAATGTTCCTATTTTCTGATGCACTATAGAACTGGTATTTGAAACTAACTGTGCAATGTTACAATAAACCGCATGCACCAGTATGACGCTTCATTGATCCTTAATATTTCATTTGCTCAGCACTATTAAATATCTAGCTCTCAGGTTGTGCTTTGAGTGACCACTTCAACAGCGCTCTGTAAGACACATAAA
Organism: Chelmon rostratus; assembly: GCF_017976325.1. Lineage (NCBI taxonomy): Eukaryota > Metazoa > Chordata > Actinopteri > Chaetodontiformes > Chaetodontidae > Chelmon > Chelmon rostratus. The sequence goes on along the minus strand of NC_055669.1, from coordinate 16,463,322 downwards.
AAGGAAATTAAAAGATGTTTCTAATCAACCGCTTGATTCCTTATCTTCACATTGTGACTTTTTTTCAATAAAACTCTTAACATCTTAACTAAGCCCACACTGAAGATAACAGCTGAAACGCAGTACATATTTCATAGCCTCAAATTCTGATCACAATATACCAGAGATGACAAATTACACATTTCTAATTACGAAAATAGTTTGACATCCAACTAGCTTTGTTTTGAATCTTCCTACAATTTTCAGTCCAAAATCAAAGGCACCTCTATTAACAACACAAACAAGGATGCATTAAGTACACCAGCCCTACTACCTTACAGATGTGGAATTAAGCGGGTGGCTGCGACGTTGGAAGGGTTAACTGCTGATAACAAGCTGGAGCTAGCATAGATCGAAGTTTAGCTGCTGTCAGTCAGCTAATCCCTTATCGATTTTAGCATTGCATCCATTTAATGTCACACTACTCCTCTGCAATGGCTTGGAGACATCGAAAATGTGATGGGAAAGAAACTCTTGAGTTAATTGATGCGACTACAAGTACTTAGCTAGTACTCAGTGGCCACAGCTAGCTAGCTAGCACGTTCGCAAAAAGTGACTTCTGAACCAGTATTCTAGCTAGGGTACGTTGTTGTCATAGCAGCACTAATGATGAAAGGCAAGGCTAACATTACCATGTTTGCGTTTACCCGTCAAGCTTTCAAACAAAAACAAAGTGTTGTTTCAAAACACCTGCCGATATTTTGAAGACACTTCTATATGTCTCTATCCAGCTACAACAAAACAAATATCCCGCCTGCGACAATTGTTTTTTTTTTTTACTTACTTCTGAAGTGCGGCTGTCCAAACAAATATGGTAACCGGAAGTGACGTCTCTTGTTCGATCCCTAGGCCGCAACAAAAATATCAGTAGCATAGGATGTATGTTATATTATGTTATATAAAAAATGTGAATGAATTAAAAGATGAAAATAACATTAATATTGAGAAACTGACACATCCACATCAACAAAGGTAAAAAAAAAAAGTCAAAGATCACATTCACAGAGCATTTTTGTGCCAGCTGCAATGGCAAGTCTTTGAGGCCAGCTTTAAAAAGGGACATATATACAAACTGGCAAAGGAAGGAATGCAACATTGTATTCTTGTTATGTATTCCAATCAGGTTTTAAAAGACGACGCCGTCAGCTGAATAGTACTTGATTACAGGATAATCACACGAGCGTTTGCACCAGTCCAATCTGCATAAAATGGAGGAACTGATAAAGGTCTCTCTAATTAGGATAGTGTTTACATCAGGCTTTACATACACCTATTAGGCGACCCTTGTCAACATCCTACAAAGCCGGGCTCGCTGTGATAATGCACTTGGATGTGACTCCCACCACTGACTGTTATTGTTGAGATACCCATTTTAGATGTTTCCCGGTATTCTTGGTAATGATATGAAATCTACAGATGTTATTATGAGGGCGATACAGTCTCTGATGGCAGTGACTTTGTTCCTGATTATCATAGCCATTTAGGTTCTGTATCTTGCACACTTCCCCATATCCCCTCTCATGCCCGTGCCAAGCGGTAGTCATCGCTGTCTCCTTTAGCAGACTGCTATGAACACATTATGGATGGGTGCATTAGTGAGTGATGCAGAGCACGGGCTGGCTTGCCTTGTTTTCATGTGAGAGTGCATCATTAGAAAATGTTCCACTTGGCAGGGAAGCGCGTATTAACTGCAACCGCAATGAAATGAGGTTGTGATAGATGGTTAAAGTTATACGGGACTATTAGGCTGAAATATGAACCTCTCAATTGTCATGATGAAACAGAGGGCTATTTGCGTGGTGATCAGTGCATTGAGAGACAATTGGAATCTGCAAAGACCGATACCATACATTATAGGTAGTGGGCTCAGAGCGAAAGAGTACAGAAAAAGTAATCATGCTTCCACAGAATAGTTTGGGGCTACTGTTCAATTCAAGGCTCTATAAATTCATTTAGGTTCTCCACCAACATCTCGAGCATCATGATGAGACCTGGGGGAGATCTGAAAATGGGGCACCTTGTCTAAGCCCTGTTGTCAACACTGATGAGCCATATATATGGAAGTAAACCAGTGTTGATTGGCTATCAGAGGTGCTTTAATGGCATCGAAGACTTAAAGCAGACTATGTGTGTCGACTTTAACGTGTCTGTATGGACGCTCAGAGTCAATATGATATTAAGAATAAGCCAAGATTTAAATCAGAACCATGCACAAATGAAGCAACTAGCTTCCCTTTAGATAATGCTACAAGTCAATTAAGCACGCTCATTATGTCTTATCATGTTTCCATGGTGACCCCCCAGTTATTCTACCAATGGAACACAAACTTCAGAGCTTATTTCTCTTTATCTCCCAAAATGTGAACTGAAATGTGTAAATTACTTATTAATTGCTCTTTTTCTAGCACAGAATTGCCCATATACCAGACATGCTCTGGCTTCGTCTGACAGGAACAACAATAAGTAACACATAAATCGCTAAAATAAGAAACACCTGATGGATAATTGGGTGCTCTGATGTCATGGTGATGCGCTCTCTAAACTTAGACTTTCTTTGGGTGCACTGACTCTGTCTTAAACTAACAACAGATCCAATTGCAAACCCATTAGCATTTAATATTACTGTAATTACTGTGTACATTTCATTATGTTCTCAGTATATTAAATGACTGCTCAGTGTGGAGGGAGGGCTATAGTTTAATCTCTTTCTGTATTACTGTGTGCCACAGTACTCAAAACAGCATTAAGAGGCACATAATCAGAGGGAACTAATTGCCTATGATTGCAATAAATGAAGTGCCTCACTCTCGTCAGGGCTGTTGCTGATGTCCAGCCTCTTACCGCCTTCGGAGAGGAAGGAGGTTGACCACAATGCAGAAAACCTTGGAGAGGCAGCTACTGGTGGGTAATGTGAGGAAACCAAAGATTTAATATGTCCACGGGGGGCTGTGAGGGCAGGGGGTGTTACTACTGCTGATGTTTTTTTGTCGCCATCAGAGTTGCCTTCGCTTCACAGAGAGAGAGAAAAAAAAGAGAAACATGAATGCCCACCATTTGAGAAATGAATTTATCGAAGTCGCTGTCTTTTTCCCCATTAGTAAGTGTTTAGTTCAGCGTTTTAAATAATTGCGTTACCAGGAATGATATTTAAAATACATTTGGGAGTCAATGAGGCGGGAAAGTGCCTACATGTTTTGCTGATGACACCCGGGCCATTTGGAAGACATCAAAGTAGAGAGGAGGTAGCCCAGATGCATATTATAAACTCATTATGTATATCATTTAAAAGGATGTACTCCAGCCGCAAAAACAATATTCCTAGTCTCTCTCTGGTAATGTGTGTTTTCAAAGTTGAAACTCTTACTCGCCTTCAGTTTAATGTGGCATCTATTACCAAACTGTAACATAAAATAAATGACCTTGATTTCCATACCAGAACAGTCGTTAAGGTATAGATGAGATGCAGCGATGCTTCTGTCTTCAAATGGGAAAGAAGGTAAAACCTCCCCGCGAATGTCATGCACTTCTCCACCTGTGGTGCAGACCTTGTTTTCCACAGAGCTTACGTGCACCTTGATGGACTCCAGCACAGAGGTGGATAAACAGACAATAAAATATGTGCTGTTTAAATACATTGTGTATCAAATACAGCAAATTTTAATACATGGAGATATCAGATCAGATGACAGCTTAAGGTAATCAGTGTCAAAGATAATTCTGAACCATGCCAGCCATGAAAGCCTGTCATTGGTGTGTAGAGACTTAAAAGATGGGATCAGCTTTGCTACTGGGTAGAATTTCTACCAGCTCTGAAAAATGGTGCTCCATCAGTCAAAAAGAGATGTTTGTCAGAAGCTTAGCGAGTAGGCTTAAGAGGCTTAATTATGCGCCGTCCCTCCGCCATCAGAACACTACACGTGGGGCAGAGTGACACAGCGGTTGTCTTTCAGGCTAATGTTCTAATGGAGGGAGCCATGTGCATACATAAAATCCATTAAGGCTCGTGAAAAGAAAAATACTGTGCTGAAATAGACATTTTGCAAACACACACTCACAACAGCTCACAAATAGGGCATTCTTATTTGCTCTTCCTTAAAATATCAAATTTAAGACAAAATTTGACTTTGTTGCTTAATTGTCTGCATTTAAATTTATTTAATAAGTTGAACAGTGAAAGCTCTGCTAAGAATCATAGATGTTTCTAATCCATAGACCTGACCCACATGAACTCTTCTTGCTCAGCACATATAAAGCAGGATGTAGAAAAACACACAAAAATATCTGGAATAAATAAATTTTTTTCCGTGCTGAACTTTAAAATATGTAAATAAAATGTTACGTACATTACATTTTTAAAGCCAGAGGCTAGCCTCCAATTTGCTTAGGTTGAGTCTGATAAGACACTGTGTAATTTTAAAAGAACACACCGAAAAACAACATGGTTTTTAGCTATAAAACATGAGTTTATTCAACTCATTTGATACTTGCAGCCTGGCAGAGAAGCTTCATGGCTGTAACTTTGCTGAAGGCAAACAGGAGAGGCTCGAGTGGCTGCATGTGAGACATAAAAATAGCATTACTTGTCACACTGCAGGGAGGGTCTCATACCAAATATCAAAACAACTCTGTGAACCAACCCTGCGAACAGCCGGCAGGCACATAGTGGACATTAGCCAGAGAGAGGGAGACAACAACAGAATCAGAGAGACAGGCCCTTTTAGACAATCTCCAACCACTTTTCTCTGTGAGAGGCAAGCCATTCAGCATGTCGCGAGGCAGCTTTGTCTTCACACCCATGGCCCTGCGCTCCCTTGAACTCGATGAGGCCATGCTGGAGAGATACAAGTACAAGAAGCAGGTGGCCTCCCATCACCTCAACAGCTATATGCTGAAAAAGGAGGTCAGGGACAGGGCACAGCTGAGGTCCGGCACTGCCCTGCCAGCAGCTGTCTGCCAAGATGTGGTCGTCCAGAACGCTCTGTATACAGGAGACCTGGAGGCTATGCAGCACCTCTTTCCTAGAGGATCCACAGCAAACCTCATCATTGAGCCACAAGGAGGGGACATGCGCTGGGTCGCCGAAGGGGAAGGTAGGAGACAACATCTGTCTTCATTAGGAATTAATTAAGGGATTAATATGATTTGGCTCAGCTAAGTAGCTTTATTGTATTTCCTGAAGACTATAGCATCAATGATTGGATTTTAAAGGGACTTTTTGTTTTGACGGAGGTGCCACATGTTACTTGTGTGTGGAAAAGACAGAAAGGAAATCACTGCTTTAAAAAGATTTTAATATGCACCTACGAGCAATATGTAACCAGCGCATCTCACCCTGAGGCATCTTTTAAAGAGGCAGGGATGCAATATTTTTAGACGGACAGAGCACAAGGCAATATTTATAGACACCACCACGTGCCCACCACATAATCACACTGGATTTGATTGTGACCTTTCACTGGAAACAAAAAAAGCTGCTTGTCTTTTTAATTTGCAGAAGACTAACATTTTGACTCAGTTTGGGCTTGTTGAGTCCCTGGAAATCCAAGTTGCAGACTCCTAAAAATGTCGGTTGAATACATAACATGAATAATGGGCCTGTGCAAACCAGGAGGTTCCCAAAATCATTCTATTTGTCAGGACAATGTGTTTCTTCAAAGTTTGCTGAATGCAACACAGCATTGTTTGTTGACTTCAGTGGATTTGCTGAATCAGTGGCCAGATGACATGTAGCACACCAGCCAGTGGCTCCCATACCACTGAACTGGCAAAGTTAAGCGGGTCAACCAAAATATCACATATCACCTCACTGAAATAGCCCTGTGTGCACAAACAACCTGCATTAGTGCTTTTTTCCTGCAGGAGAAATCACCCTACTAGTCGACAAGCTAGTCAGCGCTAGTATGGCTTATGTAGCACCAAAGGTTAAGTGGCGCAAACCAAAGACGTACCGCAATGACGTGATCGCCACAGCCAAAGCCACGGGCTGTGTCTTACAGTTCTGGAACTCCCTGCTTGTGGGCGATGAGCTGACGATTCTCAGCATCGTGGATGATGACGAGTATGACTACCTTATCGACGCCATTTATGATACCAGCAACGTAGAAGAATGGAAGAACTTCAGATTTAACTACAGATGCCTGAGTAGGTTTATCAGCACTTAGATTGCATCAAACTGTTGACAGTTATGCAAAAAAGTTATGGTCTTTTATTCAGTGTTATCGGGTACTGAGAAGAGTCGTGCAACCACTAATACTTTGAAAAGTCTCCCAATTGACACCTAAAGGACTCTTTTTACTTATATCTTCTTATTTACAACGATTAAAGTTAACATTATGCCTTCATTCTCCCTACTGGCAGGACTATGGTCGCTGAGTTATGAGCAGGAGCTGACCACACCGCTACACATCACCGCCGGCCGAGGCTTCTCGGACTGCCTGAGACTCCTGCTGCAGCGTGGGGCCAATGTAGACCTGGCACCTGGGGGCACCACTGCCCTGCATGAGTCCTGTGAAAACTGCCAGCCAGAGTGTACCAAACTGCTGCTGGTCCACGGTGCCAACGCCAATGCTGTCTCTGAAGACGGCCTCATGCCTTTGCACGTTTGTACAAGCCCAGAATCCCTTGAGTGAGTAAAGAAGGATGGAAGTCAAGTTTTGTGCAACGCAGATTCCAAAAAAGCGGGGGCGCTTTGTAAAACATAAAAACAGAATGTAATCATTTGCAAACAAACTGTGTTTACTGACAACAGTTTTACAAAGTGCTCCTGAGCCCATGTAGTAACATCATTTATCCAATCATGTGTTCACAAAGTGGTGAACCTCGCTCCATCCTCGCTTGTGAGCGACTGAGCCTTTCCAGGATGCTCCTTTCACACCCAATCATGATACTATCACCTGTTACCAATCAACCTGTTTACCTGTGGAATGTTCCAAACAGGTGTTTTTGGAGCGTTCCACAACTTTCCCAGTCTTTGGTTGCGCCTGTCAAAACTTGTTTGAAACATGTTGCTGCATCAAATTAATTCATATTTACAAAAATCAATGAAGCTGATGAGGTGAAACATTAAAATATATTGTCTTTTTACTGTTTCCAGTTGAGTGTATGTCAAAGAGGATTAGCAAGTCATCATAGTCATTTTATTTATGTTTTACACAATGTCCCAACTATTTTGGAATCAGGGTTGTCAGAGGAAGATCGTGTCAGTTGAATGGTTGAAAGTGTGGATAGCTAATCATTGTTAATAACAGAAACTTGATCAAATCCACTGGCAACAAAAGAGATCCAGTCTAAACATGAACTAATTCAGTATCACTGGAAAATTATTATAATAATATCCATTTTTCTATACATAATGGTGTTAAATGACATCCTGATGACTGTACTTGAGCTGACAGATTATGAATCGAACAACAACAAAAAGAAAAGGCTGTGAACCACAGATCTAATGTGTACATGGGAACATAACTTGTGTTATGTTACAAAACAGGATTCTGTAATTCTTCCTGCAGATGTGCCAAGTATCTCCTTCAGTATGGTGCCGCAATCAATGGTCGCTCTGTAGATGAAGATGACACTCCCTTACACGTGGCAGCCAGGAACGGCCTCCCAGACCACACTGAGCTCTACCTGCGCTACGGAGCTGCTGTGGACAAACCGAATTTTGAGGGCCTCACGCCCCTGAACAGTGCCTGTTCACAACGCCAGGAGGTGGAGGAACTTCAGCATTACTTCAAGGTGTGCAAGGTGCTGCTGGGGGCAGGGGCCGACGTCCACACTACGGACCAGGACAAACGTAGTCCTTTGCACTTGGCCTGTAAGAATGCAAATCCGGACATTGTGGATCTGCTGCTGGCAAACGGCGCTGACGTTAATGAGATGGACTACGGTGGCGAGGCTCCCATGCACAATATCCTGAAGGTGGTGTGCTACAAGATTCCCCATGAGCCTGAGAGGATCGTCCGTGCCCTGCTCAACCATGGCTCTATTCGGGTGTGGCCTGGAGCTCTGCCCATGGTGGGAAATCATGTTATCTAACTACTAAAGGATACATTTTGTGTGCATGCATTTCACACGGGATAATGCCTTCCAGATTGGTTTGTAGCTGTATATTGTATTTGCACTACCAACCAATTATTCATCAAGGTGGCTCATTTTGCATAATTAGCGAGTGCTGCACATGTAACACCTTGGAAAAAAGAGTCTTGCAACACTTAACTGTTCCTTGCAATATTCCAGACTTCGCAACTTCACATTCAAATCATTCCCATTTCATGACACAACATGAAGTGTTGCACTCTCTGCGGGAAACAGACTACAACTATCAGTAAACCCACGTGCACTAGACGAAATGCCTGGTTCCTAATTAGGCAAGTGTTAATAGGAGATTAATTAGCACTAATTGCATAATTTCCAGTTAAACCCCTGGAGGGAAGACCAATCTGTTCATTTCACAAGTGTTTAATTACTTTATTTCTTCAGTTCTATGGAGTCACAAGCTCGCTCATGAACTTAAATGATTATAATATGAATCCTCTGGCTTTGCTCTGTGTTGTGGTGCTTCTTTAGGTTTTGAATCACTGCTCCGAGTCTCCACGCACCGTTGAGGTTCTTCTGAACGCCTACAGTCACCTCAAAGTCACAGACACCTGGGTTGAGTCTGTGCCACCTGAGGTCTTTAAGGCAAGCGTGTTAAATAATGTATTCACCAGTAAGGTTTGACCACTGTGAGTGTTTTTAGATTGGATGTTTTTTTTATATACATTGGCACATTCTTCATCTTATTTATTTTTTATGGTATTTTCACCAAATGTTGCAGGTTTTGGGCACATTATCTGTACAGCTCCAAGACCGTGGAAACTCTAGAATCAGTGCTGATCAATTTGATTTTAATAGTTTTCTTAAACTTAATTACGACCTACCACACATATTCAGTGGTAAAGGAAACTCTGAGATACAGCCTTTAAATGCAGAATTAATGCACAAACACATTAAAATCATAAAACATGCACAAAGAAAAAAATGAAATGTGATTTGTAGGTAGTGCAGGATGCTTATTGCTGCATTGTGATATTTGATATTCACAGAGGGCTACAGTAGGACATAGCTAATGGTAGATGAATTGCCTGCTGGATGTATATTTAATACAGCTTCTACATTTCAAAATATTACAATGACTGCAAAGTGAGACAAGTGCTTCAGTGAATGATCTCATGTTCATCTGCGTTTTTATCCAACCAGGAGCACAAAGAGTTCTACCAGTCCATCTTCTCTCTGGAACTGACTCCTCGCTCCCTGCAGCACTTGGCACGCTGCAGATTGAGGAGCTTCCTGTCTAAGCGGGTGCACGAAGTGGTCCCTAAACTTGGTCTGCCCACTTTCCTCAAGAACTACCTGCTCCTGGAGTACAGAGGCTATGTCCACTGAAAGCCGCCTGTAGTAAGTGCTGGTCAAGACTGAGTGCTGATAGAAAAGCAGCAGCTGTTCACAGTATGACTGCAGTCTGGACCAGAATTAAACTAGTAACATCAGCTGTAGCACTATAAGCCAGTACGCTTCATATGTTAAGTCCATTTTATAAGCTTCTCAGAAGCAGCTGCTTGTCTCTGACACTTCTATTCCGGATCAATCTGTCAGCACAGTTCATGTTTGATGTTGCACCACAAGAGGGAGCTATAGACTTGAGTTGTTAAAGTATAATGGCAGATACGAAATTGTATATTTTATATTTTATTAATTTTATGATGACATCTTTTTTTTAAGTGTGCACTTGATAGTAAAACTTCTCAGATGCTTGTATTTTTCTATATAATAATTATCATGGCAGTTTGATGTAAATGGCAGTAATGATGATGTGTTGTATATTGCCATAAAATATTTGCATATGTAATTATTCCCACCGATATGATAGTGATTCGGCGTTTTTTATCACAAAAATACATAAACATAAAACATAAAATTATATATGCCACCATGGCCATGCTATCTAGTCAGTATTCCTTTCTGATTTCTTGATGTTTTATATTTTCGCTTTCTTCTCTCATGCTTTTGCTTGTAGTCCAATAGAAGAAGAATATTAATGACAAAAAAATCATTTTAATAAAATCACATTAAGGCTTTGTCGTCAAAAACTTAAGATTGAAAGGGCCAGCGGGAAGTTCAGCATTAAAAACAAATTGCAAGTGTATTAAATAATGTTGAAAACCTTTGGACTTGGTGTAATTTGTGCTGTTATCCAGAAATTCCGATCAGGTTGTTCTTCTTTAACCTCCGCTTCAGAAATTAATGAAAGGCTTTGACAAGGCGGCGGCACGAGAAAGAGACAAACGACAAGAGTTCAGCGAGTTACACCTGCCAGTCTCCCCCATCAGTCATCTGCGGGATAAAAAGTTAACCTGGAGGGATCATTATGGCCGCATTTAGCAAAATGACAATTATCTGCAGACTTCATTTTCTCAGTTTACCTTATATTGAAAAAAAGCAGTGACAAGATTGCAGATCTCCTCTTGTGATAATTAAAATATGTAGGGCCTTTTGTTAATCACAGATGGTAGGAGTTTTTATCAGGCCTGCTTCAGCTATTGTGAATAAGACTTTTAAGAGAATAAAATAGATCAAAATAATAAATATTCTATCTGAATATAAATTGATTTGGTGACTGTGAGTAAAGACTCGTTAATAAAAAAAAGTGTGAAGGGGAGCAGAGAGGGGGTGTGGGGTGGGGGTGGGGGCTCGGCAAATGGTTTCAATAGATCAAAGAGAGGTGCTGCTGAAGTCACTTGCAATTACAAGAATTAGCCTGGCCTGGCCCTCCACTGCTAATCAGAGTCGGTGGTGATATGTTTATGTCCTCATGCAATCAGACGACCAGTTGGAGAGCCCGGGCACCCAGGACTCAATAGGGCTAATCATCATCAGTTCCCATTGCCATTTAAAAGGTGAAATGATCTGCGATTGAACCAGTGCTTAAAGAAAAGAGAAAAGTGCTTCTTCTTTTTTTCTCTCCTCCACATGCATTTTTGATCAGGGATGAATTACAATTCCATTACCCCCCAGCAAAGCGCAAAGCAAAATGTGCGTTATTTAATTTATAGAAAGCCTTTTAGGGATGATTTAGCTGACGAATCGTCGGTGAGAGACGTTAAAGTTGGTCGTTCACAGGTTTTCTTTAAATTAGTTCAAGCACGTTTGACTTTGGCCGCTGCGCGTCCGCGTCCACACTGCAGTTGACCTCGCGTAAACGCCTTTTATCCGAATCTAATTTCGCGCAGAGTATCTCTCTCCAGGGAACAATTGTTGCAGCACTTCTTTCTCCGCGGCCGAACGCTTTGGTGTTTCAGCCACGGAGAATGGGCCGGAGAGCGGAGGAACATCTGCCTCTCCTCCCTCCTGACTCTGATGCCCATCGGCCCCAATATTTCAACAAAAGCCGCCGTTGTTTTACGCTGTCCCTTGCATCCAGAGTAATTACTTATCATCAATCAAAATTAATAATAGCTGATTGGGTTGGTGTGGTCAACGATTATAGAAGGGGAAGGGCTGGAGCAGTCTCTCACACCGTTTTGCAGTCAATGGTGAACCTGGCAAAAGGGGAGGAGGGCTGGGGGTGCGACCCGTCTATTTGGTCTCCACTGGGAAACTACCGCCTCTCAAGACGGCCAAAAAGTCAGAGGCTGAATAAGGAAATGAAGCGTAATTTGAGGAAGATGGATGAGCCCCCAGGGAAACACCCCCTTTTCATTCCTCTTGTATTGCAGATGATAACCAATGCGCTCTCGCCCTCTCTCTCTGCGCGCACACACACACACTCACACACACACGATGCGTCGGAGAGGGGCGGAGGGAGGAGTTGCAGAGAGGGGAGAGGTAGATAGATAGAGAGAGCGTGTGTTTATGTCTCAGTGTGTGACAAATAAGAGGGGAAAGGTAGCGGCGGGGCCCACAACAAAGCGCCCGACTGACCGACGCGTACAGAGTGCAGAGATCCGGAAAAGCGGTCCAGGCAGATACGGGATGACAGTACGGCAGAGGATCTACTTTCAGCTCACTCTGTCTCTGCACTGAAAGTTTTTGCGCGTCGCCGAGGAGAAGGACACCTGCTCTCAAGTTTCCACCAAATAAACGTGTTTGCCTGCAAAATGCAGAGACCAGGCGGCCAAGGGACGGCGTTCTCAATCGATTCTCTGATCGGGACCCCTCAGCCCAGACCGGGACACCTGCTCTACACGGGCTATCCTATGTTCATGCCGTACAGACCTTTGGTTATTCCACAAGCTTTATCCCACTCGCCTTTATCGTCTGGTATACCGCCACTCGCGCCTTTGGCTTCTTTTGCGGGGCGGCTCACGAACACGTTCTGTGCCAGTTTGGGACAGGGGGTGCCGTCCATGGTGGCGCTCACCACGACGATGCCGAGTTTCTCGGATCCTCCGGACAGTTTCTACCCGCCACAAGAACTCCCAGGTCCCCGTTTAAGCGCCGCCGATCCCGGAGCAAGGAGGCAGGAAAGTCCGCACTCCGACGAGCTGCACAGCCGGGACAAGAGCTCCGAGCTGCTGAACTTCTCGGAAACTTTCCAAACAATATCAGGTAAGCTCGGCCACATTCCTTTCACTTTGGGGTGTTTTTTAAAATCATAGAGTCAAAGCTGTTGCGTAAAAAGTGACGATTGTGCGTAAAATGCGTTAAAGCAGATATTGTTTATGTTCAGTCTCAGAGATGCATTCAAATTAAAAGCGAAAGCCATCTTATATCAGTGACAAACAATGATGACAACACATTTATTATTTTCCAAGTTCTTGGGGATGCAACGTGATGACAGTGAAGCTATAAAATCTGTCGTTTCAGTTAATTCATTTTTGAAGAACAGGCTGTGTTTGGAATTATTTCTGAACAGTGCTTCATATTATCAGAATGACAAACTGGAGAGCGTGCTGAGCCTCATCTTAACACAGCTGCAGAAGAATGATTTTGCGGGGAGATGAAATTAAACCTGTTGTAAGTTGCCACAAACAGCTGCAGAGGAAACTTGGAGAACAACTCAGTGTTCACACACACACACACACACACAAACACACACACACACACGACAGCTTTAATGGTCCAGCGTGACTTCAGATAATGTTGCAACTTCTAAAAATTAAAATTAAAAAATTAAGTGTTTTTTTTCCAGCAATTTTTGTTCTCGGCTATTATCTCTACCAGCCTCCTAAAACAGGCAATGATTGATGTCTAATGTTGTGCGTAATGGTCTCTTTTGGCTTGCGCACTCACCAAGTGACTCACTGTGAACGCGCGCGTCCTCTCTCTCTTCACGTTTCAGGTGAGACCAAACTGTACAGCTCGGACGACGAGAAGCTGGACCTAAAATCGGCGGACACCGTTTGCAGTGACCGAGAGGACAGCTCCGCGGACAGCGAGAACGAGAGCTTCTCGGACGGGAACAACTGTGGCTCCCTGTCCCAGAAGAGCAAACTAAAAACCGGCTCGCAGGAGGCGCTGCCGACCGGCACCTCGGCGGGGAAGAGCCGGAGGAGACGAACAGCTTTTACGAGCGAGCAGCTGCTGGAACTTGAAAAGGAGTTTCACTGTAAAAAGTACCTTTCCCTGACCGAACGCTCCCAGATCGCGCACGCACTTAAACTGAGCGAGGTGCAGGTGAAGATCTGGTTTCAGAACCGCAGGGCCAAGTGGAAACGGATCAAAGCCGGCAACGTGAACAACCGGTCAGGGGAACCGGTGAGAAACCCCAAAATTGTGGTCCCCATCCCTGTGCACGTCAACAGGTTCGCTGTGAGGAGTCAGCATCAACAAATAGAGCAAGGGACCAGGCCTTGAACTCAGATGAAAAGCTCCAGAATATCAATAATAATAAGAAAAAAACAAACAAACACATTGACTCTATGTTCCGCTGATTTGTTGAACGCATGAAGCACAAAAAGGAGGATCCGATTATTTTGTCTGAGAGGTGAGACTGAGCAGAGGGGAAGATTTGCTCGCAGACAGGTCAATGATCTGACACCATGCTGTCATTTTTATTTATTGCTCTGTGAATATGTAAATATAAATGGGTAAAAATTGGTACAAATGGGCACTATGAGATGAGACTGTAAAGATTTTTTTAAGTATTTATATGTAGGGCCAAAATGTTCTGTTGGTTATGTGCATGTCCTCATTTGGTGAAGCTGACTTTTTTTGTTTTGTTTTGTTCTGTTTTGTGTTTCGTACAATTTCTTGAGCACATTTGCATGTAAAGACGTTTTGACATTTTGTTTGGCGACTGTAGGAACCACCTTTGACAGCTATTTGTGAAAAAAAGAGAAAAGATGTGAAGGAAATAATGACCAAACAAGGGACAACTGTAAAGTATATTGACCTAATAAATCGCTTTATACGAAAGCTTGAATCCGCATGGAATCGTTATTGCTCAGAGAGGAGAGGAACAGTGTTTGCATGGTCGCGAAAAAAAACTGTTTAGGGATTATTTTCTCCTGTTAGAATGAAAAATGTGGCCTACGGTGTTCAAACACAGCAATCCAGTCTGAAAAATGAGAACAGCAACAATGCAAACTGCAGCTACAGGCGCCCTTTTTTTTATTATTATTGAACGAATTTTAGATTTAAAAAAATCAAGTTTCTTAAAATCCTGAAGAAATCATTTTCAGATTTATCATGACAATATTTATATATCATTTATAAATATATGAAGGCTTTAACTGAAAAACTATAGGGCACTTTTACCTTTAATATTAATTAAGAGCTTCAGAGTTTTTCATTTTCAATGATGCTTCCTGCGTTAATTTTAATCCATCCACGTTACAAATGATCGTTTTCCTCCTGAAGCATCATGAGCTGAAAGGTAAATGGTGGGTCTTTTTATTTGTTAAACAGCAGCAGTGATTGATTTCTCTTTAGGAGGCCATGTTGTCTCAAGTGGACTGATGGATCCTCATTAGAAGGGGCACATTCAACACACTGTAATGAACTTATCTATCAGTCACTGCAGAGGGAGCAGCCAACTGACAGCAGCCCTCTCTAATCTGAGAGCTAAACATTTGCTTTGGGTTAAACATTAAAAGTGGACTCTCACATAAATATAAAATCCTAACAAGGAGTAATTTAATAAGAGCTGCAGAGGCTTAAAATCCAATTTTAAAACCTGTTAAAAAACATAATGTGGCACATCACATTGCATCACCCAATGGCTACCAGAGTTTTATTAAATATTGTGTTGTTTTCTTTATACAGCTGATTTTTAAAGAGGTTTGATATTTAAGAAATATAGACACCTGTGGGTAAATTCTTAAAAAATAAAAATCGTAGAATATTTCAGGAATTTAGGTTTAGAAAAAGCAACATACGACTTCTAAAAATGGCACAAAAGCCTAAAGCTAATATATAGAATTATTGCCTACAGCTACATAACTGCTTACACTATAGAGCTCATCTGCAAGACCATACTGACATAAGCAAATAAATGTGACAGCCGGCTCACTCAGACCAAATATGGGAAGTTACACAGCAATGTAAGATTACAGAGCAGCACTACTAAAATAATCTGGAGCTAAAATAATGTCTGGCCACACAGCTCTCCTGTTACAGGAAAGGGAAAACAGGCTTTGATGTTTTATGCAAACCTTCATATGGGTCTGAGTTCTCTGAACTGTTTCCAGAAAAAGCTCATGTTGGAATAATTTCACTTCAGCTCGGATGAGAGAAGGTGATTGCTTTTCCTGTTTCCAAAATAGACTCATGCCTCAAGCCATGTTTAACCCCCTGAAGCAGCAGCACCTGTTGACGTATGAGGATAGGGCGAGGTTCTTCAAATATTTTATTAGTATTAATATTTCATTAAATGAACCAGCCCTCTTCTTAATCAGTATTTAGCCAAAATATGGTGGTTTTGGGTTGAGAGTGTTGGGAAAAAATCTCCCTGAATTTTCAGCAGGAAACACATTATTATCTCACATTTCATTTCCCCCAAGCCTCTCATGGGGCGCACACGCTGAAAGTGATTTTATCTCCGTTTGACCTCAGAGCATAAATAGACATTTCATGACCTGGGCACCCATGAGTAGTAAAGTTTATTTCACCGTCCACCTCATACATCAAGACTGTGTCACTTGGATGGGGATTCAAGGAGTGATGATCGTGTGAGGGAGCAGTGGAAGTTTTATAATGGTCCAAGAGCTGACTAATATAGGCGGTCAATTCCACGACATTGTGCCAGAGTGCAACAGCTATTTCGGTCCCCATGAGCTGCAAGGTGGAGGTGACGATGAGGAGCCATGACACGGCTCAGACACTAAGTTCATGTTGGTTGTTATTATTGAGATCCTGTGAGAGGGACTGCTTCGGTTTTATTGCAGAGTGGGCTTCTCTGCTTGTAAAGGCAGGAAAAAATAATTAGCACTGGGATTATTAACTAAAAAGCTGACATATTATTGGATTTGCTTTTTCAAAACACGCAAAAATGAATAGCATGTCACTTTTTTGGCCAGAACAGGTGCTTTTTTGAATGACTTCCTTGTGAATTTGTTCATCCTTTATGAGTTTTATTAACCTCTCTTCCATTGAAGCTACACTTTAAGAGAACAGACAGTGTCTGGATCATCCTGCCACTTGAATCACAAATTGAAATATCAGAAGTTCTCTCCAGCAAAGACATTAAAACATTTCCACACTCCCCACCTGGAGAGGGAGCGGGAGAGGATAGCGAGGGATCTCATTACTTGCTGGTTGTGTGAGTGCAGGCTGCTCAGCGCCGACTGGAGGCCTGACTTCTTGGGAGGGTCCGGACGGTCGTGGCTACAGTGATGTATGGGCAGATGCATCAAATCGCACAAGATAAACAAGCGATGAGTTTCATCAGGGCCATCATAGCTTTAATTTGGCTGCCTAATGAGTCAGATCTAGTGGCGGAGATAAGAGTTGTCAGAGGCCCAGCTCTAATGAATTTCTTGCCACTTGTAATCAAGGTTGCCTGTCTGAGGGGGGATGATTAATGGAACCCTGGAGGATTCCCTCGGCCCTCAGCCTTCATTACAGCTAATGCATTCTCAGGCAAATTAACAGAGAAATGCAGGCAAAAGCCAACGGGGAAGTGGAGAGAAAGAGAGAGGGGAAGAAGAGAAGGGGAGAATGGGAGAGAGCAATGGGAACAGAGCGTTTATGTAAGACAAAGGAGAGAGGGTGAAGAGGAAGATGGCATGGTGGGTATGAAGCAGCCAGGTTGGCAGCAGGAGACAGAAAGAGGGAGGCAGGGATGAGCTGAAATCCGCTGATTAGCAAGAGGCTCAAGGATATGGAAATACGAATGGAGGCATGAGTTTGGGGCAGTCGTGGAGGGCAGGGTGCAACACGGATGCACTGGTCAGCCATGATGGAGCTAAAATTGATAAATGGATGTTCACGTCTTGGGGGGGGGGGGGGTTCAGGAGAGGAGAGGTGGTCAGGTGGAAGGAGCAGAGTTGACACAATTACTGGTTAAAGAGGTTAAAAGGGTGAATGGAGGAGGAAAAAAAGGGAGCAACAGGAACTTATCCAAATCCAGACGGGCTGACAAACACGTGTAAGACAAACCACCTTAAAGCAACATTTATGTTACGACCGGGCACATCACTGACTGCTTGCTAAACAGGCTGTTAAAGTGGCCCGTGGCCAAGCAGCTCCTGCATGTTATGGAAATATGGATTTAATGTTTGCAAATATGGTCTCGTCAGGTCTTTGTGTACCCATCCATCAGCCTCAGACCCACCTCTGCAATCTTGGAGGCAATTTGTCTGAGAAGAGGTGGGCGGCAGAGAGCCCTCCTCGCTGTTTAGCAGGCCCTGATGAAATATCAAAACACACAGCAGTGCAAGCAAGCGCTCCAGTCTCACCACAACAAACACGAGTGCATGGCCGGGGTCTGCCAAGGCGTGAGGCACGGGAATAAATTACAGGACGCGTTCTTCCAGGGACATTTCTCAATAAATGTGGAATAAATATGATTCAGTTCAGATTAATTTAAGCAAGATGTAAAAATTGTGACGTTTAAAGCCCCTGAAGACTTGGCATCAACACTAAGGCTGCTGTAATCGCTATTTTTATTTTAACAATGGCTCATATCAATACGTTAATGTGAAAGGGCCTGTTTGTAGTGATAAACTCACAGAAAATCATCACCTGACTCTGCAGTTTCCCTCAGACCTGAACTTCTTCAGCATCTTTTATCTCATTGTTTTGGTTTTCTTGCCTGTACTTTACTGCTTTGCTTCACCCTCAACGTCCTCATAGTCATTTCCAGCGAAAAAGAAAGCTCTAAAATCTCTCTGGACAATACCTGCCCCACACCAAATGGCAGACACACACAGTTAGCACTAGCTGGTGAACATAGTGGAGCATTTAGCAGCGAAAGAGCCAAATATTTCCCTTAGGAGTTGGTGGAGACCAAAATAGAGCTAAAAGTAGTGGATATTGGGCATAATTAAAAAAAAAAAGTTTAACAGGCAAAACCTCCAACTAGTCTGCATATGGGTGTGGTTTGTGATCTGGCTGACAATAACCCATCAAATGCCATCAGAATCTCATTAATATTGCTACATTTTGATTGGTGCAGGGATATGTGACATCACCTTTTTCTGAATGAGCCCTGCCCACTTCAAACCAGTGAGAAGAGCACATAGGACAAAAAAAAGCTAAAAAATATTTTGTGAGAAATAACTAAAACTCATAATTGTAGCTTTGTCAGAAAACCATGTGCTCCTATATGACTCCATTACTACTGCTAAGGAAGCCAATTGATAATAAAAGTTTCAGGGCCTTAAAGCGTGACCCGGTGCATTGTGCTTCCATGTCAAGCCAACGCCTAGGGAGGAAGAGGAGACACTAAAGAGAAACCAGGTGATAAGGCTCAAACAATGCCAGCCAACAGAGAGAGGAAGGGGATGAAGATATGCTGAGACAAGATTAGCAGGAAATAAGAAGTGGATTAGTGAAGGCTTGACTCCTCCGAACACTGAGACCTTTCACTTTTCCCAACAGTGTTGTGCTGCCTGACACTAAGCCTGGCTCTTTATCTTAATCCTCTTTCAGCAACTGTTGGGGGGTCCCGCAGGCAGGAAGTGGAGATGTTGCTTTACTTACCTCAACACAGGCTTGGTTGATTCATCTTGGACACATTAACAGGACGGAGTCTGTTCCACTGATGTTGAATTTCTCCATGAAGTTTGGGGATGATGACATGCAAAAGGCAAAAACATGAAATGGCAGTTCTTGAAGCGATGGCGAGACTTTTATTTTGAAAGCGAGTCTCATCTCGTCAGTTGGGCGCCACCGGGTCATGTGCAGAGGCCACGGGAGCATGATGGATGACGAATGAACACATACACCAGACAAATGTGTCGATTTCCCTAAATGCAGGGAAGGCTACATCGTTTTATTTGAGTGTTTATTAATAGGTCAACAGTCAGCCAAGCATCCAAGCATACAACATGTTACTCTTTAGCTTTTGCTTTGTTTCACGTTCTGAACGTAAAGGAATTACAATAGGAAAATTAACTTGAACAAAAAGAAAACAAAAAAAGATATTTACATACTGCATTATAAATATGTCAAATGTACATCATTATACACAAGTACCAAAGATGGCCGATTAATGTCGAGACCAAACAGAAGTACCTTAAAAATATGCCTAAAGAGAAACAAAAACAACATATCAAAATATGGTTCGTGGGTCAAGGGGACTGTTGACCTAAAACCAGTTTAGCTTGTTTCTCTAGGAGGAGCTTGTCTTCAGATAAAAGCATTAAGCTAATATGTACACTTCATGTTACGTTTGGGGAGAAAAAACAGGCAGGCTTATAATGTTTTTTTCAGCATCTACCATACGCAAATAAGGGTTCAGGTAACCACTACACACATTAAACTCCTTTCGGTAATCCCATCGGACACTGAAATGTACTTATTGAAATAAGCTGGTCAAGTAGAAACAAGAAATAAGGCCGTACCACTGAACAGTGCAAGTAAATTCAAAAGTATCTGGCTGAATTTGAGGCCGTTTGGGGATGTCTTGAAGAAATTGTCTGACATTTTGAGAAATACGCTTATTGCTTTTCTTGTTGCTTATTGCTCTCGTGCCTGTGCCTTAAGTGTGGAGCTAGCGCCAGGAAGAAGACGTTAGCTTAGCTAGCACAAAGAACGGAAGCAGGGGGACACAGTTAGCTTGGCTCTCTCCAAATTTGGGAAAGCTGCCAGCACCAGCACCTCCAAAGCTTACAAATTAGCATAATATGTCTTGGTTCTTTAATTCATACAAAAACAGAAAAGAAAAAAATGACAATTTGTGTTTTTAGAAGAAGCTAGGTGGTGTACCTTTTTGCTAGGCCGGGGTAACTGTTTGCTAGGCTAGGCTAATCATGTCCTGGCTCCAGCTCTGTGCTTGACGCACAGACATGAGAAAAGTATCGATCTTCTAGTCAATCTTCTGGTTGAGAAAGCCAATATGAGTATTTCCAGAAATGTCAAACTATTCCTTTACGATATCGCTACCTCCTGGATTTACAAACATCCTCTTTCGACCACATATTCATTCACTGTGGGCTCTGAAAACAGGAATACTGTAAAGAAATGTGAAGCTAAGGTACCAAGTTTATAACTTGCTCTGTAAACATACATCCTGCCTTTGTAAACCCAGAAAATCAAGATGGTTTAAAACCTTAAAAACGGCAGTTGAGTAAAAGGGATAATATTTACTATAAATGAACTGGCTTATCATGTCTGTGGAATACTGTACATTTGCATTATGCAAAGAGAGTCAAACTACTTATGCTTCCCTCTATGAACCTCCTTGCTCATATTAATCCCTAAATGCCACTCTCTCGTGAATGTATTTTGTTAATTCCCTGCTTTTAGACTGACAGGTTCTCAGGATGGGGGAGGGCACACAGGTTTAAGGAAAGGGTTGTTTTTTTTTTAACTCTTAAAGTCAGAGTTAGTTCAAACTGTTCTTATAAGCAACAAGGTGAAGGAACAAGAACTACTTTTTTTACAGATGTCTGTACATTAAAACACAGTTATGTCCCCATATCTTCACTGTGGGTCTCTTCTCTCCAGTGTCCTTTCTCCAATGTTTACGAACAGAAATGCCCAGTCGCTCGCTGCTGCACACGGTTACAGACGGAGACGTAAGCACACACGTGTCATACAGTTATGTATGGACACACACACACAGCACCATATTTCACAGCAACGGGAGAGGAAATGCTCTTGAGGGTACCAATTTTACAGCCTTTGGTCACAGGAGGCGAAGGGATATTCCAGTACGCTGACGGTTTGAAATTGGTGGTGAATCTGTGTCAAACAATTACCAAGACAATCTGGTCAATCGGAAAATTACTCCACAAAGACATCATAATGGCACAATTTCACTGTTTCAATCAAACCTTTGAATTTGAATGAATTCTGATTGAAGAGGCACGCTTACAAAGCCATGTGGCTCAATGGTCATAAAACATTAAGCCCCTTAATTCCTTTATAGTCACGGACACTTTTACTGGAGGATCACGATAAGGGTGGCAAAGGAAATGGCTCACTTTCATCCGAAAGGAATTCAGCAATCAACTCCTTTATGATGATCTGAACCCATTTTCCTGTGAATTAAGTATCTAAATCATTTGGACTCTTCAACTATAATTGCTTTGCCTTTGTATATGAATAATATGTCAAGAGTTTGATGGCTGTGTTGAAGACATGCATCATTACTAAAGCTGTAACAGCCACTGATATCATGGAAGATTTAGTTTCTTTCCCACATCATTGTTTTGTCACTTGTAAAACTATTCCTCACAGTTTTATGTTATTATGCTCAGGCTTGGAAATTTGAGGGAAGTTTCTCATTCACGCTCATTATAAAATCAGCTCACATCGCAGAAGGGGAAGACATAAAAGGAAATGTTCAAGCATTAAGGAAATGCTTTTCGTAGGGTTAGGTATGAACGCCAGCGAGTCATTTGTTTGGTTGACGCTTAAGAAACAAAAAGCTTAAAGCTGATCATGATCACTTCAGGCCAAGATTGAACGAATTTAACAAACAAAACGAATAAAAAATAATAATATAAAACAAACAATGTACAACGTCCGAACACCAAACGCCCACTTCTTTCGGCGTAGTGGAATATCAACGAGTCCATCCCTCCTGAGATCTCTCCATTGGTGCTGATTCTGGTTACACAGTGTGAAACAGAGGAAGTGCTGGGAGGAGACGGGGGTGGGTTCGGGGTTTCGTGTGTTTGTCGGCGGCCGCTCTCTGGCTCCTACATGATGCTGATGCTGCGGTTGAGCTCACACTGGGCGTTGTTGTTGTTGATGTTGGGATTGGGGTTGCGGCGGCTCATGTTGGGCGTGGGCACGGACGTCAGGCTGCTCGTATCGTTGGGGCAACCGTGCTGAAGTAAGATGTCTGCGCACTCTTGGCTGCCGGCTCGCCGAGCGTAGGACAGCGTCGTCTGGCCACGGGCATCCCGACTCTTCACATCCACACCGTACTGCGAGAGGAGGTATAAGATTTTACACATTTCGAAAATTCCAAAGAAATTTACAGGAATTTATCAGCATTTACTATGCAAATAAATAAACGTGTGATGTGAGCAACCATGTAAAAATGGGATTTTAAATACCATATGGTATGCAATGCAAGCAATCTGTAGCTGAACCATTTTTTCTATTTCTACTCAGTTTACAATTTGCAGCTCATTTGAGTTTTCCCTATTTTTTCCTAATTTTTTCTCCTCACTCTTGACAACGAGAAGCATTTTCAGAGCTGCATTTGCCGCAAGAGCTCTTTGTTCAGCGTAAACTACAATTATCACTGTCTTCTTGAACAGGAAACGCAACAACCTTTGGATAACAGCATACATCAGTTTGAACTGCTCTCCTTTAAAAAAGGTCTGGGTAGTTTACATTGAAAACATTCGAACAATGAGCCGTATTCTCACTTCAACTTGTTGTACCTTTATTTTTTTAAGAGGCACTGAAGTTGTTTGACATTGTATGACAAAATTAGATATACAGTATATTCTGTATCTGCTTATCCCAATACTTATTAATTGCATTAAATCTGCAGTATATGGTGCTTTTATATGGCAAACTATTTAAACCCACAATGCTGGAGTAAATTTTATGTAAGGTTCCTTGACATTATATGGAAATATCCAAATATCTTGTCCATTTCACACACATTTATGCAGACTTGGCATATTTGGTATCTTGGACAACCTTGGATCTCTCTGACTTGATTGCAATTTGGAATGTTTGAGCAATGCTTGCCGCACAACATCTTTGCTTCTTTAGCTGTAGCTACTACTGAGGTTCCTGTATTTGAAATGTTTAGTTTTAGCAGCCTTGAGGGACATTCCTCACTTGAAATGTCAAATTTTTAGACTAAAAGCAGACTACTGTCTGGGCCAAGATGATAAATAAATAGATGATTCAGTAGTTCTCCGTTGGAATTTATTCCAAGCAGCATGGAGAGGACTTTAAAACAGTTTTAAACACTTTAAAGTGTCATGTTGGGAAATGAATGGTACGCTTTTATTTATTTTATTTTATTTTATTATTTTGTAGATTGTCAGCACCTTCCTGGGCTGTTTCTTGGAAAGGCTTGTATAATCTAATACTAATTGGAGCTGAGACAGTTATTTTGGTTAGAGTTTATTTAGTTGTGTTGAGTTTCTGGGGAGTTACTGATTACCAGATGAACTGCCTTAAAGGAAGTGTCCCTTTTAAATTAAACTTGCAGAAAATATAACTTAGCTAACTGAGAAATAAAAATCCAAATGATTAACATCTGGCACTAGAAACTGGTACATTTGGCAAGAGTTTAAAGAAGTGGTTGTTTAGAAATCTTTACTTTCACACATCTAAATGCCTACAATAACAATGTCCATCCACCTCTGACCCAACTCACCCAGATGAGCAGCTGTGTGATGACCACATTGGCCATTGCGCAGGAGAGGTGCAGGGCGGTGCGTCCGTCTCCGTCCCCGTAGGTCTCGTTAACCTCCTCCTTGGTGCCGTGTGCCAGCAGCAGCACCACCAACCTCAGGTCATCCTCCACCACCGCCCGAAGGAGCTGCTGCCCCAGGGGCACATCCGACTGGGGCAGTCCCACCAGGAAGAGCTTCTGCTCATACTTGGCTCGGATCCAGCGCTCCTTCTCCTCCCTGGAGGGAAGGAAATGACAGGGACGCTACAGGTCAGGCGGGGTGAAACATGGTCAACATGTTATGAGCAATTTAGCACCGAAGCTTAAGAACTTTCAATGCATAGCTCATAATTCAGAGGCAGTAATTTGAAGACAAAGCCACGTGGGACAGTAAGTATTACAGTAATTGGCCTAAAAGACACACTGGTGTAAGCGACAATTCAAAATTATAGAGCACAGGAAAGCCACTAGCCTCCACTATCACAGTGGGAAATAATACAGTGAGATTGGCTGCAGAGATGAGAGAATGCCAAAGGGTATGGCGCTCTGGGCAATATTCCACTTTCTAGTGATTACAGTCGACAGCAAGACGGTTAGAGCCTGGCCAGCTTTCTAAAGGTTACACATCTTGAACAGCATGTCTGCTGCGGACAATACAGGAAGGAGGGGGATGTATTTTTATCAGCACTGTCGGCTGTCAGTCTGAACTGGTGGATCCCCTCCACAAAAGAGGCAGTGTGTCTCCGAGCCCCAGTCTCCCTTGGGGTGGCTGGGCCCTGAGTCAGATCGATGGGGCTGAATGGCAGCCAGAGAGGGACGGTGGGATGTGGGGCTCCTTCACTCCAGCCTGCAGCAGAGAATAGAGGCTGAGAGAAGGCTCCATCCTCTATCGCCAGGCAGAATTCTATCTATTGCTCTCCATCTTGACCCCCCGTTTCATTCTCTGCCCACATACAAACTGTCCAAATAAGAAAGAAAAAAAAAATCAATATCAATATGTGAATGACTGAGCATGCCCAGTGTGGCACTAACCCCGTGACCCTGTCAGCCGGCGTGATAAGGGGAGCAGAAAGAGGCTGTTGTTTGGATTTGTGGGTGAGTGACAGAGAGGAGAAGGTTTGTACGGATAAGTTGAAGCGGCGACGCTGGCCGGAGTGACAAGGCTCTCGTGGGACTCTCCATCAACGAGCCGACGGGTAGCAGCAAGTAGAAACTGACGATCTAATTCAATTCTCTTTCATCATAATCACAGTGACAACAAACTCCAAAAGCACAGCTTAATTACCAAAATCCGGTGGCGCTCACAGGTTTGTCAAATGACATTTAAAGGATGAAGCTGATGTTATTTTATTTTTTTGCTGTCAATGAATCCCCTGAAAAGACCAAAACCAACAATGTGTTAGCACTTATCTCAACAGTTTCCAACCTCCCTATGCTGTCTCTGGCTCCCTCAGCTTAACTAAAATATTGTTTAATTTTTAAAACAAGGCTCAGTCATTTCCTAAAATATCTGGGCATTGTAGTTTTTAACCAAAAACCGCAGGAGTAAGTAGTGCTACTTGGGGATTATTTTCAGCTGTGGAGGAATACAGATTTGGTGCACGAGTTAATTTACAGCAGCAAAACGGTGCATGTGGGTTCAACTTAAATAAACCTCAGCGCCCACGTTCATCATAATGAAGGAACGTGTGTACGTGTAGTGCATCTGTGTGGATCACTGATGTGCTTTTAATAGTTTCTGGTCTGTGGCACTGGGAAATATGCAACATCAGGTTTTGGCTACACAGATAATACTAGTTAGTAGGATAAACTCATCTTTGTTGTTGACAATAAGAAAAATAAAAATAAAAATGCAGCATCTCTTTCCTGAAACAACATCCTGGTTGCTGTAATCCAAAGATATCTAGTTATCCCAAAACCTGCTCGAGTAAAACCAGAAACCATCTGCACTGCAAAATACAGAAAAGAGAAAATAAGTTACTTTGTAATTTGTGTGAAATGACCCAGAGTATATCCCCAAAATAGCCTATTTTCAATTACAGCAGCAGTTTTAACAACAGTAACCAGTTCAACATTAGTCACTCTCCTTTATTACAACCTTAGCAGCTAGGTGTCAAAGCTGCCAACTTACCACAGACAGCAACCATTTTCAGACTCATATGTCAGCTGCCAGGCTCACTTCACAGAGCAGCCTTGCACAGAGGAGCCTGGCACCGGCCCAAACTACAGGAGTTAAGGATATGATGGAGGAGGCGCATGTCTTTATCAGAGCCTGAGCACAGACTGATTAACTGCAAAACCCCAACAGAAGCTCATAAAGCAACTTAGCCTACTTAAAATAGTCTTAAAGCTATTACGTCTAGAAGCATATGGGTACATTTCTGTTATGACCTCAAAGAAAATGTAGAGAAGAAAAGTCCTTCACCCAGTGAAACCTTAAGAAAATCTTTTCTTAAGGATGAGGGTATTATGTGAGCAACAATACAGCCCTAATGGCAGGCAATTGCACTGGCTTAGAGTTTTATGGTGTAAGACCTCCATCAATCCCTACTCAGTCATTATGTGTGGACAAGCCTGTTAGCAAATCAATTGGCCTTAGAACCAGTGTTCTGCTCAGAACAGGAAGGGGCCGTCCTGCCCTCCCCTCTTATTTCCGGTGGACTCTTTGCGAACAAGTGTCTTTTTATTGTTGTTGTTTTTACTGCCAAAGAGGATAAAGTCTGTCCGAAAAACCCTGTAAGCAACTGTAATCCCCAAGGCAGAAAATGTAGAACCTTCCACAAAAAATCTGAGCATGGCTAAAACAAATCAGTGAGAGCTGTTGTCCAAAGTTTGCTTCGGAAAGCCAGACCATGAATGAGATGCTGAATGTGTAGAGCCCAGTGAATTGATATGAGCTAAATGAGGCAGAAAGTTAGCACCAAGATGTGAAACAAAAAGGCTGAGGAGAGCCATTAAGAAGACGTCAACATCTCAGAAAGGAGCCCTGAGGACACTTTGTTATCCTCCGCTGCAAAATCAGCCCCCAGGACCTGCAGCAAAAGGCCTCACTCGCCGCTGATGCTGAGCTCTAAATTCAACCACAGCTCTCTTTTACACGGCCTACTTTAAAGGAAAAAAAGAAAAAAGAAAAGCAGGCAGGCAGTGTTTTTTTTTTTTTTTTAATTCCTAAACTGCTGCCACTTGAAACACAGAGTGTGGAGGGAAGTGAAATGGTAATCCCGCCTCTGTCCTTTGTTTGAAATAGAAAAACAATCCAAACAGAGGTAGGGTTTAGACAGTCAGGGGGAAAACTGAGACCCTTGAAAAGGACACTTCCTCACCGCAGGAGGAAGAAAAATAAAATCAGCAGATTTAGCATGTCAAAGCGCCAGGACAGAGAAGGAGGGGAGGGTGGAGAGGGAGAGGAGAGTGAATTTTCACAGCATGGGGGGATATTTAGGAAATTGAACTGATGGTTACTCTTACATGCACGCACACACACACACACACACATCCAGGCATGGGCACCAACAGACACCAATTTCCCCACCCTTGCTTGAGCACATACTTGTTCTAAATTTCTCTGTTGCTTAGGGGACAGAGGGGAGCTTAAGGTTCCCAATAAAAATGCCTGTGTCTCTCTTCAACTAAAAACAAGCACCGTGTGCTTCGCCACAAACTCCCTTCATCATTCAGAGTTATATCTCACATCTTGTTTGACTTTCTGTCACTGAATTTTTTTTTTTTTAAAGAAATCTCGGGCAAACATCAAAATGCTTAGTGACTCCGAAGTGGAAATGGGCTCCTGTCCAGAGCTGGTGTCCCCTTTCATTTAGAGCCCACCTAGATAAAGGCCGCCTTAACAGTAGAGAAAGGCCTCTTTTATAATTCTATTAGAGCTCTGTCCTTTCAGCTCTCCGTTGAGCAATGGATCCTGACCCTGACTTAATTAAGTGGCAAATGGCGGAATGATTCTCCTAAACCCAGCCCACGGAGTCAAGAACACATGACTGAATTCAAATAAAGAGGGACAAACAAGGATAATTAGTCAAGCCTGAAAGACAAAGGCGAACAGGAATTTATAAGGAGGGAAGGGAAACTGAGACGGCGGGGGTGGAGCCAGCAGTGGAGTAGCCACAGAATGACCAATCTGACTGCCTGCAATAAAGGTGCATTGGTGCATAGGAAGAGGAGGATGTCCGTCCCACTGCTCGGCCATCTTTCAAACACACACTGAGTCCTCCTAAACAATCAAAGCTTCTAAAGCTCCTCCTACTCTTCCCCGAGGATCCAAATTCACTGCGGACACATCAAATAGACGCAGTGAAGGGGAGAAATGGCGGTGGTGGTGTTGGAGGGTCGGAGTCGGAGGGGCGGGGGGGATCTTGGGTTTGACCAGCCTGAACAGACCTCACAGTGGGGGTGGGCAACTTGTATGGGGACCGATTCCCATGCAGCCAGCAGCTTCACTTCCACAAACCGAGGGGAGGGAAGAGACAGAAAGTGAGGAAGAGGGACAGCAGCAGAAAGACAGAGAGGGGGCTCAGAGGGAAACGACAGAGATGGAAAAAAAAAAAAAGAGAAAGCGCACACAACAGGGAAAGAATGCTGGGCCCCAAAGCATCAAAGGTTGCTAAGGGCGAGAAATGAAGGAGCAACACAGTAAACGCCACAGCAAAAGTGCTAAATAAGGCCCCCTATGGTCCACCGGGTACAGTGTAGACATGGTATGCCCCACTCTGAGAAGAACAGCTGCAGAAGAATTAAGACAAATATTTTAACAAGTGCAATAGCCACTTTCCTTGCTTCCAGAGCGCGGCCTGAACAGATGACCAGAATTCAAAAGGTTGTTGTGTGGAGCTCTATAGAGAGGCCAACAGGAGAGCATCTGGGTGCCGTAGGCAGGCAGAGGGATGAGTTGAATATATTGTGACATTAATGAGGTTGTCAGACTCCTCGTGATGGAGTGGCTGTGTTTTTGTGCCAGCAAGACTAACACCCTTAAATGCTCATGCTGTTAACCCCTGCTGAACCCTCGCCTCTCATACAAAGCTGAGGGGACGATAACACATGCCCCTCTTATGCATGCAGGCCGCTTCACGTACGCACACGTCTCAAAATGCCGGCCGCATGAAGCGACTGTCTTGGATCCGTTTTTTGTTTCCTCGTCACCACACAAGCACGTTTTGTTAAGATTTTGTAATGCTAACAATATTGCAACTAAATTGGATGGTTAAGTAGGCTGCATCATCATGAATCAGTGCTCTACATCTACCTGGCTCTGAAAACCCGGTGGCATGTGGGCAATTAGTGACTGTGGTACCACTTCTCCCACACAGGGCTAATTACTGACCTGTGGGTTTCATTTAGAGAGGGAGGGAGAGAGAGAGAGAGAGAGAGAGAGAGAGAGAGAGAGAGAGAGAGAGAGAGAGAGAGAGAGAGAGAGAGAGGGAGAGAGAGAGAGTACACGGGAAGACCCAGCCATTCATTTGTCTTAATTAATTACTCTTCCTCCACCGGAGCTCATGGCAAGGCCGGCTATTCTAAAAGCTCTTTTGAGAGTTGGCGTTCCGGCACTCCTAACCTGTGAGTAGCCCGGAAGCTTCGCTCTGTGTTTTGGGGACTAACACAGAGGACAGAGGCCGCTGTGGACGAATCCTAGATCAGGAATCTAATGGCCACAGCGCCGATGCTGTAAACACGCAAACGGCTCGGGAGGACGAGCCAAGATGCCACCGCCGGGGCAGAAGGGGTTAAAAAGAAGCAGTGGGGCCAGGTTTGGAGAGGTTAGTGGTGTGATTCATTTTTATTACCGTGCGGCCCCTGCAGGCGGCAGGAGTGGCAAATTATTTCTGAAACAAAGTGGAGGGCTCTCATCAGAGCTATTACCTGCCTGTGGCCGAGGGCGGCGCGGAGCCTACAGAGGGTGACAGTGAGAGGCCCGCGTCAGTGAGGGATAGCCGTCCACATCCGTCCACGCTCCAGGACATCTCCCCCAAATGAGAACTGGTGTCTGTGTGTGTGTGTGTGTGTGCCACTCGATGAGGAGGTTAAAGTTAGCTGCTGGACCTCCCCCACAGTATCCGTCAAAATATTCTGCGGTGTTTTCTATCACGAACACGCCAAGCAATTAGAGGTGACGTGCAAAACACAACGACTCCCAGGCGCTAATTAAAAGAACAACTCCCCTCCAACATGCTGACTGCAGAGATCAGCCACGATTGCAGGGCTCGCACAAATTTATTATCACGGACTGTAACCTAGCCTGGTCTGACTTCCACTTTAATGCATCCTGTGGTGCTTTTTAATTAGGCCTTTATGAATGGGTTATAAATTGTAACAAATGGCTCATTAATAAATCAGTTATAAGCCATGAATTAAAAACAACTTGCCTGCTTGTGAAAAATCACTCTGAAATATCTGACTTCTTACCTTCTGGAAAGGGGCTGCAGACGATCAGGACCCAAATCAATCCATTTTTAACAAAATATTAACACTTATAACTGCACTCTTCATGATGAAAAGCCTTTATTAATGACTTATTAACCTTTGAAACTGCAGGCCTGGGGGCTTATTAGAACACATAAGCATTTATTAATGCATGAACAACATTTATAAATGCAATAATACCAAAAAGAAAGGTATGACACCAGCCAAAGGGATTTTTTACCACCTGGCAAGCCAGAATTTGCACCTATTAATGGCTTATAACTGATATAAAAATCATTAGCAAACAATTTCTGGCACATTAACAAAGCCATTAGTTACAACTAAATTTTATAAAGAGCACCATATTAGAAAATGGTACCATGCATTCTTCTACATCTAAAAACAGGTGACATACATGCAAATATGCATAGATGTAAACATGCTTCCCCTGATGCCTGTAATCAGTCTGATGTACACCAGTAATTTCTAGTGCTGCTCTGCGGCTCTGCGCACCACAAATCTATATGCTGTGTTCTTTCGATCAAGAATATCATAAGCTAAACCAATCTTGTGGATGAATGCTTTTAAGTTAAATCTCAAAAATGCAAGGGGTAAAACTAGTCTTGCAGGAGACATTCAATCAGACAGTGAGCTGATATTCAGGTAGTTACTGAATCGTTTAGATTAGGTGTCACTAATGTTTAGTGGGACTCGGGAGCCATACACTGCCTGCCAGGGTGCCATCACAAAGCTGCTACATGTCACCGACGTGACACAATTAAAATCCCCTCATATGTGCTCAAGTTAAGAGGAGTGCATGCAGACAGAGTCAGGCCAGGATTTATGGCGTTAAAAGAAAGGAGGAAAAAAAAAACTGCATCCCATGAAGCTGGTTATCATTCATCATTTGTGATAAAGCAAAAAATAATTTGATACTGACGTTTACCCCACAAGGGTACATTGTTCTATTAGCTAAAAAATAATCAGCACCTCAATAACCAGTGGCCATGTATGATATTTACAACTGCTGTTTTTTGTCTGAAGATTAGTTCTGCTGCAAATGAGATTTATTGTTTGACAGTGAAAACTAATGGAGACGCCGCTGCGGGATAAGATCGGATTTTTTAAGACAATGAAGAACCTTCCTGCTCGAGGCGACGTGGGACTGACAGTGGTAGGGAGAGGAATCAACATCAATAATCTTTCATCAAGTCCACAGCGGAGCGCTTTAGCACAGATACCATTCAATAAATAACTGTAGGCCATCATTCAGTTCTGAACTGGCCGGAGAGCGCAGGATGGATTCAAGAGGACGAGGCCTGAGACTACCAGCCGAGTGAAAACACAATGAAGAGCTGTTTGAAACAGCATTTCAAATGAACATCTGCTAAGACTTTAGTAAGGTACACATATGCACCATTAACTAGCTGCTTATTTTCAATGCATATTAGTAGCATACTAGCTTTTCATTAATCATTATTAAGCTCTTATTCTGCATGACCATATTCTACAACTACTAGGCCATTAACTAAGAATTTTCCCTCAATAACCTCCTAATTACTGTTTATTGATAATAAATTAGGAAGTTGTTGTACATGAATTACGATTTTAATAACCTTAATCTCCAGAATAATGCATCACTAAGTGCTTTATAACGACTAATAAAGAGCCAGTATGCTACTGTGGTCCCAGTATGTGTACATGAAAAGGCCTCTGACAGTATACTGTATGACCAGTAGTGGTTTGGTGCTGAAGAGTGTGTTGAAAGTTCTCCATTGACAAAAAAAAAGGCCTATGTATTTGCTACAAGTATTGGCCATGGTGAAATTAGGCCTGAAACTGATGTTTTCACGACACTGCACAAAACTGCACAGCTCTTTTAAATAACACTCATGTTGTACATGTTTTTACAGTATTTCTTCACATTTTATTGTCAATTTTCTATAGTTGTGCTTCTTGACTTGCGGTACTTGCTTTTTATCTTTCATGATGTTTTCTACCACCTATGTTCATGGTTATGCGCTAAAATAACCAAAGCAAATTCCTCGTATGTGAAAAAGTACTCGGCACAAAACCTGATTCTGAAAATGTTCCAAAATACCTACCTCCAGCTCCCAGAGCCCAAAGCAACATCTTCCTGTGACTTGATTTACTTCATCAATCCTCACACTGACAATGATTAATCACATTGATGATTGTATTTTTTTGTGATTGTATCAACTCATACCATTGGTTCTGAGCGCCCCATGTTTCATCAGCGATCCGTGCACTGCATGTTATTTTACATGTTGTACAGTTTACATGTTTCCCCTCTGGTGGACAGTAAAGTTGCATTGTATTCTATCAATCCCATAAATGTTTCAGCACTAGTGTAAATTTACAATATAAGAAGAAGAGAGCACTCAGAGGATGCATGTAGTACTTGCACTAAGGCTGCACAATCCACTGGATTAAAATAACTTGCTTTGTGGCTCACCTTTTAACCTGCTAATATATTTGCTGCTATCAAAGCACATCAACTTAATCTATGTGGCATTAATAATTTGCCAGCAACACAACATGGTCCAAAGCCTGCAGATTATATTTATATTATATTTGTATTCTTTTTTAGCCACAACAGCAACGGCAGAAGCAGCAGCAGCAGTCCTAAAAAACAACCGTGTTTCTGTTGGTCTGTCACTTTTTGCAACAAAGTTATAAAGCTGTGAAGTTAAAACAGTCTAATGCCACCAGGGAGACCCTACAGACAGTCTTTGCTGTGACAGACAGAGTGATGACCCGGCCCTGTGTGATGGATATGTGACACGGCAGCTTGGGGCCCGAGGGCCTGGCTCTTGGGGTGGGGTTTAGCCATAATGGTGTGCTTAATTACCTGCACAGCCACACAGCAGGTCATTAGTCAGACTGGGACGCTAGGTCTCACCTGTCACCAAGAGATAAACAATCCTCCTACCAGATCTGGGTACCTCAGAGGAGAAGGGAACAGATAGTCATTGGGGTAAGTTGGGGCAGGGCAGCACGGGGTGAGTGGCAAAGTATAATTTAAGAGACACACGTTGAAAAGATGGAACGCTACTTGTTAGCCTCCAAGAGTGAAAAACTCTAAATAAGTTGAATAAGTTCAAAACGATCCCACATTCCTGCTTATATTAAACTCATCTGTGTACGCTGACATCCAGCAGGAACGCAGAGCTTGGGCTGGCGTCAGATGTGGTTTACATTAAAAGGTCTTTTCCTGATTAGCGCTTACATGTCGAGTGACAAACTTGATGGATCTGGTGCTAGTCCGGGCATTTATCAGGTAAGTGCGAAATGATGTCACACGCCACACTCCCTCCATGAATTATGGTTTTTCGAGCCGAGTCAGAAGAGCGACGGACGTACAAGATAACAGACACTCTGCTGCAAATATTAGATATTACGTCCTGGAATGAAGACATGAGGCATATAGATGACTCAACTAAAACAGAGGCATTGTGATCAGTGTGTACACAGGACGGGCCGACGCTCAAACAATACATACTGTGCTCTTGGCTCAGCAGACTGACATTTATGGACCCCCGGTGCTTCTTATGGAGCGTTTTGTGGTGTGAACCGCCTGTGCTGTAATGTGGGTGGCCAATAAACGGCAGCTAATGGAGAGAAGACGGGGCTGCCTTCTCATTCCATAATCTCGTCATGCTTCATTAAGCAGCACCTTTATTTGCAGAAGGATGCTAACCTGGTGCTGTCGCTCCCCGGCTTGGTGTAGCCCTCCAAAGCGCCCTCCCACACGCTGTTGGCCATCGTGTTACCGATGGCCGTCATCACCATGCTGAGCTCCACCGGCCAGTCGTCCAGGTCCAGGGAGCGCACACGAGACAGGTGGGTGCCCAAGTTTCTGTGGATCCCGGAGCACTCGATGCACATCAAGGCGCCCAGGTTCAGACTGGCCCAGTCTGGGTCTGCGCGATAGAGAAGAAGAAACCATTAAGAGAGAGAAGCTACATGAACGAGACTGAGCGGGAGATTTATGATCTCATGATTCTTTAATCGCAGTAACCTCTTTGAGAAAAGGAACTCTACATCCTATCCTCTGGAAAAAGAACTTTTATTTTAAGGATTTTTGCTTCAAACTCTCTACAAGAGGAGGATTATTGTATTATTCAATTTTCACGATTGTTTTAAGATATGCTGCGGGTGTGGTATCATGTTTCACTGGTTATGTGCAAGTTTGACGAATGCGTTACTAGGTGTTACAGCCATATCTAAGATGCGCAGACTGAGCTGGTAAAAATAAATGCAATCTTAACCAGAACAACAGAATAAAAACATCAAACAGTCCTCATTATACTGACACCATACTATGCTTACACCGTAAGTTACAGTAGGCATGATAATGATAAAGCAGGCTATCATGTCCAATAAAGTCACTGAGAAATATGAGGTACCACAGGAAAATCTGAGTTATTTATTGTTTATTCATTATTATTATTAGTTATTGACGTCACTTTCTCAAGTAGTTAAATTGGTGTTTTTTCTTCTCATGAGAAAACAGTGGGAATAAAAATAGGGAATAACACAGAGGGAGCTTTGCTTGAAGACATTTTTCCCATAAAGGAAAGGTGTTGCAGACAATTGCACACTGTGGTTGCTGTTTATCCAACTTAAGATCCACTTAATTGCCCTCATTTGGCTTTTCTGCTGGCAATAATGGCAATGAGCAAGCAAGTGGTGAACCCAAATCTAAACCTGATCCATTTTTCATGACATTTTACAACTAAATATACTTTTGCATGATTGACTCAACGTCTTAAACATCACCAACTCTTCTAAGTGATGTTGAACCCTTTAAGTGGAGTTTCTCCTGTTGAAATGCTGCACTGCACAGCCCGACAGGAAGGATTTCACTAATTTCTTCAAGCAATTAAGTTCAGCTTTGTTGCAGTAGCTACAGATACAGTAGTCTGTTACTGTAGTTTTTAATGCAATACCTTTATAAAACCACTCAAAATCAAATGTTTGGGGAGTTTTTCATATGAAGCCTTTTTTTCTGACCACGCAGGGCCTTCATCAATGGGAAATCAGCTGTTGTGGTAAAGAATGATACTCACTTGGTGCATCACAGTCCACGCAGAAGCTGTTCCCCCTCACGTTTCGTATGGACTGAATGGCCATTGCATCACTTTGGCTGCCTAACCGAGACTGCAAGAAACGAGGGAGAGAATAAGTCACTGGGAACTAATTATTGAAAGGAAGAGAAGGCAAACAATTACGGCCGAACTCAAACCATAGACAATCGGCGAGGAGCGGGAGGGAAGAGGATTTTCAAAGTCTTAGAAAAAGACTGAGGCAGAGAAAATATGAATATGAAAATGAGGCCGTGTCTCCCCAGTATGCTGACACAAGCCGTGTTCTATCTCTGATGTCTGTCAGTTCTAATAAGAGCTCCCCCACACTGTGGTGCACCTGTCTGACAGCCTCCCACATGTGACAGCTTGAAGTGGGTGAGGAGGGGCGGGTGAGGGTGAGGGTGGGTTGGAAAGAAGGGGCTAAAAGAGGAATGCAAATGAAGCAGCAGAGCCGTAGGATGATGACGATGCTGTGATTAGATGGTAATGGCCAACCCTGCTCAGTGGTTTTTCTGATCTCTCACGGCCCGCTGTACCTTGTTCTTTATGCTCTCACAAGACTGCAGGCTGGCAAAGATCTGGCTCTCAATGGCTTGGACCCACAGCTCCCTCTCCTCGTACGTGGAGGCCTCGAAGTTCCACGTCTGACCGGTCAACGACACAATGATGAACTCAAAGGAATCCTCTTGCTCTGGAAAAACACAAATAAACAGCGAGTTAGCACTTAAGCAACATGCACGACGGTTGTGAAATCTGACTCTGCAAGTCGGCGGCACAGCTCGGCGATTGAGGCCCATCCATGCACGGATGCACGATGGAATGAGCTTCTGGTGAACTCAGCAACACTCCAGTGATTCCTTGGCACGTCCTGTGTCCCCCCCGCCGCTGCTGTTTTGTTTGATGACGGCTCACAATCTCCGACTCATACATGCTAGGACACATTTTAATTCCTTTCTGCTGCTGTCAAATGACTTCAAAGACCATTGCCACTAGCAATTAACAGCAACACACAATGTCAGCTTCTTGTGATTCAACATCATTTGATTTCTTGCGCATTTAATTCACACGTATCACAAAGTAAAGCTCTACGAACTTCATAAATGTGCAGAAGCAACAGGGAAAGAAATGAAAGGGGTCTTCTTCTTCTCTGAGACCTTATGCTCTGCCCACCATTATGGCATGGCAGATGTGTGTAAATACTACAATGCCCAAGAGCCTCAGCTTGGAAATGGAAAAGGCGGCAGTCGGACTGGCAGCAAATTCAAATGTGAACAAAAGAGTTGCAGATTGAATCCAGCATTTACCCAGAAACTGAAAGTAAACTAATAAAAAATGCAGATCAAATTATCTTTTGCTATAAATCTACTGTACGTTTTTAGCTTCCACCAGCTGTTACTGATGCACGTTAACAGAATTTTAAGCTCTGTGATCGGTTGAAATGCATCTTGGGAATCATAGTTAGCTTCTACCTCAGTGTTTTTATGTACACAGCCATCTACCTTCAACTTTTTACCAAAGAAAGCAGTTGCTCATCTTTTGTATTGACGAATTAATCGGGAGAGTTCCCCGACGATCCAAAAATCTGAGGAGCTTTGACTCATGAATGAAATCTCATTCTCATCATCAGCTACATAATCTATTATTTACTTTCCTGGTGTGTTAAGATAAGATAAGATAAGATAAGATAAGATAAGATAAGATAAGATAAGATAAGATAAGATAAAATAAGATAAAACTTTATTTATCCCCAGCCTGGGAAATTTGGGCATTAGAGCAGCATGTGATAGCAGTGGGAAGAAAAATAGCAGCAGAGGTACAGAACATAAAAAAAAAAACAAAATAAAAAATAAAAAGTACACTATATATATTCACATATTATACAAGCAAAATGAAATTTGACTATATAAAAGAAAAACAAAATATGTAGACAAATAGCTAAAAAATATGTAAAAGGTATGTATTGCCCCAATAGCTGCGGAAAAAGAACAACGTAAGATGGCTTCAGATTAAAAATAACAATAAATAGTGTTACTACTATTGCACAGGAGAATAAAATATTGTGGATCTGGTGAGTGAGTAAATTGTATATTATACATTAATTATATAATTATATTGACAGTAACTTTAACTTGAATGCATTTCAATGCAAACTGTTAGAGCATACTGGACAAAGCTCAGGATTGGCTATTTGTTTCGACTTTGTTTTTAACATAATGAAAACGCGTGTAGCTAATGGGTGGTGTTTTTTCCCGCTCTTTGCGTTTAACTAAGATTTATGAAAATGTCACCTGTCGTTTTCAAACAAGAGGCCTGACACAACATATGTTCCCACACATGCTATAATGCCTCTGCTGCTCAGAAGCAATTCATTAACTCCGTACTGTACAATGTGACTCGTGTAACATCTCTGGTCTGTGCACATGCTTGAGCTCATAGCCAAATGGTTTGTAATTACCTAATTATGTCTATGCAAATAGTCATCTCATTTGCATAAAGCATGTTTGGAGGACTGGAGGCAAGTAGACACAAGGGGAATGTTTTTTCCTGTGCAGCCTTTTCATTAATTGTTAATAGAAGTTACATTAAAAAGGGAAATGTGTTAAATGTGCAAAATATATTTATACTTCCAATGTAATCTTTTCCGACATTGCGGGAGATGTTTAACATTAAATTAACGCTGTATGAGTTCTAAAATGATGGCAATCTGATGATGATAAGATTATCAAACAAATCATCTAATCAAAGAAATTACTTCACTTTCTATTTATAATCAATTCACCCTCCTTGGCGCGAGACACCGCCCTGTGCGGTTAAATGACAGATGTCTGACGGACGCCACTAATGTAGCAATCCCTGTGCTGCGGTGGAGGGCATCTCTTCAGGGGGAAAGCAATAATCCAATTAGCTTGACACCGACTTCAATTATCTGATTTAGTTTGTGGAATCGACTACAGGTTACGGAGAATCAATAAAGGCTTGGGAGCCTCTTTATTTAGGCTTATAGTGAAAAAGTCTTTATGTGGGTGGGACATTTTAAAGCACTGGTGGGGATTAAAATACAAAAACCTCTATTTGATGGAATCAAAACAGGCAACGTACAGGAATCAAAAGGTGACAGAACAGGAGCAGAAAACACAGAAAGGCTTGATTAATTGGAATACATACAGTAGAAATCAATTTTTTTCTTGTCCAATATAACTTCAGGTAGAATAACTAATGCATTTGATTAGAATTTGCGGTTCCCAGACTCAAATGTTGTTGCGTTTTCATCTTTTTAAAAAACCCGAACAAAGCTAATTATTCTGTTGGCTGCCCAGGCATTAAATTGGAGGCATTAAAACACTTTCATTATGGAGATTAAAAAAGCAACGGACGGCTGGTTTCTTAAACTGATGAGTATACAAGGGAAAACAAATCTAATTCTCCATGCATAGTAATGCACAGGCGAGACATAGTGCAGCCGCTAAAGAGACAGAGGGCCGATGTGCAGCAGGACACTTTACGTGCGACACAGGTATTGTCATTTCATGCAGCTCCAGCACACAGATATTACTTTTTAATGCCGGCCACGGTGCAGCAATTCAGCCCCATAAGCCCGAGTAATTCTGCTGCATGTGAACATGATGCTGAGGTCAAAGTGGTCTTCTCCGAGACAGTAAATCTGAGCATGAACGATGTGTCAAAGGCATCACTGCTATCTTACAGGCACCTGACACGATGAGCTGGTAAAAGGGTCATTAAGGCATCTGTTATTACTCAATGGCTACAGTTAGCACACGGCTAGCGGAGGAACCATCACCTTGTCACATTAACATTAAGCATTAACCTCCTGACCAGATCTACCTGCGAGCCTACAATCAACAAGTTCTCGCCAATTAGAAATAAATTAACGCAGCGCTGCCAGTGGGCGGACAAGGAAGAACACAATTTAAAGCCAACGGAGGAGCCAGCTGTGAAGAATGAGCGAAATATGATTTTCCTTAATTAAAATGGCATAATAAAAAGGAAATTAGAGTGTAATGGCCATAGAGCTGCAAAGAGGAAGGAACAGATAAAGATACACACCTTCGTCCACCATTTACATGGATCATAAAACTGTTCTTGAACGGCTCAGTTCCAGGTGTTATTCATCAGATACTTGATGGCTTCTAGCAGGCACACTTTAATAAGCAGAATGTTTGGCCAATAATAAATAATCGCTGCAAGATACAAAAGCATTTCTTTCACATCTCTGCTCCGAAACACAGCAGAGAAAAACATTGTATTGTATATTCATCTGACAACTACAGATACTAGTTAAGATTTGACATAAGAAAAACATGATGAGCTTATAAAATACAAATCACTGAGAAGGATTCAACCAACAGTTTCCAACCTTTTTAGGAAGTGATCCTTTGATTATTTCAAGCTCCGATCTATCCAAGTTAGCAAAAGTGAAAACAAATTTGTGTAGCAGAACTTTTTTTGTTTTTTTTTCTTTCCTCACTAAACATCCTGTGAGCCTTTGGAGGGGCCCCGACCCCTAGGTTGGGAACTACTGGAGTACCACCTCAATCAGCTACAACAGTAAAATGCTACTTGATGCATCAATCATAACAATCAAATCATTTTTTATTTGAAACTTTAAGTGCATTTAGCTGATAACACATACAATGCACGTTCACTTAAGTATTGGCTTTTGAACGCAGCAGCATTACTTGTGATGGAGTCTCATTACATGCCTTTATTCGAGTAAAGGATCCGAGTGCTTGTAGTTCATTAAGAGAGTCTTCCACTTTTTAAGCTTGTTCGGCTTCTGCACGTCACATTTTAATGCCTCTAAAAGGTCCTAAGACCTAAAAATCAAAGTGGACCCTGAAAGAAAAGAGGGTGACCTGAAGACCGTGACTCCTCCATCGCCGTGTACGCGCAGCAGACGTACCGTCGAGGACCTGTAGACCAGATTAGCACCTCGGGGGTTTGATGCTCAGCCCAGCTGTGCCATCTATACACCAGGCAGCATCTATTCTGTCTAAGCCTCTCAAGGACCTCTAGAGACCAGTGTGACGAACCTCCAGAAAGGACTTAGCAAACAGTTCTTAGCCCAGAGGACTCCTTTTTTTTTTTTTTAGCCATTTGTGTGAACACTTGGCTACGATGATGACAGGGTGCAGAGGTGCACAAGGTGAGCTATTGTTTTGGTGCGCAGGATGTGTGGTGCGGTGTCGTATGCATGCATCAGGCAGTCACTTAAAGAAGTGCTTGCCGTTCCTGTGAATTAACGAGCAGTTGGGAAGAACAGGCCAAGGCGGTGCCATCTGTAAATGTCACAGGCACTGCTTGCTCATTTTACACATCATTAAAGCCAATATTCCTAACCTGTATCAGAGCAATCAGGAGCAGGCCATTACTGCGACAGGGGCCCCAGGGGAACCACGACCAAACTCAGAAAGAAGAGAACAGGGAGGGAGAGAGAGATAGAGCACACTCTTTATCTATCTGACACGCACATACATACATACACACGCATGCACGCACACACACACACACACACACACACACACACACACTTCTGCACACTTTTCCGTGCACACGCACAAACAAACAAGGAGCACAAAACACCTTCCAACAATAAACAAACACATGAAATCAGCACCAATGCCACTACCCTAATAGCTAGTGCATTTAACAACAGAGCAGAATGAAAACAGGGCCAATTATACATGTATCTGTGGGCAGTGTGTATGGAGCCCAAATGAGAATCTTGTTATTCCTTTCCCTCCATACTGTGGCGCTCAGAAAGCTAAGCCATTACAAGAGTGGAGGCTCCAGGGACAGCTTTCGGAAATGAGAGCGAGTCGGGGAGTGACAAAACAAAGTATTGAGATAAACACCCACCATTAGCACAGGCAGTTAAACCTCCATTTCCTAATCCTCAGCTGGACTCCAGAGGATATTAACCCTTCGTTTACTAAGGTGCAGGACAAAAGGATGCTGGATTAAGTTGGACAAACAATTTATAACTGAACACAGTTTTGACGGACTGTCGCTGCAGGTTAACGGTAATGTGAGCAAACTGGTGTGCAAACTGTGCAAACTGGTTTAGCTTTTGGTAAAGCGTTGAACGATCTTTTCCAACGGCTTCCATCTTCTCCAACCCTGATGAAGACTTTCTATCAAAGCCTGACTACTGTTCAACTTTTAGCTCATTTACAGATTTCTGATACATTCTTCATATTCATGTCTTCGTTTAAAGACATTAGTAGATGAGCAAAGCTGCAGCAGCTGATTCCGTCTTTCTAAGCAGCACGACATGCCATTCAAGTCGTTGAAGCGTATATGCATGTGTTAAAATATGTAAATATATACATGTATTTTAAGTCAAATATCTTTTATCTATCTCAAGTTTTACGCTCCTCCTGCTACAAGGATACGTAAATGTCAGCATTTTGTTGCTACTGAGCAAATGAGTTAGACTTTTTAAGGACAGATTGCATATTCCTCAGCTACTATGTGACAAAAATGTACACCAGCACCCTCCTTCTGGATTCTGTTTTAAATTTAGGAGTTCACTTTCTCTCCACGTGAAAATAATTTCCCTATCCTCCTTTAATTCCTTTAATTGCTGATACATTCCAGTAGAGGAGTCCTTTAAAACCACTTTAGATTCAATCAATTTAAAACCATAAAATAAAACTACTAGATTAAAAAATCCATTATTGACTCGTTCATTAAATAAGAGGTTTTTATAAATCAATTTAAGGTAGATTTGATTAAAAAAATGTGTTTCACCCAAATGAAATGAATTGAATTGACCCTTCTGTTCCACACACAACAACACTGCAGCATGTTTGAGTTCATTATAGAGCGCAGTAACAAGCAACGCTTCCTGTAGTCTGTTATCTTCTTTTAGAACTGTAGGCCAGTTGCAATTAAGATCCAATCGTGCAAAAATGCAAGTAAAGCTTAATGTGATTTGGCTTATTTTCATGTCTGTCTATAGAATTGCTTCAAATCAAATCTTATGATAGAGACTAAACCCCCTCTGCTAACTTAACACAATCCAGGCAAACACTTAGCTCTTGTTTCCTCCCTGATTTCTGTGACCTTAGCACAAGTAAATATCATCATCCATAAAACTGGAGGAATCAGGAAGGAGCCTCTCGTCGCAATCTCCCTCCGCTCCTGCGCCTCCCTTTCTGCTCACGTTGGACAAGCTAAAACCCCCAAAACAATGAGCATTTGATACACTTTCTTTAAAAGAGAAATACATTAATGATGCTCCCTGACAGTCTGCATTAATCAGAGGGGGCTCCCCCTGAACACAACTCTTTATCGGCCATCGATTTTCCAGTGGGTTTATGGCGAGCGACACACCGAGAAAGCTCGTCGCCAGGCGGCTGCTGGGAAACACATTACGGGGCTGTCAGTTGTCTCGCCATGCATCCTGCATCATTCTTTAAGCACATGAGAAGTTCATTACACCACACAGCTCTGACAGTGCATAGGATATTAGGGACTGTGTCCATTGTGCATATTCTTGGTTGTGGAGCAGCAAAGACATAACAGAGAATTCATATACAATCCAAACAAATTGATTAGAAATAACTGACTGCAAAGAAATGCATTTTAAAGCAAATATAAAACTTCAAATATGATCTCTATATATTAATATGCACATATTCACTATTTACTAGTAAGTTGTTAGCATGCATATAAGCAGCACATTGGCTGTTCATTAGTCTTTGTAAAACACTTATTAATGCCTTATTCTGGGGGTTAGGGTTATTAAGGGTTAGGGTTATGCTATTAAGATTGCAGTTTATGTCCAACAACATCCTTATTTACTATCAATAAGCAGTAATTTGGAGGTTATAGAGGGAAAACTCTTCCTTGATGGCC
Organism: Chelmon rostratus; assembly: GCF_017976325.1. Lineage (NCBI taxonomy): Eukaryota > Metazoa > Chordata > Actinopteri > Chaetodontiformes > Chaetodontidae > Chelmon > Chelmon rostratus. The sequence continues at coordinate 16,419,921 of NC_055669.1, read as the reverse complement.
TGGTAGTCTAAGTCATGCAGACTTCGGCATTAATAAGTGCTTTATAATGTCTAAAAGATCAAATGTGCTACTAGCTATGCCACTACCAATATGCTACAAGCAAGTAGTTAATGGTGAATATGTGTAAATATACTGTGTGTGAAGAATAGTGATGAACTTGAGGTAATAAAATATGTGTAATATTTTCCTCCGCTTCAGCAGCCAGACTCACTAAGTACCATAGCACCATATTTGGGAATGATGGTGCACCAACAGTTTCTACAGGCCCCTTCCTGCATCCTACACGTCCCGTGTTGACCAAAATGATTCCTCACCTTAAGACGCGCAACGCTGTTTTGATTTATGATGCTTCACGACTACTAAAATTCAATTTCAGCCTGCATTGCACGCTTCTGATTGCCCCGTAAATGAGATAAACTGATGGCAATTTATTCAAGGAGCCCACCTCACCGCCGCGTTCTTCTCCCCTCTCTTCTGTTCTTTCAACAGGAGACACTACTCACATCCCAGACTTGGGTGAATCCAATATTCAAGCGATACGTCTGTATTCCAGAGCATTCAGCAGAACAGACAAGGTGATGCTAATAGAAAACCTCGCCGAGGACCAGGAGGGAGATAGAAAACAATGTGCGTGTTTGATGACGTGAGAAACATTCACAATCTGCCTCCTTCAGTTTGATTACTCTTAGATTTCCTCCTCAGAAAGTCCAGCGGTAATCTGACTTCAATTATTCCCGGGCAGGGCGTTTATTGATGAGATCTGATGACGTTTGATAATGCCAGCCATCACTCATTCAAGGCTTTAATGGGACTGTGTAACGCAGCCAGGAGAGTCCCATTAAGAGCTAAGTAATGTCAAATAAAACAGAAGTAATGGACACTACACTTCAAAACTATGCTGGGAGCTTCTGCACAGAGCGGAGCGCCTGTAAGTGACCGCGCCAAATCTCCAAAAACATCAGACCTGAGATGAACTTTCACCAGGATTCTGACGCGGCCACATACGACTCTAACAACAAAAACGGCCCCACTTATCTCACACCACTTATCCCCGAGGTGCTGATGATGTTCACTCTAAACAACAATGTGGTCAACGGACCCATTCAGACTTTAAAGAGCGGCTGTCAGAGACCATGATAAAAAAGTATAATGATTATAAATGCTTAGCCCCATTTAGGAGGCGTCAATGCCATTGTTGTTGTTATCCAGCGTATCAATCTTGTTGATTGATCATCCCGCTCTGGTGACATCAGTTTTATGGCCTCTGAAATGCGTCCCAGTGTTTTCACAATGCCATCCAATTAGGGTACTCCATTCATCATTGGGCTGGAGAATCATTATTAATTGGGTGGAGAGCCGACTGCCACTCCCCTGCTGAGGAGGGCCGCGGCTTCTGGAGATCAGGCCATTCAGACTACGGTAAAAGAGATGGGGGGCTGTGATGGTGCACTGTGCAGGGGGCCCCACAGAGGTACCAAACTTCACACCTTTACAGACTGCACAGGCATATTCAGTCAGAATATAGACGATGACACGCTCTTTGTTGGAGAGTGACTGGATCAGTGTGAGAAGTTGAATTCAAAGTGGAGGGTGGCTGCTTTGTGGTTGGCATATCTTTAATTCAATAACAAATGAGTAAATGCACAGTAAATAACCCTGTTTGCCTGCTTCAGAAATGACTCTTCTGATATACACATAGTTACGAAACACTTCCCTTCACCAGTCAGTTGGGAGCTACACCAGGAGACTGGTATGCTCAGGTCTGTGCTGCCCCCAAAATCCCACCCACCTCTTTGACAGGCATACAGACCGACCAATCACAGTCGCATGTGCACCTCCAAGAACATGGTCCCTCACTGGCTTCCAAACAGCAAAAAGTGCTAATTGTGTTGGCTGACAAGCAATTTTGCCACTGAGGAAGTAGCTGAAACACCTCTGGGTTTCACTACTCTTTGCCGACATGGAAAATTATAATCAAAGAACTCAGTCAGATTTGGGTGTGCAAACTCCACTTTCATGCAGCAGAAAATGAACCTGGATCTCTACCTTAGCCAGGCTTCCAAATTTAATGCAATTTCCAGATTATCAGCAAAAGAAAGTGCAAATGCATGCTCCTTCCACCCACTACCTGTAAGCGAATAGTTGGTTCAGCGCTAATCGCACAACTAAATCAGGTGCCATTAAACCATTACAGGAGAAAAGGTCTCAATGAGATAGCTTCCATAAATCACATCATGAACAGAGTGCTGAAAACATAATGGAGATATGGCATTTCTCTTTGTTTCATGTATTGTTTGAGGAACCTTACAGCCACCTCACTGATCCACACAGACCTGATGTTTTCTGCTATTTTTAGTCTCTTCAGTGCAGCAGAAGCTTCAGTGGACGTGGAAAATATACATAAGACAGGTGGATGGAAATGTACCCATTGGAAGGTAAATGTTTTGCCACTTGTGTGGCATCTCATGGACGATTTCCTTTCTGTTTCAGAAGTTGTGGTCATGTTGAAACTGTAGCATTGTGATTGTGCCGTACCTTCGTTGCCTGCAGATAAGCCGTCTGGCTTCGTGATGCCCGTGCTCTTTTTCCGTCTGTGTTTCTTGCGGTTGGCGTGTGGCGAAGGAGGTGGCTCTAGTTTAGGGCTTGTGGCGCTACCCACACTGGAACCTGCAGGATCAGTCATCCCATTGGCTGAAAAAACACAGACAGGGGAAAAACAATTAATACTTTTTATGTTAAATAAATACGGCAGTTTGGATTTTGGAAGTTTCATGTTCGCTGCCCATGTAGGTACATTTAAGGTTCACAGTTACAGCTTCAGCTTGGTAGTACCACACTAATCATTGCTAAATGACACTAAGACACAGCGATGCAATTATGATGCTACAAGAATCTCTGGTGAATTCAAGTAATTATATATAAACTTTAATATAGAAACTGGTGGATTATCATCACAAGGATGCTAAGTTTTGTTTAGACCAACCAAATTCCTTCCTGGATCATTTTTAAAGCTAGAAACACAGGTGCATTGTTTTACCAGGGAAGCATGCAAAAATGCCGCTCAAGAGGCCTTTTCAAATGTACGTAACATGCGGTCACAGAAAGACACGCAGGAGGCAAAATGCTTTGTCTACTTAATCTAGTGGAAGAATCAAGGAAAACCCTGAAATTAAGAAAGTTAAGGTTAATTTGGCCATATTTGTTGCTATGATGGACTATAATATATAGATAAGGAACCGTAGAAGTGTCTGATTTTAAAATAAAAATGACATGAATGAAACATAATCTCAACTTGCTCTGACAGAATGCTGCAGCATCATGTTGATTCTGGGTGATTTCTTTGTGCTTAATGAGGACTGTTGATTTGTCTGCTATTAACTGCATTAATTGCTCTCAGCTGAAGCTGCACGTCCAGTGTGATGGAAGCAATTTATGACAAAAAACACCTGTGTGTACCATTGGGTCTAAAATGGAGACAGGTATGAAAAATGGTGGAACAATTCCTTTAAAAATAAACTGACAGCTTTAATGTAACTCAAAAAAAAAAGGTATGCACCGTTATGTACCAAATGTATGAATCGCTGTGAAATGACAATGAGTAATGAATGACACCATCAGCTTTTCTGAAAGCTTCATGCAAAGCAGGAGCAGACTTGTCACATCCGAAAAACGTGTCCACAGCTGTATGAGTTGGAAGCGAGTGCTCCAACAGTAAGTGAGGCTCCAGCTTTAGATGGAGTGAAGGACAGGTACGGGGCCATCAGTGAACAAATGGTTACCTAAGTTAGCCCGCGGCAAAGCTCTCCATATGACTGTCTGAGAGTGACAGGGGGCTAAGAGCCGGCTTTGTTTCTTGTAAGTGATTTTATAAATGTGATATTAACCTGTGCTACCGTTGGGCAAAGGGATAGGAGGGATGGGACGAGAGGAGGGGGTTGTCAGCTTGCCATCTTTCTGATTTCCTGACATTTGACATCACTTTCCCTTCTTTCCCCCTCCGGATGCCATTATGAATCTGGGAGCGGGGGCCAGGGGCCTGGGGGAAGCAGGGAGGGAGGGCCGGTGGATGGGCCCCATATTGCTCTCCTCTTACCACCCTGTGTGGTGCTGGCAGCCTCCTCCATTGTCTCCCATCAAAAGCTCATTGTAGTGTAGCAAACTCCATTCATTTCCCTGTGCACCGTCCCAGCCCCAGGGGTGGCGTGCAGGAGGACAAGGGGCTCAGGGATTATTGCTGTTGTTGCTGCCAGTTGCACATGCTATAATGTGCGGCACTGTGCCATTAGCCAGTGTACAACATTAGGCCTAATTCGGTCATTACCTTTAGGGAGATGGGGCTGTCTTGGAGGACTAAGATGGGCTCAGCGGGGGACTGAAGATGCTAACGCGGGGGGAGAGTGGAGCTCAGAGGGCCTGGGGATGCATTGTTTAAGCGTGGGCAAAACATAGGAGACAACACCTGAGACACATGTGGTTATGTCTGCACTCGACTTAATAGATTAATCTTGACGTTGGGTTGATGTATACAAACAAGAATGTCATTACTAGGGAAAAAAATGGTAACTATCTTTAATTTGTTAGAAGATAAAGAACCATCGTTAGAGATATCATTAATATTTCAGCATAAATAGTGAAGTGCTACTTGGAAAACAATAGTGATCATATGCCATCACATTAATAAACATAACACTGGTGCGTGTGCTGGACTACATACATTAAGCTCTCTGGTGTTTCTGAATGGCAGCACGCAGCCACACATGTAGCAGCTCCTAGTCGAGGCGTCTGTTTCAATTTCCCTGCTCTCTTACAACAGCCCCCCTGAGACGAGTCATTAGCTGGCTCAGACAGCTGGGGGCACAGGGGTCCTCCATGCGCCCCCCCACTCCCACCCTCCGCTTCCTCCTCCCTCTCCATCCCAGCGTCTGTCCCGCCAGCACAGCTCCGTATGGCGGGTGGAAGACTTGAGCTCCAACCTGCCTCCGACGTGACAGCCAGCATTTGTTTAATGTCGCTTGAGGTTAAAGGGGAGGGCTGCCCCTCAGGGGCCCCAACCGTGTCATAAACACCTCTAATTATCAATTTCTGCCCCTAATGTTGTGGAAAATGACCCTGGCCCTGCTCATTCTGCACCTGAAACATACAGAGGGGTGATACACCTCCCTTTGTTTGCACCAATCAGGCTTTAAGAAGTCTATAACATGAAGGTATAGAGGGAGGAAATGGATACAACTACAGCACACATCACTGAGCAATGATGTCAAAGCACCTCAAACCTAATGCTTTTACATAATGTAAAATCTCCCGACTTTAGGTGCATCTCAGCTCTAAACTATGCACGACTGCAAGATTATATTTCTTCAGCTGAGAACTCTGAAGTTAGAATTGGACTGATTCTGCATTCACGGTGGCATTATTAGCTGGCTGTTAGCGTGGAGGAGGGCCATCAGGACAAAGCTGGGTGATGAAGCACACTGGGGATCAGGAGTCTCTTTCCCACTCAGCCGAGATCACCTGGGCAGCAGCGTAGGTATGAGCCTAACCTGTGATTACAGAGTATTACACTACTACTCCCACCACGGCGATGACAGTTTAAACATGCTTCAGGATGAAGACTGGGGGTGAGACAAAGAGAGGGCTGCTAACAGCTTCCTGCCTTTACCAATGCCACGCTGAGAATGAATGCGAATGAAAAAAGGGTGAGAGAGGGAGGCAGAAGTGTGTATGTGTGTGTGGGGGGGGGGGAGTCATTTCATTGTTATTCAAGAGGCTCCGGGTGAGGAACACTATGATTCCACCAGGCCCCTTGACATGGCAGCCCTGCCTGTCCTCAATCAAAGCCAACGGCTGCAATTAATGGCAAAAATTAGAAACAATCACCGCCTCCCCCTTATTATCCTCAATTAGAGCGTACTAATCAAGGCCTGATCGCGCTCCGCTGCTCTCTCCAAACTAAATGTCAAACTTCATTACGGCCTGGCGTAGAAATCAAACGCCCCACATGCTATCACCCTCGCATCGGGAGGCCAAGGTCTAAAACACAGTGCCACAGGAAAAGGCTATCTGTGCATTAACTACCTGTGTCCTGGCATGCAAACTTAGCAGAGGAAAAAGCACTTATATATAAATTACCACACAGCAGCACAGAGCTGAGGCATAAAGAAGAATGAGAAGATGAAGGAAAATTTTCTACCGGTGGGCGGAGAGGACAAAAACAATACTGTGATAATTAGCACAGAATTAGTATGTAACGATATTTATTATTAAAAGTCACATGGCATAAAGTTCAGATTTTGCTCTTTCAATTAGGCTGCAGCCAACAATTATTTTCATTATGGACTGATCACCCTTCCCTCACATCTTTTTGTCCATAAAATCTAAGAAAATAATAATAATAATAAAAAATTCTCGTTATAATTTCGCAGAGCCAAAAACGATGTTTTCTAAAGGCTTATTTTGTCTGGCCAACCAACTAAAACCCACAAGATATTAAATTAACAATATTATATGACAAGTAAAGAAGCACATGCTCATGTTTGAGAAGCTAGAACCAGTGAATGTTTGTTAAAAAAAATCACTGAAATGATTAATCGATCATCAAAATTGTTGCTGACTAATTTTCTGCTGACCAGCTTAAGAATTAATCAACTAATAATTTCAGGTCAAGTCACGCTTTTTGTGTTTTAAGAGAACATGTAAAAAAAAGGACGTACCTCAGTCGGGACAGAGTTTTAGCATCTGACTTTTTATTCATATTTTTTCGGCTATGAGAACCGTGAAGCTATCTCAACCCTCTAACAATCTGAAAACACTGAATTAATAATCGAATCTTGCACCGATCTACAGTAATCTTTTGCCTTTGGGACATGTGACATCACTCACACGTTGACTTAAGTTATTGCAATCAGCGAGCCCGTCACGTTGCTCCGACGACTGTTTGAGCCTCTTGCTTTTAATTCAGGTTCAAAGATTGAGGTGTGCCAAGGAGAGCGGGATCTAAACAAGCATCCGGTGCATTAAGGATGGGTGTCTTTATGAATGCAAGCAATAGAAAAATTGGGCCGGGATTTAATCAAAAATCTGCGCTCAATATTCAAGAGACGTGGCTACCTCTGCTTCTGCCTTTGCTCAATAGGTTTACAAATGAGGACATTCTTTAAATAATATGGAAATGGTTACCTGGCTAAGATGCATTCATTCTCCAGTGAATCATCAATCTGCTGTTTTTGCATCTCAGAATCACATTTTATGTTAACCTGCAACCTTCACCAAGGATAATGGAGTGATTGGGCTCGGTTCAAGTCAATTCAAATGGCAAAACATGAGCACCCTGCACCGTGGAACACCCTCTATTGATTATTGAAGGCACATTAGAATGAAAGATAAGAGGGCCGCGTTTCAATCAACTTGATGTTTCCTGATAGTCCAGTCTCACTTTACACAACAGACGCATTCTGCCGCTCGGATTCAGATTCCTAAATTGCAAGAAGACGTAAAAACGAGAGAAAGTTTTTGAGCCGCGGAGACGTTGCCTCTCGTGCACGATCCCTAAACTGTCTGCACTGACTATGCACTGATTACAGAGACACGCCTTCCCAAGGACGAGCGACATACAGTATCTATCATTTGACGCAACGTTTCTACTATTATTTTCAGCTCATTTGCCTCATTCAAGCTCATTTGTGGTTACCTTGAGAGTAGCATGAAAATAATTGAAGAAAATAGAATAATGGAGCAAATTGTGGATCTGATTTAGTTGAAGACTGGATGCTGGTTAATGAGCTATGGTAATATTGAGGGCTTTTCAGTTTACCAAACACGAAAATGGGAAATTCTAGGCCTCCTCATTTTCTCCGCACAACGTTTAGGAAATTCCTATTTGTCCCGTGCAGACCGGCTGCAAGATGCACATCACAAACATCCAGTATGAAGCCTTTTTTCTCTCCCACACTACTGTTATACAGACACAAACATGCTCCGTGGAAAAAACTTACATACAAATATCTACACACACAGAGACAAAAAAATAAAATAAAATCAGTGAGAACACACACATACACAACACACACTCACGCTCATTTATTTGAGGACCCCACGAATCTAAGTAATTCTGCTTTGGGCAAGCTGCTGATGGGAGACAGGGGTAGGGGGTGATGGAAGTGCCTGCGTCCAGGCAGAATTGATCGTTTGGCAGCTCCAAATGAGAGACAGGCTTGTCTGCGGAACCACGAGGGCCGTGCAGTTGGACTCCAGCAGCGCTCGTAAAGTGCGCTCTTTAAACTGCCGGGGCCCCTGGGAGCCCATAGGGAGGGGGGGAGCCGCCGCCGTGCTAATGAGAACTACCAGAGTGCAAACATGCATGGAAATGACTGTTATTCTGTTGATGTGCATTTAAGTGCTTTTTTACTGCCAACCACAAAGAGAGGGAAATAACTGGTGATGAATGGTACCCCCAAAAAGCATTCATTTTCCTCTTCGGAAGAAAAGAGAGGAAAACAGACGAAGGAGGAGGAGGAGGGGGGATAAGAGTAAGATGGAAGGTAAAGACAGGAAGGGGTGGGGGGGTTGTAGACATGCATGGTGAATATATTATCTTACTTCACTCAAGTACAGTGACAAGGTGCAATGTGACATAGAGGCAGTAAGTGGAGATGCATGGATGGCAGAGTTAACCTTCACTGTTCCTCTCCTCTGAACACGCTGCTTCTATCAAAGAGCAGCAGCCAAAAAGGTCACAGCGATCACAGCCCTGATCACCTAATTATGAAAATGAGGCTTGTTCCACCTGTCTGGGGAAACTCGGGAATGGCATCTGCAGCGCACATCACGCCTCTAGATCAGATCGTTTTGTTTTCATTTACTCTTGTGGCAGTAGCGTTTGTGTGATTTGGGGATTTTTTTCCACTGGACTACGCCTGGTGAGGACTTTAAGGAGAGAAGAAGAAGCTTACGGGCTCCACTGCTTGTACTGGTGTTGATGGCTTCATTCCACTGGTCGGCGCTGGACACGGAGAAGGAGCGCTGGTGCATGCCGTCTTTGCTGCCGCCGAACACCGAGCCGCCCGTCTGCAGGGACGTGCTGCTGTTGGAGTGAGGAGCGCCTGGAACATAAGACACAAGAAAATGAATCCTGATTTCTTATGTTCTCTACAGCCGTTTGAGTTCTAAACTTAGTCTGGAGGGATTGTTTCCTATAACACAAAATAAAATCCTGCAAAGAAGTGATAACGGTGTAATTGAGTTAAGAGTTTTTGGTAGTTTCTGCAGCACTGCAATGCTGCTGCCACTTTATTTGTGCACATCCCTCTGTCAAACAACCCCCCTCACGCACAGACACACACACCAAACCCCTCTCCCTCCGCCTCTGCCTCTAATTAGCCCTTAATTAACAAGATACACTCTGAACGCTAATTATCTCGCCTCATCCCTCTGACTGCCACATCGATCTCCACTGGCGTCAGCAGGCGTTCTCTCCCCAACTTCCAATCAGGCGAGCCACGGACGCCTGGCTCTCTTTACTAATTCATGGGTTAGGCTGCGCCATGTGGGGTCCTTCCCTCCTGTTCGCGAGCAGTCGCTACAACACGTCCTAACTACTCTGAAAAACTCATCCATTCACTTCCAGTCACGTGAGGGGAGTCAGGTTACCTGCTTCAGCTTTAAAGGGCATCAAACTGAACAGAACCGAGTGATATGATACAAGAATTTGTTCTAAACTTGATTTTACCCAGAAAAGTTCATTCCTCTGAATAAGGTAATGTTGCACTGATAAGAACAGATTTTGTTTGACGTATAAATACAATTAGCGATCAGGAAAGCTCATTTTCACCGGATTTTCTCCACTAAAAGTTGACACAATAACTCTTTTACAGGCTGCACAACTACATTCCCAAAACAATGCAATCTAACGAGGTAAACAGAGAGCGCTTTGACGCTGGAAGGCTACATTTTCAGAGGCTTTGTTTTGGAAAACAGGCCATATCTCTGATTTTCTCCACAATGCCTTCTCGTCCTACAGGTATCACACATCAAGGCCTTTTATTCAATAATTACAACAGAATATCAGTTTCTGATTGAGGTGACAATAACAGAAAATACAGAGTGTGGGTCGTGTGTAAAGTAAACTAAGCGGCACGGGTGCTTGTTAGGATAATATGTCCTACTCATTATCTAGAGTAATAAGTGTATCAAATTCACATAATCATGTCTAATTAGTATCAGTAATTATCTTGTTGGGCCCAGGAATATTAATCTTCAGGTCCCAGAGGGGAGGGAGCAGAATCGCAGCAAGAATGGGAGAGAGAGCGAGGGAATCATGCTGAGGAGCACTGACTAAATTAGCATGCTGAAATCAGAGCAGAGGAGGAGGAGGAGGAGGAGGAGGGGGAGCCAAGGAGCAGGGGTACTGGAAAGAAAATGTGAAACTTTGTTTTGTTTTTTTTTTTAAAGTGACAGATGAATGAAACATAAAATATGCTCATGACTTCTATAAAAAAGGCTTTTGGTTGCTTTTATCATTACTGAATTACAAAAAAGGAACATTTATAAATGTGATTTTTAAAAAACAGGACGATAACGTATTTTTGTTTCAAGCCAAGACCCCATATAAGGCAGATAAATGTTTAATAACCTTGTTGTTTGGAGGCAATTCTTTATTTTCTGCTGTAAAGATGAACGTTTCTTTATGTTCAAAGTGTGAAGTTTGACTCTTTGACGCCTTAAAAAAAGAGAACAAAAAAAAATGTTAGATAACTACAAGGCAACTTCGATTGATATTTAAAATTCAACAATCAGGTCTAATTGTCAAATTGGATGCTAATGATTAATGAATTATACATGGATGTATCCATTAGTCCCCAGAGACCACTCCTGCATAAAGGGGAGGATAATGTAATTACAGTGGAGAAATAATCAGCTTGTGGCATTAAAAGCACACTGTACTCGCAGCTCCAGCCAGGCCTGACTCCAGCATGTTTTACAGCTTCAGCAGTGGCGCTGTGCTGGACTGACGCTGATGAACCTGACAAGTGCAAGCTGACGTCCAAACGATTGGATGCTGAGCGTCACCGGCTTTTACCGATCGGATAGAGCGATCTGAGAGTCAAATACGTCGAGCACCGTTCAGTTTCAATGATGTGTTCGGAATAATGCGACGCAATAGAACATTTTAGGAGTAGAAAACTGTTTATATTATAGTTGAAAAGTGCTGTTTCATTAAAAGCCTCCTGCCTACAAAACAGAATGATTTTGACAATTTCCTGACGTTTGCTACATTATGAACACATCAACTCTTTGTCTGGTTGTTATTGGTGAATGCATCATTGTTATTTTTGAGGTATAAATACAACAGCGATCAAGATCTATACTGTAAAACTACATGACATGTGGACAGTGGTAGAAAGTGCATGGATAAGCACATATTACAGTACAATTATAAGGGTACTTTACTTGAGAATCTTCATTTTCTGCTACTTTATACTCCACTATACTTCAGAGGGTAATATTGTACTTTTAACCAAATTACATGTATCTGACAGCTTTAAATACAAGCTACCTTGCAAATTATGATTTTAAATACAAATAGTTAACTAAAATATATATCAGTTTAAAAAAAAATAATCCATTTGTAGAGATTAAACATAAATTAGCTCCACCTCGGCCAGCTACATTAAAATACTTCTAACGGCATCATTTATCAGGAATAATGATAACAAAATATTTAATAATATTTCACTGACAGCAGCCATTTGTTGCAAAATGAGCCCTCTTACTTTTGATACTTATTGATAAAATTTGATAGCAATACATAATTACTTCTATTAAAGTACATCAGGTTACTTTTAATAGAGTTTTTCACTTTGTGGAATTGCTACTTTTACTTGAATGAAAAATTTGAATACTTCTTCTACAACTGCGTCTAGATACTGTAATTAAAAACATAATTAGCAAAGAGGGAAGCACTACATAGTCAACTTCTGTAATTCCTATTAAAATGACTGAAAACTTATAAGTACAAAGCACCATTATGAATATTTCTGGCTGACTGTATCGCCGTCTGTATAAAGAGATAACAAAAGCCATATAGTGTGTTCTGCAGGCTATCCAGGGCTGGGGTGTTAAGTGGAGGCGATGGATTAGCAGGGAGCAGCGCCGCCTTGCTTCTCATTTCTCTTTAGGCCGGGCCGTCAGTGGGTTGATGAGCCGTGACGAGGCCTGACCCCTCCGTGGAGTTGTTGCCATTATGTACAAGTAGTGGGATAATGAAGCATTCATGGTAATGTGGGCCAGGCAGCACATCATCTGCGGCTGTGTGTAATCCACCACCATCATCCTGACCAATGCCCACACACCCCCTCCTGCCTCCACCCTGTTACTGCTGCTGCCTGTCCCCACAGAGCCACTCAGACGTTCATATACCCGTGCATTATATCTTGTACCTATTCAAACTGTATGCATCAAACCAGGTTTTACTCTAACTCTTGTGTATCAGCCTGTTTTTACTTGTTTCGATATGGCTAAATGTAACATTGTTCATGTTGTCAGAGGATGCTTGCAGACATTTCCAGCTCGTAACTGCCGCTATGTTATACTCCTACTAATTACTAACTATTTGATGACATTTTGATGCTACTTCCTCAGAGATCAAGATAAGTATTTCTTTTTAAAATGAAGACAGAACAAATACTTCTGCGAATGAAACAGATCTGATACAAACTATGACTCTATTGTGTCTACAGTTGTCAGGGGTACCTGGAAAGATTGAAGAGTCAGCTAATTTGAAATATTACACATGATGAAATTGGACAGCTGGATTAACGGTTAAAAGATCCAGCTTCTGCTACTGTACGTGGCAGAAGTAGAGATTCAAACATGACAATTCCACAATAACAACTTCTACAAAAAAAACGTCTTACAGCAATATTCACTTTTATTTAATTAGTAGTGCTAAAAAGTTCAAAGTGGATGCATTCATACCGTCATAGGCGGTGTTGATGGCGGACTACTTGAGCTCATTCTAATATGGCACATCAGACAATAAAAACTCCTCTATAGTACCAACAAGAGGCCAGGTTGCACCAGTATGTTGGCACAGGCAGGACCTGCTGGTCAGCGAGCACATGCTCTACAGTGCTATAGATTAGATCTGGAGACAAATTATGGTCCAGGGTGAGGAGGGAATGAGCTAAACACTCTCCTGAAATCTCCACCCCTTCCACACACACATCTCCCTCTCCCCCACAGGATTGATTCGAAGTGACTGGGCCCATTAATACTTTGATACAATGTATCTGTCGCCGGTGACACGGCAGGATGCGTGTTAACAGGGAGGATCATATTTAAAATGGTTCCGCTCAGCACCCAGCAAAGGAATTAAACCTGGCCCGCTTGGCAAACTCGTAGGCGCATGCGTTCTCTCATTTACTCTGTCTTCTCAGCCTCTCCTCTTCATCTTCCCATCTCCCCCATCCACTCCGCCCCTCCTTCTCTCCGTCGCTATCCCTCTTCTCCCAGTGATTATAAAGGTCTTTAGCTCTAAGGAATGAATGAATTACCAAAGGCACAGACAAGGCTTGTGATTTGGACGCCGTGAATGAAAAATTACCCCTTTGTTCCCTTCATCAATTGCACGTCTAATGAAATCAAAATCCCGATCACATAATCAGAAGAGGGTCCTCCACCCAGAGAGAGACCTGATGTGATTTGTAACCTTTCTTTTCCTAAGTGGAGATTAAGGCAAATCTCCCTCACATTGTTCCCTGATGCACAAATGGATGGCAACTGAAAATCTTGGGAATTTGTCATTGATGTGTTTTTGTCCAAAAAACGAACAACAGGAGGAAACATTTGTGGGTTAGGGGGAAAAAAAGGACAAATCTGTGGATGAGGTTTTCCCAAAACCTGGTCTGGCCTGTTTTTCCAAAGCCTTTTGTCTATCCCACTGACCCAGCTCAACCCAGCGCTCAAGGTTACCAGTCTGTGGGACGGAACAACCTCGATCCAAAGTCCTCTGCTCTGTAAACTCCTACATCTTTCTGCTTTTGACTGATTAACCCGTTCAGCGGTGGCAGCACGTTGGCCAGGTTTAACAGCAACCTGCCTGGACAGCGTTCGCGGTCCCTGCCGGCCGGTCTTTGGCTCTGTACCCACTCTCAGCCGGTTAGCTTTAGCCTGACTGATGGAAACACTGTGCCCATTTCACAGCCGATGAAGGACCCCGCCTCCCTCTGGGGATCACTTTGCTAATTAGTATTAATTACTCTTAATCCTAACCCCTAAATCCAATCACTGGCTTCCCCTCTATAAGCCTGCCAGACTCTCTGCAGCCTCCGGTGGTACAGCTCGCTGGGAGAGGAGCTCTATTTTTAAACTTGAAAGGTGGAGAAACCCTGGCACGGTGCTCAGGACCAAACTGGGTTTTGTTGCTGTGACCCCGCACTACCACGGAGGATGGAAAATATCTAGGTCAAATATAAACAAACCTTAATGTTCTGTGAGATTTTCTTTAACATGGGCATGGTGTTAAAGACATTTTTTTAATTCCCTGTTAAGTAATTTAGTGAATTAATAGATTTCTCATAGACACTCATTAAGTCATCATTGGGTGTACTTTGAGGCAGCTAATTTGCATGAAGGAACCATACAGAAAGTAGATAATTAACCTGTTGGGACCCATTTTTATGATTAATCACAAATTAAGGACATAGAAAATGAATATGGTAATAAAAGACTAATTGAGTCACCATTACCTTTTATACCTGTGATTTGTTTTCTCTTTTGGGCAGCGCATGAAATATGTGAGACCCCTCTTTACCAACCATCCTTTCAAATTTACCAATATAAGTCAATAGTATTATTATGCAGTGTTCAATTCAATACGACAACCACGAGAGACAGTAGCTGTGTTTCCATTGCCCCTAGAAATGCGCAAATCCTAAATATCACAATAAAAAAATGGTAATGGAAACACCTGTATTTCGAAAATCCTCTCAAATATCGCTAAAAAATTTTTAGGCTCTCATGAGGTGGTTTTTCAGACGTGTCGATATAAAAGTGTATCGCAAAAGTGTAATGGAAACACTTTTTTCGCATTTACACCGTCACCGTCACGTCATCAGTGTCCCGAGACGCATAACACTTTCGGCCATCTTCCTCAAAATGAAATCTCGCGGGACGTCCGAGAATTTAAGAGAATTTCGGCTGGTTCGCAAAACACTGTTCAATGGAAACACCTGCAAGTAGCATTTGAACTTTGCCGAAATTTCAGAAATATCGCTTTTATTTTGCGAACAACTGTAATGGAAACGCAGCTGAAGACACAGTGTATACAACAGTACTGCAGGTGCTGGATGAACAAAAAAAAATTAACCCCAACACACTTCAGGATATTTTATTAACATTGATGAGAGCGACACGTTTGGCTCAGCTCTTCATCGGACTCACAAAAAGGTATTTTTATATTTTGTATATTGTTTCTGATGACATTAATTACAATAGATTGTCTGATGTAGAGTAGTAGTAGGGAGTATTTAAGCCTTGAAGACCCACTGTGTGTTTCCATGAGCCTTGATCGTATATTTAATTAGTTCACAAGCACTTCTGTTTTTTGTTTTTTTTACTACAACTACAGAACTTAACTTAAGGCTTAAACACAATTCAAATGCACCATTCATCCTCTCAGAGAATCGGGAGTGTCAGAACTTATAATTGTACAATAGTCTGTATCTTAAATATGAAAATTTCAAAAGAAGCACAGTTACTTTTATTTCTCTGACCTTTAGCCTTATAGTGAGGACAGGGAATCGTACCTGTGTTTCCTATGCCCAGCTGCAGGGTGCTGCGGTCCTTGGTCAGCCCATTGGTTTTGGGACTAGCAGTGGGGGCCACGGTGGCCACCGCTCTGGGGGGTCGCTTCCCGGGAATCTTCACTGTCGTCCTCAGCAAGTCTATCTCTTTCCCATGCACATTCTGCATGTAGTCCTGCAGAGCGTGAGAAAAGGAGACAGTAGTTGTGAATGGCCTGCACGCCACTCACGTAAAAGTCCAGACATGTCCAAATATTTCCCTCAACTTCAGGGAGCTGATTATACGCAGCAGACCAACAAGAATCCAGGAATTATGGAAGAAAAACAAATTAAAAGGCTATTCAATTTCCATCCCCATTAGTCACAACCCATCTCAGACCTTCCACTAAGGGTGTGTGATAGTGGAAAAATGATTGTAAAGCCATTATACATCACCTGTGCCCACGCCGTCTCTCCAAATAGCGAGATGTTAGGCTTAATGAATGCAAACAGTCTCATTCTCTTTCAATTTGGGCATTTGATTTGGTTTAAAGCGACTACGGCCCAAATGTGGGAAGCCAAGGTGAAAATCATTGGGCTCAGCAGAAAAAGACCCAGATAGAGGCGAGCTCGGCCTTTGCCGTCCCCCCACCGGCTCCTCTGCTTTATTACCGTGTCATAAAGCACTCATTTCTTTCCCAAGCCTCCTCGCTAATTACCCAGTGAGCGCTCTCATTTCATTTTATTGCTGGAATTAACAGCCAGATCGAAGCGTGCAAAGCTATTAAGATGTGTGATTAAGCCACATTCAATTAGTTTCTACAAACAATTTAATTGATGTAGCAGATAGAATTAACAGAAGGTGATTGTGTGGATGGCTTGGCTGACTGCGAAATTAAAGGTTCCCCTCTTCCACTCTCTCAGTCTGCCTCCCTCCCCTCTTTCTTCCTCCCTCTCAATCGCTCTTCCCCGTTTCCCTTTCTTACTCCTTCCCTGCTCCACTGCTCAAAATGAGCTCGAGCTGTTACCGCGCTAATGTAACTGTCTCCCTGACTTCACCTCCCTCCGTAAGTCAACAGATTCATAGATTCATAGATTGCCCCGATGACCTGTAATAGCTGTAATGATCAAGAGATAGCCTGTTCAGTCAATTACATACATCACTGTAGCACAGCACAGCACTAATAACCGCTTGTAAATTAAACCGCTAACACAGTGTCAGTGCAACAAGGCCACACACAAGGTTCACGTCTAACTGTTGGGCTTGTGTTCAAACTTTGAGCTCCTTGGACGCAAAGCACAGCTAATGTCTTCCATTTCACATCGCAGAACGGCCTAAACACAGGAGTGGAGGAATCGGAGAGTGATGGGGGGAACTGAGGGGATTTTGGAGAAAGACGGGCGTTTCTGACAGTGGCACCGCGCTCCTGAGCTGCCAGCCAGCCGAGTGTTTAAGAGGTATTAGCGGCCCAGCGGGATTCTGACAAAGATGGATGTGGGAGGCTGGTCAGGCTCTGCTGCCATGCGGTGAGAACCATTATAAATACAAGCCAGCGTGGAGTCTGGGCGCGGCGGGCACGCAGCAGCACAGCCATGTCTCCATTAGCCGGTACTGGGGATGGGCACCACAGGGGGAGGCAGAGATGACCACTAGGGTACCCTGTTCCTTAATGCTAAGCTTTAAGTCACAGGGTTAGCTAATATAGCCATTATATACAGTGATAAGTCTCTGTAGAAATCACAGGCCTGTATGGTTGTAATCCACTTCACTACAGTCGAGGAGGTAAATGTAATCGCATCAAGAGAATCGTGCTCAGCAGTTGAAAAAGTCCAACATTAAAACCTCCTGCAGCACCGTCAAGCACAAACAGTAGTGTAACAAACACATAAAGCCGATTGGAAGGAAATGGGGAAGGGGGGGTGAGACTCACATGTAAACTGGGGTGGTAAGTAAGGACGCCGTTATCACACAGCGTGACATATTTCTTTTTCCACTCCTTGTTGAGGGATTTGCCACTCCGCTTCAGAAGGATTCCCTGTAAGAGACAAGGCATCACGGTGAGCATGTGCTCCTCTCAGAGCAGCATGGTGGATGATATGAGCCATTATGGATGTTAAATACCATAAAACTGCATTATTATCATTGTTGGTACAGATTTGTTACGGCGGGTACATTTTCTTTGTGGTAAATCATAAAGCAAACAAACATCAGTGACAATTAGGAAACGGTATGAAAGTGATTATCTACAAATAAAAAAAATATGAGAACACAATGGTAATATGTAATTAAACCCCTTAAACTTTGATTCTTTCTTCTCACTTGTTGGTTGCCAGGTTTAATCATATGTTAGTTTTTCTATTGTGACCACTTGAATCTCCAGAATTGGCCAAGTTTCTCTGGCACAGAGGCCATTCAGAGGGAGAGAGACAATCCAATTTGCCAGACCTCCTCCCTGCATTCATACACATAACATGCTGAACTCTGGAAGACCTCTCAATCCGGGGATTAGGGAGTGTGATCTCCCCTCTTCAAAGCCCACTCAGCTCTTATTCTATTCTACTTTATCTTCCGGGGCCTTTTAGGGCCTCAGATGGTTTCCTTATCTGCTGAGTAAATCCACTGGTAAACAATGCAGTTCCTCCGCTGGAGGTGACCAAACGCTGCTGAGTGCAAGGGCCAGGAGGCTCTCTGGGGTTAAATAGTGAGGAGGGGCCCGCTTAATTAGGGGATTAAGCAGGGGTAATGTTTGTGCTTTTACAGCCAGGGCCTGTGTGTGTGTGTGTGTGTGAGCTGGAAAGGGGGGTTAAAGGGGTAGTATTTTGCCAGCCAGGCCCATCCTGTAGGCTTTAATCCTGATTAACACATCAGGCAGAGCTGACCCTCGGTGACCTGGGCACCAGGCTGTTTGCCGACAATCATCCTAATCCGAGCCCTGACTGATGTGGGGGGAGGGGGGGGGGGGCAAGTACTGACTGTTGGCTGCATGCTGGGACTCAAGTTTTGTCTTCTTCATATCTTATCGATATACCTGCCTGTTTATCGCGTCTCACTGGAGCGGGACCTCAAACATTTACTCAACTAAATACACTTTTCACGATTAAAAAGTTACAGATTTTCTGACGTTTTCTTGTCCTTTAAACTTATTTTAAAATAGAAAAAAAAAGTCATTTTAAGAGGCCACTGAGAAAACAGAGCAGCATCAAGGTGTGCATGCTGCTAAAGCTTATTAAAGCGTAATAATTATTACTAAATAATAAGCTATAATAAAACAAAAACTCATAAAATTCTCCTCAAAGTGGATCCAAAAGGGGCAAAAAACCCAACTTTTATGTGTTGTACATATTGTGTTAATTGCTGTTTCATAACAAGACTTGGCTCAAAAGTAAAAGTCATGCAATTAAACTCATTATAAATGTGTATGTTTCATATCAGAAAGCCTTGGTTAGCTATTTTGTATCTATTGATACTTCTGATGATTTTTCAGGAAGAAACACTGTGTCCTTCAATCGATAAGTTGCTGACTGCCCAGACTCTTCTCAATTTAGTCAATAAAATAACTGTAAACACTTTTTAAATGGCTCTCTAATCATACAAAGCAAATGATCCGGTCACAGGGCCTCCGGCGCCTTTATGTATTGCATGTTTTACAAGCAAATATGTTGCTCATCTCGTGGCCTTACTGAAGCATAAATAAATCTATACATGCAATCAGCGCGGAGCTTCACGTATCTATCAGAGCTGCGAAGGAGATCGATAAAGATACCGAGACAATAATGTGAAAATCTTTACACGTGCAGACTGAATTTTCTCCGTTGTTTTTATTTGAACAGTCGCCCATTACGGCCGCGACACGTCTTTCATCAAGCATGTCACTCTCAGCCACTGGAAGCCTGACAAGTGATTTGAGATAATTCATCATAATTGTCCAGTCGTTCGCCGTGGCGGATTGAGCCGTGTGCTAGTTGGACATCACACGGCAACATGTGTGCAGCTTCCCCTCCAACCCTGACACACACACACTCACACACTGGAGAGAGATGAGTGTGTTCAGCCTGTGCGACATAAGGAAACAGGCTGGTTGTCAGACGCGCTCTCTGTGTCCACACAATTGTCATATCTACACAGAGGAGATAGTGTCGTTCCCTTCTTTTGTCAGGCGAGCAGGAGAAAAGCTGCATCCTGCCACTGTGGCTGACTGATAGGCCGGCCCTTTGTGACAGGCCGCGGAGTAGGGGAGGGGGTGTGTGTT
This sequence comes from Chelmon rostratus, assembly GCF_017976325.1. NCBI lineage: Eukaryota > Metazoa > Chordata > Actinopteri > Chaetodontiformes > Chaetodontidae > Chelmon > Chelmon rostratus. The sequence goes on along the minus strand of NC_055669.1, from coordinate 16,399,892 downwards.
GGTGTCTGTGTGTTGGGGTTGGGGGGGGGGGGGGTGTGATGGGGTGTGATGGGGCAAGAATGCACTCACTGCTGAGGAGCCGCCAACTGCTCCACAGTGCATTGTTATCCTCACTCACTATTTTTATAGGGGTGGGGGGGTAGCGGCAGAGGGAAGAGGAGGAGGGGGGCATGTGGTGTGTGATTTGGCCCAGTGGGGCGAGGGGGGAGTGGTAATTAAGCACACATTGACACTTTGATCTCCTTGATTGTGCATTTGACTGGCCTGTAGATGGGCCAGCCACACCGCCAACCGCTCCTCCATCCCTCCCTCCACATCTGTATCACCAAACTACCCCCCCTGACAAAAAAAACCCCTTTGTAGATAAAGAGGGGTGGGGGGGGGGGACTTATCTTGTCAAAAGTTGCCATGATACTCAGAGAAAGCTGGACTTTAGAGGGGGAGCTCCCCAGAAGGGTGAGTTTACAGTAAAGATCGCTCGGAGGGGATTCTTTCTAATGTGGAAACCTCCTGCTCACCTGCACTCAGATTTACCAGCTTCTGCAGGGAATTACACTAATCTACATAAAAACCTCCACAGAGGTGAAACAGAAATGATGTGTTGGTAAAATGGCCACCATGAAGTTTAACATTTGTGCTGTTTTTTGAGGACTTTTTTTAACCACTTTTCTGAGCATAAATAAGATAGAATGTAATCTTCTATTGTGCTACTAAGTATGTCTTAAAAGAAATGTAAGACAGCGTTATTTCTTTGAATTTTAGAATGTCTTGAGACGTTTGTATCTATTATATGGGCATTTACGACTGCTGTATTTTCTGATTGAGTGATGCGGTGTGGAAGCGTCACCCTGCCATTATTTCAGCCGGACCAAAGCCTTGGCAATTTCGTTCTAAAGAGAATGAGGAGGTTTGGTTCAACATTTTCAAAAAAAAAAAAAGGACATTATCCGGCATAATTTGCAGGTAAAGAGGATAATATAAGGATATATGACCCAGTTTCAAAAGCCCTCGTATAATCGCGAGTGATTACTAATCAATGTGTCAATTACTTCTCCTTTGGTTACAGTCGGACCTTTGGAAATGAGCCTTACTCAGATGTGTAATTCAGTGTTAGGTACCAAACCGGTGCTTCAAAGCAATGCATGAACGCATCAGAAAGAGAAACAATAAAAAAAACAGAATGAGAATAAAAACGCCAAATGTCTTTAAGATGGGAAAAAATTGAAATTATGTTAAAATATCAACCACAGCAAGTATTTGATGTAGAATCCCGTCTCAGATTGTGAAATTTACCTAAAAAAATTAAAAAATACAAATAATCTTCAGGTTGAAGAAAATGATATCTATTGGGATATCTAATGAAGATTCCGGCTAATCATAGCTGTCAACGTTGATTATAAGGACATGCATGAAAGAAATTTCATCCAGAAATACTACCCATGAAATAATAACAACAATTCCACTTGGACCAAACGTTTCTATATTAAAAGGTGCAATCCAGGATCAAATGTAAGAGTATTATCATTAACGGCTGCACGAATAATCTCTGCCAAGTTGATTCACAAGACTTTAGAAATGTGAACTAATGCTGCACAATTACACTAAAAACTCCAGTAAAATTTGTAATGCCTTCTGAAGCTGTGGTTACTCTGTTTGCACTGGCAGCATTTGTAAAACCACAATTAAAACAGGCCCACATTTCCAGTTATGGCCATTTGAATAACACACAAAATGTTTATTTTCATTATCTTTAGAGAATTTTTCTATTACATGTGAATTTACCTGCAGTTTATGAGGTCAGATATGAACTGATTGTGCATTTAAAACATTAAAACATAAACATTTTTAATTTGAGGGCTATACAAAGGCATGTGTCTGTGCTAATAGCCTTCCTGGTGTTTTCTCTGAACCACCAGCCTTCTTCTGGCTTGTTATGTTGTATTATGTCGCCATCTAGTGGTTACAGCAACACATGTAACTCTGCAGCTTATCCACTGTGATTAAATCTTAAACACGCAGCAACATCTCACGACATCAAAAGGGATCATACTTACCAGGTAATTATGAGAATGTAGGGGGAAAATGAGGAAAAGGGCTTACCTGTTTGATAGGTATGGCCCTTCCACTGCCTATGCTGTCTGTTTTACTGTCAACGCTCTTTGCCTGTTCACTGGCTTTCCGTGACTGCAAGAAAACAAGAAAGTCAGTCAGCAACTGAAGCGACACACTGACGGCAAGGCAAAGAGTGGGAGTTGTGGGGTGTGAGGTGAGTTTTTGGGCGTGCTTGTGTATGTTGGGGTGTGTGTGTGGGGGTGGGTGGGTGTGTGTGAGGGAGAGAGAAAGAGAGACTGCGGGTCAGAAGGGAGAGGTTGTGTTTGGAGCATTTGTGGAGAATCTCGACGTTGCAAAATAAAAGTCTCAAAAGAAGCTCGAAATTAACAGACAAGCAGACCAGCGTAACAAACAGCAGTAACACCGACGTGCAAGTTCAAAATAAAAAATAAAAAAAAAACAAGAGACCAAACCAAGACCACAATAGACACATCTCAACACAGAGGAGACCAAGGACGACCACACATTGAGTCATGACTCAGCCCTGAAACCCTTTGGGGGATCCTTCCCTCTGTTTGAGACCCAGAGCGGGCCCTTAGTGGACCTGCAGACCAACTGCTGCTATACCAGTGTAGCTTCAGCTGTGCCTTTAGCATAGTTGCACTGATAAGGGCCTTTGTAGCACGTTAAATACGTTAAAGTCCATAACAGGTTAAAGGGAGAGAAGGGAAAATGGTTATTTTGAAAAGACTTCAGTACATGTTGCTTCCGCCGACCTTTGACCTGCAAAACCTTGTGGGACATAAAGTTATTTTGCAAATAACGAATCAAAGTGTTAAAAAAAGTAAAAAAAAACAAAACAACCACAAACATTTCAAGTTTCTGGTCGTGCCTGCGTGGGGACAAATGGTTAGACAGTCAATATAACCTCACATGGAAATAAATCATTTAAAAAATAACCTTCCCACCCCGAAACAAATAAAAGAGATGAGGTACAGGCAGGGACAGACATGAGTGTGTATGGTCTCACTCAGAACATGAGAAAATGTCCAGTCACCAATGGAGAAGAGGTAGAGTCTGAGTTCAAGTAAACCAACTCTGGTGTTTATATTTTTTCCAACATTTTATTTTTTTTTTAATGATGACTTGTTTAGCTTCTATACAGACACCATACAAAGCAAGTCACAAATTCACTTCAAAATATTCAACAGATTGAGCCAAACATTGCAGTTCCCACAAAATATAGGATGGACAATAAAGGCATTATTTCATATACTCCTTATATGTATGTACTTTGTATAGAGTACCATTGTAAATAAAATACAATACAAGATATACAGCAGTCTATATTTTCGTCAATCCGTTCATGATAGAAAAGCGATTATGCAAGAGTTCATAATCTCTGTACCAAACCTAAATTGAGAAAAAAGAAAATAAATAAATGAATTAAAATAACCAAAACAATTGAATGTGCAAAAATAAATAACTTAAAATAAATAAAAGGCAAACAAATGTTAAGTTTAACTACATTCATACAAGTCGGTGCAACCCAGTTTCATTTGTTGGCAACTTTCAGAATAATATCTCTCTGGAAAACCTCAGAACCCTCACTCTCTACCCTGATTTTTATGAAGGCCTTCATAAAGTTACTCTCATCTAAAATAACTCTATGATAATACATTTAGTCCACATTTTCAATCCCATTCAATTCTTCGATACTCGCTGGAAAATAAGAAGGAATCAAATTCTAAAAAACGGACCAAATGAATGTAGGAAAATCTAAAAGGAAGAACAAAAAAAACAACAACTTGGCACCTCTAGTCCTTGAGTCCTCATTTATGGCGAAAGGCAGTGTGATGTCATGTAAGGAAAGGTTGAGTCCTTTGGGCGGCTGGATAACAGTTCCAAGAATGACTTGACTGTACAGCGTGTTTTTGTACGTGATGTCTGAATGAGAGTTTGAGTGGTTGGGGGGGGGGGGGGGGGGGGGGTTGGGTGGGGGGAAGGGTGGGTGGGGCGCAAGGGTGGACGGGGCATTTCCAGAAGAGTCCCTACAGTCTGTCTCACTGCGTGATATTTGACAGTCTGCGCTCAAACACTCAAAAGGACTCGACTTTAGACAGCGTTAGACGCAAAGTTCCCGTATAGTGCAAGTTCTGTGCATTACCCTGAATGCGGTGAAGCATCGAGAGTAAAGCAGCGACAAGCTGCACGTCCTCAATAAATAATCACTTCTCTATCAGGATTGGCAAAGCAGGGGGACTCTTTTTTTTTTAAACCACCATGATCTTCTAATTCGGAAGGAGTTGGAAAGCCCTTTTTGTTGAAGAAAGGTTGGAAACAGAAGCACAAATCTGCAAATATTGAAAAACAGTGTCAAATGGTTCCTTTTTTTTGTTTGTTTGTTGGTTTTGGTTATGTTTCGGTTCTTACGTGGAGATCCGGCAACAAGTCGAGAGACTGAAAACGTGTAATGGGAAACACCAAATGGGAGACACTGATAAATGGATCAAAATGAATATGGATGAATGAGTGGGATGGAGTTAAGTATAAAAAAATGACGTAGTATTCATCTAAATTTCTAAACGGTGTGCTTTTCAACACAAAAAGGGACAGACAGCCTGAAGACGTCAGGAAACCACAGACAGATTACAAAACAGATCGTTTCGAGTTATTGACCATGGAAGCACTAGGAAATATAATGCGTACTGTGCTGACACCTAGTGGCCAAGGACAGTTATGGTAAATACTGGCTTGAAATGATTGTGGTTGGTGAAATTGATTTGTGAGGGCGGTGAAAAGACGCCGTGATAAGATCTTCTGCGGTAAAGCTTTGAGTTTCGTTTACTTAATTTAAAAAATCAAAGTGTTATTAAAAACCTGTTTCAAGGGGCTTTTCTAATAAACTGCATCTGCTGTTTTTGTAATCACATTTAAATTTGGGCCAAAAAAAAAAAATCTGAGCACAAAAGTAATTATTTTCACTCTCCAACACTGTTAACTCAATAACCTGCACGTTGCAAAGGATTTTTCTTAATTCCAAGAGTCCCAATGCCAGCGCCACAAATGTGACAAATATTACTTTTATATCTGATTACAATTGGACTTGTTTCTTCTCCTGCAGCAGTTTGCTCCTCCGTAACATCATGAAACAAAAAACCTTGTGTGTAATGACTAAAGTGAGTCTGATATTGATCTGTCAAAGCTTGTCTACTGATGACATTAAGGCATATTTTCATTCATCGAGCGCTTCTCTTGAAAATCAACATGAGGTGAACTACTTACAAGAGAGTGGCTAAAAAACATGACAGGCTTTCTGAGCGGCAGCCTGCAGTCTGTGAGTGAGTAGCAGGACTTTTAGAGATTTGTTTTTAAAATGGACAAAGCTGGGGAAGGGACATCCTCGATATTGTTGCGTTGATGGAATATTTTCTCTTTCTGTTGTTTTGTAAAATGGCAGAAAGGTCGGCACTGCGAGTCTTCCTCTCCTTAGCCCATCGCACTCTTCAAGTGTCACTGAAGAAATGTCGACATCGCCCCGTTAACTTCCCGTCCCCTCCTCCTCCTCCTCCTCTTGTTCCTCCTCCTCCTCCTTTCCACCCTCGCCCTCCCTCCTCCCACCCTCGGCTCGCTGCTCCTCAGAAGGTCATGAGCTGAAACTCCCGCTCGGCTTGCCACTCCGGCACCCACACTGGGTAGGTGGCGTGCTTCGGCATCTCCATGACGCGGACGGGGAGAGGCTCATTTCTCTGGTGGACATGGTTAGTCACTACCTAGCAGGGGGGAAGGGAGACAACAAGGGGAGCTAGCACACAGCCTGTACTGCTCGGAGGCCACAAAGCCTGCGGCTTCCACAGCAGCTGGGGTAACAGGGTGGAGGCAGTAGGAGGAAATAGAGGAAGGGGGGAGATAGATAGGGGGTTAGAGAAGGAGTTAGTTAGAGAGAGGTGGGGGAGAGAAGGAGGTAGGAGGCAACAGAGGAAACAGGTGATGGCAAGGAGGACAGGTGGAGGAGAGGGGACGTTTTAGAGGTGGGGAAGGGCGGATGTACCAGGGAGGAGAGAGGTAATCTCACACAGCCTGATCTCTGTCGCATGAAGCTCACAAAATCAGAGAGAAAACTTGAAAAAACTGAGACAGCTAAAACTTTGGAAAAGCTGACTCAGCCATTCAGTTAGTTTGAAAACACTTTTTTTTTGGTACAAACAGGCTCTCCAGAGAATTACTTCATTAATTCGAGAAATAACAACGCCATTTTTGGTAGAACTTCTGCAGATCCACCCCTGAGCTTGCCGAGGCGGAGGTCTGGCGATGTGAGATTAGGGAAGGCTCAGCGGCAAAGGGGAGGCTGGTGTGGGAGGGGGGAGAGAGGAGGAAAGGGGGGAGCAGGCTGGGTAGAAGAAGAGGGCAGAGGCTACAAGTAAAAGACAAGCTTAGGACAGCTAAGGAAATTAGAGTGGTTAGTGCACACATACGCTATTGGTTAGAGCAGAGGGCGAATACGACAGGACATGGGGTAAAGAGCAGGCAGACAGGGGTCGGGGCACTGGTTTGGTAGTGAATCTTGGTGGTCGGGGCCGGATTTGGGCCAGAGTAGAAGTGAGTGGGCGGTTGGGGGGGGGGGGGGGGGGGGGCTGGGCACTTATCTAGACTCAGCGAGATGGTTAGTGACTGGGTGAGCGGTTCTATCTGGAGCTGGGGTGTTGGAGGGTGCGTGGCATGCGTTATTAGCAGCGTGTAAACAGGGCATTGGCTGGCTCGGGCTTTTAGTTAAGCTCGGTCGGGCAGGAGAAGTGGCATTGGCGGTTTGTTGCTGCCGTCTCCTCCCCAAAAGGGAGGTCACTGCAAAGAAAGGATCTAGTAAAAATAAGAGGGGTGGGGGGAGGGAGGTCAAAGATTTAGACAGTGCAGAGGGCCTAGTTTGTCATGGGTGAGATGAGAAACTTAATCCACGTGCACTTACTACATCCAATTCGAAAAGAAAAAGGACATGAAAAGACGTTTTTTCCACAGTGTTTATCTTTGATATTTGCTTTGAAAGAAGGGTTCATTTTTTTGGAGCATGTCAGGGATCTAACAGAATTTCTATTTAGTCTTTTTCTCCGTTGCCCATTGTGCTGTGTGAACAAGACGCTTTCTTTGCCTGCATCGGAGGCAGGAGAGGTGGCTTTGATGCATTGCGAGCTACCTGTCTCCCTCTGGTGGACAAAGTGTGCTTGGCAACATGCCTCCTAGTAGTGTGAGTGGGTGTTGCTTTGCATCAGCTGTCGCATACTTACTGTGAAAATGTTGGAGCGGCGCTTTGACTGCTTGCGGATGGGCGTGGGCGTGTTGGAGGCAGCGATGGTCTCGATGCGCATCTCCCGCTGACTTATGCTGGGGGTGGAGGGAACAGAGGAGGAGTAGTCGCTGAATGCACCCCCACCATTGGCCGCCTGGGGAGCGAGAGAGATTAAGAGGAACCGACAGAATCAGAGGAGAGGGAGGGGGGGGGTGAAAGTCAGGGAGTCAGAAAACAATAAACAAGTCGATCAATTTAGGATTCTGTAGATTTCATGCAGTGATTTGATTCCCTGCATAATAAAGGAAGTTCTGATTATGCAAAGAGTTACATAAACCAAGGGTGCTGGAGACTTCTTTACAAAGCAGCATACAGCTCTTATTCCCATTAAAGTGACCACAGCCTCGATTATTTCATCTCACCTGGTTAATGTGAACAGAGGGGATGGATGCAGCGGGGACTGATGAGTGGCTGGGAGAGTTAGGGAGAGATTTGCATGGACCAATAGAGAGCTGCTGCTTTTTCCTCATGGCCACGACCTTCTGGGCAACTGGAGAAGAGAGAGAGGCAAAAACACAGGAACAGGCTGTTCACTAACCCTGTTAGGTGCTGATATATTCATCGGCTGCAGTAGAAGGCAATAGTAGGAGTTCAACGAGCCGTTTAGAGCTTGTTCTGCTTCTCTCAAGAACTTCAAATCCAGCTCAGGACCAGCCTGATGAACCAAACTGAACCTGGCTTTGACTGACCTTTCTTCCTCGCTTTGTTTCATAATGAGTTGACTGATCACACGCTTCAGCACGCCTGCACACTTTTTAAAACTTTTTTTTTTAAATCTTATGGTCGCTTGTTTGCTTTTAGTGGATTGTATGACTTCTACATTCACTCGTAATGAGTACAGAGGTGAGATTCCTCCTTTAAGCCTCAACGAGTTTTTCCCCCATATCTCACCTGCACAAGCTGCTTCTTCTGTTTCGTTTCTGCTGCTTTGTTTTTACTGTGCAAATAAATAAACGAAGCAATAAAAAGCAAAAATGACCTCAAGGAAACCAGAATCATCTGCAGATCGTCTGCTGCTCCATTCTGGACATGCTTTTCCTATGTTTCTTATAAGTAACTTAATTGACTTTCTTTTACGCTAACAGAGGCCACAAGATTTTACAAACATGACACTTGCTACCTAAATTTAAGACGGTGCTGTTATACCTGCAGGCTTACATGTATACACAGAGAAAGAATGCATTTTTCTCCTCATTCTTTTATAAACAGAACACTAACAAAGTAAGCAAAGCTAATTCCAGCCAGACAAAGAGGCAAACAAGCACATTATCACAACCACCCCAGGCCATTTGTTTTCCAGTCAGGTAATAAGCAACATACTGCAAGGTGGATTATGCAAATCTCTTGGGAAAAAAAGTACCTATATTTGCAAGAAAAGTAATCACACAAAATGATACTCAATTTTTTCATGTCATTCACGGAGCTCTATAGAGTGATTTTAGTGAAATGAGACACCATCTGAACAACCTGATTTGCTGTGCAATTGGTGCAACCCTTCATTTAATTCACGGCACACTCGAGTGAGGGACTGGGCGGAGCGAGAGGGTGGGAGGGAGGCGATGTTCACGGCTGCGTGACGTGAATTAGCACTGAGGGAAAGAGGGATGATTTGAAGCCGCGCTGACAGCTGGGACCATAACGCCCGGCTGCCTGCTGCAGCATGGCAAATAGAGAAAGAAAGCAAGAGTGATACGGAGCGACTTCTCCAGACAGCCAGCACTCCTTCATCTCTTTTAATTATTTCAAATTGGGCTTCAGGAAGCAATTAAGGCAGAGGGGGAAGACATCGTGCCCGTGCATCAAGTCAATGAAAAGCAATGTGAATGTTGTGATACATATTCAGATGTTTTGTGAAGGGATGACAGGCTTTCAAAGGAGCTGCAGCCTTAGGGGATGATGTGCCAGGGCTGAAGCAGCCGAGTTTCCAAATGACAGTTTCATGACTTCAATTATGGATTCATGGAAAAACTCAGAGTTTCCAGATACTTTAAAGAGACATTAAGAGGGTGTTTCACCATTTATACACAACTGAATATTAACTCCTCTGTAGCTTAGAGCTCCGCATTCGTATGAAATCCTACATCAAGATTTCAGCTTCTGTGATGAATGACTGCAGTATCTGACGTGTGTATTCGCATCAAGTTAAAATGCATGCTGCATCATAAATCGAAGTGAGCCTGTAAATGTTCCAGCAAGTATACTGCCAATCATAGCTCAAAGCATTAAGGACATTAATGTGTATAAACACCACTCCACTGCACAAGCGTGCATGCTGCTAGCAATAACTCATGAACAGCATGAGGTGCTTTACAATTAGCCTGGAGTGAAGAGAACAAAAACTGTCAGAATTAGTGAATTTGGATTAAAAAAATCTACACTGCAAAAGAAAAATCCAAGATTATTGAGTTGACCGAATGTCTTGCAGGTACAACTAATGAATTACCGCACTTGGATTTACCTAATTTCAAACCTAATTTGACCACTTTTCTTGAAACGGGAGGTAAAAAGACTCAGTATCCTAACTACGTTCACATCATTCACACAAATACTGCTCATTTGCTTATTCAAGAAACTGTTTCCATCAAACTCAGATTGGAAACTGTTAATCTGAAATTTGACTGTTTAGACGTTTAGACGTGTTAAGACGTTCATGCAGTCTTTGGGTTTGCATTGAGTAAAGAATTAGAATAACTCGATTAGGCCAAAACGAGGGCTGCAACCTACCCATTTTCATCAATCAATTGCCAATCAAAGGAATAAATACAGTTCAGGACAACCAAGTCATCATGTTGTACTTCCTGTCTAACCCATTTCCACTTGTTTTTTGACGACCCTCTCACCGTCCTGGAAGACTCTCTCCACATTCAGGCCATAGGTGGAGCAGGTCTCATAATATGTGCAGCGCTTCAGGTCGTTGGACAACTTTCTGGCCCGCGAGTCATCGATCACTCTGGGGTTGGCAGCGCTGATTGCATCTAAGAGAGCAGGGTAAGAAAACACATGACTCAAACAGTCAAACAGGCCTATTTTCAGCTGTGGATGAATACACATTTGATGGGCCAGCAAGTACTTTCAGTGCATATAGGCTTGACTAAAGTTAAAAACAGTGGCTAAAGTCATCGCAATGAAAGAACATGTACCTCAGTGCAACAGTGTGGCTCATTGATGTGTTTTACAACATGAAGATATAGTCATGTATATCAGACTTTGGCTTCACAGAAATGACTTGTTAGTAGCATCATTTCAGTTTTGGCTTTAATATTTTTTAAAGGGATTTGATAACAATAAGAAAAATACAGAACAGGCAAGATTCAAGACTCCGATTTTCTATGTGTGGAGACAATGTAAGAACATAGAGTACTTCCTGTGCAAAGTGTGGAGCTCCAGTATGGAGGAAGCAATATCTTGACAAATTTAAATATCAGAAGTAGGGCAAGCACCTTGTGTTCCAACGAGGACCATGGGGACCTCAGCTGTGTTTCTGTAGCTGGATAGGCGCAGGAAGTAATTGTAGACTGTCTGGAAGCTGATCTCATCCTCCAGGCTAAAGACGAAAACCACCGCATCCACCCAGGCAGCGAACTGAGGACAGAGCAGAGGTGGTACAGTATGTGTTGGAGCACTGTCAAACATAAGCTGCCTCATTAGAACATTCACACAACAATTTTTTTCTTTTAAGTGGCACTGTTTCGCTTATTGTTACTCTGAAAAGGTAACCAGCAACTTCTTGACATCACAACTAGATTGGAAACCAATCATGGTCCAAATATGCAAAGTAAGCAAGCAAAGCCTTTTCAATGACGCACAAGACATTAGTACTTCAACTTTTGAGATGCAAAATTTGCAAAGGCATGGATTCTGATTTTACTTTTTAATAAGGGTGCAGTAATAGATGCAAATTTTTACAAGGTAATAAAAGTTTTTGAGGGAAAAATATATATGAGAAACAAATTATCTTCAAATATTTTAGCTCTTAAAACATGTTTTTAATCAATATAGTTTATGACGGGTCCCAGAAATAGGCTATGTTCCTACATACACATGCAGACATTATTAACTGGTTTGTGCTGCAGGCCTTCCTTTTCACTGAAGTTCACACATACAGACAGAAGGGGGCAGTGTGGCAGCAGCCATAGCACACTGTGTCTTTGTTTTCAGGCAAAGTAGCAGCATTCGATGGAATGACTGTATCCTGTATCTGTTTTTCTGTATCCCCACTGCTATTATCATCTAGGAATCTTTATATTTGTTGCGTCACACGTGTTCATAATCTCTGGGTAGTTTAAGATCAAATGGGGAAGAAGTTTCCCTTGAGCAGAGGAAATCAATCCTAATCACCATGCATTGTATGAAGAAGGCTAAGCAGAACCCACAGTAGTAGTAACACTGACAATGAAGTGATAACTATTCTCCAGTATTGCCCTCTTCTCCATTCAGCTTTCATATCATCGCCGAGACCCCCATAGGGAATGAATGGCAAATCAAGCCTCCAAGCCACAACTCTGGTCAGCCTCCTGTGAGTGTGAACATAATGGAGGCCTTTAATTATGCTACTAATTATACAGGCAGCTGACAACTGAGCCGAACTCATTTCTATTTTCTAATCTCACGGAGCGCAACGCAAGCGTAAATCGCAGCTTTGCCAGGCCAGGTATGAGTAGCTGCTATTAGACACACATGGTAAATTCACAGCGAGCTTGGTGTGACCAGAAGCATTAAATCTCGCAAATGAAGCCACAAGCGAGTCGGTTTGTGTTCTCGAGTGTTGAGGTTTTTTACGTATTTTATCGAATCTGCTTCTTGTATCTGGATCCTCTGCAGATCTTGCGCTTTGCCAGTGCTTTAGTTCATTTTGTTTAATGAAATCACAAGTTAAGAGACTAAATTAGACTAAATTATACTTAAAAAGTAAGGTTTACATTTTGTACAACCTCGCCAATAGGAAGTACCTTCATCACTTCAAGAGTGAATCATTTATAAGAACTGAATGTAAAAAAAACTTTGCTAGTTAAAAGAGAGAAAGATAAAAGACTCAGAAGAAAGTTACTTAAGTAACTCAATACATTTAGTCAACTACTGTACTTAAACCTGCAAAGCAAATACAAGCCAGCAGAAATGGAGCAACATTAGCATTAATATGATGTTTCTGACCACTTAACAAATGCAAGTGTAATACTCAGTACAGTTTTAGCTCTGTTTTGGTCTCCACCACCTCCTGATGGATATGTCTGGCTCTGTGGCAGCTGGACGTTCCGCTCTGTTCACCAGCTAGCTGCTAACTTTGTCTGTCGGTGGTTTGGCGCTCAGCAGCTAGTGTACAGTGAGGTTATCACAGCTTTTTGGTGAAAATTAGCCATCTGGGGCATCTGGAGACCTGGAACTCTGGAACCAGAACTGTAAAGTTGTGTGTCATGAAACTGAAACAATGAGCTAAAATGCTCCATAGAGCAGAGGGGAACTGCAGAACGAGGTCATAGTCCCGTCTCACATGGTCACTCAATCTGTTGTTAATCTAAAAATATTGATTATTGACAATTACTTTTACTTTCACTTGCCTATTTCAATTCTATGCTCATTTATATCTAACTGAATGTCAAAGAAAATATTAAGCTTTTACCTCAACTACAGTTATTCGACAGCTATGGTAAATAAGACAGAAACTTAAGATACAAAACACGTGATTAACAAATGAAATATGACTCATTGTTTCCTTTTGAACCATCCATTCGTAAACAGTTCATACGAGGTTTCTAATGACAGGATAATCCAGGTACTGTGCAATCATGCAAAAGTGAATGTTAGAGTGAATCCTTGACTGTTTGCCTTCAGAAAACCCCGGCTGGATGTAGTAAAACACAGATGCCCTGTCTTAAGTCCACTTAAGTCCTGTAAGAGCTGTAAATGGGAGGTAAAACCCAGCACTCTCTGCTAAAACATGGCTCAAGAACAACCGAGGATAAGAGTCTGATGCTTGCTCTGTCATTACCACAAGGCCGGATTAGCAGGAAGCACTTCCTCAGTTTGCTTACTTTGGAAAAGCACAAAATAGCGACAAATAGCACCAGAATATCGACTGTATGCTCGCTTATGAAGACTTAATAAAGGCCACTTTGGATGAAACAGTATCTGCATTATTCTTCATATTTCACATACTAATAGAGCAATTTGGGGGCTGTGTGTTGTCCCTTTGACCACAAAGATGATTTTGGCTGGGCTTACTCATTGATCTGTTGCTGCCCTTTAAGTGCTTTTGGTAGAACAACCGCAGAGTGCTGTCGCACTGCTCCAAACAGTCCTGCAGAGATGTAATGGTCTGTCTCTAAACAGTTCCTGTCTGCATGACAGTTTGCAGACAGTTTCGGTCTGACGCATCTCGCAGCTTTAGAGTTAAGAGACGTTTTTTTCAGGATCAATGATTCTCCTACCTGCAGCTCTGGAGGCCCTCCTTCATCTCTGATCAGAAGTAGGTAGCTCTGTCCATCCACCACGATTTCTTTCTTGAACCGTCCACCTGAGGAAGAGACGTTTCATTCATAAAACATGTTAAGTCTGGTCTAGTGCTGCCACAAGATGATACTGGAGAATCGTCTTTCTTAGGATATAATAACTGCCCACCAGCGGTTTTCCTAAACAGAAGAAAGCTGCAGAGACATTTCTCACTGACCGTAAAAACAATGAGGATGTGCCAGAAAACCCAAATTTAATATAAAAACACAGCTTGACGTGGCTCATAAAAGTTTGGTGAGATGAGTACGAGTTGAAGTGCAGTTCTCGGTTCAGCCCTCCTGAACGTGTTGCTTCTCGGATCATACGCCGACAGGAAACCAGGTCTCTCTGGAGCCAATTACGTGGGCGAGAAATTGCCATTTAGCGTGTCTAATTCACAGCTGCTGAGGGAACAAGTTCAGTGCCACTGTCACTGCATCGCCACGAGGCCTGACGAGGCCCAACAAACATTATCCGACTGTACGTTCAGTCTTTATCACCTCAATGCGTGAGCTGCAGTGGGTTTTCACAGCACTAACAGCATAACTCACACACTTTGCGATGGAAGGACAAGACAAGGAAAATAATTATAGCGAAGAGACTGAAAGACTGCAAAAGAAATGGTAGGAGATAAAATCAGCAAAAAATAAAACTCGTCTTCATCCTGAGCCGGTCACACATGTCCACAGGATGCTAGTGAGCTAACTACTAACTACTACTTAGCCCCCACGCAGCCTTGAGACTCTCTCCCCTTTTCTTCATTTCTTTTCTAACACACACACATAGTCCTTGCTGCTAGCGAAGCTGGCTGCAGATAAAGAGAGACCAATGGGAGAACTACGCAGTAAATTAGATTTTGCATATCATTTGAATGGTTTGTGATCCTGCAGAGATTAAAAACATTCAAATGAGAAAGTTGTGAGGCTAGAGATGTCCCTGGGCGTGAGAACAGCGCCTTATGAATACGGAAATAGGCTGAAAGCTACTTGGCGGAATTGAATAACGCATAAATTTGGAGGTCTAGGAATGATCACGAAATGTATATAAAAAAAAAATAGATTTAAGACTGCAGATGTGTATGCAGAATAAAACTACACCTGCTACGCTTATCTGATTTCCTGGGAGTTTCATAAGCAGACATGTTAGCTATGATCCTTATATGATTAGATAATAGAGCGACAGAGATCACGCTGTTCAACCAGCACATCTTACATCACAGGAGGGCTGTAAGGGCCATACAGTAGCCGTGCCCTGCAATTTTTAATAGGCAGACAGTATTCCTGTCTCAGCAAGCAATGCATATCCACTTGAGCCACACTTCCACCCTGTTAAGTCCACTTTAGCCCGCTTGGCAAACAGGGGATTCTCCCAGCCTTTTTGCACAGGCTCTCAAGCCCTGCTGGATGCTGGTTGTGTAACAGAGAGAGAGATTCGCGTACCACCAGCCAGCTTTTCCTCTTTTTTTTTAACACTAAAGTCACAGCGCTTTAGAGATTCAGACAAAGGACTGAGAAACTATGTGTCTGTGTGTCTCTGAATCCTGTTTAAAAAGGGAGACGAAGAGATGAGGAGGATCTCATTACACGGCGAGGCTGGATCTGAACAATACAGAAACCCAGAAGATTTATCAGAATACGGAGTTTGTGCGGAGCTTTGCAGCACGTCAGAGGAGACCGTGGAAAGTTGGGTCTAAAACCAGCATCTGTAATGAAAGCACGTGGCTCTGGTGACAACATAGATGGAATCTGAAGCAACACTTCAGTTACATAATCATTCAGGATGCTGTTGTCTTTATTTAGAGCTGAGCCAATACAATGCATCCAAAGAGAAAAAAATGGCCTGTGCTGTGAATAATTGAGGCAGACTACCATACTCTTCAGCATTAGTTTCCTGTCATCACGAAGAAAAGTAATTATGAATTATCTGACCCCCCCCCCCATAAAAAGAGGTGACTAATAACCTTGCAGGCATGCCTACAGAGAGACGGTAAGTTGGTAGGCATGGTTAACACGCAGCAAGCATACTCTGCTTACACGGAGGCTTAGACCTTGACACAGAGCCACAATCCAACGGAGCTCCATCCGGTGTTGCCATGGCAACACACCCCAGTACCTTTTTTCAGATATCATAGCAAAAGCCCAGGAACAAAACGCTGAAGAAACAGCCATCGCTGAACCTTCCTCTGCTGGGCAACGCTTCGGCAATGTAAATACCCAACGTGGAGTGAAGCCAGCGTTAAAGCACATAAAAAACACGGAGAGCCCGAGCAGCTGCTGACTGTGAGGCAGGTATGTTGTATCGCAGCAACTCGCAGCGACACAAGGGCACGCACGCACATCTGAGCCGACATGTTTCCAACAATGCTTGTTATGTTTTTTGTCCCGCATTTCCACCATTGATTTCTCAAGGACTAATTAAGCTATGAGGATTTTTGTCCCTTGGTGCAGCAAAATGCCAGAAACTAATTATGCGCTTCATGTCTCGTCCTCACTATAATTACACCAAAATGAAACGCTGCAAACCCCTCAAAGATCATCAGTTGGCTCTGGGTTTGCCAACATCTGTGGATTTCTGAGAAGGAGGGCTTACCTTTCAGGCCAGAAGGGGGCAATCTCATTATGATTTTGCTGATAAATTGAAGAATATCTGATTCTCACATCTGAGAGAGCAAATTAAAACGGTGAGGGGTCCCTTTCCTTTCTGAAATAGACCCTCCGATACATGGCAAGCTTGCTCGTTCTCCATCAGGACAGCCAGGAAATACAGTTTCTGATTGTGATGAAAACTTCCATTTACAGTCCCAGAGAAACAACGGGGTTCAGTTCTACCTTCATGTTTTAACAATGAGTAATCTGCACAGCTGTAATTTACTGGAAATTTTAGGCTTTGTTATTATGTCGCCAGTTGTACTGGAGGAGTAAAAAGGAATGTTATAAAATTAGCTCAGCCAATTATCAATTTTGGCATCTAGAAGCTTGATATAGTCCAACGCACAAGATTTTAAAACAAAGTCTCTCTCTCTCTACTCTCACAAAATAAATCAGCACCATGCATCATGTAAATATCCTAACATGGTCATCCTGCCGAACAGAGCAGCAATCAGAGCCAACATGTTTCCAGATAATTTCACTTATAATTACAGTTTCATCAAATTGAAACACATCATTGTCATCAAGCCAATAACAAGGCTTCTCTTTCTGCAAATTAACGGTTTTCAGTCGCCGTGTGTCTTATATGAGCGGCCGTGAGGCAAATTAGCAGCGTGACATTAAGGCGGGAAGAGCCAGAGTAAACATGCTGCATTAATCCCAATCTTTGTGGTTTCCTTTGAGCGTCTGACATGTTTATAAGCACCTCCTGACCCACAACTCAAACAGCACACTCTTACCTTCAGGAGACTCCTCCTGCACATATGTGCCTGTCAAGTACCGGTGGACCAAGGCAGACTTCCCACTGGAAAGATTTCCCACAATGCCCTGCAAGGTCAAGAATCAAAGCAGTGTGATTATTACTGGCAGGCATGACAGGTACAAACCACAAGCACATGCGGACTTAAAGGACCGTAATGGTGACCTGACAAAAAAGTCTTTCAGTGCAATGTTCTCGTACTTTGTGTGTCTCAAGCTTTCAGCCCTGCTCAGCAAATCTATCCGCTGAGTAAGGCCACGAAATGTGAACGAAAGCTTTGGAAAAACAAGGTTAGACAAGCATATGAGGAAGTTTTTTTTTATGTCAAGCTGCTGTGTCAAATGCCATGAACGGATGAACAAGTCATGGTGGTTTTGCAGTTTTTAGCCCACAAATTGACTACAAATTGCTTTTTATTACAGCCAACAACCAAACACTGCGAAAATATTTTATTTCTGCTAATACGCAGAATGGACAGTGTTAAAAGAAGAACAGAAATTTGGTGGTTTCTTTCATTCAAAAGGTTGCTGTTTGAGTTACGCCACCAACCAAGTTTTCAAAACAGTTGCTGATGCAGAACGAATTGAGCCCTACAAATAAATCAAAGGCTGACATGTTGGTTTATATTACACGCTGCGTAAAACATAAATAAAACAGAATGTGAAAATGTGCTAATCCTTTTTGACATATACTCAATTGAAAACAAGTACAAAGCCAATATATTTAATGCTTAACCTCATCAGCCTCACTGGTTTTTGTAAATATCTGCTTATTCTGAATTTGTCGCAGCAACACGTTTCAAACAAGTTGGGACAGGAGCAACAACAGACTGGGAAGGTTGTGGAAAAACACCACAACTTCACAACTTCACAACTCCAAAAACACCTGTTTGGGTCATTCCACAGGTAAACAGGTTGATTGGTAACAGGTGATAGTATCATGATTGGGTATGAAAGGAGCATCCTGGAAAGGCTCGTTCACAAGCGAGGATGGAGCGAGGTTCACCACTTTGTGAACACGTGATTGTATAATGGATGTTACTACATGGACTCAGGGACACTTTGTAAAACTGAACATAAAATTTCTGTATAGAGAAGAAGAAATGTATTTTGAAAAGACTGTCCCCAATCATCAGCGGTTTGTCCACCCAGTAAGCAACTGGCCAGTACATATCCTGGTCACATCTCTTTAATAACCAAATGCAATAATTCTATATCAGAAACATAACATAAAATGTTTAGTTTGTGCATAATGTACTAGTAAATAAATAAATACACGGATACCATAAATACTGGCACCATTATTTTAAACTACATTGCTATTTGCTTCAAAAATGCATTATTGGTTGGGCTGCAATTATCATACAGACTAATGCAACTTCCACAACACTGTGGTGATCGCTCCTCTACAAGTAGATTTTAACTGCATACTGGCGTGAACCGAAACAAACTTCTGCCTGGACGGCAGAAAACAAAACAAACACTACCGGAAAGTTTATATGATTTGCAGTTAAGGAACAAAACCCTGCAAACCGCCTTCGGTGGTCTACGCAGGCTGCGTGAGGCTGAAACATCACGAGGCCTCACAACATACATCGGTTTGGTTGCAATCTTTCCCCGCTTCCTCTCCCTGGTGTCTAGACCAGAGCTAACTACGGCACCTTCGGGGTGATGCATGGCGGAGGGTGGGCTGATGATGCCAGCATGTCTGGGAAGAACAAAGGCTGCTACATGCCTCATCTCCTCCCTCTCCTCCTCCTCCTCCTCCTCCTCTACCCACCATCACCCTCTTCTTCTTTGGATCATTAGTGGGTGTTAGAGTCAGGTATGGTTCTAATTATAGGGACGATCTGTTTAAGGCCTTTCCCAGCCTACCGTCGCTATAATTGAAGCACACATCTGCCATGAGGCACGCCAACAGAATAAACTATGAATAAGCTTTAAGTTAGCAAAAGTTGTAGGCAGTGTGCGG
This sequence comes from Chelmon rostratus, assembly GCF_017976325.1. Classification (NCBI taxonomy): domain Eukaryota; kingdom Metazoa; phylum Chordata; class Actinopteri; order Chaetodontiformes; family Chaetodontidae; genus Chelmon; species Chelmon rostratus. The sequence goes on along the minus strand of NC_055669.1, from coordinate 16,380,634 downwards.
CGAAAGCAATGAGTCAACAGAAATTGCCTTTGAATGTCGCACTGAAGCAGTGTTCCTGCTGTTTTAACTGTTTGGCTTTGTGACCTGCTGGTATACAGCCTTTATGAAACCAAAAAGCTGGATCAGCACTTTTCCACTACAAACCTTCTTCTCGTTTCTTCGCAGGTGTTCAGATGCGATCGGGGGAATATGAAAGAGTTTGAAGATCAAACGAAACGTGACCGCAGTTTAGCTGCAATCACAGAAACTACAATCGAGCGTGGCTCAGTGTTGTGGCAGATGTTTTCTCACCCTGTCGTTACTGCAGTTTGAAAAAGAGACCGATTTTGCTATCACGTTAAAAAAGCTCCACGTGACACACGACCGACATCTTTTCTCGCATGACCTTGAACGGCAATTCTTTGAACACTCTGAGAGGAATGATAGATATATTGAGACGCTTAATTCAGCCTTTCCAGGCCTATTCAACAAACCCCTGCGTGGAAGCTGCCAATTAACACCTTAGAAACATAAAAAGGAAGCAGACGCGTTTTAAGCGTTTGAAGCCAAAAAAAGCCTGTTTGCCTTTGAGCTCCCTGTGAATTCTCCCCTTTTTGTTCCATTGAAGTTTTTCTCCTTTGCAAGGCGCCACAAGAATGAATTCACCTAACATGGGAATATTACATCAGCTGTCACAAAGGTGGAGTGCAGTTTTTCAAGGCCGCTAGTCTTCATGGGTGGACAGTATTAAATCATGTGAGGATGTTAGTTGTGCATTTGGCAGTGGCTGTGTTGTGTGCTTCACTGGCGAGTGGGATCAGACCCAGGATGTGTCACTAGTCTAGCCCAAAACTGTCACTCATCGCGCGTCCCGCTGCAAGCCACCCTGCATCTCCATGCCAACGCATCTCATTAAAAATCACCCAGTACGTGCCAGGGAAAAGGCCAATTTCTCAACCGTGCCCTCTCGTGTAAAATGCAAAACCAGTATTACATGGACAGAACATGCTTTCCCACTGACATTGAAATCTATCAGGGACATGAAATCAACAGAGGGACAGTTGGAAATAGAAAAAGTTACTCACCACTTTCAGCTCTGGCACTGACCGACTCAATGTCCATTCCTGGCTGTTGACGAAAGAGTCTGAAAGGAAAGAGATAAAAATCAGCACTGAGACGTAATCTGTCTGTTTCTGTCCCATTTGACCCCAGTTACAGATAATACAGCATCAACAGCATTTCCAACAGGATGGTGGCAAAGTGACTTTACGGCTACAGTTTATAGTCAAGCTGTGTGCGCAACAAGCTTTATAACGGACTGTTCAGCTGTCATATAGATATGACAAAGTCTATCTGCAGTCTGGTCGGGTCTTTACTTCAATTTGACCTGCTGGGGGTTGATTTTTGTGATAATTTTTAACTTCAGTGTCATCTGACCTATGTTTTTTCCCCATCATCTTTTATTTCCTGCACACTTAACCTCCACAGATAACCAGTGAGACATTTTTGTGCTTGGACTTTCAGAGTTAGTTACCCAAGTCGCAGATGTCGAAAGGGTCAAATGGTCAAAGAGATACTGTCTTTCAAATTGGCAAGCTTTGACCTTCATTTAAGTCATACCCTCACATTGAAGCATCTGTTCTTTACATATTTTTCATTGCGCTTTATTCCCATTCAAACAATATCACCAGAACACACATCAGAGCGGCAACAATCAATCATCAGTCGAGAAGAGTCAAGTCAAGACTCATTCTGGGGCACAAAAGGACTAAAAATTTGGATATTAGCTGGTTTTCTTATTTTTTTTATGATCACACATTGAACATCTTTAGACATTTGTTTGGGGATGTTTTTAAGTTGGCTTGTGAAACTTTTTCTGTCCATTTTCGGACATTTTATTGAGCAAACAATTAATTGAGAAAGCAATTGGCAGATTAATTGGAAACGAACGGTTGCAGAAGAAACAAGCAGTCAGTAAAGATTCTTCTCTCCTCCTGACTATCATGCTCACATCCAGTTCTGTTCATGTATTTATAAATCACAAAAACACATAAACTGCCAAGAAGGTAATCTACAGTAGGTACAACCCATGCCGACCATTTCAATAAAAGGTTTCAACACATCAACAAACCTCTGCATGGGATTTAGCTAATCCATTCTAAAAGACAGCCATTATCAGGCTTGATTCAACTTGTTTGGTTTTCCGGTGACATTTGGAGACTTTGAAAAAGGGCAGAGCACTGTGAAGAACAACACAAACTCTCAGTGCTCAAAACACAAATGACAACTCTGCAAGCTGCGCCTGTTTCCCACAGAGATGGAGCACAAGCAGCTATGTGTCATAACAGCTATTAGAACAAAGACCACCTTCCTGTTTTGGATCATGGCTTTCTCACCATCTGAGCCCCCCAAGAAGCAGATACCATCTCTAATACAGGAGCGCAGACTCCTTGTCTCCAGGCGGCAAGGTGTGTAATACCGGGTGAACCCCCCAACACACTCCCTCCACACGTTGAAACCATAACAAAGCGTTCACAGAAAACAGGGAGTCATCATTACAGTAAGCCCGTTTATTGCAGCAATCGTGGTTTTCCCTTCGTGCCCGAGGCAATTATGAGAAGAATGACAGCATAAACATTAAGGTAACCACTGTCAATATACGACACATTTCTATTTTCTCTCCAAAATGTATGCTTAAAGAGCGCATGACTCATAGCTGAACAGAACTGAACTGAACCTGAGCCAAAAATTCCTTTATCTACTACAATTAGAGTAAAAAAAAAAAAAAAACACCTCGGCTAAAATGTTTACTTATTTCTGACCTCCATTTATAAAGAGCCTCATGCTGCTCGCTTGTTGTGGGAGAGGAGAAGAGTGCATCCCTAACAGAGGGGCCTTTCATCGAGCATTGTGTGGAGCAGAGTAGTCTTTAAACAGCACGCCTCATGTTAAGCCCTCTCAGTGTGGGTTTGACATGTCGGAACACGAGCAAAGACACCCATCTGATTCAGTTTTCCAGCGCAGGAAACAGAGCGCTCGCTGCGCCTCACTGGGACGATATCAGATGAAGTCGCTGCCTCATTTTCTTGGATTTCCTGTGGTTTTGTGCAGACGTATTATCTTCTGATGCACTCACTGTACTACATACGAAGATTTTTATTTAGATTGTGTTAGCTATAACGTAATTGGAGGGTTGATAAAAGGTAAAAGCCACAACTACCAATTAGACAACCACACTGAAAGTCTCCAGTCTTAAACACTTGCGGCAGTAACCCAACATTAACGAAGAATGAAGAATGAACAGAGAAATAAGCACAAAAAAACGGAGCAAAAAATTCAAATAAATAAGAGGAAAAAATAATATTTTCCTCACATTTGTCCACATAATCAAACTTTGAAAAAGAGGGACACATTCAAACAAAGGCCAATCCATAGACAACCATGCAGGAAAATTAAGCATCACTAAAGGCCAGCACAGAAACAGAGCTGTTGGCCGCTGATGATCACTCCCTTATTATCGACCATAGCGCCACTTGTGCTTTCAAGGACACAAAAACATTTAAAAGAAGAATGAAAGAGGAAATTAAGAGCTGTAACACAAACTTGTACAGGATCTAAAACCTGCGCATTTCTCTCAACAATCAAAAGCCTTTTTGTGAATTCGTCTGATGTATTTCCTCTCCAGAACACACCCCTAATAAACTAACACCGAAAAGATGCCTGAGTTTTGCCGTCCTGGGAGCACGTGCAGAACATCCTACTTAAAAAAAAAAAAGAAAAAAAAAAAGCCCTAATTGAATCCATGTGCCCCGCGTTACGTCATGCTTTAAAAATGAGCATCCCCACATTACCATGCCCCAGAATGCATATGGAAACAGAAAGGCCCAGCATTTGTGATGCTGAGAGAGGACACCAGCGTCTTTGTCTCTGCGAGAGGAAAACTGCGTTGCCAGCTTGTTTGTTAGGTTTTTCACTTCACTGCTCATGTCTACTCAGATAAAAATGACCGTTCAGTCTGAGGGTAGCGAAGCGCAATTGCCCCCCACTTATTCCATTTCATGAGAAAAGAAAATGCAGTGAGAGCAAGAACCCCATGCATATGGCCGCTTGAGTGTGTGCATGTGCATTTCTACGTGCAGTGAATCTGAAGTGGTTTTTGGAATGATAGAGGACAACCTTGAGGTCTAAATTTCCACTCTAGCTCTGACCGGCTTTCCAACCGTGCTTTCCCACCGTCATAAATTACAGAGTGTGAATTTAGCTACCAATTAGTATATCTGCTTCCCTTATTTGCCAACCTCATGACCAACCAACATTCCCTGTCTGACTACTTTTATCATGCCCGTCTTGACAAAATGGTCCTGTATCATCCTCCTTTTGTGTGCTGCTCCCCAAAGCCATTTACACAGCGAACAACCCAGTCAGAGCTCTTATCTCTGCTTCTCCGAGCTCCCGAACACCAGCCTCTTATTTCTATCAAAGGAGGTAAGTGACAAACACAATCAGCAGAGAGCGGGGTAAAACTCCTCATGCCATGCCAGTCACTGCAGTCTGGATGGCCTGTCTTACTTCAAGCTCTTACAGCCCTGCGTCGTCTGCTGACGGGCATTGATCACTTCCCCGAAAAGAAATTAGACATCTCGGTTCAAACAGGGGTCTCATTCAACATGAGATTTGCAAATTAGGCTTTAAAACGTCTTGCAGTGCAATGCCCCGGTTGATCGACTCAATTTGTAGAGTTAAGAGAAGAATGTGCAGAATCTCAGCTCTCTCTTCTTCTATCTTCTTATCAGCTGTGAATGAAGGAGAAAACAACTGATGCAGAAGTGATGAACGACATACAAACTGCAGACCCTCACTCAAACTTCGAATAAACAACAGTTTGTAGGCTTGTTGGTGGAACGCTAGAACAGCAGGATGCTGCTCACCTCCTGAACCACAATCCTGAAGAACAAAATGTACCATAGCTGAGATTAGCAGCGGCAGATGCTCAAATATGAGTTACATTCAGCTATTAACAGACTCCCCTCAGACTGCATCACTGAGTGATTATTCAATATCTTGCTGTCTCTCCATTGCTCCTGCTGCAGGTGAGAGGGCATTATCACAGTGTTTCTGTTTGTCCCAGTTTCCTTGAAAGTGTCTATTTGAATATAATTACCTGCTGGGAGTTTGGCTCACCCACCCCTGCTGGTGTGAATGAAATAAGCAAATACGTCTCTTAAATTAATTTTCATTCTGCAGGTTTTGAAACAGGCAAAGTGATTCTGCAACGTAACGCTGATACAGGAAATATTGCTGGCAGACATTCACAGGAAGTGGTATCAGATGAGACATGGCAGGACGCAAAGGGAATTCCATCCTTATCAATATCATATGTAGGATTCAACATAGTGGATCACACATGGGGGATTTTCTTCAAATTGTCAATACGTACTTGCAAGTCAAGAGCAGGATCCCACTGACACCTTATGCCGGGTACTTACTAGTTCTATTAACAGTCCCATTCCCAATATTTCAACCTTCACTACTTCACTAGACAAGTGCACTGCTGACCACCTAGGCCTCATGACCACCTACCCCTCCTCCAACCCACAGACCCCCAGAGAGTCCCCATCTCTGCACATGGTTCACTGATCACTCATGTCTGCACAGGCACGACAGAGTGGCTTTGTTCATCCACAGGTGGGGGTGGGGACACAGCCTGTGCACCTCAAACCCCTCACCCTGCATCTCCCTTCCCCCACACACCCACCCACACACACAAGATTTAGAGGTTATCATCAGGAAACACTTGAACTGAGTGTGTGCATGCATGTGTGTTTACTTTGGGGCGGGGCTTCAGCTTTCTAGATTTAATTTAGGAGCAAACAGTCAGGCAGGTAGCAACAGGCGCCGAGTCCCACCCAGGGCATTGAGCACCTAACTTCACTCAGGCTGATCGGCACACCCACATTCCTGATGCCTGACTGACTGAGTGACTGCAGTGGAGTACAGCACCTGACACTCCACCACAGGAATAGGTATCCTTGGTAACAAGTCATGTGAGAATACAAATAGACTGGTGGCTCAACAAGGTTGACCTCAGGACCCATTACAAGCATGAGAAGAAATATGTGCTTTGCTGGTTCAAAGGTTGCCTTAATGAGAGTGAATACAGGATATGTATGACCTGACCTTAGTAGAAGGCATTAAGCTGTCACAGACGACTAATTAGGTCTCCATATGAAGGTGTGAAATTGGAGTTTGACACACAAAAATTAGAAAATCGCAGCTATTAATTCAGATAGTTACAAATATTTGCCTTGCTCTTCCAGGCAACTGGACAAACGCACTCCACTGTCAGAGGTAACCTTTAAACACAGTGCTTAAGTTGTCTTCTCTTCTCCCCATCATTATAGCATGTAAGCCCTCTTAATTTAGCCCTGCTAGGCTGCCAAACGCATCCCCATTACAGCCACTAACTGCTTTAATGCTACTGCTTTAAGCTGTGTCTCTGTGAGGCCAACAGACAGCATTATCAAGACGCCCATGTCCTGTATCTGGGTTACACAGAGACAGTACTGGGACTGTTATACCACAGTTTCACCACTGTAAAACAAGAACTTATAATGAGTTCTTATCAGTCACTGGTGATTTCAGTTAACTGTACTTGCCTATTAATTTACTGAACGAGTAAGGCAAATTGATTGCTGTGTAAGCGCATAAGAAAAGGGCGGTTCAGGCAAGAAAAACATGGAGAAATTAAGAGCCCAAAATAGAAATTCCAAAAGGACTCTCTGAAACCAGACGTTTTTGAATGCCATCCAAACTCACAATTCCCCATGTGTTTTTCATTTGCCTGTCCTCCTAAAAAAACAAAAGTGCACTTCCGTGTTTCTCTTGAACTGTAACTTTCTGTGGAGTGAAGGAGGGGCTACACTGAGAGGAGAAACAAATTCAGCAATCTTGCAGGTCTTACCTTGACCTTTGTCGGAGTCAGTGCCTGCCAGAGTCTCTATGGCGACTGGCTGTGGCTTATTATTCTCAGCCAGGGGATACTGGCCAGTGTCTTTGCTCTGAGTCAGCTGGGTTTCACATTTGCCACTGAATGGCTGCTCTTTCCTCCTGAAACGGTTGGCTATGAGCTGCCATATGCTTGGTTCTTCTTGAATTGGTTTGGAAGACAGTTTTGTTGGACAAAGGGGTACCTCCATAACCTTGACCTTGCCCTTGCTGTGGTACTGAATGTACTGCATGCCCCCATCCTCAGTCTGCTCACTGGAAGTTGGAAGTGTTCTTCCTGTGAGGTATGAGAAAGGCTGTGGAGGCATTACTGTCTCATCGGATGCACTTTTAGTCTGAGAGCGCTCCTTTGACTCCGGTTCCGACCCAGAAGCAACTTTGTCCCATGGCCGAGTCCTCCTGATTCGCAGACTAAGACTTCGCCTTAAGGAGCTGAAGGTACTTTTTGGAGCATCAGATTTGCTGGTTTTGGGAGAAGATTTTGCATCTTTGTCACTTTCCCTCTCCTTGCTCTTATCTTGGGGTGCTCTGCCAAAAAGCCTCCAGCGGAAGCCCCCTTTGAGAAAGCTTCCTCCATCGCCGCCTGTGTGGCTGCAGCTCCTCTGGCTGTCTATCTCATCATCAGAGCCCCTCTTTCTCAGCTCCAGTACTGTCATACTGACAGGCCTGGGCTTCCAGCTCCTCTGGCGGACCCTGGGGGTCACCTCTGCAGGGACCAAAGGCTGCTGAGCCAAGACAGGATTGAGGCCATCTACAGCCCTCAACTCAGCCTTCCTGCTTCTGTACTGCTGCTCGTTTTCCAAAATGCCTGGCCTCTTGAAGGGCTGCTGGGTCCGGGACTCCGACAGGACTGGGCCTGGGCCTGCCAGCATGCACACGCTCCTGGGCCTCCGCAGCCTTCTTTCTTGATAAGGTTGAGAATCTCTTTGCTGCTTGACTGAGTCGCCATACATGCTCAGCGCTTTCCTACCCGGTGGAGCTTCATCCTGACATGACCTTCGCAACACAGCCCGGGGTAGAGAGCTGTGTCCTGCAACACTGCCATATTCCCCACAGGCAAGCCCTTTAGCACAGACAGTGACAGAGCGTAAGGTTGAGCTCCGAATGTGTTGCTCCTGGGTGTCTGGCTGACTGACTAACTCTGCCACGTCTCTGTCTTGTTGTGAGGAGTTACCTGAGTTCTTAGAGGGTTGTGTCAAAAACCTGTCTGTCTTCATTTTTCCCTCCACCTCCTCCAACTCCTCCTCATTCTCCTCCACAACTACCTCTGCTCTTTGCCTCCCTGCTCTACCTTTGCAGCTCAGGGAGGGCCACCTGTCGAGCTCCTGCCGTGCCCTGCCCATCCTGGGACTGTTCTCCATTGGCACAATACTAATTATCTCTCCTCCTGGCTGGCAATTTTCCACCAGGGTGTGGGTGACCCGGCCCAGGCCCAGCTCTGACACCGGCACATTTCCCTGGGTTTCTTTCAGGATTACAGAGATGTGGTAAACAGTTTTCCCCTGCTGCTGTTGGACAATAGCTGTGCTCCTTGGGGTTGCATCCACGGTCCCACTGCTAAGGAATAGCATGGCACTTGACTAACACTGATTCACGCATACATCCTCATTCACACACACCAGTACAAGCATGTAGCACAAGCCAATGCTCACATTCTGCCCGGGAGTTGTTGAGATTCAGCTCATAAAGTCCTTCATTTGAAGACTAAATTCCTATGCCAGTCGTAATCCTTCACCTTTGACATGGGAAAAAAACTTCAAACAAGTTAGAGCAAAGCTTTGCTGCCACCTGCATCCTCTGGCTCCTTTCCTCAGCAGACTCACACAGGCATTTAGATGGTAGCTGCTTTCTCCCCAAACTTTGTTCTACCTGTCCAGCACAGACAGATGAACAACAGAAAAACAGATTATCCGCTGCTTGTTTTGCAATAAAATCTGTAATAGCTGCAAAAGTTGCAACTTAAAAAAAACACTGAATCATCCTTCCTCTTTGGCAAGTTACGAACTGTGAGCAATCCTTGTTGTTGGCGGTGCAGACAAACCCCTTAATCTCTGAGCTCTTGCCATGCAGAGCATGAGGGAGTGAGTCTCTGTTTGAACTTTCAGCTGCCTTCCAAACCCCGGGACACATGGAAAACAAGGAGTGGATCCCACAGGCATTAAACACGCCCTCCTGATTTCTCCAGAACTGCGAGTAGCCCCCAGAGACATAAACAGACAACAGTGAACATGAGATTTATAGACGACTGTTGATTACAGCAGTGTGTAATCAGCTCAAAAGATTGCCAGCCATGAATGGACACTTTGCGTTCTTCGGAGCAATGAAAAAAACACAAAGAAATGCGGATACTTTCCCATGTTTAAGAGAGGAAGAGACAATCACCATGTACTTTTTGAATTAATCCACTTCTTAGTGACCACCAACTAAATTTAAAGGTCTAACATAGCTACACAGCTTAGGTTGTACACAGTTGTGTCAGATATCTTTTGATAGTGAAAAACTGCACTGCAATTTCCCAGCTTGGGATAAATAAAGTATATCTATCTATCTATCTATCTGTCTATCTGTCTATCTGTCTATCTATCTATCTAACATATACAAAATAAAAAATATGTCTGCCTCTCACGACAGGATGTAAGAGAACACAAATAAAAACCTGTGTTGGCAACATGGAGTATCCACACAACTACACACCACACTGGCTCCCACTACACAGCCTACACACAGTGGGAGAGCTTAAGCTTAATGGGCCAAACATCCCTTACATTTTCCTGTTCCATTTCCTCGTTTTCAGAGGTGTGCTGCTGTACGATGCATTAGAGAACTGAAATGGAGCCATCAAATATAGGGTCATACACTATAAAGAATGATCTGAATCAAGCCAGATTTTTCCTGCTCAACTCTGCAGCACTCTGGCTATAGTGCAGTTAGGACTGGAACAGTGCCCCTTTGTGGCCAAAAAGAGAAAAATGCCAGTAGGATAGAGGGAGGGAAACTAGGGAGAATTTTCCCTGAAGTTACATTGATTTCAGTTTGGTATTATTTGCCTGACCACTGTTTTTGACACAAGATCCGAACGACCTTCTCTATATTCAGATATTATATTTAAAACTCTCATTTCCTATATTACATAGAAAACCAGAAACAGGTGCATGAGCAGAATTTAGCATTACTGCTTAAGAGAAAGCAGTAGAACAAAATGGCTACACTGACAACCGTTCTCTGTGCGTCACTGGGAGATCCAGTATAGCCACGACTGTGTCACTTTAGGAAATTCACTGCAAGCATGAAACTGGAAGATACGGTCCAAGTATCACAGCAGCTTTGTGTGCAGTTCATATAACAATCTCTTTCTTCATGAAAAACACCCTAAGGCCCTTTAAAAGCTGAATCGCTGATCATTTTCCTCAGGTTGAAGGAAAAACATGCTCCAAAAAGACACAAGTGTAAGCTCGTCTGAATCAAGGCCTTTGTCCTTTCATACCATTTACAACACGTGTGATGTCGGAGGTGTTTCTTGGTGCATTTTTTCCTTTTGTGTTCTTATCAGTGTTCAGTGTTCTTATGAGCGGTGTTTCAATGAAAACAATTGAAAACATTTAAAGTATTGTTCCATGAAACCCAGCGCTTTACTTTTCTAGCACGTACCGAAACCACACATAATCGTGCGCAATCAGTTTCTTATGAGAGAGAGCACTGAGTATTACCAGTGAAATGTCAAGATGCATCGACAGTGCAGTTAGGTCTTATGTTAAGCTGTCAAAGCTCGCTGTGCTGGCCTTTACCTGAGTCTAGGAAGCAGGGGTTTGGAATCATCTGAGGCTCATCATCAAGCAAACGGTCTTTTTCGTTCCACGGGATCTGACGATCTCGAGGTCGTCTACGACTGCCAAAGCACATCAGCATGGTCCGCCTGTAACCTCAACGGGACGTCTCCATAACTCACGATATAACCAATCAAAAAGAAAACATTCAGGCGCCTGAAATATTATGCGTCATTGTTGGTCATCTTTTCATTGTCCTCTCCTCATGGGCTCCGTCTTCTTTCGCTTCTGTAGCAGGTATTGTTGTGAAAATCTCCCTGCAGCTCAATTCTCAGCTCCACCATGTTGGTCCTTGGTCACTTTTGTCCTGCAAAACCTCCCTTGTGTCAGTTGCATCATGCTGTGGCCATGATGTGTCTCCCATGCAGTCTTGACAATGTGGTTACCATCAGAAGCCTGACCGGTTACTGGACAGTCTGAGGAAGAGGCCCAGAGAGGCCATGTGTCATGGTTCACTTGGGAGCCGTTTCCTCCTGGTAATTCCTCATGCAGGTGTTTGTTAACAGGGTCCTACATAAGAAACACTGATAGGATTAAAGCTAATCCACTGTCCTGTTGTCTTTGTTGTGGTTCGGTCCAGAGGAAACCTGCGCTGTGGTAAATCCTGGGATTTCAAAGTGCTGACAAGGTAACAGAGCTTCTCTTGTGTGCCCCTCTCTCCTCCCCTGTCCCACAGCTAAATGTTTCCGTCTCTTGTAACCGTATCTTGATGGCAGCTGGGAGGGTTTTACAGAAAAACTGGATTAGCATGTTTTGAGGTTCCTGAGTTACCCTCCGCCCCTGTATCTCTCTCTGTGAGTGAGTACACATCTGTCTGATTGTGAGCAGTCGTCATTCTGTGTGTGTGTGTTGGCCATTTATCTATTCATCTGTGTGCGTCATTGTTAAAAATGTGAGTGTACTGTTCTTGTTTTGCCAACATGGCTCTGACCTGACTTTGTCCTTTAGCTCTCTCAGGCCTTAGGCTACATTCAAAGTCCGTACCAACACAAAGGTTTCCTTGTTATCACTAACCCTTTTTAACAGAGATTCTGCATCTCTGCCATTAAGAAGACCCGTCATTATGCTGGCTTTGCTTTTTTTTTTACACAGAACTAAACAAGGGCGACATAATACTGCCCCACCGTGTGACTTAAGATAGCATGCTGGCATTCAAGAAGCAGAACCGGCCTGACGTGTAACACAACAGCTTTGGCATCCAGTGGCTCCTGCTCCCTCATTTTACAAACCCAATTCCAAAAGAGCTGTGATGTAAGACGTAAAACAGAAACAGAAACAGAAAGCAATCATTTGCAAATTAATTGTGTTTACCTACAACAGCTTTACGAAGTGTCCCTGAGCCCATGTAGTAATCTTAATACAATCATGTGTTCACAAAGTGGTGAACCTCCCTCCATCCTCGCTTGTGAATGACTGAGACTTTCCAGGATGCCCCTTTCACACCCAATCATGATGCTATCACCTGTTACCAGTCAACCTGTTTACCTGTGGAATGATCCAAACAGGTGTTTTTGGAGCATTTCACAACTTTCTCAGTCTTTTGTTGCTCCTGTCCCAACTTGTTGAAACATGTTGCTGCATCAAATTCAGAATGAGAATATATTTACAAAAAACAGTGAAGTTGAAGAGGTCAAACATTGAATAAATTGTCTTTGTACTGTTTTCAACTGAGTATTTTACACAGCGTCCCAACTTATTTTGGAATCGGGGTTGTACACTGTTGATTTGGCTCTGTTACTACCTCCCCTGCAGGCTTACCAAAAGAACAAAAATGCCCCCCATTCTGTGTTTGTGCATTTTGAACAGCGAGGCGGAATAACGGCGCAAAATTGCCGCCTTTAACAAGCGGCATAAAAGGGGCTATTGTCACCTCCATCAGCAATCTTTCTTTGTCAGTAAATGTCATAAACAAAATGATACTGAAATGGATTTTGTTGAATTTCCAAAAAGCTCCTTTTACTGTTGCAGCATTTTAGGAATACAGCGTTACTTCATAAATGCATTGCACATACATACAGTATATTTTAAGTTAATTTGAATATTTTGTTTTGTCATTTAATGGTAAATAACATCCATTTAATTCAGAGCAGGTATAGTTTTAATGGAAAAACTCATTACAATCTCTAATTAGATTGTCTGTGTTTTTGCCACATCTTCTTAATTGAATTCAATTAGGGCTCATTTTATTCAATAGTATTTGCATTTTCAATTGAGGTAATTTGACACAATATACTTGTCACTTCCAGAGGGGGGAAGTCACATCACTGGGGGACCGCATACTGATTTAAATATTGCATTTTAAGTGGTTTTTCAAAGGCAAAACACTCTTGTCAGAAAATTCTCATCAAAGTTTGAGCCAACTTTTGAAATTCAACAACCTCACTGGGATGTCTCCACGCTGCAGTCACCCACTGGCAGCCTGGAGATAGTGAGCGGCTGGACCGGGAATGGGTTTCACAGCGTCGTCAATTACCTTCGGGGCCTAAGAAATTTCAGGGGTTGTGATACCTTTTGAACGCCTATTAGCAGGAACCACAGGACAGATACGTTTGAACAGCAGACATGACAGACGGGCAGCACTGGTGTATTTATATAAGGACACAGACACTGTGCGTGACAGACCCCGGTGTTGTCTAGCAGGTAGCATGATGCATCCAAGCCATATGAGTAAAGCTTACTAACCCCTCGGCAGCAATAGAACATGAGTCAGTGTGAGGAAGGCAGCTGTGCAGACATGTACTCTCTTCCATGAGGACAGTTTGCTTCCTCTGGCAATCAGGGAACAGTTGATGAAGGCAGTTACCCGACTCAAGAAAATGAGCAACAGGCTGGTAGATGGTTGTAATCAAACACTGCCTAATTTTTTAATTGTCAGTAAGGTTTAGCTGACCTCACTCACACATACACAACAGCAGCACGTCTCACACCTGACGAGCATCCAGCATTCTCCAGGATCGTGTGGAAAGACAAAACATTATCTGCTTCCTGAAAGCTCGAACGTGCCATCCGCAGAACTCAGAGGTGTTTGGTGAGAGCTTTGCATGACAAATCAGTGTCAAAGCCTGCAGCAGTGACTCACAAGGCTTAATGAGAACAAAAATGTTCACGACTTTTCATAGGTATTGATGTCATGCTTTTAAATATAGCCTCATGAGGACACGTGAATGTAAATGAAGAAGTTGCACTGAGAGGCAAACAGAAATTATTCACAGCTATCTGAAGAAGACCTTGATTGAAGAGACTTCTGACCTGACTGGACAGTCATAGTGATTAGCATCATCACAGACCAAACACATGAGCTCTGAATTGCTAATCGAGCCTGTATGAGATTCTGCCCGAGGCTTAGCCATGTCAAATGACTCCGGATACCATCTTTGGGATTTTTCATTTTAGCTGGTTGCGAGTACAAAATGCAAGTAGCTGTGCTCCTTTGGGGCAAAAACAAAAACAAACAAACAAACAAAAAAGATGGGAAAATGTTGAGACTTAATTCAAGTAAATACAAGAAGAATTGAAAATTTTCACGGAGAATTTACAGAAACACCATGTAGACATACACCTGGGGTATATGGCTTAAAATCATTATCATGTTAATGATACATCTCAAAGGGGGGGCCGCTCATCAGAGCATTTCGCAAAGGGCTTTAACCAAACAAAGTAAGATGAGAGAAATTAGAATTGGAGTCGGTCCATGACTCCATGAAGGTCCGTATTCATACAGTTTTGTCCTCTTCTAACGGTAGTTTAATCTTTTTTTTTTTTTGGCTTAGTGGTGACTGTCAGGTAGTAAGCTGAACTGTTATCAATATGGTGGCTTATAGGATATTACACACAATACACACAATGCATGTACACTAAAACGCTGTGTCCAAAATAACTCCCTTTTTATCATTAGTGCACTATGCTTACAGTCCGCCTGAGTGTGTGTAAGTGTTTCCACAGTGGAACAACTAACAATCCCACAATGCAAGGCTCCACATTTCATAAATGCAAAAAATACCATAGTATGTCTACAGCTGGCACTGATGAGACAACATAATAAGTGACCAAAATCTGAATTTACTGCTCATTACTGAGTAAACTGTTCAGTGTCTATTGCATAGGGAGCAATGAATGAGTGAACATGAGTGATATCAGACACAGCCATTTATATCTAAAAAGCAACAGTACAATAAATATAACAGATGCAGAAACCAGAATTATGTGTTCTGTCAATTGTAGGTGAAATTATTCAGTTTGATTTAATTAATCGAAAGTGCCAAATAGTTTCTAATATAATTTTAATTGTAGCCATGACCGATTAATTTGCATACTATAAGAGGACTGCTGAAGTGCAATGTATTGATACTTCCATGTTTACAATGTGCTGTCACACTGTGTGCTGGTTGTTAATGAAAAAAGACAAAAAAAAAAATGGTCCTGTGTAATGAAGTTTCATAACACCTAGGTGTTCCCTGACTGATCGTACCACTGTGGCAACCCGGCCAGGGAGAAAATAACTGAAATTAAAAATCTGTCACTACATCTTAAAGAAAAAAAAAGGGGGAATAAATTATCACAGTTAATTATAAGTGTGGGCAGTCACAAGGGAGTCCCTCTGAAACACTGAACCTTTCCTGGGTGTGACTGTTCAGCTCTCTGTGGCAGACAAACAAACATGATACCACCACCCTTATAAAGTGGTGTGTCACAGAGAGTCACATGAAGACCTTAATGGTCACACTTTATATTAAGGTGCACATATTCATCATTAACTATTAGCATGCACATTAGTACCATACAGGCTGTATAATAGTCATTATAGCAGCTGTTACGTTATTGAGAGAAAACACTTACTGTATGGCCCAGCAGAATATGGTCATGCAGAATAAAGCATTAACAATGTTTTAGAATGACTAATAAAGGGCCAATATGCTACTAACAAGCATGATAATAATCAACTAGCTAAAGGCTAATATGTGCACCTTAATATAAAGTGTTACAGAGATTAATTATAATTTGATAAAGCTGCACACACAGGAGTGTTTGTTCTAGCTGAAAAAGTAAATGAGGTGTTTCTCCCCTAAATGAATGTCCAACAGCATTTATTCCCACACGCCACAATCGCTTGGAGACATAACGTAAACAATCCGCACTTTGGATACAGTGTGAGCCAATCTGTGCATCTGTGCGTGCAGGAACACATGTACCAGTACAACCAAAAACACACAGTGAAAATATGCAAACATGTGCCTTTGAATCCCCCACACCCAGGCGGTTACACTGTAGCAGTGATTAGACAATGTCCTACCAATTTTCAAAAACACATACATTCACCAGACCCCTTTCACCCTCCCCAGTCTGCATCGACACTGAATTCATGCCTGCAACTGAACAAATGGGGAGAATCATACACAGAGACAGAAGGGCTACAGACGGCAAGGAAAGTTTATGATAATTATGCTTGCAGTAGAGGTATTCAGTGTGGGTGTAGAGCTTTTTAAAATTCAGCTGCACCAGCGATGAGCATACGTCACCATTGCTCCACTGCAGAGAAAATGATAGGTTCGAGGACGTCTGTGGGAGGTTGTGAAAAAATTCCAGACGCTTCTGTCTCTAAAATTCAGGTTTTTGAGGGAGAGAGCCGTGCATTTGTATAGCGCGTGTGAGAGAAAGACGGAGACAGAGAACATATGAGATTGAATGGGAGACAGACAGCGACGGAGTGTGTGTTAGTTGTGTAACCTAAGCTGCATAAGCAGCATGAAGCCCCCGTGATAAATGTCTGACATCTAAGACGCTCCATGCTAATATCCCTGTTTCCTCTGACAGAAAATGACTAAAAGTGGCAAGGATCAGTGTTTGTTTGGTGCTCGCATGTGCTCATACCTGCAACTGCACTGTACATGCACGGGTGGATGAATAGGTGGGAGTCTTGAGTTTTTGACTATTGATTCCTGCAACCATCACAACCACCCTGCCAGCCAATATGCTACTACTCCTTTGATGTGTCAGATTAAGAAATTCAAGGTGCAAAAAAAAAATGGTTAGACCTGGCTGGAGAAAGTGGAACAACTGAAAACAGGTCAGTGTGAATTTAAAATCTCCAGGAATGGGCAGGGAAACACGGAGGCACATACCGGTTAGTGGAAGATGACAAAATGACCAGCGAGAGAACGTAGGAGGAAGCTGTGGAGAGATGCACAGTTTTTGCAGGCAGGTTTGTGTGGGCTGGTGGCTCCCAGTCCTCCTCCTCCTCTACACATTAGTTTGCAAACCCCCGCTTACTTCTGGTGTCATCTCTTAAAACTTGCCTCCAAATTCACTGTAATGCAATAGCTTTGTTGCGTTACATTGTGTAATTTGGATTATAGTGTAGAAGAAGAGGTAATATCAGTGTTATTTTTGGCGTCATTACGCAAGAACACAGGGGGGAAACCCTGAGAGATCATCATCAGGGAGCAGGGATGAGATATGCTCAATTTTGTGAATCAATTCCCTGAAAATAATGACCAGTGATGGCTACAATGTGCTATAATGTGAAGCAGGAGGGCAGAGGTAGAGCAGTTTATGGGCTGCAATTTAAACTGAAAGAAATCCCATTAATCAGGCTTCTGTAGCACTTAGGAGGAGAACCTTGAGTGGTGGGAGGACTAGCTGCAGTCACTATCCTGCTCACCAATATCTATACCCTTCAAGCAGTCATGCTAGCTGCATCACATCTGTCCTCCAATTTCCTTCTTTTAATAGCAGCATGTAATCTGTCATGCATCATTTGGCCTTCAGCTGCATTCTTGTATCTCACCGCCATCCTGTTGTAACAATCCCGCGGTTGTTGAAATAAATGGAGCCGCCAATCAGGACACCAGCGGAGCAGAGACCGACTTCAATTTGCTAAGACAAGGAGAAGATACTTCAACTATTAAGCTAAGTTCAGCTTAGTTCTGATTTTAATGCACAGTTGCTGCTCTTCGTTAGGTAACGATCACACTCTTGAGATGAAAGTCGGAACATAAGCCGCCGCCGTCCGATCTTTCTGCGGTTCACGTGCAACGAGGGTCTGCTGTATCTTTACAGATGGAGCAAGAAATCTACAGAATATTGCCTGATTTTGTTCAGTCTCCTACTTTTCACTCCTTTCAAGGTTTTTCTTTGCGCGCTGTTCCAAAAAGAGGGCCAAGAATAGCGACACATTTGGGCACAAGCTCCCATGTAATTTCCCACGCCTTTTGTCTCCGTTCCTGTGCCGCCCATGCATGCTGAGACAATAAGCTGGGAGCTTCGTTATGAAGCTGACAACACCGTTTTTACAAAGAAGTCAGGAGGAAGACCGTCATTCCGACCAATGCCCCCCTGCCAGTGCTAATAACACGCAAACCTATGGTGAAGCTGCTGACTGATCTAACACAGGAGTATTTATTTGTTACTATCGAGCTGATACAGTTCATGAACCTCAGGTTTACAAAATAAAGACACTGTGTGGAAAGATTCAGCGCTCCTCCCTTGATACTCTGCCATTTGTGCGCTGCAAACGGTTATGCAATCAGTTTTCGACAGATAATGGCTCCAGGATAGTGACGCATCATCGATTCTGTATTCAATGTGGGATTAATTGTTGTTATGTTCATTTAACTAGCATATCTGTGACTGATGAAAATCTCAAATCCTCAGCCTGTGAAAGAGCTCGGGGAGATTTAGTGCCACAGGTGACTGACAATGAAGTCACGCTCCACCAGTTCAAGTTAAATGGCACCCGGCAGGACGGGCACCGTGTTAACGTGGTTACTAACAATTAGCACGGTGCATATAGAGTGAAGGGCACAAAAGGGAAGAGAGTAAACATACGAACACCTTTGCAAAAAAGAAAAAAAAAAATCTGTTTACTTATAATATCTCAATATCAAAAAGAGCACATTGAAAGATACAGATCCCTCTCTGTAGCCTGCACAGGACTGAAATCTCCCCTAAGGCCTCAAAAGTGGGGCTTTAGCGTGAAATTGAATACCTTTAAATTCATTTATAGTAAACGGTGTGAACCCCGATCAGCAATGACATGCCATCAGTATTCTGGATGAGAACACGTCCTCCGTCAGACAGCCAGACGCAGAGGCTTAGTTCCGGCTGAGTCGCCGTCTGCCGCGGCTGAATGGCAGAGACGCCGAGGCTGGAGAGGCCAGCACAAACATCTGTATCCTAATTGGTGAAGTTTCCTGACAGCTCTATTTGTCAAAGTCAACATGAAGCACCTATATTACAAGCTACTCGTGACATTTTTAGGTGTCCTTAACGTAATGACATATCATCCTGTCCCTGCCAGGTACATTGGAGGAGGAAACGTTTCATCATGCTCGTTGTTTCAGTCCAGTAGGACGTGGGCATGAGCAGCAGGTTGAGGTGAACCAGAAAACCTGGATGTGATTAAACCGGACGCGGAGACGCTGAGTGATGGTGCCTGACGAGCATTTCCTGCAATTTGGCTTTTGAGAAACGAGGCCTGCTGGAGGGCTTTTGTTATAATGGCAACCAAGTCTGAAAAGCGGCAGCACTGAGATGGACTAGCTGGGATATTATGAAACAAACAGCTTCACAAACGCAACTAATACAGAAACACGAGCTCGTGATTGTCATTTTTCATTTTCGTCGTTCTTAGATGTGAGAATATCAAAACTGCTGATCGGAAGATCTGACTCTGCACAGGGCACCATGTTGTGCTGAATTCGCAGTTGCTGTGACTCCATCTGATATTTTACTGCAGAGTCTTTGTCAGGTTTTGACACTGACAAGTGAAAGCTGCAAAAAACATTAAACAGAACTATTGCCTTTCAAACCCTCCTCCAAAAAAAAAAAACAAAAAAAAAAAACTGCGCCTCTGCAATCAAAAAAATGAAAAGTAGAGTAAAAATGTGCAGTTTGAGGAAACATGAAGGGCAAAAGGCCTGTGCGAGATATCATGTGAAGAGATAAGTGCGACGTTTCAACCTGAAGGGAAAAAGGGAAAAAAAATAAAATGTACTTTATGGAATTTATATTAACTGATATCCATCTAAACTCGTTTTCTTGAGAACTGGAGAGATCAGCTCAACTGGTTCAGACTTACATCCAGCCTGGAGATTGAATCCTTCCGAATGCTGACAAGCCATCTTTATTAGACAAAAGGGAGTTCTCCCTCCTGGAAGTGTCAAAATCGAGTCGGTTTAATGGGGCCACATATCTGCTGCACCAAAGAGATTCATTTAATAACTTCTGCAGCTCTGTGGAGAGTGCCCAAGCAGGCAGCTGCCATACAAGTGCAGTTAAGACCTTGAAGCAAGCATCCATGGGAACGATGCAGTCAACATCTCTGCTCTTTCAGTGATGAAATGTCAGATTTCCGTGCACCGCGGAAGCAGAAAAGTGCTGATGTTAGGCTTAGGCTGCACTAATTTCAGTAACTGAGCAATATGTTGAACATTTCAGCACCTCTCCACCTGAAACAAATCAGCGGCAGCAGAGAAAATGACGTCTAAATTGCAATAAATGGGTACTTAATGAGCAAGAGCGAAATATGCAGCCCTTGAGGCCTCTTGGATGCACTTTATGGCAAGAATCTTGTATGCAGAGCATGTACAGTCTGCATTATTATTCAGAATTACTGCCTCATTGAGATCTGAAGTGTCATAACCTCCTACACCTCCAGTCCATGCTAACTTTTCAGCAATTGATTCCCCCCCGCCACTGAGGTTATGTTTGAATATGATGCACAATAGCACACACACACACACACACACTCCACATGCACCCCCATTCTTCCGTTGTGTAATCCAAAGTGAAATAAGCTGCCTAATGAGCTGAAGGATTTCAGTTTGGGCCCCTGGAAAACAATCCTTAGCAGCCGAAATGACACAAAAAAACGTGATCTCCTCCAGGTTCTCCTCCTCCTCCTCCTCCTCCCTCCTTCTGCGTCTTCTTCATCCTTAACTCGATCCCATCCGCCCACAACCCCTCCACCCTCCCCGTGCTTGCTGAACACTGCATCAGCAGCATCCCCAGGAGAAGGGAGACCTGTTCTTTAACTAGACCGTTACGAATAACTGCCACTTCAAAAACCGCCAAGATGCACCGGCTTCATCTGCACCCACACCCTCCGGGAGGACGTGATTCTATAATGTGATTCTCTGTTACGTAACCCTGCGTGATAAATAACTGCAGAGACTCTGAGATTGATGAAATCCAGGGGAAGCCCCCCCACACCGCCTGATCTACAGTACTAGGAGGAGATGACGGTTCTGCTATTTTTACTCAAGGCATCTCCATAGGTACTATAGTTTCTGAGGTCACATGGCTGCCCGCCCCTCGGTGAAGCACACTGCTGCAGTGCACTATTTCTGGGATCCTGGCAGGAAGAGACAGGTGTGAGCGCTTGTGGAGGGAGAGACCTGCTGAAAGGTGCTACAGCACTCCACTGCTTCAGGGCTGACGGTAGAAAGACACCACGCGGTGCAAAAAATAACCCAACCCTGGCCCTGTTTTACCTGACGGCGGCAGTTTAGACAGTTGAGTCAAGGTCAGTGTTTGGGGATCAAAAGGTAAAGGCTCGAGTAGCTCGCTGTTGTTTACTGATAGGCCCTTTTGTCTGTACTGAGTGTGAACTGGCTGCATGGCCGCTGCAGCTGCATGCCAATGAGATCAGCACAGCAGTGTCAGTTTTGCGCCTCATCACAGTGACAGCTGCAGGATGGCCGACATTATGTCGACATCAGTCTCCCCTTCTCATAACACAAGCCTCTTCTATCTAGAGAAATACCGGACTGGTACATTCAGAGGGCTGATAAAGAAATTTATGAATGACAATACAAAAGGTATCAGAGGAGACTCTTTAGGATAATGGATATCAAAAATGGCATCTTTCAGTGTATTTTGCTGAAGAAAGTATCTCAGCTGCTCGCTGTCTGAATGCCAACTACATTCTAAACACAAGAGGGGTGTAGCAGAAATGTGATGACCCCTTGAAAAGAAGCAATGTCTTCTTGTGAACCCCTGTTGTGACTAGGCCTGTCACAATTACTACTTAAACGCCTGGTGGCAATTATTTAAGCCGACTACGATCATTTTGCATAATCGTTCGAATCGTTTCCATTCACCTGTATAAAAACACAAATGTCATATTTCCATCACCATTTCCACGTCGTGTTCCACCTTTAAGGGGTTTAACTGGTGTTCTTTTAATGACGTCACATCACTGCTATGGTTTAATGCACCTGAGGGGAAAATTAGTGCCACCACCTGTTCATCTCGAGGGGTTTAACTTGTAGTATTTGCATAATGGTAGTGGGTGGAAATGACATTACTTTGCATTTTCTTTGGCCGGTTTTCTGTAAATTTGGTTAAGATTTGCGCTACGTGTGGATGGAAACCTGGCTCATTTTAAAAATACTGCAACAGATAGAAAATGAATTAGGTTTGCCTGCATCAGCTGGTTGAGGCAAAATTAACTGTCTACATTTTGCTTTGCATTGGCCTAAAATAAAAAAAAGTAAATTAAACAGTTCATCTAAATTTTGTATATGACAATTAATCGTACAGTGAGACAGAACTAGTTGGGACCATTTCAACCAAAGAGTAATTTCTCTAAGATTCTTTTATTATAAAATAGCTCTACCCTTTTGATCATCTCCAGACCCCTCAGAGTTATCCTGCAGTCCCTTGTTACCCCCAGGTCGGGAACCACCGTCAAAGGTCAGATTATCAGATTAGATCATGTGACCAAATAAGGATAATTTAAATGGAAACTGCGATGATGTTATACACATAAAACAAGGCTGCTGTCATTCTGGTAAATCCCCGTTCAAGCCACGGTCAAAACAAAAAGCATGCGCTTTGGGTTTTGGGACATTTTGGGAAATGATGCAACAGGAAACAAATATAATGAAAAGTGAATGAGCTCCACTGAAATGGCGAAGCAGGTTTTCCCGAGGACTGTAACAAACAAGTCCATGTCCTTTGATGTTTTTCCTTTGTGCTGGTATGCAGTCAGAAGCGCTGCACACTACCTAATGCACTGGGTGCCATTGAACAGGATCAAACAGATGATTAAGTCCCTGAAAGCTAATAAAACTGCCTCAGTTTAAATAGAAAACAAGTGTAAACGGGGTCGTTTCTAAACAATTACTGAGAATGAGTAGAATGATACTGTCTCTTTAGTAGATGATGCTCATTTCATTCTGACAGCAGCATATTTCATTATCAGCTCAGCGCCACCTGAGCATCTACATGCATGTATTCAGGTGACATCACTGCTTTAATCTTGTACTGACATCATCTGATAATCTCTCACCTAACGTGTCCCGGATGACAGAGCCCGTCCAAGTCTCTGTCAAAGTGAGTGATTTTTCTAAGGCTAATCATCTTCACCCGATATATTACAACACAGAGGTGATCGGATAAAATCAAAATTGATTTCATTCTAATGAATAAATTAAAGGAGTGGGGAGCTTGTGGGCTCAAAGTTCTCGAACGGCCGGATATGAATTCACTCCTTATTGAAGATGCTGGAGACGGTGAGTCTGTTCGTAATGGAGATGGTCTCTTGCAGTCCTCCGCAGTTGCAAATAAAAGTTATTCGATTGAAGACTTTTAGAAAGGTACAAAACTATGTAGTCATGATTTACTCTAAATGAAAACCCAGGAGGATAAAGTGTGCGAGACAAGCAATACAACAAACAATACAGAAAATATTTAGGTGAACCAAGCAATTTTGTATAGTGTCAATCCTTAAGTAATTTCCTGCAACACTCAAACGGCAAATTAACTTCTCGTGTAAACCACGTAAGGAGGTAAATACATGTTTGCTTGTGGAATACTTGACAGATAAGCAGCTGCTCTCGGGATTCAGCCTGATTTGCGCTGGCTTTCACTTTCTCGGCGCTAAGCAGACTTTGCTTTGAAAGCACACACTGAAAAAGTCATGACACATGCACATTTGGTATGAAACAAACGCCACTGAGAATGCGTAACTTCCACCCGGGCCGCGCTTGCAGGCATCCTGTGGGGCGCTGGCCGTGAATAAACTCTCCTGACTATTCGAATGTCTGTTCTAATAATACGAATTATGTGGGAGAAGGATTGCTAATTATCCTCTTCACATGTAAATAGCTGCTCGCTCTGCTGTAATCCTGCTGGTGTCTCCATAACTCCTGACGGTCCAGCAATGACTCACGCTGCGATGGATCTAAGGCCGAAAGAAACATGCGTCCATCCATCAAGGTGTTCATGAGTCAGGTACTTGTCTGATACCAGTATTTAATTGATAAGCTCAATGCCTCACTGTGTGGAAGTGGTCGGGATCATTTGTAAGGCAACAAGAGGCTTGAGAAATAAATCCATAGATATGAAGGTACAGAATTGTTATTTTCCAATACCAGATCAGCCAGCCCACCCAGCTATCAGCAGTAGAGTCAGTATCAAAGCAATATTCGTATCAGTATCTGTATCTCTATCAATGAGCATCTGTATCATCAAACACACAGTAGCTGGAGGCAAAGTCACAAAACTGAGACTTCTGTGGTGATCGTTATGTTGTCTTCCCAGAAAATGTCTGAATGACTGAAATAGCAGCACTGCAGAGGAAGACTGGTCTAAGAATGCTAAAAAAAAAGGGGGGGGGGGGCATTTTTAATTAAATATATAGGTCACTTGGGTGGAGAGTGCCTCAACTGTCCCGGTCCAGTCAACCAAAGACGCAAAGAAATATGATCAAGCCATAAGGACAGAGTGTTATTCTGAGACACTGGCCTTTAAATAGACTTCCAGATTCACAGATAATAACCAAAACATAAAGCATCTGTACACAGCCCCCAGAGAAGGGACAGCTGCAGAGAGTAAACAGCTAATCTGACTTTAGCCAACAACTGAGCACTGCCTTGACACAATAAACGGAGGAGATCCATCTAAATCCCAACATAAGCTCTGCCCACGTACTGCGTACAGACGGGCATAGCACAACAGACACCCTCTATTTCTGCATCCCCCCGGTGCTCATGGGTAATAGCATTTGTTGCAGTGACTCTTTTATAGTCTCACATCAATTTGATGCGCTGTGCCTACTTTCTTCCTCTGTAGGTTTTTACATCAGAGGTCAGAAAGAAGTCTCCTGGCGTGCATGTGGTGACAGAGCTTCGCCACAGGGGGTCACTGTTGCTGTATGAAAATGCTAAACACATTTAGGTAGACAATCATAAAATTATTTGCAGCTACACACCTCTTTTACTGCTCGCACTGAAAGGAAATGCAGAAAATCTCAAAGATGATTAGATAATACAGGATTTCTTTTCTTGCATATCTGTGTGACCAACCAAAGACATTGCCTGCTTATGTTTTGTAAACATGTGTTAAAATATGTAAAAGATGCTTAATATGTATTCCAAATTTGTTTAAGTTCTGTGTGCACATATTTCAGCTTCCACTATACAAAAGCGTGGATCTTAAATGTTAGCCACAGCCACACAAGACCAAAACCTGCCAGCTTGTGCTCGCTGTGGACAATCCACCACCAGCGTGCACTGAGAGGTTGGAAGACGGATGTTACATAAGAAGCTCATCAGTGGGGTAGTGGCCCACGCACTCGCATCCTCAGTGGAATCTCTCACTGTTGATCGGCCTCTCACTCAAAGTAAGAACAAAATGGCTGAGGTGACTGGCTGAGGGGGAAAAATGTAGCAGAGAGGCTGAGAATTTATGTGAATAATTAGCCATTAAACAGAAGCTGCTCAATGGAAACGAACTGGGCGGCTACATGATTTGCTAGAAATGGTCCCCATTCGCTCAATGTATTTACACACAAGATCAAAAGCCACAGGGAGGGAACGCTAATGATGCTCCTGCAGCAAAGCAAGCATTATTTATGCATTGCATTACGAAATGGACCTATGGAGATTGTTGTTATTGTTTCCATGTTCACCCACTACCTTTTTATAGTCCTCCACAGTTAAGGGTGTCACTTCGCTACGTGAACTGTAAACAGCAGAGTGTGGTCAGTGGGGTCTCCACTGTGGTTAGAGCGAGTGCTAATGCAAAAACCACACGATCCTTGACCTTTAATGGGAGGCTGCCTTTAGTCTATACAGTAGGCTTGGAGGATTTAGAGCTCTGCACACCTACTGGAGCGTCAGTGAGACAAAGGGTAAACTGGACGGCTGCGGTGATCAAATCCCTTCAATTTATAGCTGAAACACTCTGAATGACACTGAATGAGGTGGTCATAGGTCATTTTTCAAGCAAACATTTACTCTTCGCAGTTTTTCAAATGTGATATTTTGATGCTTTTCTTTGTATTTTCTGTATTTTGTTGGGGTTTGAACTGTTGCAATATTTCATAAAACGATTGCTTGTGTGCAATATTGGTACCGATACATTTAAAATAATACTAAGTCGTTGCAGTCCTATACAGAAAAACAAGGATCTTCTGGGGTTTGTTGATTGGAAAATGTTACTTAGGACTAAAGGAGATACTTCACTCTTTTTGACAGTTTATTGGCCAAGTGATTAATCAGGATATAAATGGCAGATCCATCAGAAAAATACTTGTTAGTTGTTGCCATCGCATAAGACAAAGAAAAGCAGCAAATCCTTTCACTTCAGAAGCTGGAACTAGGAAATTGATTGGCATTTTTGCTTGCATAATGACTTAATAAATCAATTATCAAAAATATTTAGCATTAGCAGACTCATACTATGTTGATCGGCTCATCAAATCAGCAACTTATCGTCTGTGGGGCAGCTGACACCTCTCAGCTCATGACAAACAATCCCAGTGTGGCACAGGAGTCACATTATATCCACAAAAGGCAGCAATCTAAAAATCAGCAGCTGGAGAAAGGACAGAATCCCTTTCAGCAGGTGTTCACCGATTGTGATGTTGTCACAAACAAACATCGGCGGCCCAGCTGCGGCACGCCACAAAGAACGGGGTGTGAGTTGCTGCGACCCTCCTTGATTCCCAGCAGATGGGCGAGGGTCAACACCGCAGTCAGATGATCAGCATTAAGCCCCCGTGCGGCATGTGCTGTGTGCCAATCGCCTGCCTCCGCTCTCACCGGCCCACAAACCCCTGTTGACTCCACGCCCACTTGCCCATCCATTGCACAGGCAACCAGTTGCCTAGGCAACCTCAAAGCCCTCGCTCCTGTTTAAGTGTCAAGACAAATTCTGTTTTGCATTTCACTTGCACATCGGTTCATTTTTCATTCATCCGTTCATTCATGAATTCATTTCCGCATCTGCCTGTCCCTTCCTGTGAGCAAACCCGATGCTCAGATTTCTACAGTTTCCAAATAAAACTTTCACCTGACATGTGAAATTATGGAGGCAGACACTCAAACGCTGTTTTCTATCAGTCTTACAGATGACAGTCTTCCATCTTCACAAAGTAGGCCATGCGCAGGGAAAAAACTGATAGAGATCATCTTCAAATAGCTCCGATAGATGAGTGTAATTTGAATTCCAATTACTGTGTGCTATTTCCACCAAAGCAATTTACATGTGTAGAAATGAAGCTGAAATGAAACGCAGCAAAAGTCACGATTAAACTCAATTATCAAACAAAAACTACTAAGTAAGCATGACATCAATTTCAGTTACATAACAGGAGCAGGATTTTAGGAGCCTGCCCTGTTGTGCAACCTACCTGTTAAGTAACGGTAATGAATATACACTGAAATCAAGCATCCATGGTAGGCTGTTACACATTTGCCTAAACCCACCCATTTGATAAGTGGGGCCATGTGGCTGGCATTATTCAAAATGACAAAGCTGACCTTCAAATGCATCAATTCTAAAAATGAAATTAAGATAATGCAGCAGCAGCTGATTTCAGAAGTATTTTGTGGAACCATTCGCATGCTAATCCAGTCTACAGTTTTTTGCACAGTCACCCATCACCCAGCAAGCCATGGCAGCCTCGACTCTACACCCAGTGTGAGTGCAGCGCAGCCATCCGACCAACCGACACCATTTCCTCCCTCTGTCAGAAAATAACACGGGTTAGGAAATTGGAAAAATGTCTACCTGCCGTTTGGTTTTGTGTCGGAACGAGAAAGGAAGAAAAAAAAAAAAACAGAATCACAAGTAACATTCAGTTCAGCCCAGCTGCTGTTGCATTCATCAATGCCAACGCTCTGTCAAAGGGGGCGTGACACACGCAGGCAAGCTCACTATGAAGCACGTGCACACACAGCCACAAACACGCAACCACAAACACACACGGCTGGGGGCTGACGCTGTGCTCATCAGTGTCACTGCTGCCGAGCCCCTCGCTGCACAAATCACAGCAGGAGTGCAGGCGATGGAAGAGGATGCTTGCATAAAGGCGAACATAGAAACAAAGGATTTATGTGATGCAAACATCCCCCGGCATGAAACACAGGCAAAATATACAGCATGGTGGAGATGAGTTTTTTTTTTTTTTTAAGCGTGAATAGAAGACTTTCACTTCCAATTTTCAAGAGTCTCACAATCCACCTTTTCTAAAAGTCTCCCATACAAAAAAACGCCACAAAATGGTGGTGCGACAAAGCTACAAGCTCAACAATTGCACATCGGCAGCCATAAATGTAAAACAAGCACCTTGATCAAGACTGTTCAGTGTTTCCATGGGTGTTGTATTTCTTTATTCTTCATTTCTAGTCTACATTCAACAGAGCGCTGCTGTCATGCTCTGTACAGCCGCCCACGTTCACCCTTGCAGAGTGCGAGAGAGAGAGAAGGGGAGAGAGGGAGAGAGAGAGAGAGAGAGAGAGAGAGAGAGAGAGAGTGGGAGGGAGGTAGAAGAGAAAACCTTGCTTTCACAGTGAGAGACCAACGATACATTATGGGAGAACAAACCATATTGCTCCATGCTGTTTTTCTTACAAACCACTACATGACCAAACAATACGCACACATTTTGTACAAATCCAAGGCGGCGTGCCAGGCCTCCATTACTATAGCCCTGGTTGCACGGCTGAATAGAGCCGAAAGGAAATATGTGCTACCCGAATGTGTACACCAATAGCTTATGATCATGATCTTCATATAATGGGAAGATGTTTACCCTTCATAAAATTCAGCAATTTCCCAGTAAATTGATTTAAATGAGAAAAAAGTCCCTTTATTTGAGAAGCCAGTTCCGAAGATTCGGGTACTGTTTATCCCTCAGGTCAGAGCAACATTGATTTTTATGGGGGAAATGAACAAACTCCTGCTTCTGTTTTTCCAACACATATAAAATGCTGGATAGCCCTGTTTCTCTGTCTAGACAAGATTCAAATTTAAAATCCTGAATACTGCTGCATAATTATGAAAACTGTGTTTCCGAAGCACAGCTTTCATAATTAAGGAGCGCGGAAAGGAAAACAAAGTGCAGTCAGTGTTATGTAAGACCAACAATTTTCCATACCAAAACCTGTAAGATCTTTAAATGGCATGATGGCAGAGGCGGAGACACGCAGGACTGTGGCCGCCAGTGACGGTGCTGGGGTCACGCCCTCTGTGTTTTTGGTGAATTTGAGAGAAGTCTCTGCAATTACAAACTTAAACACGGAGCTTCACACTGGAAAGAGAAATTTGAAAAGAGAAATGTAGGGACCTTTTGTCTGTATCTGTTGTAAGCGTAGCGGGGGTTTCTAAACTACTGGCTCCAGCACCTTACTGCACAGGATGCTTACCAGTCAGGATGAAATGATAATCATGCTGGGCTTGACTGATCTGTGTTACAATCTGAAGATCGCTCATAACCGTGACCCACATTACTGCAGGGGGGAGGGCATCCATCAGCTCATCAGTGAGGATGAGCTCCTCTCCCGGGACGAGACCCAGGACTCCATCATACCTCAAATGGCCTATTATGACCTACTGTTCTCGTCTCCTCGCCCTGTGGACCACTGAGCTGACAGGATATGAAAGGTGAAAGCGAGTCACCAGTTTAATACAGCTTGTTTGAATGGTCGTTATCAAGGAAACGAGGTAGTCAGATGTTTTGGCACCGGATTGAACTAAAATAATTTCTCCATGCAACCTGAATTCCATCTGGCTTGCCGACCACACCGTCGGAGTATATATGTTCCTTATTGTAGCTTGGTATAAGCACTAAACCTCGGGAATCATTGAGAGGGGATTACTTCACTTTCCATCCATGCTCACTTCACCTGTATTGAATCAAATGACAAGAGAGTCAGAGCTGACAGCATACGATGCGCTCGCTATTATCCGCAGCGCATGGCAGCGAATGCATAAGTGCAGCACACTGTATGGACACATGCTCGGCGCATCTTTGGGCCCTTTATTTCTGCAGCCAGGTATTAGCTAGCTCGCGCTCTCATTACTCGGAAAAAGATGGTTCTCTGCTGTTCAGTGCTCTCCAGGGGAATAAAGCTTAGAAAGAGATGACGCACCTCTGCCTCAAATTTAACCTTAACTACTTTATTTAGGTGGTTACTGCAAAAGGAGAGAGGGGGAAAGAAAACACTTTTTAAACCATTAAATTAAACCTGCGCAGCAAACAATATAAAAGCCAAAGATTGTGGAATAACTGCATTGATCTGGGGTGCAGCTTGATTGCAAAACGTCCCAAACTGATGCTTTTCTGCGGCCTGTGGCTAATCCACGAGCAGGGGATTTGTTCTTATGGGCATGTTTCGGATGCCAGATGAGCTAGATGTTGTCTTGTTGAGAGGCAGGGCAGTGTACGTCAGCACTGCAGGCCGCTGTCCAACACCACTGAGCAAGGACGCAGGACAGACAAGCATGATCTGCAAAAAGGCCTTTTCCCTCCAGGATTTTCCTCTCGAGCCTGGCAGCGCTCTGAGCCCGTGAGTCTAATTCTGCCACCAGGCCAGTCCCTGGCATCCTCTCCAGATGGCGGTGAACAGGGGGGTGAACAGGGAGATTAGGAAGAGAGTGATGACTGGTTCCTGACTACACATCCGGTGGCTGAGTCCCATTCTTCTCCTCCTCCTCCACCACCACCACCACCACCTCCTCCCGTCATATGCCAGGCATGGCCACAGAGACCGGATGCTCCCCTGTATTTGTGCCTCATTGAGGTGTAAAGCTGTTTATTAGTAACATGACATGATGCTGTGGTAGTGCTGTAATCGCAACGCAATACAAACACTAAGACAGGCCCGCATGAAGCCATTAAATGACAGCAAAATGGAGAAAGTGTGGAGTGCAGCATAATGATTTGTTTACTTCTGTTTTGTTTACTTCTATAAATTAAAAATATATTAGTGTAAAACCAGACAGAAAACTTGAGCGACTGTAATTAAAATAAAATTCTATTAGAGCAAAAGATTAGCTGCTCTGGTTCACGGCATGCAAACAATTTGTTCAAACATCCTCCTTTCTGCAATAAAAAAAGCCAACTTAAGCTTCATTGTAGATAATCATTGCGAGACAGAAGTGAAAACTAAAAACTTGAAATAATTTAGGGCATGAGAATGAACAAATGTGCCTGTGAGAAGAAGACAGAAAGGACGAGAAAAAGTGATGTGGATTGTGTGGCGGCGTGAATGAGAGACGGCGAGCAAAAGACCATAAGAGAGCGTCACAGCGAATTTCACACTCCAGCACTGGCAAAGCGTATCGTCTGGCCCAAAACGCTAAATTCAAGTAGCGTGGAAAGAGTTGCGTCAGCTTCTATTTTCTCAAACTTTTGGAAGACTTTCAAGAGATGCTCCCGCCAAACTCCTGCTATGTGATGCTGAAAGAATGCTAGGAAACAGTAGGAAACAAAAAAAAAAAAAAAATCGGAGACTTCCCCCTTTGTTCGGAAAAGTTGATGAGACAAGGAAAAGTGGCAACTGTTGCAAAAAACAAACAAAAAAAAATGTGTGTCTATAAATTATAGGCTCAAAGTGCAGCTGCAGTAAAGAAAAGTGAAGCGGAGTGGTGACGTGACAAAGGAAAAGACGCACCAATATGCATATTTAGCCATTTCAAGTCAAATTGCTATCATTACCAATTTGCATTCTTGTCTCCATCATCTCATTTCTATCTTCTTACATAAAGGAAAGAGTGAGAGAGAAGCAAGTTGAGGACAAAGAGGAAGAACAGATGAGGAGCACTCAGAGCTGGTCAGGCAGAAGTTGCTGCGCTGTTTTCCACTGTGCAGGTTGATTTATGACTCTCCTGTTTAAGTACGAGGCTGCAGATCTTACGTAACTCCATTCAACTGGAGGAGCCGTGAGCCACTCTAGGGTGGCGATGAAACATTCCTGCACCGCCTTTGCCCGTGTTCCTTTGTCACATCCCTTGATTTTATAGTCATTACAGAAACAGGACCGCAAAAGCGAAGAAAGACCGGAGCCGCCTGGATCACAAAAGCCTCCCATCATGCTGCCGTCGACCCTCAGGTCTTCAAGCCAGTGACAGCACATGCAACATCCGATGTTACAAAAAAAACTCACATAAAAGCATACTTCAAGTCATTTTCTCCTTTGATCTGACACAGCATCACATTATGATGTGTGAAGTAAATGAGGTAATTTTCACAAACACTGCTTGAAAAGCTAGAAGTGAATGGCAAATGGCATGTGAGTACAGGCAGCGTGGTGGTGAGGTGTGACCATAAACAAGTTTCCCCAAAGGTGGAATCAAAAGAGCAACTATATGCTCGGTTATGCCACACGGGTAGACCGAACAACTGACTGAGGAATCAGATTTATGGACAGACTGATTAATTCAGTTGTGACCATGATTAATTGTTATTATATTATCATCAGTTTTAACATACCGATGGTTTAAAACTTGTGTATTCCTGGGGGTGTGACCAGTTTAGCCCAGTCATTACAAAGGAAGAACTTATGCTCTGTTTATTTGGGCAGCCAGACGTCACAAACATCATCCAAACAAATGGATCACTGGTAGACTCATATATCCAGAGTGGGACTCGACACACGTCGGTAAGGTTGCGCAGCTATTGGGATGCTGAGGATAATCGACATCTGTGGTCCACACTGAAATATTTCCACGACGGACCTTCATGTTCCACTGAGGATTCATTTGAATAACTTCCACTGACTCTAGCACCATCATCAGGTCAAAATCTGACTTGGTCCAGTCCCGTTGTTTATGACCAACTTAATCTTTAATTCACCCAGTCCCCCGAGACACGACTCCAAATTTATGTTACTGTTGTTCTTTGTCTGCTAGCTGTGTACGCAAAGTAGGCAATATTTGCTAACACTTCATCCCCATACTGGCCAAAGTCGTAACCAATAATCAAACCAATAATCATATCAAACTGCATAATGATTGATTGATGATTTGTAAGTAGTGGATTGAAGAGAGCTAAATACCTGAAAGACCAGAAATGAGCTGCACTGATTTCCAGTCCTGATATTCTTTTTTTTTTTTTTTCGTCCTTCACAATTAATTCTGAACCTAGAAATTGTGGAAAGAACACTGGCCAAATGAATGACTGGTGCAATTTACAATAACTAAATTATAAAATTAGATATTTAGAGACTTTAATTGCGTTCATGGTTTTTGATAAAGACATGAATTATCTGATTAAAACACTTGATTCAATAAAAGCAGGACCTCTATTTCTAGGTTTGTTTTATGAACATAGTCGTTCTTCAGAAATCTGTTTCTGTGATGTAGTTTTTATCACGTAACATGTGCGCTGGCCAGTTTTTCAGTCGTGCACCACGTTATCTAATTTTTAATCACACACACCCTTTTAGATGTGTGTGGCCACACTGTCCATGTCAATATGATGACAGCAAGTAATTAAGAGATGTAAACAAAGTCCAAATCATTCTGCAGATGCCACGGAGCTTCCAACAGCTCCAAACCACACACTCTCACCCCCGTCTGCAGCACGACTGTAGGGATCTCCATCAGTCCGTAAAATCAAAGCTAAAGGGGCGTAGGTGTTGTGTTTCAGCAGACGCATCACGAGTCAGTGCGCACATTAAGTGATAAATGCTGAGACCAATGCAAATAATGAATGATGCATAGCGAAGTGTGGACCCTAGAACACTCAACATGACCACACATAACAACCTTGTTAGCATGAATCAGTGCCATAATTATGAAAATCAGTTTATTCTGAACTTTCTAGGTTATTGTTATGACTTAAAACCATAGGAATAGAAATATGACTGGACTTGGTGCTGGTGAGTTACGTATCGGGTATGACTGAATCACTCACAATTTAGGTCAAATGGCGAGCTTGTGGTACATTCCTGATACACAGTGGGTTCCCATTCAAGTGTGAAGTGACTACTGCTGACTCCTGCCCCGTTTTCACAGGCTCAGAACAGCCCTGTGATCAAATGTACACCAGAGATACATGAGCTGACCCGCAGGATTGTGGTCCTACCGTCTCTACAGTCTCTGCTATTAGACAAGCTGTGTTTGTGAGTTAAATGGATTGGCCTGACATGTGTTGTCAGGTGACTAGAGAGCAATCTTCATCTTTAAGTGTCACTTTACTTTTGTTGC
Source organism: Chelmon rostratus (assembly GCF_017976325.1). Taxonomy (NCBI): domain Eukaryota; kingdom Metazoa; phylum Chordata; class Actinopteri; order Chaetodontiformes; family Chaetodontidae; genus Chelmon; species Chelmon rostratus. The sequence continues at coordinate 16,346,384 of NC_055669.1, read as the reverse complement.
TCCTGTGTCAAGTAGACTCTTTTTCCCGTTTTTTTTTTTTTCTCACTCCTATGTTCATGTTCCTAATTTTATCTTAACAGACAGCAGCGTCACTGTTAGTAACACATTTCACCGCGCCATTCCTGCCGCTTGTGCAGTGCCAGGCTCTGACCACGATTGCTCATGGAACAGCACGGGCGTCCCGGCCGTATGGAAATTCTGCATAAGAAGAGCGTCTTCCACTGCAGCAAAGCTACAATGTACACAATAATTACATGGCTGGCTTAGCGAGAGAGGAGGCACAGGCGGATTGGACAAATTGCTACGTGTCGTAAGTGGGAAGGAAGTAGGGCAGCTGAGAGGATGGCATCCCCATCTGGGATCCTCTCTGAAGGTTATCACTATGAGTAATCCCCATGCTCCAGAGGATGATCAAGAAACCCTTGTCTTCCTGAGACCTCTTAGTTCATCATCAGTAGAGCCCTGCTTACAACCTGCCCCGGGCTATATGCTCCTTCCCTTTCACAGACCATATGTGAACATCTATTCAGTACAGAAACCAGAGGGTGATGTGACCCCTTTTTTTGCACTTGATTCTTCAATAGATTAGAAAGCCAAACCATCCAAATCACATATTATGAGGCTTATGGGTAGATCGCCGGCCAGCACGTTTAAAATGAAGGTCTTACATAATCTCAGAGAGTTAAAGTCTTTGTGTGCTTGAGCTCATAAAAACCAAATATTTTGGTCCTACTTATTCAGTCCTTATTGAGTCCCCTGACCCTCAGTTTAACTGCTGTCACACACAAAGTCCAGATGGCTGTGGCCACAAAGCACAGCCTCACTGACACGCAGGTACTGTTACACCCAATTTGACAGCTGGCTTTTAAAACCACTGAGGGTGAGTGGGCAAGGCGAGGGGGCTTCGCTTGTGTGAGGATCCACAGAGCAGACGGTGAAAGTACGACCAGTACGGCAGGCTAGCTAACCCCCAAACTGTGTATTCATACATCCAGATGTGCCATCAAACAGACATTATGACTGTAAATCCTGATATCTAACAATATGCTCACTGGTTCCACGTGTATGTTCATAATGGCCTGTATTTGTGAGGCTTACCTGCAGGGTTGCATGATGTTGAGAATCCATCAAGGTGGGCCACACGCAGCAAGGGCATGAGGGAGAGGAAACAAAGGAAATCAATGAGAAGTTCAATAGGTGTTAAGTTGAAAATAAATCAGCTGGCCAGATCTCAGTGGGTTGCTCAACAAAGCGGTGTCTCCCATTATAAATCAATTATATCAGATTGCTTGTAGCTATACACTAATCTAGTAGTACATGACCCTTGAGCCACATGCAAGGATATGTGACAGAACAAATTCTCGTATAATGATTAATGAACAAGCCAAAACTAAAATACCAAAATCTGTATCCGGCATGCTGTCAGCTAATATCAGCTGTCTTGTCATTCGTGAAGTCAATATGATCCCAAGTTTGACACCTTTCACAATAAATTCCCAACCAGCCACCTGATTTTTGTTGCATTTGTGCAGTAATAAGTGTGCTCATGTGAAGGTTTGGTGTGTTGACAGTTTGTTGATACTTGCTCATGACACTGCAATCTGTCTAAGGTAACTCAATAAAGGGGTTGAATAATGTTGCTCAAAATATTAAATGAATAATTCATGAAATCATCGCAAAGAGACACAAGTTGTCAGGGTGGGCTTTATCTAGTGCGAGTCTCCATATGGTTGAGATTTTCACATTTCTGCGAGATGTCAAAAACAAGCAAAAGATGTCTGACATCAAAGCTCGGTGATCGACTCCTCGCTGCAGACAGCAGAGGCTTTGTGTGGTTATGTGTCAAATCCGGATGGCGGCATTAAATCAGGGTTCTTGCATGATTTTTAAAGTTAAATTTTGTGATTTTTAAGACTTTTTTAAACACCACAATATAATTTAAGACCCAAAGAATGTCTAAATCATTTCTTTGATAGAAAAGAGACAGAGAGTCCTAATGTAAGTCTTCATTCGGCTTGAATCAATGGTGCCGGCTCAGGTTTCTGGTGTGTTGGGTGTACGATGCAGATATTAGCATAGCCCCGCCAGTTGCAGCTGTGTACCTCTGGTGGTTGAAAGTCTTTAGCATAAATAACACCTTGTTTTGCTTCCTGGCGGCACCAGCTGCCTCCGGTACTTCTCTTCCTCCAACCAACCAACCACCGACTTTTTAAGCAGCCACGGGTAAATGGAAATGGGAGGTTTTTGATGAACCTAAAGCTCGGGTTACGTAAGTCGCAGAAGTAATCACAGACATCAGAGATGTTCCTAATTGAGTTTAGATAATCTTGGGTTGTGCTGTTCGATCTCCAGTCGCCAAAATCTGCTGACGACCAGATGCTTAATTAGGTTAGTTGATTGTCCATCCATCCATCTCCCTTCTGCCTCTGACCTGATACAGCGCCTGACTTAAAAAGAAATCTCAGGGAAATGTCACTGAGCAGACATTATGTCAAGAAAGGTTTTTTTGGTCACTGCCCTGCATTAACATGAGTTTTCCGTCCGTCCGGAGTCATCCAGGTCTGAAACGCTCAGACGAGCTCTTGTCTGCTGCATGAATTTGCAGGATATGATAGATATTGTGCGACATGAAAAACGTTTTAAACATTTCATAACATTCTGAACACAGAACATTTGAAATCTCCTCCATAGAGCTCTTCAGAAGTGAGCGATCCAACAAAAATGTGAGTTAGAGTGGGTGTTATTTTCTCCAGATGGACACAAGAGGACAAATTATCCTGGATGTTCAAGCAAGGCTCCGCGCAAACTACCAAACAAACTTAACAGTTTCCATGTTGAGGACAAATTAATGTGTTTAGTGCTCACAATAACTCCTAGTCATCAAAAAAATCCCTCCATGTTTGGCTTTGCAGCAGCTATCCCTGTCCTTGAGTCAGTGCAGGCTGAGGTGTTGCATTGCTCAGCACGGGTCATATGCAACCAGAAGAATTTTCAATGAGTCATCAGCATACCAGTTGATTCACACAGTCCATCATATAATAGCCTGCTCAGTTCTTCCTGCAGCCAAGTAACTCGATGTGTTGTGAGACACTGTGACCATCAAGACACATGTACCAGAAAATTAAAGCAACAAGCCATGGAATAAAAGCACGACTAACACGCAGAGGCCTACGATTAATCTGCTGACTTCTTTCCTCATTAATTGTTGTCTGTAAAATATGAGCAAAGAGTAAACAATGTACACTAGAAATCCCCACAGCCTAAAATGGTGACTTCAGATTCACAGATTTATGCAAATATCAGTCGAAAACCCATAAATATTCAATTTGCTATCATACATGACAAAGAAAATGAGCAAATACTCTCATCTGAGATCTTAAATCAGAAATTGTTTACCATTTTGCTGCAGTTGCTGAATAATTTTTTGTTGACTGCTTAATTATCGATTAAGTCATTCCTCCGGCCGAGAACATGCAGATCAGGTTGAGTGGAATTAACTGCAGTCATTCGGAGAATGCCTGTCTGCAGTATGTGGCTGTCCAATGACGGACAGGCTACTTTTCTATGCATTTCCCTGCCTTTCACCCTGTGCATGCTGAGACATGTTCCACCCCCTCTCATGTGTGACTGCACGACTGCTGCAAATGAACCTGTGGAGATGTTTCAGCGAACAAACACTGTGCTGAATTATTCCATCTGTCCAAATGTACCAGACCGGTGGCTCTGGCTCAGACAACCACAGGTCGGCCCGTCCTCTTGGGGGCTCTATCTGATGCGATCTGATCCCTTCTTTGTCAGAAATAAGGATGTCTGGTCCTGGAGGCTGCAAACAAAGGGGTCTGAGCCAGCAGTCAGTGTGATAAGGGGCAATTATGTGCACAGAAGCTACAGAGACACTGAGAGGCCAGAGTATTAAAAAAAGGTGGTTATAATCCCAGAAAATGGGAGTCGTGTTCAGAGGCTTCCTAGACTGCAGACTCAAACTCACTACCCCAATTCCCGACCCTGGGTCAAAACATGATACCGCTCCAATACCTTGTCCCTACCCCCCTTACCCCTATAAACCGAAACCCCCATTACATCCATCTCCTCTGGGTACTGCACTCCACTGATTCCCATCCAGGTCAGGGGCAAAGGCCTGTGTGTGGGGAAATTCACACATGCAGAGAGTACCACATACACACCACACGAGCTCACGCAGAGCTACTCCAGCCACCTACTTGTGTTACATAACACATGCCACTGCCTACCCATCCACCGCCAGATCTGCACTCCACTCAGCCACCGACGGAGATGCATCACCAGAGCTCTGCAAAAGTGTTAGTAACAACGCAATTCCCCCATTTCTCTGCCTGGAAGGCTCATTTCAGACGTGAGGACAGGTCCTCTGGGCCGCTGGCGATAAGCGACTCGCGCCTGTCCTGACGGTGTGAACTGAGATTTCAGTCAGATGGACTTTTCCCAAACGTGACATCTGACAATCCATGAGTGTGAGTGTGGCCAAAGGATTTGTTTTGAAAGTGGACCACTAATCATGGCCAAGCTCTCACTCGCCAGCCCACTAAAGGTAGGGTCCTGTTTACCAAAAGCCCTATTGGCATGAAGAGACCACAGGAAGGTTTGTTTTATTGTGTAAACAGACAAAATGTAGCTTTGAATTAGCTTGGGCATAGATTAGCTGCCAATTTTCAGCCAGATTTCATGCCAGATCCTGACACAAACAAAAGACACCTTTTTTTGAGTGGAAGGTCTCTTGAAGCCAAATATGTGAAAAGCCACAATTTAGTGGTGTGAATATTTTCACAGAGGCCCTACACAAACACTAGTAACGTGAGTTATCCCTCAGCTTTAAACATATTTTTTGTGCAAGTGCGTTCAACTGGACAAATAACACAGGGCCCTGCAAGTCAACAGCACAGTGCAGCTAAGAAACCAATTTGCAGAGGAAATAAATGTCCGGTAAATGTCTCGCAAGATGGATACAAATGGCTCACTATGCTTTAACACAGCAGCAGGGTGCATCTCTAGACACCAGTTGGTCCAATTTCACAACAGAATGGGCCCAAGAGCACAGTGGGGCCTGAGATGTACTGTGTGGTAACACAAGTGTCATAATTCCTCCCTTTTTAACTCTACAGAGATTTATTTGAGGCCAGCAGTTCGTTCCAGTGCGCGGATACAAAATTGACAGAGAGCTCATCTTCGGAGAACAGTGGCACGGGCTGCTGAACAGTGCACTTTTCACGCCAGACTCCTCGACGAGGAAAATCTCATCGCCCAGACCGGAGCTGTCGACCGACACGGCCCAGAGCGAGCCTCTGAGCGGCTTGTGTCACATGAGCACTGCGCAGCGTCCGCTCACACTGAGGACAACACAGTCGCTCAGTGAACAGCGCTGTCTCATATCAGAAACGCTGCATTTAAAAAAAGGACCAAATGGTGCTCAACGACAGCATTCTGGTAACCCTTTTCTTCCAAATCTCCATAGTAACATCGCACCAAACTGGCAAGGCAATAAGAATAAGACTCTTATGAATGGTTTCTTCATATTTTATTCACTTTTGGCTTGCGATGTTCGGCATTGGCCTCTTGTGTCCTGGCCTGCTATACTTTTTGGCTGAACCCGGAGATAAATGTGCTGTCTTGTTGCCAGAGGCTCCACTTTTTAAAATGTAGGGCAACCCTCCTAACACTTTTCATGATTTATGCATATGTATACAAATACCACAGCAATGAAGTCATTAGGTTCCCTACACCATTTTGCAACTACAATTGTTTGAAAATGAAGGCTTAGTTAGCAATGATAAACTTAGACCCCTAAAACCACATGGGGATAACCTATTAGGGTTATGATTTGCGCTAACCACAAGTCATTATTTGCTTGCGAACTGGAAAAGAAAATGTTTTCGGATGTAAAAATGTTCCACGGTTTTGAGGAATTATCTCGTTAAAAACGCAGTTCTCGATTATGGGCAGCATCTGGTCTGTGCACTGAGCCTAAATGTTCAGGCTATGGTTGAAAAATCCCACGTGGGAAACAAATACAAAGTCAGACGTGCAAAGAGCGGACGGCATTCAAAGCCAAAGACTGCCACAGGAAGTGAATCCTAGCAGCTTGGAGCCGAGGTCTTGCACTAATGGAGGCTACTCTGAAAATCAGATGTCGGGTCCTAAATGGGAACTGTGATTGTGTTCCTCGAGGGGTTGTTGTACATGCAGTTCACATACCCCACCACATGACACGAGCCCTGGGTCAAGGCCAGGGGGATTCAGCAGTGGAACAACTTTAGGTTATTCCAGTCGGGGGAAGCAGGAAACGGGGTATAAACAGTAAATGGGGGTCACATTACACTTCCTCTCCAGTGATTCCCACAGAAACAAAACATCTCTTCAGAACAGACCCTCCTCAGAGTTCAGCTACGATTCACAAAACAAGTTACCAAAACAATGCCGCTGATCCAAACTCTTAGCAGCAGATGCTTCAGCACACTCAAATTTTGTTTTCTCCGCTCTTTATTAAAACCAACTGTCCGCTGCAGCTTTCGTTACAACGGTGACATGCATTTTCCCACAATCAGCAACAAAATGAAATGGAAAACAAGCACCTGGCGCGTTGCCCGAGCGAGTCCTTTGAAGACAGCCAGCACAAGGCCAGAGGACATGTTAGAACACCATCAAAACAATGACATCTACAACAGGAATGTGGGACCTGAGTGATAACGCTCAGCTGGCACATGTTAAACAAGCTGCACTGACAAGAGGGCTAACCTCAGAAAAGTCTGCGCTTACTCTATTCTCAGTCCAATGAGGACAAACTGAGAAGAAGTGATAGGATATATACGGTGAGGATATTCTATTTACAGCCAAGTGTGAGAGCAAATGTCAAACTGCTGCACACACCTAGCCTCAACTTCTACAAATACACCAACTGATCCTTCCCTTAGGGTGGCTCAAGCAAGAGTTGAATATAATAGAACTGATATTATCCTCACAGAACCCACTTTATATGTCATTTATAAAAGGCTTTTATGGGGGGGTTTACACTCAGTCAGGCTGAAGTGGTAGAAATACGACCAGATAAGAAGCAACGACGCCCTTCAACCTTTTGCTCGACGGGACTCAATGACACCACAGAACAGTAACTTTCATGAAAAACTCCGGCAACCTCATGTGGAAATAAACAGACTCAAACGTGTCCTTGAAGACTGAAAAAACTGTGACATGTCCCTGAGCTGTGAAAGGAATTACATTGAATTTCCACAGCCCTGAAACCTTTAAATAGGGCATTCTCAATTACAGGAGTAGCTGACTCCTAACACCAGAGCTATAACTAGCACAGTGCATGCTGTCATACTCTGCAGCATTATGGTCTGACAAACAGGAGGCCACACTTCCTTTATCTGGCATTGTCTTCCTCTGTGAAGAAAATGTGGTCCCTGGGGGAAAAGAAAGGCGTCTGCATGAGATTTCTCTTCAAGAAAATAAAGCAACTTCTTTCCTAAATAACTGAAAAACTAAAACAAGACTGCTTGCTTTTCTGAATGACGTTTTAGAAAAAAAACAAAAACGTCCAGGTTGATTCTTTGCCGCGATTCTTCATTCATCCCCAGTTAAATGCGATCTTATTCCTCCCACAGTTGAATTTCCATAGACGAACTGGTCTCAGATAACCGCTTCTATTCTAAGGGCACTTCATTCTTCACCATGATCCTCTATCCATCCCCAACCTGGATGAGGCCAGAATCTTCCCACAGTTAGTCACGGGACTGCTGGCAGGCTGAGGGGACTTGGAGGCATATGCGCCTTTCCATCTGTTGCTCACTCACTGCTTTCCAAACCCCTTCCTCTGTCAGCAGCCATCTGCTTCCAGCCCTACCCCACTGGCAGGAAACATGAGCACTTCCATAGGATACGGACGATGCACAAATTGAAAAAGAAAAAAAAAATAGAGAGGAGAGCCTATGGCAAATTTAATTGTCTGCTGTCTCAGCCTGAAAACAAAACCTGATAATGTTGATAGAGGGAATTATAAATTTCAACAGGACAACCTTGCTGGGCTGCAACTAACAATTACTTTCATGATCTTTTCTGGATTCGTCAATTAATTGTTTGTGGAGGTGCAGAAACAAAAATTTCACACATTTCCAAACATTCTTTGTCATACATGACAGTAAACTGGAGATTTTTTAATGTTTGTCCGACAAACCAAGACATCTGAAGACATGGAATTGAACGGTGGGAAATAAAAACAGAAAATTTTCATCTTTTCTAAAATTTAACAGACAAATTAATTGATCTGGAAAGTAAATGGTACATGAATCGCTAATGAAAATAGAAAAAGAATTGTCATTTGTGAGGATTATTTGTCCGTCAATTGACTAATTGGTTGAACTTTGGACATCAAAACAGTGATGGTGTGCATACTATATGTATACATAATGTTTTATGTGTGTGTATTTGAAGCTACATAATGTCCTTGCAGCAGAGAGAGACTATCAACCTTCATATGTCACCATATATCACCAGAAACTCTTCTTCTTCTTCCTTTCATTTAATCTAATGAAGCTGCTAAATGCTGAACACCCACAGATTCATATATGGTTGCGACATGTATCTCTTATTCTGTAGTGAAAACCCAGGGATTCAAAATGAACTCAGCTCAGAAATTCAATGGCTCTTCCCTTCAATAAAACATTAGATCAGAACTACTCCAACACTATCCATTAACAATGTCAGGATACGGCAGAGTGAAAAAACAACCCTCCACTTTCTGCTCATAAGAGATTAGGATGAGTATGCTCTGCTTTACTAAATGTTCCTTTAAAAGCAAAAACCCCCGAGCAGCTCACCCCCGGCCCTCCACATTCACAACACAAGAAAAAAATTAGCTGTCCATCAATGGGAGAGAGAGAGCCTTTGTTCAATAGCACAATGGAGGACATTCTGCTGTGGAGGATAGCGTCACATTCAATAAGCCAATGCTGAGGTGCTGCAGCAGAGAGAGGACAGCAGGGCCGATGCAGAAATGGCACTCTGACCCCGAAGACCTCCCAGGCCCTCAGACCGAGGCTCTGTTTACAGCTCACCATTCAGCTCATCTCTGCTGACCCGCGGTCAAGAGTCGGGTGCGGTGTCAAAATCCATTTCAATGGGGTTGCAATGGGCGTTGTGAAGCTGCAGATGAGAGAAACTGTACAGGCTAATCACATAACAGGGAGTCTCTTGTGAGTGAGGCATGTGCAAACGCTGTTATCTGGTGTGCATCTGTCAGGGGTGAAGTCTGTTACTACTACACTCCCGAGAATAAACCTGTGACGTAAGCCTGATGTCAAGTGTTTTTTTCAACACTGCTCTCCAGGATTAAGCATGGCTGTAACCTGACACTTGCCATCCTCAACGCAGAGGCGATTCAGTTGCAACAGATGCAATGGAGGATCTGACAATGCAAAATCAAAAGGAGCTTACACGTTTATCAATGCCCGCTTTGGGCGCCTTGACATGGGAGCCGCATGCACGTTTCAGGTGTTCAGATTAATCCGAGTTACATCACATCAAAAGGCTCGACTGGGAGCTTGACGGTGGTGTTACAGACCTGTGAGACATGAGATACAGCAAAGAAGCTCTTTCGTCTTCTGGATGCAGGATCCTTCTCTTCTCCAGCACAGATGCGACCAAAGTGAAACGTGCAGTTTCTTGGTAATCGGTGTTTGCCTTAATTTACTGAAACACTCACTGGCAGGAAAATAAAGCACACTGTAGAGGTCCATCAGTCTAAGGCGCATGCTATTCACAGTGACAACCCTGTTTCAATTCTTATGGTATACTTCTAGCACTTCCTCTCGCAATCCTGATAAAGCAAAACTATCATAATTCCATTTTTACAATGCATTTAAAGAGGAGCTAAACAGTTTTTGACAGGAGGCTTTATGCTATTTTAGCTTAGCATAGGGCTGGAAGCTGGGGGAAGCAGGCGTTATCCGAAGTTCAAAATCATGCCTGATAACACCTCTAAATCTCACTACTTAGCACACACTTTGTTTGTTCAACGTGTACACAAAGAGGGATGTAAATTTGAGACTGCATGGGAAGGTTTGCTGTATCTGTTTCAGTTAGGAGCAGTGACTTCCTGGAGTCGTCTTATCACAGCATTTTGTGGTTTCTACCTTTCTGTCTGTGCACAGATTAAACGAATGATATTCGTTTTTGAACTTTGGCGAGAGACAGGCCAGCTGTTTCAACCTGCTACCAGTCTTAATGCTAAGCTAGGCTAATCACTGCTCGGCTCCAGCTTGAGTGGTGTCAAACTTCTAATGTAACTCTCACCGAGACAGCAAATGAGCATATTTCCCAGGATTTCTAACTATTCATTCAGAAATAATTGCAGTAAGCCTAGTTAAATAGCAGAATGCTGACCAGCCAAGCGACTAACTTGCCATTCTAACAATTTTATTGTATCAAACCTTTATTTAACCAGGTGTGTCCCATTTAGATCACAAAATCCCTTTTTCAACGGAGCCCTGCCGAGTTGAGCAGTGCTTTTATATGTGCTTCCTATGTGACTCAGTGTGTGGAAAACTGTTTTAAAAAAGAAAAAAACAGGCCACGGATGGGCCTATTCCATGCTTCACAGATGTATTTATGTGAGTCTTTATTTAGGCACAAAGTCTACAACTAGTAAATACTTACTGAGCGACTCTATAAACACCAGCATTCCACATTAACAGCAATTTACATTGACGTACCGCGTAAGAGACACAGCTGGTGGTATTGACTGACATTTCTAACTCTGTAACAGTTTCTAATCCATATTCACAGATACAGTTTTGAAATATAATGAGCACATTGTGAAGATTTCACTCGCCAGAAGTAGCAGCGGCGTTTTTCCTGACACAGATGGCCACAGTGACAACTGTAAGCACAGTTCTTCAAATCAAATGCAAGCCACACACACACAGACACACAGACACATCTCAACCTTTAAACGTTCACAACTCATTGGAAAATCTGTATTTTCATGTTTAATGATTATTAATCACTTGATTTACCATCATGGTTCTTGAATTAAACTACAAAAGCTGTATTATGCAGAGCTTCTGCTGCAGCATGACAGCATGTGGTCAACGAAAACAATGTTGATTAAGACATTTCAGTGTGTTTCGTCTCAGTGGAGGAACTAAATCCTCCTTCACCAGCAACGGAAATGTGCGTTATCATCGTTCTCTGCGTGTGATTAGCAGAGGAGCACTCTGCTCATGCTCTCCTCTGCAATTGACTGCAAGAGCGATGCAGCGTGTACCAGGCTGCTTAGGTGACACGCAATGCCAACAGAGAGCTCTGAGGCTTCAGTCTGTGTGCTTTTTGTATCTCTCTGTGTCGTCCCCCTTGCTATCTGAGCACACAGTGTCCCATTGTGCAGGCTTATTAGTCCTTTCTTGAAATCCCAAGCACCCCTCTTGAGCAGCAGTGGATTTGGGTGACTGCCCTTGCTATGACATTGGACTGCCCGTTGGAAATATGAACGTCAGCGTGAGCTTTTGAAGTTTCGTGAAACACATTTACTACACAGGATACAAGACGACATTACAACAATGTAACACAACAGCGCTCGGATCACGGAAACCTCCTCCAAGTACACGTTGGTCCTGAAATCATGACCTGCTGAAAAAGTGCGATGCCACCTTGAGGCTAAAGCAAGCAGGAAGGAGTCAAATATTTTCGTCTCCCTATCCATCACTGGCCCCTTTCCTACATGCCAGTCATGTCACACGGTCTGTAGCTGCCTTTGTACCTGACACACATACCTCCACATGTGTTTTGAGCCAGCTGCAGGATATCCATCGAAAATTAAAGCGCATTGTACACGTTTGATCAGAATATAAAATAGGGTAGGAATCAGAACTCCCATTGCAAATAAAAGCAAAGAAAACTATTCCCAGGGCATAGTCTTGTTAATGGAACACTCCTCCACAAATAGCTAAAAATATAACTGAAATCACTTTACAAATGCCATCTCTGCAGCTGTCTCCATATCTCAGTGATCTGGATCTTATTCCACTTACAAACCCTCGCATATTTATTCCTCCCAAAATCAAATCCCTACTACATCCAGGCTCCACCTCCAGTTCAAGGTTCAGGGTGTAAACTGCATTACCCTGCAATCTGGTTTTGAGTCAATGAAAAAACACATTTCTAAAAATAATATCAGTGTGCTCCTCTGAATAAATGAACCTATCTGCAATTAATAATGCAGCAAGGGCATGGTATCCAATGTCTTGCCAAATGATGGTTGGGTATTCATTAGCTTGGCTATCTGAACTAACTCCGGTGCATTAAGAGGACTGCTTAAAGCAACATTTAAGGCTGAAGTAACTACAACTTGACAGTGGCATGTTGTGCAGCACTGGTGATGTACAGCTTTTCAGCTGTTATGTATTTCCTTGTCGTCCCTGAGACTCGACAGCATGCTGGATGGAGTTTAACCTGGCTGATCGCTGCTGTGGTGCAATCCTCAGTTGGATTTGACTTTCTTGGCTGACAGCTGAAAACCTTGCTCTGCAACAAACTTTCTGCTGCATCATCAGTGTTACTTCAAACTGAGGCTTAGAGATGGCCACTGGCAGGAGGACGGGCCGGTGAAGTTATTGCAACGATTAAAACGGAAATATGGAGATAATTATCACATTTGACTGTCAATGAAAAAGAGCTAGGACTTGTTTCCATGTAGGCTCGACAAACTTTTCAGTTTTTTACAGCTATATTCTAGTTTTCTCGTGTTTTTACTACAAATTCAATTGTGTTCAGTTCTATTCTGTATTGCATTATAGTCACTATGTGCAAATCTTTGCTTCATTATTTTTAGCAGCGTCCCACAGTTGATATAAGTCGATCAGTTGGACAGTGTGTCCGACGAGCTCCAAAAACAACTCAATATGTTCCATCATGGGACACAGTTACAAAGAGAGCTGGTTGTTCACTTGAGATGAACCTTGTTCTGGACTTATTCCCACACTAAAGACAAAGTTTAACTGATACAGGTTCTGAAAACCGGATCTTCGGTTCAGCCTGATTGATAAATTGCCGGTTTGCCACGCTAGTCCCAGGAAACCTGGGGCCATTTCAGTGTAGGTACTGGATGGTTTCTGGATCTTTGTGCAAAATAGAATGAATCCGCCACCTGCTCCGTGCACTCTACTTGATGGGAAATTGAAGGCAACATGGGCACAACAGCAATTCTTTTGTGCCACACTAAAGGCCAATTCATGTTTTCCAGGTCTGCATGACGTAAATGTCGTTATCCACCCATGTTCGCGTAAATCCACATTGCAATCCGCATACAGGCCAAAATATGTGACCACACGGGACGCATAGCAAGGACGTTGACTGCGTATGCATCTTCAAGACTTTAACAGTGAATCCACCTCTGCTTCTCTATATTTCAGCGCTGCCATTTTGCTTGCACATTGTCTGGCCTGGTCATTCTCACAGCTTATCATGAATTACATGTTCGTCTAATTTTGATCAACTTCAGTTGTCCCGTATTCACATTGTCTAAAAAAATGTTACTTGGAATTGTAACATGAATTAACCAACAGAAGCCAAGCAGCAGGCTGAATATCAATGACTGCAAAAGGAACAATGTGAGGCAAAAAAAAAAAAAAACATACAAAAAGACCAGCATGGACTGTCATCGTTGTCTTATTAATCAACAAAACACTAGGGAAACCTTAATAACAATGGGAATTCATTTTCTAAGGGTATAAGGCTATACTTTCTATTCAATCTTTCTTCAGCATTTTCAGCTAAATGCATGAGCCACTGGTTCCTTAGCAACAGACTCTGCAATGATGCAAGATTGAAGAGGAACAGCTCTGCAGTTCCACAGTGCAGGTGAAGACAAGTCGGCCAATGTCTCCTGTTGCAGCTCTTCAAAGCCTCTTGAAGTTACAGTTATTAGGGCTGCATCTTATTTAACGGCATGAAAAAGCACCAGAATGCACATCAAAGCTAACGCAGTGGTTTGACGACAAGGACACCAAAATCTTTTACGCCTTTCGACATGCCGTGAATGCTGGGAAATCTCAATTCAGCAGCATTTTCCTTGCATAACGAGAAAGTTTACCCCAAACATGTTAAGAATGCGCTACACGGATTCATAAATAAACAGTTACAGGGAGCATGCTTTGCATTTCTGAGCCCGCTTTTTTGTTCAGCAGCGGATTTTTGCTTTGGGGTTCAACATTTCACAGTATTTTGCATAAGCCTGCAGGTGTGGACACAATGCCACAACCGTCATATTTCTGGTTTTATTCCCAAGGACACCTGACCGAAAACGGACAATGTGACATCCTACTGAGAGATCAAACATCAACAATAAGCATCAGGTTTAGCATGCAGCACATCAGAATCAGCAAGCAGGGGCCTGTTTGTAGTCATTTTGGGGAGAAACTGTGAGGAAGATGTCACTGAGAGAGCAGTTTCTCCAGGAACAGAAGCTGCAGTAGACAATGATGCATTCCATCAGTCATGTTTTGAGAGCAATATAAATGTACAGTGGCCTTCAGTCATGACCCAACATTCATGATTTCTTGGCAAGCTTGCTGTATATAAGTGCTAAAATACCATCTTGAATTTAAATCATCAACCATACGTTCCTTTTCCCCTGAGGGTTGGTAAAGAGCATTCTGGGAACAGAAAACTCTGTCACTGAAGCAGACACAACAGCTCAAAGGCAAATGAATCGACAACAAAAGTGAAGTTCACCACCACCCAACGCTGGAGGCTGAGGGTGGAGTTTTCCTTCAGGTCCAGCATGTTACAGGAAGAAGGAACGAACTACTCGTATCAATACAGGCTTGTGAATAAAGCGAGCAATAACCTTTCTGTTTTAGGTAATGTACATCTGAGAGATAACTCATAAAAGGCTCCACTGTTGTCCCGTCGACATACAGAATAAAGACGGGCTTTTATTGAGAAAATTATGCAACAATCCTAAGGCATCAGAAAAACGGGAAAAATCATCCTTTCCTCCAAAGGTCGAACTGAGACTCTGCCCACCAGTTGATTTCTTATTATTTTACTCCACAGTCACTGAGATTGTGCTTTGGTTTTAATGCTGACCATTATGCTGTGTGATGTAAATCAAGGCAAATGTCAAAACTCAAAAGTAACGTTCAATATTCAGCAAAAGTAAAACAAAAAGCACAAAATCCTTAAGTGCGTGCGACGTGGAGCTATAGGGGCTATAATATTCCTGGAGACCCATGGCAGTGGACTTTGATGGACAGTACACTGACTATTATGTCACACAGCCATTGATTGGATGAACGGGCAGGTGAGCAGCAGGGAGAAACTGCTACCACCATTTAAGACGTCCCCATCTGACAGTGCATCATCCTCACTTGACAAGTTGCAGTTTTCCACATGCTAGAGAGGTCCGGGTTACAGACGCTGTCATCCATCCCTGGTTACATGAAAAATACATATGCACTTTATTTTCAGTGTGACAAAGATCATACCCACTGAGTGGCTTTGGAACGAATATTATGTCTCATCATGCATAATTTCTTCGGCTCTCTCTGCAACAAATCTGTGTGTGTGATCGTTAGTTTCATGCAACGTGAGACTTGGTATCAGTGGGTTCACTATTATATAAATAAAAATCCCACTCAGTCACTGGAGATCAGACTTGGACAGAGCTGTGAAAGCAGTCGCAGCTTCAGAAAATGCCTTTAAGGAGCAGAAACACCTTTCTGAGAGCTAATTACATCCGCACAGGCTTCCTCCTGGAAGTGCAGCTGAACGTTTTATTGTTAACGCTGCAGTGCATGGGGGCAATTCATTCCCTAAGCAGGACTATGAGATCGACTACGCCCCCGTCCTCAAAGTGTGATTGTTGACACTGTGCTATGCGCCCATGACAATGTGTACATAAAAGGAAGGGAAAGGAGAACCCCCCCAAAACAGACACACATCACCCCCCAACCCCCCAGCCATCAATGAATGAGAAGCACCAAACAGCAGAGAAAACCTAGTCCGATCCCCTCCCTTACTCACCTTCAATGGAAATTACATGCTCTCGGATCTGGTTCTGCAGGGCCAGGTCATCGATGCGCTCGATCAGGTCGTAGATCGCGTAAATGTTCGGGTGGACAGACTCGAACCGATGGATCTCTGCCCTGATGGCCGCTGAGTTGGACAAAACAAACTGCGAGCCCGCTGGGCCGGGCTGGGCAGCCTGGCCCGAAACAGTCCCCGAACCGAACTGGCCGGCCCCTGAGCTCGCAGACGATCCGGATCCGAACTGGGACGGGATGGACTGGGGCACCGGGACGGGAACAGCCACCGGGACCGTGCCTGGAGTGGGCATGGCTGGCTGAGACTGCTGCGAGATGCCGGACACTGGGACGCTCGACTGGAAATTCATCTTGGCTTCTTTTTCTCTCTTTTTTTTCCTCTTTCTTTCTTTCTTTCTTGTTTTTTTTTTGGAGCGACAAACTCTTTTACAGCGCCAACACAAATATGCAGACTAGAATTTGGGATTCAAGCGATGCGAACAAAAGAAGTCCGCGCGAACTGCTGGTCTGGAAAACGATCGGCGCAGAAGCATCAATAGTTGGTCGCCAATTGCAACAAAACGCGGCTCTTGCTCATATTATCAAAACTTGACTGTGATTCATTTTCCGTTATTGGCCAGATCTATCCAGGGCCCCCCTTTTTTCTGTGGCTTACAAACCCGCAATGCCTACCACTTGGACACTCCTTTATGGGCTGCACCGCTGGTTTTGGTCAAACCCGTTTTCCTCAGTTGCTCTGTTCGCAGGAGACAATGGGCTCGGCTTCAGCAAGGCGCCCTGGTCCACTGCCGTCAATGCGTTGTTTCTGCGCTGAGACCAAATAGCGTTTAGTCCTCTTTGGTCCAAGTGGTCCCTGCCCAGCGCCCTCCTCCGCATGCTGAAACGTCACCCATCACGTAATTGTACTTGAGATGGGGGAGGGTGTGATTGGATTCGGTGGAGGGGGAGAAACTCGCAACGTGCACATCATTATAATAACCTACCTGACAGTTATGCAACCGCAAAAAAAAAAAAAAAGGTCGCTGCAGGATACAAACATAGACGTTGCAGTTACATTAGGAGCGACATTTGTTGTTAGTTTGTTACTGTCTCGGTTAAAGCAGCCCCCCTCCTCACTCCCATCAGTTATTATAACCCATGCAGGCCGACACTTTAACACGTGCATGCGCGCGCACGTGAACGCGCGCACAGACTGCATTGGTGGGCTTTTATGAGACTTCTTTGCACCAAATGTTTATCCTCCTCTAACTCCAAAATACGCCATGATTATGTAGATTATAGGTGGATGTTTAGCGCAACAAAGCTAATTGCTGCTTATCTTTTACAAGAGGTTCTCTGATCCCATCTCTTTTATATACACGTCCATATATGTATTTGACAAAATAGATAATTATTATTATTATTTTAATTACATTCAAACCACACAAAGGCAGCAGCAGCAGAGTTTCTTCGGGTCTTCTGGCTGCCTGGGTGTCACATTAGGTCAACCTTCATGCATCATCAAATTTCACTGCTTGTTTTCAATGTCTTGCATTATGGAGTCTTATATGCAGCGGTGTGATGTGGATCATAGTGGGTTTTCCTTCACTGAAAAGGAAGAGGCAGAGCCACCTGCTGGTTTGAATGCGCACTACAACAACAGCTGTTCAAGGCCAGATGACTGTCACCATCAGTCAAGGTTCTGTCTCATGTTGCTGCCAGAGTGTGGTGGTGCACATAATGACTCCTCAAACACAGCTAGAGAAAAAAAAGAATAAATGTCAACTGTGCGTCTGTATCATGTCAGAATTTCAGGTCAAGTGACTCGACATTTTGATGCAGGAAAGGAAAAAATCTGTGCCAGGATGAAAAAGTTTTCTATAAAAAATTCATTGAACTATAATGGAGGAAAAATTAAAGCATTACAGTTCCTGAACTCCCAGGCAGCCTGCGGCGTTTCTCACACATTAATAATATAGAGTGCAATAACCATTTTTTACTATTCTTCCTCGCAGTTACACCGCCTCAAGATTAATATTGGTTTTAGCACTGAGTGATTTCCAAGGGATATTACTGCAGATAATTCAGAAAAGACCTATGTTAGCAATTTCATTCCGTATCGTCACAGGCATATCAAAGTGCTGATTTTTTTAATTCAAAAAATGTAAAAGGTTGCAATGGTATTCACTTCATTCAATGCTTATGAAGTGTGGTTTTTGTTTTGTATGTAAATGAATGAAATGTAACCAAACTTGTTGTGACAGCGGGGATGATAATGCGCATCTCTGCACAGCTGCAATATGACACATAACTTTTAATTCTTCGCTACAGCAGCATCATGTCTGAGTAATTATACATTCAGTAGCAAGGACAACCTGCTGCTTTGGAGATTATCATCATTATTTATGCTTTTGGTGAATTAATGGCTGAGTAGGCCAAGTAAACAACTTGCAACATGACTGTGTCTTCATTTTGTGACAACGGCAAGCAACCTAAATCTTAAGAAAACACTATTATTTAGTTGTTGATGCTTTATATGTTGAAAGTAACGGAACATTCTTTTCTGGAAAAAGACACATGTACTTGTCTTTATGTAACCCCTTCTGCACCACACTACAAATTGGGAGTGTTATCATCAGCCTTCTGCCACCATCTGTTGACCAAATTTGGAACTTCTCCTCAAAAAAACATCACAATGCTCGTCCTGTTGCACTCCATTTTAGTATGAACAACATTTCTCAGCAACAGTGATTGTTTAATCTGCCTATAAAGATTTTGTCACTCTCCAGTTCATTTCATAGCGCTGTTCCACAAGTTAAATTTGATGGATCTCAAAATAATCTCATTTTCAATTATGATGCTCTACCCTCCGCAATAACTTGCAGCTTGTTGGCCTTTTCATGCTCTGTTCATTTACATGAATTGTGGAGTTAATTCTCTGGCTCACTTAGTATGTATTGACACATAATGCTGGCTCTGCTATTATGGACCATCTTCATCCAGGCACCTTTTGTTGTAAAGCAGCCCTTTCTTTCTTGGCAAATGGCCGACCCAACGATATATGACATATGACAGCAGCTACAGTATACAATCTAATCTAATCTAAGACAATTCCCACATCTTTGTATACATTGAACACAAGATTATTCCCTGTTAATTTAAAAAGAGTATCGCAATGAGGTTCTCAAATGCAAATGTATATACAGTATATACACTAACAGAAATAAAAAGAGAGTGAAGGCTTTGTGTTTCGTAACGATTAACACGTCATCTCATCTTTCTCATTTTGAACAAACGTCATTATCCGAAATTAGTTAAATAATAAGTTGAAGCCAGCGCTGCTCAATGACCTCAGCAGGTTGAGTGTTCCCAGTTGGCTCATTTGCTATCTTGCTCCAAATGATCTGCGAGAGCATCTGAGAACCACCCCAGGACACTGGTGGTCGCCATGAATACTAGAACACTTGAGTTTCATTTATGCCCAGAGAGAAAAAAAAATTGGTAGAGCAATATTTATGAAACCCACTTTAATTATTTATTCTCATTTTAACTTGCAGAGATGAGGGTGAAATACAAATCTTCAATCTGCTTCCCCCCCGTCTTAATAAGTCCTTCTGGCCAAAACCTTCATGTGAATCATTACAAAGGCCCCACTTTAAAACCATTCCAGACAGACGACTGTATATCCTGCAGTTGAACTCTGATCGCATTGCTTTACTGAAGACAAGATGGAGCCAGTCTCAAATTATCGCACATTTATCCATCACACACAAACGACTCCAGAAAAACTCCCTCTGGCAATGCGCCATACAAACTGAATGGCATGAAGCTGCATTGTTATTGATCAGATAGCTGCTTATAATGTAGTTATCAGCTGAGCAATGCAATCAAAGGAGGACTTATAATGCAGAGAACACTTCACTCACATCCAACTTAAGTTTGATCATCTTGTTTATTCATCCAGGTATTGTTTCTCTGTTAGATACGGTAAGATAGGAGAAGCTATAACATTACTGATCCCATCCCAATCAATAAGAAATAAAAAATCAACTATGTGTATATGTTTATTAGGTATAGACAAAAAGAGTATATAAATAAAGTTGCCTTTAAAAGGACACAATGAAAGGAAAAAGTCAGTGAAGATACTCATAAAGCAGTATGAATATGTGGTAAAGTGTGTGTGTGAAGGCCCAGTCGCACGTATGTTAAGTGAATGCATTGAGTTGTGCCTCCCTGGTCCTCATTTGACCTCTATTTTGTCATTAAGAGATGTCAACACCCACAATAGTCATATATAAGACAGACAATGGCACTGTTTCATTTATCACACCGGCTCTCTGATTATTACTTACAGTATGAGTTGAATTTCCTGTCTGCTTAGTTTCCAGCTTATCTGGTTACACGTGTATTCTGATGTTGCCACTTTTAATTGAAGCCATTTGTCTTATTGTGTATATAATTGTGTGATTTAATTGATTTTTTTGTCCATGCTTTCACACTGTATGTGCTCGTTCTTGTATGAAAAAAAAGAAATCTTGATCTACATGAGACTAAGAGTTGAAATAAAGGATTAGTTAACTGAAAGGCATTTACTGACAAATACAGGCAAGTAATGGGCTAGGAGCAACTCATGTGTTCGCACGGAAGTTCAAAAATGTGATGCCAGATGAGTTCTGTTCTAAGCAATATTGAATATTAAACTGAAAATCTGTTTAAAACTGATGCTAATGTCACCCCAATTACATATGTTCTGTATAATGTAATACCAGCCATTGACTTCTGTGAAACATGGTCATACACAGAAGTGGTTTGTCTCTCACGGCCGCTTACAAAATCCTGAATAGACACTGCGTCGCTTGTCTCTCATACAGAGTTTATTCAGTGGTGGAATGTAACTATGTACATGTACTCAACTACTGTACCTAAATACAAATTTGAAGTACTTGTACTTTACTTGAGCATTTCCATTTAATGCAACTTTATGCCTCTACTCTACTACATTTGTCTGACTGCTTCACTTGTTATATTACAATTTTTCATGCCCTTCCTGTTCCATGAAAACCATGTATATCCAGATTTGTTGATTTTGATTTTTTCTGATGAACTGAAGGACTAAGTGTTCCTTTATGGGTTGAGACAAACCTCTTAAGATAAATTAAGTATTTAAAAACCCCTTGAACTAGCTGGAAAATGCACTGAAAACAGGACTTTTGTGAATATGATGTATTGCTGTAGATTAAACTACCCAACAGTATATAAAGTAGTTAATATTAGCTGTATAACAGACAAACATGAGATATAACAGTAAAACACTGACACTGAGCATTTTACTGCAGAATGAGTACTTTTACTTTTGATAATTTCATTGATAATACAAACTTATGATTAAGTTTTGAATGCAGGATTTCTACTTACCATAGAGTATTTTTACAGTGTGGTATTAGTACCTTTACTTAAATGAACAACCTGAATACTTCTACCATCACTGCGGTTTACTGTTAGAATTAAAAGAGAAAAAAATCATAATAATATCCATAAATACATAAATACATTACAAACATCATAATC
Organism: Chelmon rostratus; assembly: GCF_017976325.1. Lineage (NCBI taxonomy): Eukaryota > Metazoa > Chordata > Actinopteri > Chaetodontiformes > Chaetodontidae > Chelmon > Chelmon rostratus. Next base: position 16,324,764 of record NC_055669.1, on the reverse strand, counting down.
CTTTCAAACGTGAAGTTATGAGAGAGAAAGGGAAATTGGAAGATTAATAAAAGACAAAAATACACACATATCTCAAGGAAAATCTGACTTAACTTGCATGCACAAGAGACAGCATCATTTTATGAGCAAACTCAGGTAGTTGCAGAAGGAAGAGATGAGCCTCTATTGATTCTCTTTTATATTTAGGCACACTAGCGTGCCATCCAGACACAGCTTAAACTACCATCTAAGGAGGTAAGCAGTGCAGTAAACAGGCACACTGGCCTCCACAAGTACAGGCCTCTCAGAGATGTCAGATAGCTGCGCCTGGATCAGGCCAGTGACCTCGCTGGCTGCTTTGGCAGAGCTCCTCACTCTTTTTCACTTGCTCAGGGTCATGTTATTGAACCATTTCAAACGCACTGGGCAAAATAAGGTCATCCTTTCACAATATGCTTTAATGGAGTTTATTTTCAGCAAAGGAAGCAAGAAAAATAAGTATTTTCGTAAGTTGTTACAGGTTCCATCTGTGTTTGTCTGGAGGATTTTTTTCACCTCCAAGGCTATTATCAGCGCAGTGTTAGAACTGACTCAACAGTGTCATGTGTTTTGTTCGTAAGATGCACTGATGTCGATACAGGGCCTATTAGCACCCCCAAGTCTCTCACTTTTCTCCCAGCTCACACATGATGTTTGGAAACTCGACACAGTTCGCATTTGATTCAAAAACAGAGACGATGGACTGAGAGGACGTTTGGGGACTATTGGACGCAATGAGCGGGGAGTTTATCTTTATCAAAAACAAAAACCAAATTTAGTAGCAGCAAATTTGCAAAAATATTTTCCTTACTACTACACTCTCACACACAGGTTACTGAATATTCCTATTGAAGGTCTGTGGGTTTGAACATTGCTTGGTCATACAGCACTGTCTGATGAATGGACTTGCAGGTAGAAAACAATAAAGCCATTGTAGCTTCAGTGCTCCGTTTAGGGTCCTGAAGACCCTGTGCCCTCTTTCACAGTTCAAAAAACATATTACCCTGACATGTCATGACTTCTCCTAATTTATGAGAATTACTTATGAGCATGATTTTGAGGTTGTTTCAAATGTCCACTGTAGAAAATGATGCATTACTTCTGCTTGGGGCTTGCATTTTTTTTATTGGGCCCCCCACTGGCTTCTAACTGACTGATGTTTATTCGTGTATAGCCCATTTAACATGTCATGTATGAAATATTTCCTTATATGGTGTAAAAACAAGGTCTTATGACCATTTTGGTATTTTGCCACCTTCATCAAATCTGCAAGCTCAGTTTGTTATATCGTTCCCAGATGGAAATGTTTTCTTTATTTGCACCAGTCAGTAGGAGTGTCAGGCAACAGCACAATAGCAGGGATTTGAACCATGATCCTCTGGTTAAAGAATGGCTTCCTCTTTATACCGCTGCTCTGCTGCTCAAGATTACAACATGAGAGTGGATATTTTCTAAAGGCTACAGTGACTTCTTGCACAGTGACGTTGTGGACTGTATTGGAGTCACTGCTGACAGCAGATTTTAGACTCTTTGTTTCAAGAATTCTGACTGCAGTGATACACGGTGGTGTGAGAGGTAAGAAGAAAAGAAAGAAAAAGGAAACACCCACTTGTTTCCATTTGATATGTTTGGGTGAAACAAATTATTGCGATACAGTGACCTCTAGGGGGGATTTGCTTACACACCATCACGAGGATGTAAGGGTGAGTTTACAAAAAGGATACTTAATAAACAAAATAGTAACAGAACTGATCATACAGTTTGATTGCCACATGGCTATGCCGATCACAATTATGTTGTAGCTTGTCAAACACGAACATACCCTCTCAATAAAAGGAAACTCACACTGGATATCATTGACTGTTGATTACAGAACTAGGCATAATTTAAATCGTGAGGGATAGATTTGATGATTTTGATACATGATGTACACAATGTACAGATGATATGTGGGAAAAAGCCCTGACCTCATCATTTCCTGCACAGTAGACATTGGGGAGTAATAACATTAAGGATTAAACAATAAGACTTAGAAACATCAAGGGACTTTATTGGTAATTGGTATTTGATCTTTCTAAAAAGGTTTCAAGCTGGGATGCAGAAATGGAATGAATGACAGCAGCCAGTGTCCACCGATAATGGTTGTCAATGATAAAGATGATAAAGGTACAACAGAAATAAACACTTAAGGATAACATTTTGGCTGTTGAGTGTTTGTATGGCTAGATGTCAGAGATTTCAGTTGCGTTAATGTCCCACACTCTATGGTTGATTACAAACATTACAAATGAAGATCCGTTTGCTGCAGATTTGCACTGGTGTTTCTTTAGTTTTGATTTTTGGAGCATTTTCCCTCATGTCTTAAACTATGAAAATGATGCCCAATAAAGAATACAAAACAATGAAAAGTTCTAGTTTGATAAAACTCCACTACAGCTAGCAATAGCCCCTTTACTACCTCCTCTCTGCAGCAAAATGGGATCATCTATACACTGCAGCCTCACATTAACCACACCCCTTCTCATGTTGCAGCAAAACACTCCACAGCGATTTTTCTGTTATTTTCCCAGCATGCACCTGGAGAAGTACAGTGACGAACGCATATACCGATGGGAAATTTGACACTGTTGTAAGAACCAAATCTTTTGAACCTATTCAGTATTCAATGCACATCTTTGTTGATTTCCTTTTTGATCCCAGTATTCTTTTCACGTAAGCAACACAAAGAATTACGATTAAAGACAAAAAAATTCTACATGAAACATGTAACAAAAATGTTTTAGAATAGATTATATCTGATACTATTTCTGTATACTGAATGACTTGGGAAAAAGCTTGATAATTTCTTGATAGCTACACTTAAATGTAAGAAGTACAAAATTAGACACATGTAGTCCGACAAAACCTTTAATAAGTTACCATTAACTGATTAGTACTACTAAGTATTGTTGATGTAGACTACTGAAATTATGGAAAAAATAACTGCTAAACGGATACTAACTTAGCATAAAAAGCAAAGCACTTCGTTTTGTGAAAAGATAAAGGCAGTAAGTAGAGATATCTTGCAAAACAACTGTTATGATAGCTTTCGTTTCGATTACTGCCGAATGGATCGTTTAAGTATCGCACATCAGCAGATGACAACAACAAAACAGACAGAGCTAGTGAGAGGGTGTTAGCGTAGTTAGCTAACTGCTACCTGAAATAAACAACTGGTGGTTTTGTCCGCTTGTTAGATCATCTCGGCTGGAGTTTGCCAAATCAGGAATTTATTTTAAGGCAGTATGGCTAACGTTAATCTGTGCAACTAACTATGGCTGTCACTTATTGCAGTCTAGTTTAATCTAGCTAACGTTAGCTGTGGCTTGCTAAACTAGCTCTATGTATGCCAAGCTAAAACAGGTTAGCTAGCTAGCTTGGTTGCTAGCTTATTAGCTAGCCAGCTCGCCCAGGCGAGGTGGAGACCAAGAGCAGGGAGATGCGAGCAAAGTGAGGTAAGGAAACAAAACTATTATTTAGTTAATTCAGTGTGTAATGTCATCCTTACACCAAGGCAAGTCTAAGCGGGTGATGTTGGCCAGTTTGGCTAATCTTATTACATTGACAAATTCATCGACGTTAGAACTAGCTACTCTGCGCTAGCCTGACAGCTGTGTTAGCTAATAGCCAGTTAGCGCAGTCAGCGGGTTATTATTGACTTGCTAGCTTGGTAGCATCTGCTGCCGGCCCCCTCTTTGGCACTGTACCCATAACTAGAGGCCTCGAGGTTAATAGCAACGGTATTGTCAGTGTTCTCTGTCCTTAAAACAGCAACGTCAAGCATAAACATTTTTACTCTGGTATCACTGAATGATGGGAGGCCCACAGACGTGCAAACAGTTATTAACGGCAATTAGCTAACCAACATTCGCATACTCTGTGATAGCAACGTAGCTGATAAGGTGTTTTATACTGTCACGCTAACATCAGTTAACTGTTTATGGTTAAAGTTAATTTGCGGTAACTGTATTTTGTAATATCTTTAATTTGGTAGCTCATCCGTGCCACCGTTTAGCTCGCCACTCTCCAGATGAACGTCAACAAACGCGAACTAGTTACTTCTTCAGGCAGTTTTTAAAGTTTGACTTTGTATTACATTAGACCAACATATTAGGTGACTTCTAACATATTAAACACTTGGCAGTAGCCAGTATCCAACGACATGTTGACTCAGCTATATATCTAGTTATTCAGTAGACATGATATTGTTAAGGCCTTACAAGTTTATGTGGAAGGTGATGCCATGTTTGCCTTTTGTTAAATCTTTTGATATAAATCAAGTAAAGAAATAGACTATATTATCCTTACAAGTAATCATACTATATTTATTTGCAAGAAAACACCTTACACAGGCGTATCAAACAGATTTATGCCATTGTTCTGAGTAAGTGGTAGCACCTCCTCTCACCAGAACTTCTTTAACAATAATGAAGAAAACAAATTCTGAATTTATCAGTGATCATGTTCATGTGCAATTTGTTTTTTCACAGGGTGGCCTTGAAAGACTAAATGAGGCAAGCGCGAAGAACTCTGGGAGATTCACCATGAAGTTGTATGTGTTCCAGGTCAACAATGGCAGCACATTGACATTTGACACTGATCTTGCTGTTCAAACGTAAGAAACTGGCATATTACATATTTTAGTCAGAAATAGTGGTCAGTACATCTTTGTTATTGTGACCTAAATAAATTCTTATTTGTCTTAGTGTGCTGGAACTTAAACATGCCATCCAAGCCAAATACAAGATTGCAATTCAACATCAAGTCCTTGTTGTCAATGGAGGGGAATGTATGGCTGCAGAGAGGCGTGTCTGCAGCTACAGTGCTGGCACTGTAAGTGTGTCCAAATTGTTCGAATGCTTTTTATTTGCCTTGAAGGCATACAAGTTGCATATGTGATGTTCTGTTTACTGATGTCTTACTGTTGATCTTTAGGAAACCAACCCCATATTCCTGTTCAACAAAGAGATGATCTTGTGTGACCGGGATCCAACGATCCCCAAAACCACCTTCTCGATTGAGAGTGAGATTCAGGTTAAGGTGGAGGAGTCTCTACTGATGCCAGCTGTCTTTCACACTGTTGCCTCACGAACACAACTTGCTCTGGTAGTTATCTCTCTTTTTTATGATGTGTGTCACTTTAATTGTGATGTAAAATCATTGTATCTAATCTATTAACTATGGAATGCTCGTAACTTGCCCTGACATTGTTATGTATTTGCCTCTCCAGGAAATGTTTGAAGTTGCCAATAAACTTAGCTCTTTCTGTGAACGTTTGGTTCATGATGAACACCTTCAACACCAAGGCTGGGCTGCTATTATGGCTAATCTGGATGACTGCACTCTATCTTATCAGAAGTTGCTTATGAAATTTGACACAGCATACTCAAATTATCAACATGACCTGGAAGAAATTAAGGTCAAACTTACAAAGTAAGTGTTGCCACAGAGATATTTTGTATTTTGCTTTTCTTATTCAATAGTTTTGAACTTGTACTTTGTATGTTTATTTTTAATATTTTCATATTGCCTTTCTTGACCTCGTAGTAATTTAAAATTGTTTAATCACAGTCTTAACTCAATTAGATATCTGAAAATAACAGTAATACACTACTAAATGCAAGTAGTAATACACTTTTTGTTTGATTGCAGATTAGGCACAGCAGTTGCTGTTATGGCCAGGATACCTCTGCTGGAATGTTTGACAAGACACAGTTACAGAGAGAGCATGGAGAAGTCCATCTCTACCCCAGAAAAGGATTCAGATGAGACGGAAGAAGAGAAATCTACTGACTCTGTGCTCTGTACTGCTGATGCACAGAGGCCATCCAAGGTATCTGCTTCGGGAACAGCCACATGTGAACCAACTGGAGACCAGGAAACAAATGAAATGACTGACAGTGGTGGTCTGAGAGCTGCGCTTTTGGATGATGACACTCCAGAGTTTGCCAACCCGTCCTGCTTCAATGTCACACTATTAGACTGGATCAACGTGCAAGACAGACCTAATGATGTGGAATCGGTTGTGAGGAAATGCTTTGACTCCATCAATAGGGTGAGTCACAGATGAATGAATAGACATGTCTTTAGTGTTATGAAAATGTCGTCATGTATTGTGGTGGAAAAAGTCTTTACTGAAATGTTTCTTTCAGCTTGACCCACGGATCATTCAGCCCTTCCTGGCAGACTGTCGTGACACAATTGCCAAGCTAGATAATCAAAACATGAAAGCCATCAAGGGGCTTGAGGACAGGTTGTATGCTCTTGACCAAATGATTGCAAGCTGTAAGAAATTGGTGAATGAACAGAAAGAACTTGCTCAGGTTTGTAAAGTAAGAGATAAGCACTATTAAATTGTTTATTCTCTTGTTTGTTTTTATCAATTGTACTTACATGTTGTCTCTTACAGGGATTTTTGGCCAATCAGAAGCGGGCTGAAAATCTGAAGGATACATCTGTTCTGCCTGATTTGTGTCTGAGTCACACCAATCAGCTGATGATCATGCTGAACAACCACAGGAAGCTGCTCGACATCAAAAAGAAGTGCACCACTGCCAAACAAGAACTTGCTAACAACCTTCAAGTCCGACTCAAGTAAAACTGAAAACCACTTCTTCCCAAATATTTATTGCCTGTTCTACTTGTTTCATAACTCAATATTCTCTGTACATAGTGCTTTTGCCTTGTTCTATCGAATGTAGGCTTACTGGTTTTGAAAATGCCAAAGTCAAAATAATTATGTTTGCAACTTTGACAGTGCTAATAATTTTGCTGTAGATGGTGCTGTTACGTGATGCTGCATGCAGACCAGGATGGTGAGAAGCTTCAGGCTCTACTCAGACTTCTGACAGAACTAATAGAAAGAGTGAGGGTGGTGGAGGCCCTCAGTACTGTGCCCCAGATGTACTGCTTGGCAGTGGTGGAAGTCGTCAGGAGAAAAATGTTTATGCGACACTACAGAGAGGTCAGTGCTAAATCCCACGATGATTGATACAAAGAGGTGAGCTCTGTTGCCTCACTGAATCTGAAGCCTTCGGGCGTGTTTAGTGCTGAGCATATAATTTACATATTCATCTCTAATTTGGCAGTTGTTCTCTGACTTTGCCACTATGATAAAGAGAAAACAGGCCGATTATGTTGTTTACTGCTGCTTGACAATTCAACTTATTTTAGTAGGTTAGTCCTGGATTTTTGCGGGAAGTGGAACGGGACTTGGTGCCCTTTCATGTGGGACATCCTATTTAGCAGGCTCATGAAAGACCAGTATACCACTGTGTGGTTTGGGAGTTGAAACTAAATAATCTCCTTTTTTTAAATTTAAACTGGGAAATTACCTTCTAGTGGCAACATTAAAACTTTTCTAAAGAATGGCATGAAGTCCTTAGAGTGGATATTGTCAGAAACACAATTAGTAGTTTTGTTTCTTTACTATTCATCTTTTCAGTGGGCGTATGCACTTGTGAAGGATGGGAAACTACTGTACGAGGCAGAGAAGTTCAAAAGGGAATCCTTTGGGAAACTCTTTAGTAAGTCTCTTTTGAAAACTCTTAGCTGATGCCATTTGAGTTGTCACTACTGAACACAGTATGCTTTTGAAATAACACATTCCAAACAAGATCAGTTTTGATGTATTTACTTATTTCTTTTCAGGGAAGTCTTTCCTAAGAAATCGTTTGTTTAGAGGACTTGATTCATGGCCTCCAACATCATTTTGTGTAAGTAAGAAATGAAAGCCATTTTGACAGAATTGGAATAATATATATTTATTGTCATGTCCGCTGTATTCCAATGGGTCTCTTTTTTTTTTCTCTGTTTATTATTGTTATAGACACGAAAGCCCAGAAGGTTTGATGATGAACTTCCCGACATCTCTGTTGAGGACCTGCAGTACTTGAAATCTTGTTGTCCTGTAGAGGTGCAGCCTTTCCTTATGTAAGTCATACATTTGGAAGCTTGTGTTCATTTCTTTCTTTTTTTTTTTTTTAATTCAAATTTTTATTTGGAAAAGCAGATGGTACAGAACTTCACTTCTCGATACAATTTAATGTCCACATCAGCGTTGTGGATGCAGGATCGTTAAATGCTAATCCAGGTTTTTAATAACGTAACAGAACAAATATAACATGTGGGCGGGAGTGGGGGAACCCCTCCAATTATTCACATCAGGAAAAGAAGAAGAAAAAAAAACACATTAAAGTGTGTATGTTAACACAAACCAAAACAAGAATGTATGGCATGACAACCTCTCATATGACAATCAAGCTTGTGTTCATTTCTAAATCAAATTAATTTGGTGAATTTAAGTCCAATTTTTGTAGAATGATCAAGTGTGCTTTAACAATTAACAAAACAGACTACGTAAGATTTTCCTTTTGTATTAACAAATGTGTCACAATTAATATGCTAACGATAATAAAGTAAGACAAGAGAAAGTAAGACAATAATCCCTATTGAGGTTTTAATGGAGTTTGGGTTTATTCAGCTAACTTTAAAATCTTAGACATTTCTACTTATGCCTTTCTTCACAGAGAGTCTTTAAGAACTAGTACATAATCAGTCAAGCAAAAGTAGATCAACACTGCAGTTTGGTGATCTCATTGTAAAATCTTACTGGGTATGTATGGTGAAGAAGGGCTGAGGATCGAAGCTGTACAGGAAACTGTACATAAGATACGTATGATATGCAGACTGTTATTTAAGTTGTATGGTGAAATTAAGCTTGAAAGCTTGAAATTAAGTTATTTATTTGCCGAATTGTATAGTTTTGTTTTGGAGCCTGATCCTGTGGCATGGCAAGTGTCCTGGAACCCAGTCGTTGTACCACTAACTAACCTTTGTCCTAGGCTGTTAGAAGTTGAACATTCTGTCCTTAATTTTATTCCTAATAATTTTTTTTCTGCAGGGTTCCCACAATGTGTGACTTCGAGCCCTTAAATCGCCATGTAGATACGCTTCACCAGCTGGTCCAAGCTGCACAGAGTGTGGATGAGATGTCTCAAACTATTACTGACCTGCTAAGTGAACAAAGGGTAAGAACAGCCTCATTAACAACATATTATCTGTGTTATTTAGTTAGTAGAAGCTTAGATGGGCTAGTTACCTTTCAAGTCAAATATGGTTGTTGTATATAGTGCATATGTATATGTGCAGAATGAAATCCATAACACGTTTTGTGCATAGCATGGTTTTACCTTTGCTTTTCTTTTTCATGAGGATTTTAATCCTCTCCCTCTCCCTTCGTCTGTTCTGTCTTTGCAGGCGTCCTGTAGTCGGAGCGCTCACAGATCAACCGTGTTGACCCCACAGTCTGAAAGCATACCTGGGACCACAACACCAATGTCCTCCAAAACCCCTTCTTTGCTTAGCCTTCAGGGACCCAGCTGCCAGCCCCTACATGTTCCCGTCCCAGCTCCTCTTGAGGACTTATCCCCAGACAGCATAGATGCACAGACATTTGACTTTGAAACCATTGGCCATCCAAACATGGATCCAGTCCTGCAGCAGGGTTCCCTTGACTTGGATTCTCTAGCAGAGAGCCCTGAATCTGACTTCATGTCTGCCGTTAATGAATTTGTGATTGAAGAGAACTTGACCTCTCCGAACCCCATCAGTGACCCTATTAGCCCTGAAATGATGGTGGAGTCGCTGTACTCTTCAGTCATCAATGCTATTGACAACAGGCGTATGCAGGACACTACAATACTAGAGAGGGAGAATGCAAAGATAACCGTCCTCAAACAAGTTATTGACAAGTACCGATCAGCTGCAGAGGAATCCCATTCCAACTTAAGAAGTGTAAAGGATGACCTCTATCACTTAAGAGGCATGGTATTAAAAGAACAACATGACTTTGGCTTTGTCTTGAGGAGTATGACCACAGAGGTACACAGCATTGTGGACAACATCTGCCAGACCCACAAACTGGTACTAAAGGAGCAGCATCAAAGTGAGCTTCTCTCCCTTCGGCAAGAGCTTGAGAAGCAGGTTGAAACACTAACGGAGGAAAACCAAGTAAACCAGAATATTGTCAGAGATGTCCAGCGTGCAATGCTGGAGCTGGAGGGGCTTTTGGAGCGCAAAGAGAAGGAACTTACTCAGCTCGAGAATGAGAAAGAGCGATGGGTTGAAACAGAGAGTAGCCAGACGGATAGGATCAAAAACCTGGAGCAGTTGATCAGTGATCAAGCTGAAGAGATCAAGATGCTCTCAGATTCAAGAGACTCTCTGACCAGCCAGCTTAAGAATCTGCACATTGAGATTGAACGTAGCCAACAAAAGATCCGGCATGAGTTGGAAGTTGTTGAGAAGTCACACCTAAAGGAGCTGGAGGACAGAATGAAGCAGGAACACAAGGCAGAACTGGAGACCCTTACCAAGGATAACCAGGCAGCTCTGGAACATCTGGCTGCTGAAAATAGTGCAAAGTTAAGTGAAGCAGGTGATCACCATGCCACTGCACTTAGAGACAAGGACAAACAAATAAAGGATTTGGAGGCTCGTACTACTGAGCTCGCAGAACTTCGCTGCAAACTAGAGGTAGAGCTAGCCCTCAAAGAGTCTGAGACAGAAGAAGTGAGACTCTTACTTGAGGAAGCCAAGATGCAGCAGGCTGAGACTGTGAAGTCCCAAGTAGAGGCTGAGACCAGAGTCCTTCGTGAGGAGCTGGCAGGTATCAGAAAACAGCTTCAGGTAAAAAATGAGGAGTATGAAGTCGACCTAGCAGAGCTTAGGACTCTCATGAGGATTGAGAAGGACCACTGCATCTCAGAGCTGGTGGACAGACACGATGAGGAGACTATTTTGTTGCGTAACGAGGTCTCCTCTCTGCAGCAGCAAGCCCAGGACGCCGAGAGGAACCATGTCGAACAGCACCAGAAATTTAAGAAGGAAGTAGATCAGCAAGTGACAGCTCTAAGTGAAGAAAAAGAAGAGCAGTTGAGGAGTTTCCAAGAACTGGAGCAAGAGTTGAGGACTGTTATCAGCAATTTGCAGGCAGAAAATGACCTGCTCTCCAAAAAACTAGAACAGGACAGACAAGCGATTGAGAAACATTCAGAAGAGGCTTCTAAGGTTGCATCACCAGATGCCTTTAAAGAGTTAGAGCAGCAGAAAGAGGAGATGGAGAAGAGACTGTTAGACAAAATTAGACAACTTGAGAATGAACTTCATGAGGGACAATCCTCAAAAAGGTAAGTGTTTGATTACAATGGCAGACACACCACACATAGAAATCTAGCTTTCATTTTTGTATTGTTAAAGTAACAATACGTGGCCGTGTGTTAATGTAATCTGCTTACGTTGGAAATGTTACACTGAAAGAAAATCTGAGGTTAGATAAGTAAACCACCCATTGTACTGTTAATTTAGAATAAACTGTAAACTCTTGTCTTCCATCTTGTATGTCCAGATTACAGCGCTCCTTCGTCAGACTGAAAGTTTATTGTGTGTCTTTCAGTGATAAAGGGTTGTCACTGCATGATGAGGCCTGTGCAGATGCCGGAGCTGCTCTATCTCTAGACTCAGCACTACAAGAGCGGCTGCAGCAGGAGAGGGCCTCCCTGCAGTCTCAGATGGATCTCCTGGAAAAGAAGAAGAATGAGGAGATACAGAACCTCAAGACATCGCTAATCGCAGAGCAGCAGGTTTGTATTTAGCCTGGAAATAAGCAGGAAAAGTAATGTGTCTTGCGATGTTAAGTGAAATGGTAACTAAACCGTTATCTAATTTCCTTCCAAGACAATTTAGCACCAATCGTTGCCATAATTGAGGACATATTGCACACATAAGATACAGTTATTGAGTTTGTTCACACTTACTTAGTACTCCAAAGTGCATCAAGATCTACTTACCTTTGCAACATTTAGAGGTAGACAGGGATACTAATATTTTGTCCATCCCATTTATATTAATGAGGCTAGACTAAATATTCTGAAACACTTTTCAGTATAATGCAACACAGTTCAACAGCACCATAAACTACAGACTCCAAAATGACTATGAAGTTCAATCAACATCATCTCAGCACGGTGTTTTGCCTGGTTGTTGTATTAGACTGTATTTGTTTTAGCTAGATATACCTCATAATTGCAGACTGAGGCCTTCTCTACACATATGTGATTATTTCTAATATCATATATTTATATATTTTTTTTATATTATATTTTTTCCCCTCTCTTAACATTTTTTTTTTTTTTACAAAAGATCTCTGTACAGACAAGAACACAAAAAATGATTCCCAATGCTCAAACAAACATGCAGGACCAGTAGGTGGCAATATGGTCTGCATCAGCAAGGTCAACAAGACCAGAGAAGAAGCATGTGTTGTTAGCTTTTTCTATTTAAATAAAATGAGCCAAAATCATAGTAAACTGCAAACATAAGTTCTGAACTTGTAATCAGACCTATCACTGATCAACCAAGGGTAGACAAACCGACATTGTTTCAGACACATTACACAAAACAACAATTGGCATCTGCGAATAGAGGTGATGACATTGTTTCTCAAACACACTACATTTACATGTCCACATGGATATACAGAAACTGGAGTTTTGAAAAATCCTCACTTTAGAAGACATAAAAAAAAATCTTCTTTTTAGTGACCTAAAATGCTGTGTGCCTGTGAACAACATGTGGACGAGGCCTTAATGTATGTACTATCTTGTGAATGCTCTCCTAACTACATTGAAGCACTGTCAAAGAGTAACTTTAATAATTGTTGACACTCACTCTCAGCCATTTGCATTCAATGTCAAGTTGAGCCTCACACATCCACCAGTCAGTCTCTAAATCATTTGTCCAGCACATGTAGTTTTCTGTGCTGGGTCTACTCTTAGTCTGTCTGATCGCTTTACACCAAAAGATGCTCAAGGGATGGCAGAAAGTTTGTTTTTGTTTTAAACTTTTCACAAATTGCTCACTTGCCACTTTTCAGGAATAAGTTTTATATTTTATCACTTATTGATTACAATGATTTCTCTGAATCTGTGTCATGGATATTGGACCTCTCTTTTGCACCGTCCTTCATAGTTAAAGGTGACTAAGAAGACTTTTGTTTTGCACAAAGTATTAAATTAATGAGCGGTACTTACTGTTATTTGAAATAACAGTTGAGCCCACATAATTACATTTAATTTTTGTTGTTTTGTTACTTGGTTTGATAAACGGTGAAAAATCAGATATGGAACAAAGCAAAAAAAAATAAAATAAAATAAAAAATCAACCCAACAACTGTAACTCCCATGGCTACAAGCTGATCTGCGCCTCCAGAACTTCCTCTGAAAAACATTTGTGCTTTGGTATAAATTCTCTGTCGTGACCAAAAATTGGCTGGTGAACTTGTTAAAGTGGTATTTTTTTGATTCTCTAGACGAATTTCAACACTGTTCTGACCCGCGAGAAGCTGAAAAAGGAGCAGATCATCAATGAGCTCACAGAGAAGCTGCGGAAAGTTACACAACAGCAGGAGAAGGATAAAGGTGAGTGCTGTATATGAGCTCTTTGAGAGGAGGGTAACCATGTCTTTCTTTCTAATGAAAGAAGCTGTTGATGCAAATTGTGTATTTTTTAACATGCTGTTCATGTTAAACACAATTTTTGTCACATAACACAAGATGGTAATGCAATCTTGTTAGTATTATACCTAATAAATAGATGCACTCAAGCATCTTTTTCTTTACCACTTCTGCCATTTTTTAAGAAAAGCGTTCTTTGAGGTTTTATGTTAGCCTGTATGTAGTGTCTGTCACTGTTTCTTATTCATCATAACTTATTGCAGGTCTGATAGAGACACTCTCAGAGGACCGAGCTAGTGTCATGCAGGAGAAGAAGCACTTGGAAGAGGAGCTTAACCGCCTGCGCAGAACTGCACTGGTCTCCTCTGCCTTCTTCACCCCTAACCCCTCCGCTCAGGAGCTCCCAGAAGCAGGAGCTGCCGCAGCAGCTAGAGCTCTGCCTGTTGCCGGGGCTTGTTCCTCTGATTCCACAGCTGAATGTGACAGACTGGCCTCTGTGGCAGCCATTCGAGATGACGAACAAGTTGATTCAGCAGTGGAAGCCAGCATGGTGACAGTCCAGTAAGCATCCTCTCTCAATAAACATGGCTTTGTTGATACAGTGGTTTGGGATATATTGTGCAACCCGATAGTGTACGTGCACACAAGAAACAAGGTTACTGGGTTAAGACAACACATTTACATGCATTACCTTAACCAGATTAAGGCCTCTGTTGACTTGCATTTGGCCAATCGTACTGTTTCCCTACTCTGCACCTTATTTTTTAAACCAAGACTGACTGAAAAGTATACTTAATCATATATAAGAAATCTTAGAAGGGCTAACACCTTGTGGTCTGTTGCTTGATACGCTCTCGTCCAACCAAATTCTCATTGGTTGGACAATTGCTGGTCTTACTTTCATGAGGAGAAAAGCACTTCTTAATCCACTGGATTACACAGCTCCCCAGAACAGCTCCAGTCTGCACATGTGTTCCGGTTTGCCTGTCTGAGGCACATAGGCCTTCAGTGTTGGGCTATTTTGTGGCTATTACTCGTGATATGTAACAAATCAGATAGCACTGGGGTCAGAACGTCGAACAAGCTGCATCAGATAAATTGATTTTATCAACAATTGAATTAACAAAAAAAAAAAAGAAGACCACCAAAATACAGCAGGTCTCCCCCCTGACCAGTGACCAATCAATTGGTTAAAGAGCAGATAGAATTTCAGTTGACTACAGCTCTTTAGTAATATGTGATGCTGAAGCCAAAAGGGAATTTCTCAGTTCACTACTGTATATATACATCTGAATTTTACAAATAACCTTCTGGTCGACTGTGGAAACTTGAGTTATTTAGATTGAAGTTCAGTTCAAGTTGGACTTTAAATACTTTTATGCAAATATATACCATTTTGACCTCTTTTAATTCCTTTGTGCTGCTCTTACTGTGATACTCCTGCAGTTCCTTGTATTTGTCATGTACATTCACATCCCTTTATAAATCTGTGACATACACACTGTGTACATCGTCAAGAAATCAGGTTTCTTTAGCAGCAGTGAAGCTCCGATGAACCAGGCTTTCACTTAACCTGACTGCGGAAAATGTGTTTTTTGTTTACATGACGTTAAAGAGATCCGGTGTCTGTATCAAGTTTTATACTTATTACATGTCATGTACAATCAAAGGTAAATACCACTGAATTACAGCAGTCTTCATTTTCAGTGCAGTGTAGTTTTCTCCTTAGACTATGCTGCCATTTTCTAATCTGTCATTTTGCTTGACCTACTAACAGCAAAAACTCATTTGAAAAGATTAATGTAGACATACCTCTATTGCTTTTTTAAGAATGGAGTTTATTTTGCAGCAAAGATCAAACAACTATTACCTTTCTACTATTTGGTATATGAGCTTATTTAAATGTTTGTACATGTTCCCCTTAATCAATCCAAGTATTATGTTAATTAATACTCTTTGCACATTTGAAAAATGCAGTATACCCATGGCAAACTTGCAGTACACCTGAAAGGGGCTGCATTTATTATAATAACAAGGAATCAGTTGCCAGTCACTGACAGAAAGAGGTCTTTGCGCTCTTGAAGAAGCATGTCAAAATGCCATTGCATGGACAGAAAGGACATTTGACAGTGGAAGGAAGGCAGGCCTAGGATCAGACAGTGTAAGTTTTCATTTATTGCTGTTAAGATTAAAGGCTAGGCTGAAGATGAGAGCCAATTCATATTTTGATCATTTTTCATTGTCAACATAATGCATACAATTTTGCTGACATTTTTCACAGGACATTAATCAGTTATCTGATGTTTTCTTTCTAAGTGATAACATCCTGATGTCAGAGGAGAAACAGCGCATTCTCTTGCTTGAGAGGGTAAATAGACGCACTTCATCTATCACATTGCATTTGAGAGCACAAGACTCTATGTTTCTGGATGTCTCTGTCTGTTTAATCAATGTAATGTATGTTTCAGACTTTACACATGAAGGAAGAAGAAAACAAGCGCCTCAGTCAAAGACTGGTCAGTTACTCATCATCTCTGTGGGCTATTTAACACCTGCTCCACTAGGTGGCAGTAGCATCAAAGAGTAAAATCCTGACCCAGGAGGCCAAAGAGCTCAGTGAAGAGAAATGATTTTTTAGGAAGAATGTCAGTAGAATGTGTAGAGCGGTGAATATTAGTAAAACTGCATTCTTCAAACAAAAGCCTGTTCACCAATATAAGTGTATATACTTTTGTGGTCTGAAAAAAATGTTTTAAATCAGTCCTGATGATTGATTCACAAAGGAGGATAAAACTGAAATTGGAGTATAATTATGTAAATAGTGTAAAAGTGTTAATTTGAATTACTAAGCCTGTTTCTTGCAAATGCCCAATAAGACAAATGTTAGAAGTCATCTTTAGCCAATATATAACCAGTATTGTTAATCCTTCATGGTAACATGTGTAACGTTGCCCTAATCCTTTTCTTTGTAGATGTCTCAAAGCATGTCGTCTGTGTCGTCACGGCATTCAGACAAAATCGCCATCAGAGAGTAAGTGAATAAAAAATAACATCTGGCCATAGTCTGCGCTTTCTGATGTGATTTTAGGCATTTTTTTTTTTAGTTTTAGCTAAAACTCCAACCACCATTACATGCAGTGTAATTATACACATTATTGTGTAATTATCATTAATGTGTCGTCTTTTTTGTTTGTAGTTTGCACTAGGTGTCATCGTCCCTTTATCTCTTTGTTCATCTTTTTATGCTTCAGTTTCCAGGTAGGCGATTTGGTTCTAATCATCCTGGATGAAAGGCATGACAACTACGTCCTGTTCACAGTTGGTCCCACCCTCTACTTCCTCCACTCAGAGTCTCTCACTGCACTGGACCTCAAACCAGGTCAGCTTGCCCAGACCTTTTGTGACCATGATGAGAACTGTAGTGTTAACGTTTGCTTTTTAATTTACTGATGAAAAAAATATGTATCAGTGATAGCTGTTTAGTACTCTTGGATGAATGTATTTATAACAATGACACAGTGTCTACATGTGTTCTCAAATAATGGTGGTTTATGCTTTATACATGCTTTTTACAATTTGCTTTACAAGCTTTATGTTATACACACATAAGCATATATTTGTGGTTTACTAATTGTTTAGTATTTGTTTAACAAGTCAATTTACTTTGTTGTTTAGCATCAGGGACCTCAAGACGGCCGTGGGTACTTGGAAAGGTGATGGAGAAGGAGTATTGCCAGGCAAAAAAGGTACTAAATTCACCAAAAGTACTGAAAGTCTTATTTTTATTGTTTTCAATGAATTTATAAGACGTACTATACTGACATAAATTAAGAAAATGAAAATATACTTTTATAATATTTTTGTGGCAATTTATATGCTGGCTTTGGATGTAATCAACTGATCCTTGTCAGTAATGCTGTGATGTTCTTGTATGCGCAGTTTGAACCTTCTTATTTTCTTACAAAGCATTCTTGTCTTTTTTTTTTCCCTCACAGGCCCAGAACAGGTTCAAGGTTCCTTTAGGAACCAAGTTCTACAGAGTGAAAGCTGTTCCATGGAACAGAAAAGTATAATAGCCAAGTAATGAGCTAAAATGTATATTTATATTGCTTAATTTTTGAACAGAAACTTCACATCATAATTCATAACATGAAAATCGAAAGACCTTAAAAACGGAAAGCATTAAGATCGTCATCATGCTACTTTGAGTTTCCATTCAAAATCCCACCTGCTACCACATTTTTGTTTTCTTTTAAACCCAGATTTGTTATTGTGGACCAAATGCTATTAACTTAATTAGGGCATGGCCCTATAAACTGTGGCATTATGCCATTTGACCTGTGTGTGTAAACTGAACAAAATTTGGATGGTAAATATTAGTTCTCATTATCAGCATTTGTCCTTTTGTGGAAAATACTGTGTCATTATCAGCATAATTAAATAAAAATATACATTTATTATAAATGTTTATGGAGGAATGTTCATGGCATGCATATTGATATATTTTCTTTGATTTACTTATCCAGATAAATGTTGTAGTTGGAAATGTAGTTAATGCTGTTTGTTACTCACAAAGCAGTGTGGCCCTCTGTCAATACTGAAATGTACATTATGGCTGACTGATGGAAACAGTCGTCTTTGCAATCCTTCAAATGCACTTTCAAAAACAATGCTTTTGTTGATTTGAAAAGGGAAGTTAATTGAGCTGTCAGAACTAAGTAAATATATCAGCACAAACTTCTCACTATCATAGAATATTGATATGTAGAAAGGAATACTTTGTGACTGTGTTTCATTATCAGAAGACATTGTACATTACCCATCAAATCACACATGTAACAATAAATGACTGTATTGTAAAAGATAGAGTTTTGAAACAATAAAGGATTGATCCCAAACATATTTTGCTGTTTTTATGATGGCCAAGTATTATTGTTCTGTATTTGGGAATTATATGCGATGCCAAGGAAAGTACATGATGCTATTGAAGTCATCCTAGTGATGTATGCTCATTAAGAGTTAATTGTTTTCCAGGTTTATGAGGAAAACCTTTCACCCTTAATGAACATCATTAGTTAGTTTAACTTACTACAATAGTAGACAAGTGCTTCACTTGCCTGCTGAGTTTCTGTATTAACTAATGAGAAACCATTTCATTATAGCTTGTTATTCTGAAATAAAATACATGAAAATACACATTATTGACTTTAGGACATATATAGTAAATGGCTTTTTAATGATGCTTTAATAATTTTCTTGGGGATTCTGGAGTCAATGTGGAATAGCACAGTATAGTGTATTCATTTGATTTAGCATTTTTGCTTTTGTGGAAACATTAATGTTGGCACGCTGCTGCAGGAAACAGACTTCAAAAAGGCTTCAAATCGGGGCCCAAGAACGATGCGGCCCTCATGGAGAAGGAAGCCCACCAACATCACTTTCCCAGTTCACAGCGGGGAGCATAGCAGCTCTCCGCCGAGCACTCTCTACCATGTGGGTCTAGGGGTGTTTTAACAATGTTTAGCTCTATTTTCTCCATTTAGCATAAGCCTGTTGTCACATTTGGATGGCTCCTTCATAAATTGATGGTGTGATTCCTACAATTTCGGGACAGGCCTGAATGACAAAATATGCAACACAACATTCGATACCGAGGTGGCTGGCAAGCACCAACCATGTGCACTGGACAGGCTCTTAGTGTAAATGTTTACAACCCCCCACTGAGCTCAGTGCTGCTGGGAGTCACTCATCAGGCTGAATGGGATTTAACATTGCCATGTGTAGTCTGTAGCTAGTTCTACCATTAAAACTGTCAAACTTCTTTCTGTGACACTACACTGCTTATCTTCAGTACTGATCATACTGTATCATAAAATTAGCTGCTGTTAAGCTGTATGCATAGTAATTTATAATGTGTGAATCTCTGTTTTTGTTTTGTAACATTCATCTCAACAGGAATACGCAATTTAATTCAACAGGAAAAGCAACAACTAATAAAACACTGCAGGTTATAAACCTGTTAGTAGTGCTGCACATTAGATAATAATGAAGTTTTTGATGTAGCACTTATTGGAGCCTGAGATTACATGCATTACAAGTAAATAAGAAAAAATACTGAAAAAAAGCTGAAAATAGCTAGAAAAATTCAGATGGTCATGGACACAAACAAACATATGTATTACATACATACATACAGCAAACTACATGTAGACACATGGAAACATATTACACATTAAAAATTACAAGGCGATTATAAAGGGGACGCTGATTTTGGGATCAGCACTGTTTTTACCATAAATAACTATTCCAATGGACAAACAACAACCAATTACATAAAGTAATTAATGAGGAAAAGCCCCCCCCCCCAACTAACAATATATTTTCAAACAAAAGTTCACTCAAATTAATCTTTATTTATCACTGTTGTGCAAAAAGTTCATAAGTAACCTGAACTTTTTTATGTACAAAAGCATAAATTCATGACAAATATACTTTAAGAATTGTATAAGGACATGTTTATTAATGCAGCTTTCAAATGCCATCAGCTGAAATTCAAAGACACATTATAATGGCTTTTCTCTGCGTGTCAACATATGCTAGAGGCTCTAAATTAAGGTTTAGATGGGTAAAGGTGAAATATCAAAATGATGTCAGAGGCAACTCACAAAGAATGTCACACAGTCTCAGATCTCACCCTTTGTTACTGATATCCTCTGTATTTGTAGATAATACACAAGTTGTATTTGATTTTCCAATATCTCCGACACTATACGAGATAGACGGAGCAGCAAATAAACAAGCATTATTTGCAGAGTAAATATATGCATGAACTTCAAATGATGGATAAATGAAAATAAATAGGAAAGCCTTAACATAACATTTATATTTTCGAAATCTAAATGGAACGAGTGTGTTGAAGAAGAGCCAAGAGGCATTAAGGCTGAAACTGCAAACCAAGGAGTAAATCGACTTAATGCCATCACATTTCCACCCTATTCATGCCTAAGAAAAGGGTTAGGGAAAGAGATTAGGTTATATATCTGCTGTCAGGGACTGAAGAGACCAAGAAGAGAACTTCACCTAAACAGAATGATGATCAAACAGACATGCTTTAACAGACATGCTTCATAATCTCATCCGTTATTGTCCGCTCTCTGCCTTGACTACAGGTTCAGTAGAAAATCTTAGACAGGGGCAGATTAAATGTGTGATGAAATGTCTGAGAAATATGTGAGAATGCGCAATATAAGGATGGTTGATTTTCTACCCACATGACGAACATAATCACTATTAGTAACACATATCCACATAAATATGATAATTCAAAATTTAAACACATTTATTGGGTTCATATTGGAAATCATCACCATCTGATGGCATAGTTTTATGGATAATTACCGCCACAGAGATAATGCAGCATATGAAAGGAAAGCTTTGAGGCTTCTCCACTCACTGGGAGGAGAGTGCGTAGGTTTAGTTGTGCATCTGAGCTGTACCCAAAAGGCAAATATGTGGAAAGTTTGGTGACAAGCATCCAGGCGTGTGGTTAACAAGATTGCATCTGCCGAGCAGGGAGTGTAGGATATAACTTAACTACGTATTTAAAGGGCAAATTATTTTCACATTAAGTTCAATGCCATCAGTAATCCTTCCAAATATAGATAGAACTATTTCATTTTCAGGAGGAAAATAATTATTCAAATACCCTATAGTGCAAATCCCATTAATTTAGTGCATGACACAGTTTTTGATTTCCTACCACAAAACAAAACGGAAAAGAATCCAGTAAACATTAAAATCTGTTGTCTTATTTTGGTAATCTGGCTGCTTACTGACAAGTAAATAATCAATACAAATAGTTCTGAAGTGTCTGAAAATAGACAGGCGATTTAAACTGTAACTAACAGCCATGCATTTTCCAGCTGCAGTGCAGTATTGAGGAAATGACACCAGCTTTGATGGGTTGTATAGCTTTTGAGATGAGCCTCTTTATGCCGCTTGCAGTTCCATTATGGCTTTGTTCGAAAGCTTGTTTACCTGCTGATAACATACACTGGTGGATTCAGGAGCACCGATCCAAAATCTGCTGCCAAAGTCACTCAAGTCTCATTGTACTGCAGGAGGGGAAGAATGAAATGTTTATGCGGAGGGGAATGCAAATGCTAAATGTGAAATCAAACTATGGGACCAATAAGGGATCAGAATAACTTTGCCAGGTTTTATTTTTAGCCCAGTTGCAATGCTAGCTTTGTGGAACACTCTTCAGTTTAGCCTCTGTGCATCTGTGTGCTTAGGTTTTACTCAGTGGAGAAATGCTGTTCCAATTTTACAAATATGCTAAAACTGTATATTGTAATTTTTTCATATAGGTTGAACAGAGCATAATCTGATTCAATCATGCTGCATATTACTTTAATTGAACTGAAATTACCTGCCTAGTTGAAGAAAATATCTGAATACCGTACCGCTTGTCTCTGATAATAATCAGTATCAAATAACCAGCAGATCAAAAACTGCTCATCAAATCTCATCGTTGTACATCACTTGAATATTTTTGGATTTCACTGTTAGAAAAGCTATGGTCTCAGGTCAAAGGAATAGCCCCTTGGTTTGCATATTAAAGAGGATTTGCTAGACCTCTGTTAGCCATGCATCCCCATGCAGGCAGGTCTCCAGGGGGCCAGCAGGGCCCCACAGACGGGCAACTAGGGGGCCAGGTGACCCTGTCTCTGAGGTTAGCAGGAAACACTAAAGAGGGATGGGCAGGGAGCTGAGGAGCCACTGAGTGCGAGTGTGCAAGGCTGGTGATGGCAGCTGTCAATGGTTTGGAAGGAGAAGCAGACAGATTGTGCGTTCTGTTGGTGCAGCCAGTTCGCCACCTGGCAGGCTTTTCCTTGTTAGAACTTCTTGCTGTTTCTGTTCTCATCAGAGAAATGTTTTTCCTCTTATCCTCTGTGTTCAGGGGAAGTTAAATTTGTCAAAATGTTTAAAGATGTTTAGTGAAATGCAATTGTTTAAAGTATGTTCTGTGCATTCTGCAGAATTGCTGCTGCTCTTGTGGGTGATTCAGTACAGTAAAAATAAAGATGTATTTATGAATGTAAACCCTGCTTTTGATGATGCGCTACGTAATTAAAATAAAAAAAGACTATATACAGAATGAGAGAATGTAGAGGGTAGGTGAGTGTTGACCTTGTGCTACATTATTTAACTGTGTTTTTAAGAAAGGGGATGTGTTTTAAAGGGTAGGATTTACTTATAAAAAATAATCTGTAACTTTCAAATCCCATCATAGCCGTAAATACTGCTCCATGTTGTTCAGTTGTTCAGAAAAAAATGCAAACGTAAACCATGAACAGCTTAAAAGTACATTTAAAAATCAAATTTGGCAGCCATTCCTTGTTCCAACAGGATTAAAAAAAAGTCTTTCATTTGATATAAATATATGCAAAGAGAGTGGTGTGGTGATCTGGGTGCCAGAGGTGGCGCTTTACTCTGGATATTCTGGCTTGGGCCTGTAAGGGACATAAATTAACATGAATTAACACATGCATGCAATAAGAAAATAATTAATTCAAGTTATCAGTCACCTCTTCCATTCCAGGAATCTGATTGACAAGATAAAGTAATGTGCAAACTGCTTTTCAAAGCTAACAGCCTGGAGCACCCCTCCTATTAGTTAGTCATTCCCTCAGTATCACACCCGGAATCTGTCATTTCACAATTTTCTCCTATAATGCATATGTGCCGCTCTCACCACTCCACTACAGCAACTGCCATCTAACAAGTTGACACAGAGAATGATACAATTCACGTCCAGTATTCAGTTCCATATACAGCAAGCATCTGAGGCAGACGGGTCAAGAATATGGTACATTCTGTTCTCTCTCAAAATTGCTTTTCCAGGACTCTAGAGAAGCTAGATAAAGCTCCCATGATATCCATCAAACACCTAAGATGAGTTTTTAAGGTTTAAAGTACTCACCAGGTGTAAACATAGTTTGCAGGCTATTAATGAAATTACGCAATCTTTCCCCTATATGAAGATTCACACCTGTCTGTAAAGTTTTCATTTTACCTGTTTTAAACCGGATGCATCTCTTTCCTGTCCAGATCACACAGCACTTAAAACACTTGTACGATAAACCTACATTGACATATAGCATGCACGTAGCATTCACAGGAAGATAAAACGCGAATAAACATATTTTGGGTTGTGTTTAAATGCCTCATATAAAGGCAACGTTTCCAAATAACATTTTTCTTGTAAATTATTTCAAACTCGAGTTCAGAGTCCTCAATGCTACAGCAAATAGGTTAGGCTACATTATTGGGAAATCCTGCGGTTGCGAGTTTTAGAAGCAACATAATGTAATTAAATGTGTAGCAATTTTAACAGCCATTACACAGAATACCTAAAGCTCAGTGTGTACTTATACCTGGACTTATACCTTTAACTGACCTATAAATAGGTCAGTTAAAGCGTTTTTATATTTAATTTGTTCGTGTTGTCTGCTATGTTAGCTAGTGCAGCCTGTTTGCAATGGCATAGCAAGTGAAGGAGAACCCTGGGGATGTGTATTTTTTAATGAATATCGTGACATTTTTAATTTTTTTAAAATAAAAAATGCTGTAATTTGAAAAGCCATGAATGACAATTTAAAGTTCAGTCTATACAACGTCTGAGGTCAGTTAGCAAAGCAACTCCGTTTGTTTTACCTTTGTCTGCAATGTTAGCTAGTATAGGCTATTTGTAATGGCTTAGCAAATAAAGGAGAATCCTGGGGATGTGTATTTTTAATGAACATCATCAAATTTTTCTTTTTTCTTGGCTGCTGAAAAAAAAAAATTTAAATTTCAGCAGCCAATAGTGACAACTGAAGGTTCCGTCTATACAACGTTTGTTAGGTAAGTTAGCAAAGCAACTCAGTTTAACATTGTCTAGCTATGGTTAGCTAGTTTAGCTTGGTGCTTAAGTGTTTGTGTTTTAGCTGACATTTCTGGTATGGTTTGGTTACAGCAACTCATCATTTGACTAAGTTTTGTAGTTTTGTTCCGGTTGAATTAAGCTAGCACATTAAGCCATATAGAAAGTAACTTAGCAAGTTAGTAGCCTGCATAGCTAGTTAGCATCTGATCTGGTCAGGTTCTAATGCTTGACCAATGTGTAGTCCCCACCAAACAACTAACGGATGTGCTACTCAGATCAGGTATCCACTCAAATCACACAATGCTTTATTGGTATTATGTTTTTGCCAAAGCTAAATTTGTATCTGTAATTATGCCTCATTTGTAGTATTAGGATCTGGAATAACAAGTTAAATGCTGTGTGTTGTGTCAAAATCTTTTCAACGCAAGCTACTAATTTAAGATTAAGATTATTATATTGCTATTAAATTTGTTCACAGAAAGTGTTATTTTGGCAATTTTGGTAACATGTTTATGTAGTATGACCAAAGAGGCTGATGAAAAGCAAGCTACAAACCAAATAGCAAGCTTGTCCAATTTGGGTTGAAAGAAAAAAAAGCTCCAGAGGAGGATAGTGTGCACAAAAGTTGTTCTGTTGCCCGTGAGTGTGGTGTCAGCCGGTCCCAGTCCCTGCGGCCCTCACCGTGCACTGTGCAGGCCTGACGGGAAACTGACTGCAGCTCAGGACATGGCCTCGTTTGTTCACGGTCCCCCCTCTCTGAAAAGAGTTATGCTGTCTGTTTTGAATGGACAGCGTTTTTCTTTGTGTGCTCGATCAAAACAGAGGGCAAAGTTAGTCAGCAAGTTGCATAGCTTCTGCATTCTGATTCTTCAAGCCTCTTTTGTATGAAGTTTAACACAATGTTTTACACTGTGTTTGACCTGAATGGCATGCTGGAGGTAGGAACATTTTTCCCAACTACAAAATAGAAAGGGGTAGAATGTTATTTTGCTATCAAATATAACTCATTCATGTTTCTACTGTAGAACTAAACAAGTAAAATGATCATATGGGGTTAAAAACTCAGCTGTAATATACAAAATGACAGAGTGCAGTGTTGCTGAAATATTTATATGCTTTTATCTGATCTATTTCCTAACCACAAGGTATTTGCCTGTGAATCCCTGGCACTTTTGATATTACCTGAAGGCAAATGGTATATAGATTTATACAAGTTATTTACAACAACAGCCAAGCCATTCCTCTGGAAACTAGGCTGCAGATCAAAGGATTGTTTTGATCTCTACTTAGCATATTTGTTTAACCTAGCCAGTGATTCTGAAAAGTGCACAAGCTTTTCGGTGATATGCAGAGCACCCTTTATCCGTCTTTTTCTTCTGTTAGCTCTGGATTTAAGTACTTTCTGTATTTAGGAGACAACTGGATTTGCCAGCTTTTGAAATTTAGTTGCCCACTGCTAGCAGTCTTGGCACTCAGAAATAGATAACTAGGTATGTTCCACTGCTAATCCTGATCGGCCTTGTAATAGTATTTGCGGACTGTACAGCACTCAATTAGGGCATAATGTGCTATTTTTATTTCCTTTAAGTTGGATTAAATATGAAAACATGTTTGTTTTTTTTCGGTTCCCATCTACTGTTTACTGTGTGGGTACTTTGCAAAGTATTGTTTTATACTGTTTCAATCAGTACCACTCTCTCCACACAGGACTGCAAAATGTCAGGAGAAAAACAATGTCCAAGCGCTCTCTAAAAAAGATGCCAGGGCAATCAGGAAATTTTCTGGAATGCTTAAGAGAATGCATATGCACACAATGCCCTAATTCTCCCTTACTTTGGGTTTGGGAAAGATGAGCCCAGGTTTATTGAGAGCCAAAAAAGGGGGCAGATGGCTCACAAGAGGGATAAACCTGGGAAGTCATGCTGTAAATGTGTTTTACAGAAAACAATGAAAGGAGCGGACAAAGCGATTGTGGCAAAGTCCTTTGGAAAATGGAAAAGCAGCTCTCTAAGGTCCAGGACCATGGAGAAGCCGGATGAGCCGTCCGAGGAGAGTAAGGAGGAGAGTCTTTCCAACTGCACCTGTGAAGCCCCCCAACTCGGCAAGAAACCAGTTGGTAAAAGTACCTTATTTTCTTATTTCAAGTCCATTCATACTGCTGTGTCTTTCAGCTTATTTTTTCTTGTGGCAATGTTAATTATTACTGTGGTGACTTGTTTTTTTTTTTTGTTTTTTTTTCCATTTGACTCTCTGGCCTGCCATATCCGGTGAACAAACAAACCACATTGTTGGGCAGGAGAATTCCTTTTGAGGGAAAGTGTGTCTCCGATGATACAGTGTTGCCAGAAAAAGACAAAGCAAAAAATAGCAAACACAAAAACAGTCACAGGTGCATGGGAAAAAGAGAGAACCGAGTGAATGGTCACTGCGGTCCCCAGGAGGTCTTTCAGTGTTAGCCAGTGCGGTGGGTGGACTTCTGACAAGGACGTTGGTTAGCAGCCAGGTGGAGTGTGTAACTGAGAATGCCTCTGTTTATTCTTTTCACATGCTAATGTGGCTCCTATGTGACTTTAATGCGGCAAAACTTTTTCTTGGAGTTAACATTTTTGTTGTTTCAATACCTGCTCTTGTATCACAGTGGTGGGCTGATTCAAAGGCTCCACACGCTTTTATATGGGCCTGGGTCTGTGCCAGGGGTACACATATATTAGCTATACTGTACGTAAACAAAAGGTGTACGCTGGGGGACTATTTTCCATGCAAGGAGGTACAAATTTAGCTTTTAAAATCACGACTGAGATATTGTCATTATGTGTGTTTAAACTAGAATTATGAGGCACGCGTTTTGCATTTAAGGCATGTGCATTGACATCACTGTGAATTCCTGGAGGAGGCAGTTCTGGTGGTTCAGTGTTTAGGTGGAGATCGGCATGTGAAAAAGCAAAATGCTCTAACAAAAGAGACATATGGCTCTCCTTTATGATAATTTTATTTCATGTAGCATTTGGCTCTTATCTTACTTGCAGCCTATTCAGTTCTACGCTGTGTTAAATGTAGACTACAGCATCTTAAAGATTTTTATCCCTCCAAAAACCTAAAATTAGGCTTCTGACGTTCTGTAATGAAAGACTACATGAGGGCCCGAGTTCTGAACAAATGCACCCCTATGTGGACAAAGTAAGAACAGTGGGGTATTTAGATGAAACAAACAGGCCATGCAGTCCTTACAGGATCTCGCTTTCCTATTATGCTCTCTAACTTGTTAGTATAATAAGCTATCAATATTGCAATAAGCATACTCTAAAAAATATCTTAAGATTTCATTAGTGGTTCACGAGTCAGTCTATTGTCTAGTACGGGAGCACAGAAGAGCAATATGGCCTCACACTATGGGTCTTTCTATACCTTGTAGTGTACAATCTGTAAATAGCTTAAAAGGCATTGCATCTGCCATCTGCACTTCTAGGAACTCTTCTGCATACCCATTAAAACAAGCTGTCTCAGAGGACATCATTCGTATTTCAGCCTCAACCCTGAATTACTGTGTGTTCATTATAATTATAAGGGAGGAGTGTTGCCAGGCTAGCCTGCAGAATGCCAGGTGCACACTTCCATAATCTACCATTTTAAACAACTCAGAGCATTAACAACAGTATCTACATGCTATTCAGCCATTAGTTCACTTTGGCTTTCATGCTAAAACTCACATCAGTCATCCGAGCATTTTGTATGCCGCAACACACATACAGAAAGAAAGTGCAATACTTTGTAGTGTTCCATTTTCCTAAGCCTGCTTAGGTTATGTGACTGAGCCATGCCGCTGTGTGAAATTTTATCCCGATACTGGCACTGTATCCTTGTGAGGGAGTCTTGTAAAATAGGTTTACTTAGCGCCTTTGCTGGCATTTTCCGAAGATAGCAAATGCACAAACACTGTCCATGATCGGATTAACTGTTCGACAAAATGATGTAACTCTTTGTCTTTCTTGTGTGGCATAGGTTTCTCTGCTTAAGTTTAGTGGTCATCCAGAGGAGAATAGAAACATTTGAAATCCAGTCACATCATTATAATCCATATATTATGAATATAATAGATGACAGCCTTGGTTAGTCATCCTTTGTCACATAAATGGAACATGTGACTGCCCAGAGTGGATCACTCATCCAAAAATCCACTATATGTTTCCTGATACTGTCTCAACCTGCACAACTGCAGTCCTTAATTAACACAAGTCCTAATTTGTAAGGCATTTCATTTTGAACTTAGCCCGATGTTCCTCTCCAGTGTTGAGGCACAAGATTTAAATTGCATGTGATAAGTGTGAAAGGTTTTTTTTAAAGCATCCATGTACAGTATAAACTACGCTATGCCAAGTACACAGAGAACATGAATTTGCACCTGAGGACATATAGCTATACATCCAGAGCCACAAGGTGTGTCAAGACAAAATGTTAATTACACAATTTATGACAGAAATCAGTTGAAATATCTCCATGGATCTCGCTTATTTACATTTTAATTACTACTATTACTTATTCTTATTTTTTGGATGTGACCATAGCAAGCCCAATTCCTCCCCTACACTAGAAAGAAGCAAAATGACTGTTTTCCACTGGAGGTTTAGATGCTTGTTTATCACTTTTAAATACCATCATCTTTGCTGAAATCCCCTCTCAAAAGAACCTTTCACTTGCTGGAATAAATTCAAATTAAAATTTAAATCCCTCTTTGCATTTCTTCAGCCTTTTTTAAAATAGCTGCCTCCTTTTAGAAAGCTGTTTATGTAGTGATCTGTTCATAATCCAGTTTGTTTCTCAACAGCGAAAAACACAGAAATCGTATTATCACTATCTTGGAGAGATGATGCGAGAAATCAGGAAGTATAAATGTCTGGATCTGTGGAAGTTTTCAAAGTTGTAAAGCTGAAGAATATGGCAAAAGCCTCACAATAAAGTAGTCTGTAACACCGCAATTTGACTTGCAAATATACAGAAATATAAAGTACATTGTGCTTTGATAACTCACAAGCATTTCACCAACCTTTAGCAAGGCTAATGTAGAGAGAGACAATATGTGCTCATTCAACAAATACACCATATTTTGGCATGTTTCAGACAACATGTAGTACTAGTTGTGACAGTATTTCACATGTACTGTAGATACATGGCTCATCAGAAATGTTGATGCGTGTGACATACAGCTATTTAAGTGAGAACTGGAAGATTAACCCTTGGCACTGTGGCTGACAAGTCATGCAGAGCTCTGTAAACAGCTCTTTCTAATCTTAGGAGGTGCTCACCTTCCAATATGCTGAGAAAAACAATATCTAATCAGAAATGTAGCAAACATAAACAGAAAAAGCATACATTTACATGCAATGGCTTTTGATAACAATCCATTTCAAATGTAAAATGACGCAGAAGAGGCCATAGGCAAATTTAATTTGCTCAAGCTAGATTGGATTTATTGTTTGGAAACAAATTATAATTGTGTCTCCAGAAAGTTAACCAAGATCTAAACAAAAGGAAATCAATGACCCACCCCCATTAATCACTCAAAGCCAGCTACTTGTGCTGGAGAAACTTACTTCATAATCAATTTCTTTGTTTTGCTCAAAGGGCATTTGCATTTTAGTTCATGTCAGCAAGCTTCCTGTATCTGGCGCAATCAAAAATTGCAAGCCATCCACATTAATGGAGTTTTTTCTATTTATTCAAGTGCATATCTCTGAATACTCAAGATGATTTTAGCTTATTATGCAAACTACCCTACAAATATTTTAAAGACAGAAAAAAAAATACTGTTGAGTGGCAGACTTAACTTTACTGATGCTTCTCATGCTGCCAGTGTCACAGTAGAACATTTTTTTATGTATGCTACACCATTTAACATGTTTTTCTTTTATTTTTAATGACTAACAACCAACCGATATCTGCTCCTTAGGATCTTGCAATTGAGCCCCCACAGGACTTCTGAGACCAGACAGAAATGCCTCCTGTTAGTTGCGTCTAGACATACTATTACGGCCAGCAAGGTCATTATCAAAGCACACATTATACACACCTGTTACCATTGTTTAGATGCTCGCTTTTGGCTGAACATCCAAGCTCCTATCTGGCCATTTATAGGCGTGTCTGCTTCATTGTCTGCCCGTCTGAGTAGAAAAGATGGGTAGAGACCCCCAGAGACACCCAGATCTGGACCTAACCTCTCAATGACACGACACAATGAGTGCACGGCCTGTGAACTACAAAAGGCAGACATCCACTGACCAGCCATGCATTGATTTCTTAGATGTAAGCAATCATATGCTCTCATTTAAGGGCAGTGAAAGTAAAGAACCAGTAGTGACCACTGGTGACTGGTGCTTTTAGTTGTTACTGGATTAATATGTAGAATTCAGCCGTTTCAGTAACTACCAGCCTTAATTGTGATTCTTACACCACACATGTTTGGTCACCTGTCACATCTTGTGAAACTGGATCTTTAGCCCTTTATTTGCAATTGTGTGCTCTTATTTGAGGGCAAGAGAACAAGTACTGACTACTGGTGATTGTTGCTTTCCGTTGGCACTGATATAAGTATATAGATCATCATGAAAGGCAACCATTTTGATAAACAATATTTGTGGTTTTAGGAATTGCAAGTAGACATATATCTATAAACACAACATACAGCCTCAGTTGTATCCAGGTTTGGTCACCTGTTATATCTAGCAAAACTGTATTTTTGCCTACTTTCCCCCGTGAGTTGAAGATTTAGTGATTTTGATCCACCAACTCTAATGTAACAGAACCTGGGTTCCAAAGGCATCAGTTTAAGGCAGATATATATATAAAAAGCATCCTATATTTGTCCATAAAACATTTGAATTGTTATTGAAGTGCCTTCAAAGGACACTGAATAAACATATTGTAAGGTTGCCCACGGTCACACATACAAATCGCCCCAAAGGGGATTGCTGGGAAGTAATCTAATCATTTCTTTTAACTGAGACACAGTGACATGCAGTGTAGATAATGATCCCCATGAAAAATGTACTGTATTTTCAAAAGAATATCCCCTGTCTGCTGACATTAACATAAAGATAGTTCTACATCCTGGAGCCATATCAACAACATGTACTTATGTTTGGTTCCTTGTATTTGCATATGCAAATATTTTTTTTTAATTTTAATTCAGTCCTTTTATGTGACTTTCTGTGATGAACAAGCGGCATCAAGTGGTTGCACAATGAGGGTTCAGTACCACCAAGAAGAAGCATTTGTGTCATTTTAGACCAAGCTTAAAGCATTATAGCTGAAATTAACCACAGTTTAATATAGATTTTTACACGTCTATCATATTCAATGGCATAGTGTGAATATGCATTGTTGTTGGGGTGCATGGGCTGCCATGCGAAATTAGTCGCATTGCTTTGTTGAAATTACGGGGTGGGGTGTTGAGTGAGGGGGTTTGTTGAAGTTATACTGCTGACATTTTGATCCTGCAGTGCATTAGAAGAATTCAGTTAAACATATTTGTGTAGGTTTCGCAGGAGGAAGGTATAGTGCTCAAAACAACAGGGTGCTGTGACCCTTCACTTTGCTTACATAATTTGCAGCAGAATGCGAAAAGCTTTTAGACACAGATGTGACCCATTGTAATACCCTTCTAAATGCAATCAAACACTTTCTACAAATATGAGCAGGACTTTTTAAATGTGAACCCTTGTTTGACATGTAATTTTGTCCAACCCACTCCTCTTTCATTTCTCCATCAGCTCTCTCCAGTTATGCCCACATTTTCAGTTGATGAAATAGCTTGACAAAACACTAGTTTATGTTCTGTGCCTGCTCTGAATGAGGTCTCTCTCTCTCTCTCTCTTTTTTTTTTTAAACAGATTTGAACAGATGTTAGGGCCAAAAGAAAATGTTGCATTTTGTAATGGCGGTGCTGTGTAGTGTTCAATATGTGGCTCACTCACAATTTGTCCAAGATTGCTTTACATGAGTTGATTCTTTTTGTGTATTCTTCTGATGTCGAGCTCAGGACATGAAATAATCATCCCTCGAACAAGCTTGTTGTGTCCCCACAGCGAGATTGTCTGCATCGGCAGACAAAGAACATGTTATTTGATAAGATGCTTGGATAGATGATTCTTTACTTTCATATGTTTGCATGATTATCAGGCGCAAATGGTGAAAAGAGGGCAAAGCAGAGCAGGTCTGCTCTCTTTGTATGTCTCTCTCACAGTGTACCATGAATTGGCTCTTGAAGACAGTTAGAAATTAGACTTTCAAATGAGGCATTAAACAAGGTGATGATCAACTGCCAAACCTTAAGTAATGATATTCTCCATCCTCAAGTCCCCAGCCTTGCATAACCAAATGCACAAATCACAGAAAGAAGAACTGAAAATACATTATTATTACATATTGTGTTCACACGTCAGTCCCCGGGGACTGGGGGGGGGGCATCGGCGACAGATAAGCATGTTTGGGTGGCCCCTACCATCAGCTGGGGAAGGGCTACGCTTGGATCTTGAGGGGGGGCGGTGGCCCTCATGGGTATCACTTATTTTAAATCCTGAGCCACACCATCCCACCCCCCTCTTTTGCCCCCCTCGCCCCAGGCTCCACCCAGAAGTGTGGTTGCCTTTGTCATTGTAATCTGGCCCTGTTTGCTAAACGCTTCCACTGTTTACTCTCTGCTATAGGGGCTTGTATGAACAGGAGTCAGCAGGACGCAGGGTGACATCACTTTGGCTGGGGGGGGGGGGGTTGAAAAGCTGCATTTGTGATTTCTCGGGGCCCCTTCCTTCTTTTATTCTTCCCTGTCTCTATCCAGGCCTGTCGAACGCTTGAGCTAACTCAGGAGGCTAACATGGCCTACAGGGAGGAATTACACCTAATTACTTGAATAACTGCGAGGCAGCAGCCTTCCGTAGTCACCAGAAATCATTTCCAGGTCTCTGCCTTTTACTGATAGCCAGACTTCTTGTGACGGAAAACCTCGGACAAAGCTTTTACATTCAAATGGTCCCGGAGAAATGAAACAGACTGACAGGTACAAGCATAAAAAAGGGGGGAAATCAAATTAACAGACAAGGATTTCATATCATCTATTTTTGTTGTTGCCGTAGCGATAAAGTCGCAGACATTGAAACTGGTCTGTTGAGCCATTGTTATCATCCCTGGCCATCTGCTGCCGAGGAGTGACATTCCCTCTCATTTGCATGATGAGTGATGTATGAGGAGCTTGGGAGGGCATATGCCCCGGTCTTATGACAAAGCAAGTGAAAGTTTTGTCTAAAAAAACCACATAGAATAAGGATCGATACGTGAATGAGGCTGGATGGAGGGGGTAAAAAAAAAAAAACAAAAAAACAAAGGAGTAAATCACCTGTGAGTGCATATGTGCGCACATGTGTGTGTTCGCCTGCATGTATGTTGCATTTTCACCGAGCGCACACAAATCTGTGGCGCCTGTGCGTGTGTCTGTGCGAGTGTACGCGCGCATGAGTAGAGGCAAGCGCGCGCATCTGCCTTCTTGTGTGCCTGTTTGTGTGTTTTGCGGATGTGGGAGTAGAGCGAGGAGGGGGGTTGGTGGCTGTTGATGTGCAAATGTGCATCATGTTGAAGGGCTGTGAATGGGGAGGTGTGACGTAAAAAGGGACCCGAACGCAGGTGCTTATCTCGAGGCTGTCAAAGGCACAGTATGTCATATTCCTGGGGACTACCTTTCAAAGCCACAGCACCAGCTCAGCTATCAAGAGACTGGGAGAAAATCAAACTTTTTGGATCACAGCACTAGGTTGGTGTCAAAGTTCTTTTTATTTAATATACTGTCAGTTTGGTCAGCATTTATCATCACTGATACTCTGTATCGCATGAACGACAAGCCTTTTAGCTCATGCTGTTAGATGCTGTCATGTGAAATCCAAAGCGGGAGCTGCAATGTAAGTGTTAGAAACTTACTTCGATTTACAGAGATTTACTCAGCAGCTAAACTTGTGTTCTGTGGATTTTACAAGATTATGTGAAATAGTATTATGCTGGCAATTGTTCTGAACTGTGTCAGGGAGCATTTGGAGAATATTGCACTGGTGGTGAACATTGTTTGCTTGATACAAATCAGTGTTCCTAAAATCTTTGCTGGAAAGCGAACGCAGCTTCTGTCCAGGTTTCAGACAGTTTGAGAGGAGATTAAATGGCTCAAACTGTTTTTTGAGAAGCATGACCTATTTTTGATCATCCAGATAGCATGAGATACTGTCTATCTAGATTAAATTCACAGCATTTGTGTGGAGTATAAGCTTGTCTTAGAAGAGCACATGTTCGTATTGTGCGCAGAGACAAAGCATTGTCAGGTTGCCTGTGGCTTTGACAGTGACAGCTGTACATACAAGACCACTGAGCCTAATGCACTTAAACATTGACTCTGTGTTCCAATAACATATTTGAACAGTCAGTGAAGTATTTTATTGCATCCTGCTCTGGCTTTATGTAATTCTGGTTTGAAAGTTTGAAAACTATATGCTAGCGCTGTATGTAGTGTGACAGTAAAATTGTCTTCAAATCAGCTTCTGTTTTATACTTTGTGGGCATGTTTTAGATTTAAACAAATTCAGCACGGCCAAAGAATTATATCCTGTTCTGAATTTATGCAATTATTTGCATTGTAACTGTGGCAAAGTTCAAAAACTAGATGCTAATGCTGAATTATTATGATAGTAACACAGGCTGCAAGTGAACTTTTGTGTTATATGTGGGCAAGCCTTAGCCAAAGCAGGGGCCAAAGCACTCGACAGTATCCAGAGCAACTATTGATTCAGGAGCACAGATGCTGGTTAGAAAAGTTCATCATTTACTAACTTGCGGCACACTAATGGCTCCGAATCTGCTTGATGACTCAACTTTAACTTGATCACTGTTAAACAAAAGTAGGATATATTTTTTTTAAACGACAGCAGAGTTTAGGCCTGCGTTAGCGAATGAACTTATGGTCCTCCTGGTGCTTTCACAACTTCAGTGTGTTTTCAGATTCATTTCTCTTTCGAGCAACAGGAAATACAGGTTTTAGCTTAGAGTGAAAAATATTTGTGTAAACTAACATCTGCTATATCTGCCAGTCATATCTATCGATATTATTCTCAGTGACTGAGGCGTTAAATCATTTTTTGGTTTGGGGAATTTCAGTGGAAAAATTTCTGTGGTGAAATAGATTGAAATGCCGGTTGTCAGTCTCCCTTTTAGCCTCCATTTAATCATAACTCCGTCAGCTTATTTCAGCCAGCTCGCATCTCTCAACAAACAAGAAAAGAGCAACAAAAGACATTAGATAACGCAGCATTGTGCAACAGTGTCACATCTCGATAATCCATCCAAAAGTTGAGCAAGTCATTCAGAGACGATAACATATGAAGACAGGACCTGGAAGCGAGGCTATAAAGTTGCACCTCTACTCTTTGTTTTAATTACAAAAGCAGCTCAGGCTATAGGAGGGATGTGTGGTAAGGCAGTGATAAGTAAGAGCCATTATTCCTCTCTGCTCCCCACCCTCCGCTTCAAAGCAGGACGTTAGTTGCTACACAACACATAAATGTAACCTCTGTTCGCCTCCAGGAACTGTCCATGGTACCTGCTCTCCAACAAAACTGCTTTCACAAACTTGTTGTCGTAGCTGCTATACACACGACGCTTCTGTGATGAAAAAAAAAATTATGTTTAGGTCTATTTCCATCAATCTTTGGCGAAGACAAAAAATATAAAGTTATCCCAGGCTTTGGGATCTTTTGATTTCTAATTGCTTGTTTTAATCATAAGTCAAAAGCCGTCGGGTGCACACAATGTAAACGACAAAATCGCACGACAAAAAGCTCAGCATACATGTGAGTGCTACATATTGTGTTACCTGTTTTTCACCCTACTCAAACTTCAGTTAGCTAATCCAGGAAAATGAATTATGTGGATTTAATTCAACAAGGTCTCAGAAATGATCCATCTGCTGTTGAGCAGCTGGTGAAAGGATAAATGTAATTAATTACTTAACTTTTGAACAGCATTACAGAAAAACAGTGCTGTTTGTGTGTCCTACTGGAAAAAATGTAAAGCAACAGTGTGATGTATACTTTTCAAATGTATATTTTTCTCTTTAATTGTCAGTAACATGTTATATTTTAAATAATCTTTCCAAAGAGCCTGTATATTGTTTAAAATTGGTCTTGTGTACATACATAATCGATATTTTTTCATAAATTTGTCCCAATGGCAGTTTTGAAATATTTTGAGTAATATTGCATTAATTAGCGTTCAGTCTGTAGTAGCTGAAATATTATAATGTATAATCAAGTGTGTAGAATTCTGGATAATGCTAATCCTCATTATATAAATTACAGTGTAATAATTATTTTTTTCTTCTTGTTCCTCGAGAAGTGGACTGATCCTAACCAGACTTTCTAGAACTAACTGGGCATTTAATGATCATGATAACATTTTGAAAATCTTATTAAAACGTTAAGATGTGCATAATGGCAGTCATGTTTTCTAGCCTGCTCTGCTTTAAGGCAAAAATGATCTAAAAATGTTAACAAGGTTGAATTAGGTGGATTTTTTTTTTCTAAAAAGATAATAAAACAAAAACAGAAAAATCCTTTTAGTGAATATTTGCTTGACAGGGCAAGACTATGAAATGTTCCCAATTAATATTACATGGGATTTTTTTCTGCCTCTCTCTCTCTTTTAAAAAAAATATATTTCAGAATTTACCTTGATTGTAATGTACCTCATTGGCTGTGGTTTTGTTTGTTGGCCTAACTATAAAGGATCTGCTTATACCCTTGTGGGTTGGGAAGAATTAGGATTTATGAATTTATTTCCTCTGTTGTATTGTTTAAACAGCTTTGGTTTAGTTTTGATCCCTTCCTCTTGCCTTTGAGGCTGTTCCACGGTGTCAGCTGTTGACTGATAGTAAGAGAACTGCCTCACAGTGTGAATGAAAGAAAACTAGCGGTTGGTAAACACTGATAAGGGATAAATAGAAAGCGGTCAGGCAGAGATAGTTCTGTGGGAGCCCAGATTGTGTGCGGTCTGTTAAAATGAGATTCTGAGCCTGTCCTTTTTATTCTTCCTCCCCTCCCCTCCCCTGTGCGGCGTTTGTCTGGAAAATCTCCAGTGACCCGGCTCGGCAGTCCCAGGCTGCAGTATTCTCTTTTTGTATTTGTTTTGTTTTCTAACAAGGGTCAAGTTGGCCAATAGACATGTCCCTGATGCTTATAGACAGCTGTCATGACTTCAAGTACTTTCAATAGTTACATTTTACATGGGCTCATGGTTCTGCACCAGCAAGCACTGCAGCAAGAGATATGCTTAAAAAAAAACAAACATGCACACGATGTTGACACAGCCGGTTCTTAATGTGTGTTCATTACCTATGATCATATAATTTACCTCTAAAATCCTTTCAGATTTTTTTTAAAACTTCTGAACATCCATCCATCCATCCTCTCTTATTTGCATATGTGCTGAAAGTATAATTATCAAGTCAACGCTACATATCACCATGTTATAGTAATTACAGTCACATAATTATACATTTACATTCTCTTCACTATAGACCCTGAGGAATATAAATCTCATTTCTCAATTGAAATCACTCTAAATGACTGTCTTATTCAATTATTTTTAGTAGCAGCCTGTTCTTTCCAGTAATCATTGATTTTTTTTTTTCCTGGGGTGAATCTATCTTTTATGTGATTAAAAAGACCTTCAGAGGTCTTACATTGAGGATCACCATGTGTTGTATTTACACAGAAAATAATTCAGCCCATTGTAGCCCAGCAGCTAATGAGATTGGTTGTTAAGTGAATGACACAAAGGCTACAAAAAAAAAAAAGAAAAAAAAGCTTAGCGTTTCGGGTGAATATCACAGTGTCCCTGCACACACACACACACACACGCACAGACACACCAACCAAACACACTCTCTCAGCAGCGAGACTCTGGACTACCCTGTAGCCCACCTCGGCATCCTTCTGCTCCGTCTCCTCCCCGACGTCACTATGAGATGCAAAACAAAGGCTAAAGGGGGCATGGTAAGTCGAGCTCGCGACTCTGCTCTGTCGGACATGTTAACATGAGTGCATTTAGATGTAGGAGACAAGTGATTCTGTTTGTCTGTGTGAGGATGTGCTGTGCTGTGTGAGCCTCAGCCTCAGATAAGTAGCTTCATAGAAGGGTCAGTAACAGTGACGCTGTTCTGTGTGACTCAGATTAAGATCGCCACGTTTTGCTTGACCATTCTTAACTTCTGAATGTTGCTGAAACTTTTCTCTCCGTTTCTTTGTGGAAGCCACTCTCTTGCCTTGCACTTTATGTTAAAGTGCACTTTCTGCTCGTTTTGCATTGGAGCTATGACTAAAGTATAACGGTTTATTTTTGTGTGTCTGTGCCTGTATTTGTCAGTGGTGCGGGATACAGAGAGGTAGTTTATTGTTGTTGATCCTTGAGTAAAGCTCGACTCAGTGTTGTCCAGATTTATCTAAAAATCACTGAGATGTATAATACAGCATGAAAGCAGAAGAGAGGATATTGTTAAGCACCCAGGCTCAGTTTTTATCAATTGCTGAACTGTTAGAATACTCACTCTAAAGTGAATCGATGTTGTTTCCACATATTTTGAACACTGTGCGGATACCTTGTGCCTTCCCTCGGACTCCTCTTTTTGATCTCTGAATAGTAGCACTGGAGCATCATTAGTGACTGCTGTGATACAAAAATTTAAGTGCATTAGCTTATCATGCTCCGCTGTCAGGCAGGAAAGTGGGTTAAAGTCCATTGCGTATATTAAACCCTGGACTTAAGTCAAATTTACATTTTGTTAAAGATTACTCCTTTTATTGATGCATATAATCATATTCATGGACCATCTGCTGATTTGGCAAGCGTGGATCAAACTCACAAAACAGCCCTGCTAACCTTTTAAGTACGAAATAGTCTGGCTTAACTCTGCTCGCCCAGAAGTGTGTGCGTATCTATGTGTGAGAGATTGTATGGATATTGGATAATACTTAATTTAGATCCTCCAGGCTGCTCATGCCATATTTTATTTTATCATGATCGCTTTGGTAGCAGACCAGGGCTTGTGTTTGAACAACTGAGCAAATAATGTCGGTCTGACAATAAGCAAAGCAGAATCTTGGTGTCAGGAATCTGATTAAACTCTTGACCACAGCGTACAGCTCTGAGTTTATATCTGTCACCATGGTTACGTGGATTTCACAGTGCAGCATCGCACACTTCCACCTTGTTGTGATCGGCTGCACGGGCCTCACCTCTTGAGTGTAATAAAACACTGCTTAAGGCTTTTCTACTTCTTCTGATAACTGATTTAGTTCTGAACTATCTCCCAGTGTGTGTTTCACAGAAATAGGAATTCACCATTGGGCATCCTTACTGCACGAAATACTTATGTTCGACTCATTCCAAACAAAGCTTACGCAGATTGAGAATTCATATGCCAGAGGTAAATCCGAGTTAACACGGATTTATACTGGCATGAGTTAAAGGACTAGAGTTTGTAATCCAGGTGGCCAAGGGATTTTACCATACAGTGGCAAAAATCACTTAAAACTCCCCCAACATCCTAAGCCACTGAGCTCAGTAAGCAGACAGATTGTTCAGAATTGATGACAGCACAACTATATCAGAGCTGGACTCTGGTGTTTGTGTGTGTGTGCGCATGTATGTGCATCCGCGTGGTTTTGTGTGCGCCCGTGTTTGTGTGTGCGCATATGTGAGCATGTTTGCTTCCTATATATCCTCAATTAGTACTAAAGGGGCTGTTTAGAATAAGACCTTGACAGATTGGTATTATTTTGCTTCAACAGGGTAGGGGAGGTGTATTGGGAATACTGCCTTCTATCTACATAAACATCAGTGGCATAAATTAAAAGACAGCAACCTCCATTTCAATGGCCTCTGAATGATTAGTAAAGTGATCAAAGTCACGGTAATATTCAAATAATTAATGTTTTAATAGCCTTTCGCGCGATCACCATACCAAGTACTTTAAAAAATACTGGAAGAAAAACAAAGGTGGGTCTCCATATGTGTATGGGTTTGTGTGTGCGCGTGCACGTGTGTGAACGTGCACACCCGTGTGCACATGTGCACATGTGTGTGGAGGACAGAGGAGCAGAGATAGAGTGGAGTTGTTTAATGACAGGAACAGCTGACTCATTTAGAGAGAGCAGTGAAAGGTAATTAACCCTGGGAAAACTACAGCTGCCATGCGAGCTGTTCACTTCAGCGCAATCTGATTAGGAATCACTGCTCGAGCCCCTGACTCCTTTCAGACACTGTGTGTTCGAGGTAAACTTTTCCCTTTGCCCCGGAGAGCCCCGGAGCACTGGAGACCTGCCTTTTGTGTCGGGGGATTAGCTGGAACGGTTACTACGTTTCTCCAAATTGCAGACCACCTGGTAGCATTCATGCAACCTCCTCCATGAAAGGGCCTCCTTGGGCAGGAACAATGAGCGGGATTACTCTGCTCATTGTTACACCAGGGCTGGAACTTCTTTTTCCCCAAACACCTGTCCCCAAATTAGACAGGTTTGAAAAACCATGTTCATGACAGAATTCAAAGATTCAAACTAACATGAGAGTGGTTTGGCAGACTGGAGACTTGCCAGTGGATGAATTGTCTGCCACTCCATTTATTATGCTATTGATTCATAGTGTAGTGTAAGAAGATACTAATTTTATTTGTCTCAATATTTTGGTGTTCTTAATTGGATTGAAATTCACAAATAAAATAGCATATCATCTAGACCCCTTTCATACGATAAGGGAACTAAAAGCACCAGAAATTTGGTCAAAAACAGAAATTGGCTCTTTGATGTCAGAAGAAACAATCTGGACTTGGTGCCTCTGTGTGGTCCGGCTCCAGATGAACTCAATTTAGAGGGAAGGCTTTGGGATGACTTTGGAAAGCGATTACAAGATTCATAAATCACCTCGGCAAAGGTGTCACCATCTGACTCTTTTATGGGACTCTTGCTAACTCCGTCCAATAACAAGTTTCCCCTGTAGTTATGCCATCATAACAAATCATTGAAGCGATAGTGGCTAGCCAGGCTCCTAATTGTCTGTTAAGAATTCTGTGAGCTGTGTTCTTTTATTGAAGCATCTCTGTCTTGGAGTAGTGATAAGATGCCAATACGCTCCTCTATAAAAGTACTCTTTGGCAAAAGGCACAAACACTTTGCTTGGCCGTCAGGGTAGCTGTGAGGCTGTTATATCTGAAATCGCAGTTGACTTCAAAATTTTTTACTGTGTCTGCATGAATCCAGAAACCTCTATCAGGCGGAGGAATGCTCATAAATTGCCGGCAGAATAATTTTCTTTCAGATACAGTGATTTTTTTTTATTTGAAAGGGCACGTACAGCACACAGGAAAACCCGATATTTTTCTTTCCCTGAAATTTAGGTTATACTAAATAAACTCACCTGAATATTTAAACCACTTTTATTAAATACTGTACAGTATCTTTTGTCTCTTGTTTCAACTGAAATAAAAAATGATTTTTTTTTTAAGCTAAGCTAATTTTCCAGTACAGTTAGCTGGTGATTAAATGTCAAATTGACTATGTAGGTAACAAATAATTAAACACTGTGAAATACAAAAAGACATCCTAGACCTCTTTGTCCTCTCCCCCCTCCTAAAATACTGTATATCTCCGCTATTATTCTCATGTCCAGCTGGTCTTTAGGCACAGGGTGTCTGATGGCTCCCTGGCCGCCTCACAAAAAAAGAAAAGTTGTTTATCTAAATACTCTCTGAACAGAAGTTGATTTTAATCTCTGAGCAGAGCTTAATTTACTCACCACAAACCCATTTGCATCTCAATGAAAAATGGCAAAAGCAGTCGCCTGCTTCCTGTATACAATTTTACCTGCTTTCCTCAGAAGAGGTGTGAGCCCTCTCCGAGCAGGTATATTCCTGCCAGCTCACCTTTTGCTTCAGCTAGACTGGCTTTATGTTTAGCTGGTTCTCTGCACAACTCAAACCTCCTATAGGGTAAATATAAATTGCGATCAGTCCAGTATATCTTCAGACATTCATTACAAGGAAATATGAAAGTAAAAGGTGCTATCTCCTACCGTTTTCTCTTTATTATACATAAACAGAAAACACTTAGCATGTGAAATTAATGTGAAAATTATTCCCGGGGTAAACTATAAACACAGAAGTTACCCCGCACATTTACCCTTTTTTTCTCCTTCCCCTAGATCAGAGTGTAATTGCCAGTAATCAGGTCTGTTTGCTGCTGATAAAACCACTCTGAATGCGAGGAACCCTCTTTGTGTGATGACTCAATTATGCCAGAAGTGGCTCATCAAACCTGGCCCATCAGCTGCTTTAATAAATAAGGAGGAAAACTTGCTGCAGGCGCATTATAATTCCATTCATTCCATAATTAAATCCATTCCAGTTTTAACCCTTCACTCAGTGTGCTTCTGGAAGAGGAAACAAAAACAAGGAAGGGGGTGGGGGGGTGCAGGGGGGTTGGGGTTGAGTACACACCAGACAGTGACCTTGCACAGAGCACCCATCCGTTCCCTATAATTCAAAATGATACTGTTGAAGAAAGGTTAAGAGAAAAAGGCTCGTGGAGAAAAGGATGGGAATCAGTTAAGACGCGGCTCCTGTTTTTTTTATGTATGCATTGTTTCCACACACAGCCTTAGACAGTAATTATATTAAAAGTGTAATCTAATCATAACAGTTGGTTGGTTGAGTGTGCAGCACTGACATTTTGAAATCTTATTTTGTGTAATCTCATTTGCCTCTATCATCTCGCCTGTACCCCGTATCTAAAGGAAATGTAAATAATGTAATTAATTTTATGGTCTCCAGAATCTTACTTTGCTACTCTGGCCTGCTTTATTGGTTCCAAGATGAGGTATCAGAACACTTCCACTGAGTTTTTTTTTACTCCATCACAATAATGTCTTTGTTAATTACATGAGAGCGTCCCAAGTGCACGGATAAGCTGGGAACAAGGGGACACAAAGACTCAAGGTCAGTGATGAATATCCACAGCAGCTGCACGGTATTAA
Source organism: Chelmon rostratus (assembly GCF_017976325.1). Taxonomy (NCBI): domain Eukaryota; kingdom Metazoa; phylum Chordata; class Actinopteri; order Chaetodontiformes; family Chaetodontidae; genus Chelmon; species Chelmon rostratus. The sequence goes on along the minus strand of NC_055669.1, from coordinate 16,281,159 downwards.
TAAGGCATTATATGAAAATAATCATAATAGCATCACTTACAACAAAACAGCGAGAGTGTGGTTAGAGTAATGTCAGGAGCGTCAGGGTGTTTTACAGATATTTCCTCTCCACCATCTCAGCTTGGATCCAGCCTTTCTGATAATGGTGCGAGGCAATGGTTATTCATGATTGCTGGACTGGGAAGGTCTCCCTCTTTTTTTTACCCCCAGTCGCAGCCCATTCTCTCCTCTGTGGTGGGAATGCTAGCAGATGGGGTTAGGGGGGAATGGGCTGGGCTCAAGGACAGCTAGCAGCCAGATTAACACATAGAAAATCTCATAGACCCTAAGCATCAGGCTGCCTCCTTTCCCCCTGAGAAATCTGCCCTAGACGCAGGGAAACAGTCCTCTGAGGAGCATTATTTGTGTTGGACTTGGGGAGTGTGTATGAGGGTGTGTGTGTGTGTGTGGGGGGGGGGGGTGATGGTGCATAAATATGATTCAGCAGATGACGAACCAGCTCAAATAGTAGTGAGTCTTTTTTTCATATGCTAATGAAACTGAGTGAATAACCCTCCCTTAACCGCCGTCTCCCCCCATCTTTTTTCCCCCAGTTTTGTTTTTCTGGGGAAGCGCTCTGTGAGCTATAATTAAGAAGATGTTGGGTTTTTTTTTTTGTTTGTTTTCTGTTTTTTCAAAGCTAACAGAAATAAATAATTCCATAATAAGATCTGTGAAGTGAAGAGGCTTAATGTACTCATTGTGTTCATCCTTGTTTTCCCTCTTGGATGTTTTGTATTAATTAGAAGCAAGCAATTTGATCTCTGTCAAGCAATCAATTTGCATCGTGTTCCTTATTCCATGTGAGGTATTAATATGCTCTTTCCACCTCTTTCTGGCTGCATGTTCACATCCTTGTCTCAAGATTATGAAAATGTAATGATAAAAACCTCCAGAAAAATGGTTTAGAGACATATAATTGATTTCGGATGTGCTAAAAAAGTAAACAAGTTGCAGATAATTTTATATACGTGTGTCTGGTGTGTGTGTGTGTTTTGTTTTTTTCTTTTCTAATCTAGATAATGAATTTCATGATCACCTCCTGAGAGATAACAAGTGTGAAAGCATCAACCAGGGTGGACAGTGCGGATCTGGCATCTTATCCTCCAGAGCGCTTGGAAAACTACAATCAAAGGTAAATAATCTGAAGGGCACAGACGGAAGCTTAAATTCTGCATACAGATTGAAAATAACTTTTGTTAGGGACAAACAGTCTCTGGGGATAAATGATTGCATAACAGTGTTTTGGATAAGTAGCACACTAAGTGGTGGAGTGTCACTGCTCCTTTGACCACACTGATCACAAACTCAGGTTGGTTTTTACTTATGCAGAGCTGTGGGAGGCTGGCACATAGCACACTCTTTAAAAGGCATTGCTGAGTCAGCTTTCTCTAAAGTAGTGGCTGCCTTTAGTTGCCAGGTTGTCTCAGCTGTATTTGCACCTGATAAAACTCCCTTTGAAACCATAACAGAAAGTTTAGAGAAATCTTAAACTACCATAAAACATTTAAGTGTGAATTTCAAACATATATAGAAATGAATGGTTATCAGTGATGTAAAGTGTTTTTGAAAAAAAGAAAACGCAGCTATCAACCTTAAACATTGTACTTAGTGCCTTGCTTCTGTGTGTTGATGTTTGGAAGAGGGATCCTGCAGCGATCCCAGTTGTTCCTTTACAGCATTTTATGTGAGTCGTTGGCAACTTTGCAAAATTTAATGCCAGAGAACAGGCCGAGGTAGCCGAGAAAAGAGGAATTTAGATGCAAACGCGTTGTTTTAAAGCTTACAGAGACACAACATGACATAATTTTTAGCTAAGAAACTGAAAAGGTGAACAGAATCACTTAAAGTAAAAGCAGATATAAGTGATTATTAATGCACAGTGATTGTGTACTATTATACCTTCTCCTACAAAGACATATTTCACATTGTTACAGCTGTGTTTTACTATTTTCATTCATTGTCTGTTTTTAAACTAGCCTCCACTTATGGGTGCACATAGTGCTATGTCAGTGACAAATACGTGAATAAACACATATGTCTGCTTAGAACTACATTATAGTGTATTATTAATCATTGAGTAAATGTGTATACAGCACACTGTATTTATAAGTATAAAGGCTTAATACAGGGAGTTTTACCTTTCCACTTTCATATGTCTATGGCTAAATTCTTTCACTAATCTACACCAGATAGCACTCGTCATAAAAAACAAATGACACATTGACCAAAATATATTACCGTGCAGTAAAAATGATATTGTACGTTTTGTAAAGTTTTCTGTCATATTGTGTAGGGAAAGTCAAATAAAAGCTCCTATTTGACCCTGACGTGTCTATTTGTTCGGCTTTTGTAAACACACAGCGTCACATGTTTGTCCATGTTGTTGCCCTGCCAGGAGTACCTGTCAGTACACCAGAGCATCTACGGAGGCCTTCCTTGTTGACTTGTTACTTGTCACTCCTTGTTATGAGAATTAGATATACAGTAACCTGTGCTTTGTCAAGATTTGTCTGAAATGCACATGTGACGCACTTTAAAAAGCAGTGCTAACAAAGAAATCTGCTTGTCAGCCTCCAACTTATATAATATGTGAAACTGGATACGCAGCTCATGGTGAAATATGTGGCGCTGTGGTCAGATATACAGCACAGCCTGATTGTGTTTTAGACAGGCATACAGCAAGACTGGACTCAGTTTCTTTTTTAAAATCTAATTTTATATTATTATCAATTCATACAGACAAATACAAAATGCAAAAAAGTAAAACATTTTTTAAAAGTATAATAAGTTTAATGATAAAATGCTGTTTTTAAAACAGTTATATGAGAAGGGCACTTCTGAAATGCCACATAAAGTAAAAAAAAAAAAAAAAACACCCTGGTAATAAACGTGTGTGAGTCATTGGTGATATTTTGGTGCACTGATAACATCATTTGAACTTTGATTAATGTCCATGTTATAATCTCAGGTTGCAGGATGTAGGAGCAACATTTTGCCTTCAGAACAACAAATTTATACAAAACGTTGAAGCATGTCTGTGTGGGAAAGTGTTACAAACTAATGAGGTACATTCGTTTTTACAGAATGTAATCTATAGTGTTTGGGAGTTGTTTGTCTCAATAGGCTGTAGTAATCAAAAGTAATGAACCTATTATGAGCAGGACCTCTGAGGGCCCGGTGTGGCATTAAGAGTGTGGCACATAAAAGGTTTATTAAAGGAAATTAAGGTCCATCACTGCCACACCTGCTCCCCTATTATAAATGTATGACAGGTCAGTGCCTTCAATCACAACAGCAAACGAGAGAGAGGAGTCATGTTTCCCATTACCAGGGAAAAGTAACAGCATATCCTATGACTCACAGATTTCACTGGCCTGTGACCACTATACGCCACCATCAGCCTGGAATAATTATGTTTAATAGGTTTTATTTGGGGCCCACAAGCAACAGCCAGCGAGAGTGGATGGATTTTAGCAACTATTTTTGTCTAAACACACACAGCGAGGTGCTGTCCGTACTTTGATGTCATTATTTAGTGTCATTACATTTTTACTCACCTTGAAACTTTTTTTCCCCAAACATTATACTTCATGTGTTTGCATATTACCGATGTTTTAGGAGCTCTTTGCGATGCTGTCGCGCACATAAAATTGATTTTAAGGCTTACGCAGGCTCTGGTCGACTGACAAAAAAATCACCAATAATCTATAAAGTGCTACAACCCCCCCCCCCCCCCCCCCCCCCTGTTTCAAATAGTCAATAAAAATAATGAAATAAATCCAGTCTGTTTGTTTGGTGGCTCATCTGTATGTCACATGCTTTATTTACAGATGGATTCTGAAGGCGAGGAGCAAACCCTGAAAACGTGTAACAGTAGCACAGGTGAGTGCTGCTTTTTAGTTTGCTTTTAACTCAATGCACATGCATGCACACACGCACACATATTCCACTTACCGCCATGGGCTAGGGGTATCAGTTCAACAATCCAACTTTATAACTGTCAATTTTATGTATTATCTTACTGGTCTGAAGAGCCCTGCACTGCCATTTCATTATTCAGAGGGGAATAACTTCATTAAATTGGAACACTGGCTCAAATTAGTTAAGGAGTGTGTATATATTGTGTGATTGAAAACCTCTAGACTGGATATGTCATTATGCAAGTGTTCAGGGCCTCTGAGGCCTGCCTGCGCACGCTGGAGCTATTACTACATCTGGGGAAATTCATGAAAAGTGTTATTATTGGTTGTGCTTCATGGGAGTAGGGGCAGAACTTGTGAATGAGATTCACGCAGGCCTCTGGGAAAATTGATTTACCCTTTTAGATCATGTTGTCAATGCTGTCAAAGGATGAGCTACTGTTGGTGTCCCAGAGAATGAGCAGATTGAATGAAAAGCTTTTCAGATCAATGAGGAGACCACTTCCCCATCCTTACGCTGATTATACCCGATGGCATTGTAAAAGAGATTCAAATCTATGGTGAAGCAGTATCAGCCCAGGTGGTGTCATCTCTAAAACATCATCTACAAAACAAATATTTACGCAACATTGTAAAACTTTCATTAGCAGAAAAGTAGCGAGTCGCCTTGAACCTTTGAAGATGAATATGTCGACAGATGCTGTGCTGCTGCGGTGGAAATGTAAACACGACTTTTTATCTGTTCTTTTTTGGCCTTCATTTCACAGGGCTGGCCGACTGCATCGCCGAGACTCACAGGTAAAATTTTATGACGTTTGAATCTTTCTCGTCTTTTTCATGCCAAAAAGAAAATATCTCCTCCCCAGATCATATATGTGACTCGTTACCAGGTTTTTAATTTCACCAGAAAACCCAAAAAAGTCTTAAATTTTAATAGCTGGACCTTCAAAATGAGCTAAACGGAGTCCTTTGTTGACCCTGCTGTGCTTTTTGTCCATTCCCCTCTTCCCTTCAGCCCATATGGGTCCATGGCGAGGAAAAGGAGTGCTCAGGAAGGGGTGCAGGGCGCCCCCGTCAACAAGAGAAAGTCCCTGCTGATGAAGCCCCGCCACTACAGCCCAAGCGAGGCATGTGAAGAGGAGAGCGAGGACCTGGCACCGCCACAGGACAAAGAAGAGCTGAGGAACATTGACACTCCAGCAGGTAAACAGATGTCCTGTTGTTTTGTCTGTTTTGATGAACAATTGACGCTGAATTTTAAAATCCCATCTGTTGCATTCATATTTCCCTCCCTCTGCCATCAGCCAGCAGCCGCAGTCATTGTGCAGTGGAAGTGAAAGACTACACTGCTGGGTCCACATTAGTTGTGTCTCACGTCCACAAATTGAAGTTTTGACAGCTGATCTGCCATGATATTTCTGGCGTGGCTTTACCCTCTTTTGATGAGGCCAGATTTCAGACCCCTCATCTGTCCTTTTTCAATAGCCAGTCCAAACCCATTGAATCCATAGAATGAAAAACTGAATGGGGGAGTGCACCAGCTCACTTTGATTTAAATTAAACTTCCTTCTTTCTTTTAAACTGAATTTTCATTGAAGTTGCCTATTGTGAAAAACAAATGAGGCGTCCACATTGCTTGGCTGATGTTCTCATGTTTTTTTGTTTTTTTTTTTGTACAAAGACTTTACTAAACCACAGGAACATTTCATCAACAACAGTTTAAAATTGTTTATTTTCACTTATGCCACTGTCCTTTTCAGCAGCGAAAATGTTTTCTTTTTTCCTAATGAATTGAATTTTGTGCATTTTGGCAACAATGCTCGTGGTGTACATGTGCATTCTCGCCCACTATAATCTGCACTGATTTGGTATATTTTTAACGATGTAACTAAGCAACAAACGTAATTGTCCCTTTCAAAAGCTTTTGTTAGGCCCTCTAACACAGTCTAATACATAATTAGGCATAATGTCTACAGCTCATTATAGTACACATGTGTGTAGTTAAATGGACCAGGAGAGTAGCTCACTGAATTGTGTGGATTCATTGGAAATGGAATTTATTTGTTTCCTGGGTTCATATTACATTACAATTATCTAAGTAATTCACTGTGCATCATCAGTTTTTCCTTTTGTTGTTGTGTATTCTAGGTACTTTTTCTTTTTATCATGCAACTTTGATTGACTGCTAAATATTTCCCTCATTTGAACCTGATATTCAGTGGACTAGTTTTACGACTAAGCAAAATATGGACAGAATCAAAAAAAAAAAAGACAGAGAGAGAGAAAGAGAGAGAGAGAGAGAGACAGAACGCGGATATTGATAAACAATTTCAGAACATATTTTGCTGTTGTTGTCAGATTTGGGGACTGTTTTGTGTGGAAAAACAAAAATTGGAAAAGTGGACTACATGGAGGCAGTAAGAATTTTTGCAGTGGGAAGCTGGTCATATCTGCATTTTAACAAAAAGGGAGAAAAATAAGCCTCTCGTTTGGTTGAGCCACACTGCGTTCAACTCCAGCCAACTGCAGCCCTGCTGCAGAGTGCTGGTAATGGCTATTCTGGAGTACAAACTGTTCACCTGTTCCAACACACAAACCACCGCAGGGATCCAAGTTTTTTTCCTCCATCTCTTTCCTTTTTTCACTGCACTTCTGTGTCTGTGTGTGTGTGTGTGTGTGTGTGCGTCTGTGTGTGTGTGTGTGTGTGTGTATACGTCTGTGTGCTTGTCTGACTGCATGCGGCTGTGTCAGGCCGGGGAGTCCATCTGGATGAAAAACAAAACCCTTGTTGCTTGCCTCATAAATGTAAATACGTGTAACTGGCTTTAATTTTTCATTCAACAGGGCTTGTCTTTAGACGCGTCTTTTCAAATAGATTTCGTAGCGGGTAACTGAATGTAACACATTGTAAAGTTTCCTGAGCACGATACCAGACATGTCAAATTCTGCTGCATTTGATTATGTACAAAAGTATATATTCCCAAAAACAGTTTGTCTTTTTATTAGCGCCACATAATTTTTGTTTTAAAGCTCTTTTGGTGAGGATTACGTTTTTGTGCTGCTCCCATTAATAAGTCGTATCTGTCTGACGATATCTGCATCATCCTCAGCAGCGTGTGATCTGATTCTCACAATCCATCTCTATCTGTCGCCTCACCCTATTGAATCCTACTTTTGCCTCTGATGTCCAGCCACTTAAGAGGATGTAGGGCCCACAGTCCTGCCTGCTGAAGCCCTCATAGTCCAAAGAGCCTTAATCGAGCATAAGTTTGAATGGTTTTGGAGGATCAAGAGAGATTTTATTGAATCAATCCAGATGATAGCTTCCTATTGTTAATCACTGGCCATGACTTAATATAATCAGTGACGTAAATAAAGTGTTGTTTCAGATGCATTTTGAGGGATAACCCTAACCCTCTTTGTCTGTTCCCCTGATCAGACTTTTAGTGCGTAAGGCTTCACACAATCTTGTGGCTTTCTATGCATGTGACCCGGATTCCTGGATTTGTACGAAAAGATAGACAGCAAAAGGTCAATGCAAATTAAATTATTGGGAGCACTCACCAAAATAAGCTGGAGAGAAGAGATTATATGAAATGAGTGTAAAATTTCAGAAGAAATGCATATTTATATTTCATGCATCTGCAATAATGGTACTCTATTTATCACATATGGTGTCTTATGACACCCACAAGGATTTTAAAACGCAAAATCTTCAAAAACAAACCTATGACACTGTAATTTGATGAAACACTCAATAAAATGAGTTGACAGTCTTTCCCTGCAGCGTGTTGCATCTTGATGGTCTATTGTGAGTTATTTATATTTTAACACTAAAATGTGATTGTCCAGAACATTGAAAAACATCCACACAACTACTTGCTTTTTAAGAATATATTAGTAGAAAGTAGAAAGAAAAAGAAATTTAAGTCATTTTTTCTTCTTTTAAACCTTTAGTGTTTATGCCCATTGATGGACAAGTTACTTTTTAAATTAAATTTACTCTTAATACTCTTAATACTCTTTACCTCTTAATTTAACCCTTAAGCAGGTGAAATAAAAATTCTAATTCTTATCAAAATGAATCTAATTACATCTTTTGGTTTTGTTAGTGATTTTGGGTCACGTTCACTAAGGATGACTAGCACTGTTTATTGTGCTTTTTTATATAAAAAATGGTCGGTTTTTTAAAAGCGGTGTATGGCTCGCTTCTCATAAACTCTGTTCTGCCACACAGGCAGCAGCAGCTCACCGAGATTTCTCTCTTTTATCTCCATGTTCCTGGCTTCCTCCATCTGTGTTTTTAGGAATCCTCTTCACTTTCCTTGTTCTCCTCCCTAGAAACAACAATTATGTGTGTTTAAATCCGTTTTTGTGCAGATGACAAAATGTTGCTTGCACTTTAAAATACACATAACTAATTAAAAACTGATGTTCACTGTCCACCACACAGTAAATCCCCCCATAATCTTGTCCTAAATCTACATTGGGTTGTTTCTCCAATTGGAGACACAGAGGAAGAAGAAAACAATTGTGTTTCTCATCTCCAGGTTTCATGTTCCACTAGCAGAAAAGAAGGGTCATATATGTTATCTAAAATATAGTTGAATTGCTTGGACATCTTGCAACCTTATGATTATCATTTCTATTGCAACATGTGTTCTTATTAATCCTCTAGAAGGTTTAAAAACATGTTTTTCTCAAGATATTATTTGTAGAAAAGTAACACAAAACCTAAAACCTTTAAAGGATTTGGAGAAGATTATCAGGAACGTACAATTCTTATCCTGATGTGACTGAGGGGTCACAAAAGAACACGTTTGGCCAAGTCTTGAAAACATGTAAAATAATAAGTGTTTTCTTGTTTTAGATGGAAACTTAAGTGCAATCAATGGAGTTGCCAGCAAAAATGGCTGCTATGATACGGCGGCAAAGTCCAGTGATTCTCTTGGGTGGTCAGAAGTTACATCGAATGGCTCCCCACAGTGTGAACCGGACACATCTGAGCGTCTGATGGATGAAGACGATGAGGAGCTCCTTAATAATGAAGAAGAAGACCAAAGTCAAGACAGGATGAGCAGTACATCATCGCCCCAGACTCCATACGAAGACATGAGGGAGGCTGAGTGGGAGCCTCTGTCTCTGTCTGCCAAAGTGAACGGTTCAGGCTGCAGTCCCTCCAGAGCCTCCGAAGATCTGTCAGGCAGGAACGGCCACATGAAAGAAGAGCCTCACTCAGACTCAGGCAGTCTGATGGGCAGGGCGAGTATTTTTCACACTGAGGCTCTAAGATACAGGCCGCTCCCCACAGAGGAGGACAGTGATGGGGAGGCGGAGGCAGAGAGGCCACCTCGGCTAGACAGCTGGGCTCTGGGCCTCCACGAGAGGGGCCTGGAGATGAGCCGAGGGCGCGTGAACTTCAGCCTGCTGGAGCAGGCCATAGCTCTGCAGACAGAGCAAAGACAGGTCCTGCACCACGCCTACAGGGAGATGGACCGGTTCCTCATGGAGCAGATGACCAATGAGAGAAGGCACCATAGGATGATGGACATGGAGAGCAGACTCAACTATCACGGAGGAAAAGGTAACAATATGAAAATGAAGTCTTACGAATCAAAAGTTATCAGTATGGGAACAAACAGCGTAAATCAAACAGACCACTTCTGATTTGGATGATTGGGCTCTCAAAAAAACATTAGAATGAATAGAAGAAGCATATGCAGGAGGGGAAATCAGAGGGAGGAAATCCTCTTAAGTACTAAAAACATTTGGCAACAAGTGAAGTAATAAATAAACAGAATAAAATAAAGAAGAACAAAAAATTCTGATGGAATTGCTACTACTCAGAATATTGGATTTTGATAGGAATCAACTGGATATTTAACCATGACCATAAGTCTTAAATCCTCCTAAAGTACCTCTCATGTTTCCCTCTGATTCTTCAAATGACTGCAGCTAAATGTGTAATCCTAGATGTAATCTTTCGATGGATGGGCATTAAGAAGTGAATGCTCTGTGTTGAACTGCGGCCTTAACTAAAATGACAGATTAATAGATGCATTTTGTGAAAAAAGTGTCTAGCTTTGCATGATATTTCAATCTGTTGACCTATGTATGCAGAAAGTACAAGTGCATTATGTGTATATTTTACCAGAACACCAATAAAAACAGAAAGGCTTTGTTTGCTTTAGGCAGCAGTGCAGCGGTTGTATCATATTTATTTGTTGTGAAATCATCTTTTACTGTGTCTGCAGATTCTCCACGTACAGATAAAAAGGATATAAAGTGTCCAACTCCGGGCTGCGATGGCACCGGCCATGTGACAGGCCTGTACCCACATCACAGGAGTTTGTCAGGGTGTCCTCATAAAGTCCGGGTTCCTCCAGAGAGTAAGTCACACAAGCTTTCTGTGTATACGTGCTGTATAATGGATGATTTATACGAAAAAACTGCCAGTTTTAGGATTTACAATCAGGCACAGTAATTGAAATCCTCTTAGCAGGGACCCAAAGACAAGAAAGACCTGCTTATACATTTAGTTCAATTCAAAGATGTGCATGAAAAACTTTTCAAATAAATTTAAAGGATTTTCTCTCTTTCTCGGTCTCGTGGTGTCGTAATGTGTGAATACTGAATTCCTTTTTTTCCCCCCCTCACATTGGCGATTGTTAAGTCATTTCAATATAACTCAACAAACATTCAACATTAAACAGTAATGTTACAAAAGGAACAGAAAAAGTAATTAACTTTTTCAAAAAAGCGCGTGCTCTTAGACTGGAGGCAGTATTTGCAAATCAAAGGGCTAGCTAACGCAGCATTCAAAAATAAATAGACAACTCCAACAAACTAATTGGAGAATATGTACAGAGAAGAAGTTTCTAAGGATACAGAGCGGACCTTTAACGACGCGTCTGTTTTGAAGAATATAATCAGCTGTCTTGTTACGCTCCTCTTTGCACTAAGCTATTTACATTTCAGCCACATTACAGCATTCCTCACAATGAGAGAGGCTTTCTTCTTCTGTGTCTGTCTCTGTAGGATCTTTGCTCTATAGGCACTAATGTACCAACCAATCATCATTTACTTGTTTTATTTCCAAAATGCTCACTACATTTTTGTATATATATATATATATGTATTTACCATCTTATAATCTTTAAGCTTGATTATGTCTTCGATGTTGAATTATGTTGGACATGTTTCTCTTTCTGAGCTCGTCTCCTTTCTCTGTCCTCGTCCCTTCAGTTCTGGCCATGCATGAGAACGTCCTCAAGTGCCCTACACCCGGGTGCACAGGGAGAGGACATGTCAACAGCAACCGTAGCACGCACCGGAGGTACATCCACAAGAGAAAGCCATTAGAAAATCTGCACCCTGTTCATAGATGAGTTACAGTATTAGGCTAATGTGTTTGATTTCCTCCCCGCACAGTCTCTCAGGCTGCCCCATCGCTGCTGCGGTGAAGGTCTCCAAACCTCAGGACGAGAGCCTGAAATGCAGGCAAACACCTGACCGCTCACCGAGGTATATTGCCAGACTGCCTTGAGGATTTTTTTTTTTCTGCCGCTGATGTGGTCACGTGCGCAGGAAAATAGCTACAACGAGCATCCAGAAATCATTCAGCTCTGTAGTGGACTGAAGTCCTAGAAGCGTAACTGAGGTTATGCAAAAAAAGTGATAAACACTATTATTGTTGAGGAGACTGTGGGATATTTTTATTCACTGATCCCAGCTGAACGCAGTCTATTTCGAGCTTTCCAAGCAGACATAAGCAACGGTTGCTGGTCCTGTGAGTTCCTCTCTATTAGAGATGATAAAAGAGCAGAACTCTTTGTTCCCTGTGGATATATCATGGGCAGGATGCCCACTCCTACTATATTAATTAGTCTGGCAACCTGGCTGTGGATCTACAACACACATCAGATCCCAGACTCTATGTGTACAAAAGCACTGGCATCCCTGCATGGTTTAAAACAATGTCTATACTTAACTGCTTATTATGAGCTTGATATTTTCACAAGTTTGCACAATAAAATTCAGGGTTTTTTCCCCAAATTTGTCTCCTTGCAGAGCCATCGGCTTGATAAAGAAGTTCGAGATGAACCAGTTGAACTACAGGCTCTCTCATCCAGTAGCAGCCTTGCAAACAAGCCTCACAAAAGACATGGACAAGTACAGCAGAATCCGCTTTGATTACGCCAGCTTTGATGCACAGGTCTTCGGCAAACAGCCTCTGATTGGGACCAACCAGGACCAGGAAATGCCGCATTTCCCTGATTGTAAGTCTCATGCATTCATTTCATTTGATGCAAAAAAGTTAACGTCGTATGGAAGGTGAATAAATTGTCACATATTTAAAGTATGAAGCCTTTGTTTTGGCCACAAAAATAATATGAATAAATGAAAATGTCATGTTATCAGTTTTTAAAAACTGCATCAGTCTTTTTGTATCACTAGTTGTTGCAAAACCCCCACAAATATCAACCCCCCCTTCGATGCACTGTTAAGTTTGGGCAGAACACCTGGTATCTCAGTAACTAAATTATTCGCTAATTATTTGTCTTTTAGCACCTCAGCAGTATCCTGGCTTCCTCGGTGCTCCAGGTGGCCGTTTGCCCACCTCTGGTCAGCACAGCCCGGCGAGTCAATTCAAAAAAGAAGACGGACTCCAAGCCGCAGCAGCGACTGCCGCCATCCTCAACCTCTCCACTCGCTACCGGAAGAACATGGAGGCTGTCGCCGGCCGGCCCTTGGCAACCTCCACAAAGGTAATCAAATTAGACCACTTGGAAAGGTATTTAATGTGGTCATTTTAAAGGAACTCTGATTTGTGTATAAAAAGGGAAGACATCAAAAGGCAGAATTTGGCAAAGGGAGCCTGCCGCTCTGGTGGCAGAAAAACAAGGAGGTTTCCACTCCATAAAGCTTTAATGTACACAAATGAAAATTTGTGTAATCACATCAAAAGAAGGAATACAATCATCCTTCTTTCCCAATTACAACCACTCGCATATTTTTTTAATAAAACATGTGGTAGTGTATTTTGTTTCGACATCAGCTGGCATGTAAAAACCCTGAACTGTTGTCTGAAACTGCATCTTGCCCGCTGCAGATGGCAGAGGATATTTTGCTTAGTTATATGATCCAGCGTAGGCTGTGTGTCTACACCCGATAGTCTTTAAGAGCATTTTAACGGATTAAGCCAATCAGCTAAAGGAGTTAACATCAGAAAAGTTTAATTCACACAAAACTCTTCTTGGAAACGCGTGCAGGTCCAAAATCTCTTCTGCTGTTGTTATCTCCAAGGCGGCATTGTGTTCAGCTTTTTCCAAACTCACTTCATGATTAATATTGATCACATTCTGTGGGTTACATACGTGCACACTGTACTGTAGATGATTCAAGGTTTCCACACCTACACAGCACAGATCCTTGTCTCCCAGCTTGTTGAGCTGAGAATGTGGCCTTGTACCAGGTACCAGCCCACTGAATGAATAAAACAGTGTTAGCAAGTTAATCATCTGTTCTCATTTACAGCTTAGTTGTCTTGGAGAGACGTACAAAATAAAGAACAGCTTTCAGGTCTGAAAAAAGGGGCCATATTTAGAGTGTTATATGCTGTAACTTATCTGCATATGTATATTAACCGTTGAAATATCACACGCAAAAAAGCATGAAATAGCTGGCCCTCAAAGCGTGAACACAAGCTGCTTTTACTTATTTAACAATGTCAGATGCTTAAATTACATTATTAAATAATAAATAATGGCAAAAAAAAGGACAAAATCCTGAGTTTTAGCTTTTAGTCGTGGCTAAAAACAACATCAAAATCACAAACACACACACAAAAATCACAAAAAGTCTTTCCACTGGTGATATTTTTATTAGGTGCGCACATCATCAAATGGCTGGATAATTAAAGTGGACAGCCACATCCAATGTTCATGTAAATTATCCCCTTTAATTAATTTGAAAAGCTCCCCTTTGTTACCAAAAAATAATGATGTATAGGGTTTAATGAAACATATGCGTTGAATAATTGGTTTCATTTATGGAAAAGGATTTCAGCATTTAATGAGGTAAAAGTTTTAATACCATAAAACAGCCATAAGTCATCATGCTATTGGGTTTCAGCGCAGGGACGACAAACACATCTGTCAGCGGGGAAACTTATGCCACATTAAGCTTTTTAATTTTTGCTATAATAATGATGACCTAAAACCAGCACCCCCCCCCCCCCCCCCCCCCCCCCCCAGCTGCCATCTTGGTTGTGTGTCCTAGAAAACAGATGACACAGCTGTCACAGAAAAACTACACACCAGTGATTATTTTTTTGTGTTCAGCAGAATTAACGCTGGCTTAGTTTGGTACTTTGTCTGGTGTGAGATAACCACTGTGTATGTATTATTTGAATACATTGTTTGTTTGCTCTGTGTTTTAAGTCATATTTCATGTTTACAGAGAAATGTTGCTGGGTTCAAGTTTACCATATCGCTGCTGTCGTATTAATGAGACATCGTACTGTTTTATTTACACTCCTTTAAGTGTAATTAGGAAATAGGTTCTATTTTTATCCCCTGATTCATTCGTTTTCATATGTTCGCACGCACTGCGATGATACGTGAGGCACACTTGTATTAATTGATTAAATGCTGAGGATTAAACTTCTTTGCCTTTAGGACATGCTCATAGAGGTGGATGAAAACGGCACGCTGGACTTGAGCATGAAGAAGTGCAAGGAAAATGTGAAAGCCCAGATGAAAACACCTTTGGACGACCCGCTGTCCCCTTCTGAGTCCACTGTGGCCAAAGGCGGGAGCGTCCTCATCAGCCCCGCCTTCTACCAGCCGCTGTGTGAGAGAGACAGCTGGGAGAGCCCCATCCCTGTCAACTTCAGCAAAGCACACGCTTTACAGGACGCAGAGGTAAAAAACACTGACAACTGACACTTTGGATGCAGTCTAAAAATGGAAGATGGTGAAGGATGAACATTTGAGAGTCAAATGATGTAAAGTCTGTGGTGTGTTATCACCAAAGAAAGAAATTTCAGTGATGCAAAGTGCAAATAAATCAGTGAGACTGCAGCATAGTAAGTGACTAAAAGTAAAAGAGACAATGTGGAGAATAAGGTTCATAGTTTTCCTGGTAAGCAGGAGCTGAACTTCCTCTCTCTGCATTTCTCTAAAATGTTTAAATCATTTGGATTAAACGCAACATAACGAATTATAATTCTCTATTCCGTCTATTATCACCATAATTGTTACCAGGTGACGTTCCAGGAAACTTGCTGTGGTATTTTTAGGAATTTCCAGAGCTGAAATAAATTTTATTTCTCAACATGAATGCTGTTTCAAAGCCCTCCCTTTGCTTAAAAATATCTTGTTAGCATAGAAAGCATAAAATTTTATTTCAAAATCGTTGAACTAGCATTTAGTCTAAAAATACTTGAATTAGCCTAAAAAGTTCAATTGAAAGTAACTGTTGAATATAAAATCTCCCCAGGTCACTAAAATCCCCAAATTTTCAGGACAAAAAACAGACATCATCAGTGTCAGACAGCCCTGCTGGTAACATACTTGGTAAGAACATTTGTGGTGACATGTTTTAAGACAAAGCAGCAGCTTTTCCAGTCAGATCTTTAAATCTCTAAAATATATCAAATATTTTTACACCGAGGGCTGGTGCTAATCTGGTCTCCGCGTATCATTCCTGCCCAAAGGCCTGGAAGTATCATAACGTGGGTTTCCTTTTCTTTATTTCACACGTGGGATTCATTTGTCGTTGATATCAGGAGTCATCGCATTTGACCTGCTTTTAAATCGCGCACGACATCTGGTGACTGCACAATCTTGTCTGTGGAAAAAAAAAAATCCATACGTCATGGCTATACACATCATGAATACTATATGGATTAAGTGTGACTTTAAATGGATGTATGGTTTACTACAGTATAAGTATCCTTAAGCATAATCTCTTTGCCTTGCACTCTAACCCCCAAGGCTTGTGTTAGGAGAGTATTATACAGGGCTTTTCATTAATTATTCACTTTTAGGTCATTGCAGATCATGGTCGGGTTTGATGCTTTGGACATCTAAGGCCATGCTTTTACTTTCTCTTTCTCCGCAGGAGGATTACGATCATGCCTCCTCTGAGGACCAACACTATCAAGGAGACGCCAGCATGTTGAGTCCCAAAGCCAAGCTGCTATTACGAGATTCAAAGAAAGAGCTTTTGAGGTATGCTACGTTAAAGAAAGAAACATCTGGAGGCATCTTTACTCAGTCAGCTGTGAATAATGCAAGCTTCCCTTTTAGTTGGCAGATGGTCAGTATTGACGATAAAAAGTGTAACGCCAAACCATACCTTTGTTTAAATAGGACCGTTTGATCTAAGTGAGTCATCTATCATTGTAACTGGTATGTCTGCAGGTTCATGTGGAGCAGAAATATATCTATTTGAAAGTGAGTTTTCTCCCTGTATGTCCTGTGCAAGCTTACAACTCTTGACTCTTGTAGTTAGAGTGCATGCTCTGCTGGGTCTCCTCTTGAGAATCACACCACGAGAACAGTAGGATCCTCTAGTTGCCGCAGCACAGCACCCCCCCAGTGACATTCGGAGACATTATTAAACTGAATGTTGAGCAATATAATAATAATTTCTCTACTAAACTTCCTGCTGTACTAACTCTTTTTTTTTATTCTCTTTAATGCCCATGAAAAGGTTGTCAGTGTAAAAGAAAGATTCAGCTCAAGCTTGGCAAAGTCTGTGGGAAGTGGAGTAATCTGTGCATTAAGTGCTTTGTGCTCTCCTGCAGCTGTCCGACCCCAGGCTGTGACGGCAGCGGCCATGTGACGGGGAATTATGCATCACATCGGAGGTACTGTAATTAATTACGCTCTCATTAGCACCAGCTAGCAGACATATAGACAAGGGAAACAGCACTGATTGTTTAATTATGCTGATTTTTACAGCTGAAAACTTGTCACATCACTTGTAGAGTTAGATTTTCATACCGTGTGTCTTTTTTTTTTCCTTTTTTTTCAAACATGGTGACATGAAAAGCTTTCTCGAGAAGAGGAAGTGGAATTGTGTTTTCAAGTAATTTTGTATAAATATGCATTGAGACATTGTATTAAGATTATTCAATTCAGCTGTGATCAAAGAGTGCATTAAAATGACTGTTAGCTCTTTATCCTCTCCAGTGTGTCTGGATGTCCCCTGGCTGACAAAACACTCAAATCACTGATGGCAGCCAACTCTCAGGAACTAAAGTATGTGTTTTGAAAACTGTTATTGTTGCTAAAGGATTTTTCACGTTGAACTAGGCAGCTTGTTTGCCTCAGCTTGGGTCAATGTTCTCCTTTCTTTCCCTTTCCTTTCCACTACACATTATGCATGATTTCTATGTGCTCCACATGAAGTTGTTTCGTATTTGTACTCCCTTTCTGCATATTAGCATGAATCCACCACTCTGCACGCAGTCTTTTGCTGTAAAAAGCACCTGGTCTCTGTGTCTCTCAACCTGCAGGTGCCCAACACCTGGCTGTGATGGATCTGGACATGTGACTGGGAACTATGCTTCGCACAGAAGGTAGCAGAGAGAAATCATCGCAACTGAGCATGAAATACATTTGTCAGATGCAGGACATTCAAACAGATGGTGAAAGTCTCACTTTATGCTGCAAACATGTTGCACTTTTTGAATTCTTGTGTTTATTTGGATGCATTTTCATCCATCTATGCATTTATGTATCATTTTTAAATCCACAATATGTGCAGCTTTTTCATTGTCTCAACGTTTATTCAGATTTATAGATTTGCGAAATGCAAACTCCATAAAGCTCACATCTGCCTGTAACTATTCAGCTGTTATTTTCTACTGCTATATAGATTTCCTTCATGTTAACCCATACTGTCTCCAATCATCCATAGCTTGTCAGGATGTCCACGTGCCAGAAAGGGAGGTTTGAAGCTCACACCAAACAAGGATGACAAAGATGAGCAAGAGCTTAAGTAAGAGATTTTTTTTTCTCATCGCATGCTGTCATATTTTTTTTTTGTTTCAAAAATAAAACAAGAAAACATTGTGATAATGCGTCATGCTTTTGTGCCCGGGGCATTATACCTGGAGGCCATTAAGTTAAACAAAGAAAATAATACTTCTCTTGTCGTAACATTAGTGAATTATTTTCTAAGGATTAGCAGCGTGTTTTTGTGGGATTTTTTCTGGGTTTTGTATTTTCCCTGTTTTCTGAATGGAATATCTGGCTTATTACTCTTCACTGAGTGCTTTCTTTATAATTATAGTATATTAAGAAAAATGTTGAATTGCCTGCTCCCATGGCAGTGCGCTCGTTTGCAGCTTAATCATTGTCTGTGAAAGTGTTATTGGAAAAAAAATAATGGAATTGATTTCCAGTTTAAACGTCAGATATACGGTATGAGCCCTTGTTTACTTATACATCTGGACACAGATTTTTTCTTTTTTAATTACTAATGCAAGGGCATGAGCTTAGGAATTAGACTGGAATAGATCTCATACACATTAAGAGAGAAAGGGAGAGAAAGGGGGAGGGTTGCAAATGTCCCTAGATTATTGTAAATAGTGGGCCATATGGCATGCCTCCATTGTCCTGGTGCCTTGCATCAAGCCACCTACCTGTGATAGTTGTAAGTAATGGGACTGGTGTTGTTTTGTCCTCTAAGTGCTGCTGTGCTGTCGAGTAACAAAATGCTGAAACAGGCTTTTTGCAGCAGCACTCTAGAGCATGTGTGCCATTTGTATCATCTCCAGTGACCTTTCACCTTTATCAATAAGGGAAAGGGTTAGCCACCTCCAAATTACATTCTTTCGCATGAGGGGATACATGACAATTATCGGTAATTCATGTCACTCCATTACTGACCTGCAGAAAACAGGCCTGAATTCCAACTGACAAACTCTTAATGATATTCAGCGTGAGATGTTTTCAAGCACAAATATCAGCAACCTCGAAATGTATGCACCGAACGGAGCCCTCGTTCCACCTCAAGTTTTAGCGGATTAGTAACTTATAGTTAATGCGATTATATCTAGTTTTGGCGACTTTATTTTTAATCAGCATTTGACTGGATTAATCAACTTAATGGTTAACAAATCTTCCGGTCTAGTGATTGAGAGAGAGATTTTTTTTTTTTTAATGATGCGGTTGTTATTTTTTGAGCAGTCAACTGTCTTTGTCTGTGGCGTGGAAAAAAAAAAGCTTTTAAATGCAAGTTAGTTTCATTCTCCCTGCGTGAATCAGCAGCGTGTGCAGGTTTACAACATGCACGACTCTTTGTTTCTCTCTCTGGTAGGTGTCCAGTAATTGGATGTGACGGACAGGGCCATATATCGGGAAAATACACATCCCATCGCAGTGCAGGCAGTTGTCCGCTTGCTGCCAAAAGACAGAAGGAGTCGTCCATCAATGGGCTGCCCTTTGCCTGGAAGGCCAGTAAACAGGAACTGCCCCATTGTCCCTTGCCTGGCTGCAATGGCCTTGGACATGCCAATAATGTGTTTGCCACTCACAGAAGGTGAGGTCGCCTGCCTTCCATTTTACCTCTAAACAATGCAGACGGTCGACATGTTGCATTCTCACACCTTTGCTCTCATTCATGATCTCGATTGATGCTAAAGTTTGTCCGTTTTGTGATATTCTCCCTCCCAAAAATTGCCATTTATGACCTGCTGAACTAGCTTGTCGGGTTGCCCACTGAACGCACAGAGTATCAAGAAAAAGCACTCAGAAGAAGAGATGACTATCAAACTGAAAGCCAGCAGTGGTAAGCTACTCTGACGTGCTGTGTGGTATGGAAATGTTTCGCATTTCGTGTTTCTTGGCACAGAAAATATCGATATTTTCAGTTTGAACGTGATAAATTAAGATGATACGCTTCGACTCAGGTGTTGAAAACAAAGAAGATATTCAACATCTGGATCACGAAATTAAGGAACTGAATGAATCCAACATGAAAATAGAAGCAGATATGATGCAACTTCAAACCCAGGTAAATATCCACTCTGACGAGCTCATTTCAAGGACAGAGCTTTGAGATCTCGTGCTCGCTCAATTTGACGAGTTTTTTTCTTTTGGTACCCGAAAGCAGATATCGTCAATGGAATGTAACCTGAAGACAATTGAAGAGGAGAACAAGATGATCGAACAGCACAACGACAGCCTTCTGAAGGAGCTCGCTCGCCTTAGCCAAGCTCTCATTAACAGTCTAACAGACATTCAGCTGCCTCAAATGGTACAGTAAGCCTTGAACACAGACTCCACTACAACTCATTATATCTAACCTGTCCTGGAAGAAATCTCATTCTCTATAAATTCTGGTGTCATTTCTGCTGTGCTGTTTTCACTAATAGTCATACATGTTTTTGTTGCAGGGACCCATCAGTGAGCATAATTTTGAAGCCTATGTGAACACATTAACTGATATGTACAACAACTCGGAGCATGAATACTCTCCAGAGTGCAAGGCCCTCTTGGATAATATCAAACAGGCTATTAAGGGCATCCATGTTTAAGCTGTAGAGCTACCAAGAGGTTTCTTTGACTTGGGATAATGGCGCTAGATAGCTCTATTTTACTGAAGAGTGCTGGCTTGGCTGCATGTATAAGACAAGGCTTTTGGAAATGTGTTTGGCATTTCCCGGTAAATACACTGCACTGAGAAAATTACCAGCCAGATTTGTAATGCTTTTACTGTTTCTGCATTCACTTGATATGTTTATCCTGGTGAGATTTTTACCCCTCTTGCACTTAATTATTTTGTATGGTTTGCTTGATTTTAATCTGTATGTGTTCATGTCATTCTTATATTATCGCTATTTATTATTATATTTGTTCATCAGTGTATTTATTTCCTTGATTTTTATTTATTTCTAGAATTGTAAATGCTTAATATTTGAGAAATCAGTTTGACTTTCTGCACATTGTAAATTACATAGAAGCACATTCCAATTTCATGGCATACTTTCGCCATCTAGTGTTGAAAAACGTATATTATTATTAGACCATAAGTTGGATCTCCCTTCAAAGTAAAAACCTACCAAAACGACTAAGCATCAAGATTTTTAAGCATTGCTTTTGCTTCGTTTATTGGAAACTGAATGTATGGTAAGACAAAGTGAACACTGAGATCAAAAAAAAAAAAAAAAAAAAAATGCAATGCAACTGTACTGTACCTTTTTTCTTCTTAACCAATAACAGCTGAATGCAACCAGGAAGTGACAACTGAGCAAAAATGCAACATCATTCGGTGAACTGAATGTCAGATTCTGCTTTGCATCGCGTGCCACAAGAAGAGTGCAACAAAAATCAAAACTCCACTTTGTCAAGATGTCTTTTTTTAAAATATAGATATTAAACTGCCTTCTGTGCACACACTTTGGAGTGTGCATATAGTATGTGCCTAAATGTATATGAATCCATAAAAATATACGAGTACTATGTTTTGTGGTAGGACAGTATTATGTGGATGGTGTCTAATTTATTATACAGTACAATTATTTTCATAGGAGGAAACGTTCCTGATGACTGTTTAAATACCGTTGTCTCAGTAGCTGTAATCTCAGAGTCAGGTTTTGAAATATCACGACTGAGATTGAAAAGTCTGGTGTTTATTTTAACTTTTGCTAGCATGGAGAGGTGAAAAAAGGAAGGAGTGAATTACACAAAAAAAACAGCAACAACATCTGCTCCTGTTTTATCTTAAACTGCTTACAAGCCTTAACATTTCAACCAGTCTTACAGTTTGAATATTCTTGTAACGCTTGGGGCAGATTTGAATAGTAGCTATTTCAAAACCGAGCTGACTACCACCACAACTCATATTTCAGTTTCAATCATTAAATACGAAAAAAAAGAAAAAGCAAAAAAAAGAAAAGAAAACATAGACAAATGATAGTTGTTGGCTAATCAGTTGTTTGTTTGCATCAATTGCACTTTTGCATTTTTAATGATTTTGTATATTTAGTTCACCACACTGCCCTTGACTTCAACACAAAGAGGGAAATGGGAGACTGTAGTTGCATCAACGTACTATACATGTCTCAATTTTACATGAAGCCAATCAAAAGAGAAAAATGACAGTAATTCATTTGAGCAATACATTTTTCTTTTCTGCAAAAAGAAGTCAAAGACATGTAGCCTTGGACATTTCAAAGAAACAAAAAAAAAACGGAACAGCAAAAGAGCCAAATTAAGGAAAAATGAGACCCTATTTTATCCAAATACTCAATATGTTTTAAAGGATCTTAATCTTTTCAAAATTTGAATCGCATTCTTTAAACCTAACAATCCTTTATTTATAATTTCTTATATTTAATTCCTATACCACACATTGTTTGCTCAGGAAGTTTTGTGAATAATATTTATTTTTTTCCCTGTTAGTATTTGATGTTTTGTATTGTGAAATGCTTTTTTGTGGAACGATATTAGTATGATATGAAATTGTATTGTATTTTCTTTTCTTTTACATTAAAATGTAATGCTTTTTTTCAGTTGAAGTAGTTTGTAAATTGAAACTTCCTATTACTTTTACTATTTCATAATAAACAGATATGCGCTGTGTTGTACAGTTTGTGTATGGTAGAAATAAACTTTTCAAATGGTTGTGTGGTGTCTCAAAGCTCCAGCCAGTCAAAAATAAACCCAGTCACCCCAGAAGTAGCATGTATCAAGGTTCCTTTGCCATTAGCACCACCTTGTGGTCATTTCCAGGTATTACATGTAGAGTATCAGGGAGTGGTCTACTGGAGTCAAGATGCTGCACTAATGGTTGAGGATGCACACCAGCAGCTGTTGGGGTTAGATATCAAAATAAGGGGGTGTAGTGGTGACCTTGAGGTGTAAGGTGCTGATCATGTACTTTCAGTGTCCCAGGTTCGAGTTCAGATGTGGACCTTTGCTACATGTCATCCCATCGTGAGTTTACAGCAACTAAGGATTATTATCAATTAATCTGTCAGTTGTTTTCTGAATTCACTGATTAATTGTTTGGTTTATAAAATGTCAGAATGGTGAGGTATGTAGATCACAGTTTCCTAAAGCCTTTGTCTTCCCGTTGATTGTTTTGTCTGACCAGCGGTCCAAAGTCTAAAAATATTTAGTTTACTGTCACATAAGACAAACACAGGCAGCAAATCCTCATAATTCAGACCTAATGTTGGCTCACTTTAACTTTACAAATAACGTAAACACTCAGTCAATTATCACAGTAGTTGCTGATAAAAAATTATGTGAATTGATTCATTGATTAATCGACTAATTGTTCAATTTCTGATTCAGATAACTTTATTAATCCCCAGTCAGACTGGGCACAAATTTAAAGCGGGTATGGGTTAGCTCAGGTATGTGCTTAGGCACTAAATCAATAAATCAATAAAAAGCTGACCCAGTTTGGTACACCCGAAAACAGGACCAAAGGAAGTGTCAATGGAAATAAAGTGAAACTTTAAAAAATCAATATCATAAAAACACACAATACTTACAAGTTATCAAACACAACCCATGTATCAGCAAAGTACCACATCATTCAAAAGTTTCACAGCTGTGGGAAGAAAAAAGACTTTTTTTTCCCTCAAAGAAATGTTCTAATGAATCAGCAGTCAGACAGAAGCAGCCTTTTATATAAACTTCTTAATCCTGTTTATCATCCGCAGGAACGCTGTTATGATAATGTCGAAAGTTACACGATAAAAATGCCAAAAAATATTCAAATCTCTGTATCTTTGATATGTTCATTGACCTTCATTCTGGTGAGAAATAAAAGAGTACGGGTATATGCAAGGTGAGGCTGAAACAAAGGCCACGTATTACCCAGATAACACGCCAAAGCAACAACACAGCATTCAGAAGGTGAAGCTTCTGGCTCAGCGCTACCGCAGCCGTCATTTCAGTCACGCTGCACGGCATCCCGGCTTCCTGTAATGTATAAGCTGTTAGCAGACTGTGAGAGTGCCGGTTGGTGGGGTGCAGATACGTAAAGTAGTTTGACAGCCACACACACACTCCTGGGGTGTGACCTCACCTAACCCCGCTGTAGTAAACACTGTGTGTTTACAGTTATCTATTAATACAACCGGCAGCAAAATATTCAGCTCGATGGAGAAAGCAAGCGCGGACAAATCCAGGATCCTGATTTTTGTGATGCATTAGTGCAGTTTTTTAAAGTAATACTCTAAATATTTTAGGTGTTAGCTGCTGCTGAGGACTCTGAGGTCATGTCCTCATGCAGGACTCTAATGACCTGAGGAAGAGCTTAGACAAGTTAATGTACATATGATATGTTTTCTAAGCTTACTGGGAATCTACAGAGACACTATCTTTATATTTTGAGTATTCTGAGATACTTAAAGTTAGATTTAATAATTAAAACTAACTAAAAGGGCTTAGTAGCATTGTGTTCCTGGTAGTGCAGAAAAGGCACATGAATATAATATGAAAATAATTCTCAAAATCAGATGTTTTATTGTCTTTTTTTGTGGTTAGTAAAGCTTTTCTTGCCAGGGTGAGACTACTGACCTCAGTATTTCTAAAATCCTGGTTGCAGCTCTGGCTTCATGTATCACACAATAATTCTGACGCTAAAAACAGGACATACTTGGAGTGGTGTTCATTAGTCAGGCCTGTTGTGCATGCATGACAAGACTAATGATCCCTGGTGAGACGGTGCAGCATTAAATTACTAACAACTCGACCCACGTTAAACAATCTGAAACCTGGTGTATTCTGTGGTTGTGTAAGTAGGGCTGAATACGCCGCTGTTATGCAATGAAACCATCGACTGAGGAAGTAAACAAACACTTCACCTTGGAGGACGGCAACGGCTCACACTGCAAAAAGTGGCCGCGAAATTCGCCATGAAAACATTTATGATAAATCAAAGTGAAATCAAGCATTAGCACCATGAATGCAGATGGATTTGTCAAGCTGTCCTACTCTACCAGCCACTTTAGCATCTAATCAACCAGAATGCCAGAAATACCACTATACCCTTGCTATGAATGCAGAAAAGTCCAGCAGATATTCAGCAGCATTCAACTGCTTCTCAAAAACACCTCCACAGCCCGAGCAAAGACACCGAAAACAGGATAAAAGCTGCTTCGGATTGAAAGTTTTCTTACACGTCTCGCATTCCAGACCCTCCACCAACAGGCTGAATCGAGGCCTCTGAAACCTCAGCCCAGACCTGTGCTCGTGTGCTGACCAGGGCTGCTTCCTTATTAAACCTGGTGATCATCCATTCCCACACTTCCAGAACAGGCCAAAAACCAGCTGCGGGCTAAATTTAGGCCCTTCCTCTAGGGAACTGTGTGAGGTTACAAGGTGGGTGAAGCTTTTCCACGATCTTTCCAATTTTGTGCGCTCTTGTTAAAGGAAATGGTAATGAGCAGGCTTGTCACAGCGGGCCGGCCGTGTTGTTCCTGAACTATTTCTTGCTCTGTGTGTTTTGAGTCACCCTTTACCTGCAGACAGTAAGGTGTGGTCTTTTAACTTCAAAGGAGTCAAATGAGATTGTTTCAAGTGGAAAATTACAAAAACCGGACAAAGTAAAGCCAGATTAAATATCTTATTGTCTAACAACAACAACAACAACAACATTTGGCCTCTGTAATGGATGTAAGTTTCCCTGTGGTGAATTACACTGCTTAATAATATAATTGACTACACCTGACTCTAAAACACACATATAAAAGCACAGGATAAGTACACATGTAAAAGAGCCTTTGATATTGTAAAAGCCTAGATATTAGCCGTCATTATAGAAATAATAAATACCTAGTGACTTTATGGATTGATTGACTGAAACAAGCAAGAGTATATACATAAGTAGGCAGTACACATACTTCAAAAAGTGCATGAACACAAAACACTACAGACAGACAGACAGATAGATAGATAGATAGATAGATAGATAGATAGATAGATAGATAGATAGATGTGAGCAACAGTGCTTCCCTCTGTCGACAAATTTTTTAAACCACGTGACCTGTGTTTACATCCTCTTCTCAGCTGTTTCTTTCTTCTTCCACTTCGACACAACGGCTCGCCGTCACTACTTTACCTTTTCACGCAACTAGCTAGTTAGCTCCGTTAACTAGCCTGTAGTTAGCCTTGGAAGGGGGCTGTTAACGTCTGAAAGTCACTGTCACTGACCGTCGCATTGCACATCCAGTCCCAAGGAGTGAGTTAATGCGACACGGCATTGTGAGTATTTTTAGTTTCTTGTACGCTAACTACCTTTTTGTCGGTGAGTTATCCAGTTTGTGCGGCTGGCGACATGCCCGTGCGACAGTTTTGTTAGCGTTATTAAATGTGACACGCTAGGCTAGCTGTGTTGTGTGTTTGCTAGCCGAGTAACGGAAGGATAAAGAGGCGAGCTTACCTAACCTGCTTTGTCTCTGTTTTGTTGATGGCGCACTCAGGCCCACAAAAGCTAACGTTAGCTAGGTTCACTGGCTAACAGGCTAACTTATGCAATCAACTCTATTTTAAAACCCATTCGTTTGACTTGTCAGCGTGCCCAACGTTTGCTTAATTCGCACATTTTTGCGATTTGTGTACATGCGGGTTTCAGGAGACTTTCCTGCCACAAACGTTTGCACCATCAGGCGGAAGAGCCTCCGACATGTCAATGTTATGTTGCTGTTTTTTGGTGGTGTTTTTCCCCGCAGCTGTCACTAAAACCCACTGGGCTTCTGGGCTGTTACTTCACCTTCTCCTTAACAAACCGGTCGAGCCAGTCGCTGCTAAAGATTGAGGTTAATCGCACTGCAGAGAACTGGCCAGCAACTGCGTTTTGGTCGCCGAGGAAGAACAAAAGCTGGGTGAATGCACACAAACACACACACAGTCTCTGTTCGTGTTTGTCAGCTTGTGTAATGGATGCTTGATTCGCCATGTATTTCTCACAGGTGTGGACGGGCAGGATTAAGAAACAGACGTTATTATTAACGGTCGACAACGTTTCATGAAAACGCTGTTGTTGTTTTGCTCCATCGTCACACGCGCAGTGCGATGAAAGTGTTCAGGCAGCTGATTGGCTGACAGGCTGCCGTCTGTGTGGCAACTGCAGCACGTGACCGGGTAGCGCGCTGATTGGCCTCATCAGGTGTCAGTTGTGGGGATTTAAGAACATCTGTGAACATCACTGCATGTACGAGTGACCAGAAAAATAAAAAACACCCTGCTGTATAAGTACAACCTTATTTTATGTTAGTTGCAGTGTTGGAAGTAGTACTCAGAACTTTTACTTAAGTAAAGGTAGCAATACCACAGTATAGAAACAGTCCTTAAACTAGTGAGTGCAAGTGCAAGTATTTGAAAAATATATATAAATATACATATAAAATATACTTAAAGTACCAAAAGCAAAAATACTCATTTTGCAGAATGGTCCATTTCAGAATCATATATATTATATTAATGGATTATAATTATTGATACATTAATGTGTACATCACTTTAATTTCGCAGCTGGTTACGGTGGAGCTTGTTGAAATTGCTTAATATACTGCGTTGTAGCTTGTAAATTTCCTCCCAGGGTCAATGAAGTCTTATCTTAACCTATAATTATACAGTGTAATTCATTTATCAATTATAATTTGTGTTATTAATCTGATTATGCAAAGTAACTCAGAACTAAAAATATTAAATAATGTGGTGGAGTAAAAGCACAATGTCTCCCTCTGAATTGTAGTAGAACAGAAGTGTATATATTAGCAGAAAATGGAAATATGATACTTAAGTACAGTACTTGAGAAAATGTACTGAACTACTTTCCACGTCTAGTTCGTTGTTTCTAAACGAGACACCTTAGAAAATAATGGACAAACTGCCATAGACTTGAATAAAGACTTCCAGGAAACAGCTGCAAAAACAGTTAAAAAGACTAGGGGTGCAGCTAATGATTAGTGTCAGTACTGCTTTATCTGCAGATTACATTATGTATAAAAAAAAAGTAAAAATCATCATCAATCAATTTCCTTAATCCAAAGGAAATGTCATCACATTACTTGTTTTGTCCTATCAGCAGTTAAAAAAAAGATATTCAGCTAAGTGTCACAGATCCTCACAACTGAAAAGCTAAAATCATATTTTCTGAACCATCTACATGATGGCAGATCCTAATGACTAGGGCTGCAACTAACAATTACCAAATAATCTACTGGACATTTTCTCGAGTAATAATTTTGTCTATAAAATGTCAGAAAATAGTAAAAAAAAACCAAACCCATTACAGTTCCCCAGGGCCCAAAGTGGCATCTTCAGATGTCTTATTTTGTTCTTCCGTCATTCCAAAACCCAATTAGTATCACATATGACAAAGAAAAGTAGCAAATACTCACATCCCAGAAGCTGGAACCAGTGAATTTCAGCTTTAAAAAGACTTCAGCTCTGGCTGAATGCACATGTCTGTGACAAACTGACTGCAATTAACAACACTTGAAGTGTACGGTTGCTGGCAGCCCTGTGATGCTATCATTCTCATTCCACATTCCTACGTCAGAAAGATGATGTGCTACTAGATGGATAAAATCTTTGCCATCTTAAAGATGTTCAGACTGAAAATGAAGTGAACTTTAGAGGCTTTGTGATTGCATATAGTGTTAATGGCAAAGTGCAAATGGTTGCAGGTTCATCTTGGTCCCACAGAACAGGGGAGAGACACAGCTGCTTGAGTTGAAAATGTTTTATTTTAAGCCAAAACAAGTCCTGCTTATCCCAAAACTGTATGAGCTCCTTTCATGAATATGCAGAGACAACAGGAGCAAAAGGGAGAGGGTCCAGAGGAGAGTAAAAGAAACAACTGGAGTCCTGGTAAATTCTGAAAAGCTGACGTTTTCCACACAAACACACACTTGCATGGAGTCGGTTCTTGTTGTTAGCCTCGGCTGTCACTTCCCTTGGCTGTTTGTGACTAATTAACACAGTTCAGTGGACAAACTTGCAGAAGTAAGAAGTGATGCAAATACACTTTTCATTCAGTCTGAAAGCACCATAAGATCTCTAACACTAGCCTGGGGATGGAGTCGGAGGAAAAGCCATGGTGTTACCTAAATCGAAAGGTTTTATCCAGTGCTGAGCATGAAAACGTTCAGAGGTTTTGCCTTCTTCTGTGAACTTGTTACAGTGACTGCCCTTTGTGTTATGAATATGGAATAAGAGACTAAGTGTAAAGGTTTACCCTGGAGCTGGACACTAGAGGAGGGGTCAGTAGGTCATCAAATTCATTTGGACTAACTGACTGACCAGCCAACAATGCTATCCCTGGAGATATTCTGTTAGCACAAAGGTAATATCTATTAACAGGAATTTTATATTGAATTTCAGTACACATGGCTTAAAGTTATCCATCACTGTGTCGATATCCTGACACATATGTAGACATGTATGTCTATGGAAAATATTCTTACTATAGTTTTATTCTTAGTTGATCTACTTTATCAGTAAAAACTCAACAAAAACTCTGAACCATATACCACAAGTCCATTTGATCCAGCCAGGTAGGCAGTTCAGAAATACTAAAAAGCAAAACTTTTTTTCAGTGATAAAGAAAATAACCTAAAAAGTAGACGAGCACATGTTGCAGAGTGGTTCCTGAACGCAACACACGTTGCGGTTGCATCATGGCGACTGTCAACAAAACAAAAGTAGATATGGAGTGTTGGGCATTCCAAGAGAAATGAGTAAGCAATTATTTTATGTTGTCTTGTTCAAATAAAAGGCATGCCAGTGTTTCTAAGTTAGTTTGTGGGGACATGGTCACAGTGATGAAAAAGGCTAATTTCAGCTGTCATTACAGTTACAAACATGCTAAACTGGATGAGCTGCAAGGACAGATGCACTTGGATGAAGTTAACGCTCCTCAGAGTTTGGGTGCCCAACAAGCAATTACCACAAGACCACATTCTGATAGAGACAGTGTTAGGCAGCCAATAGCTAAGGAGCTGAAACCTCATTCAGAAGAAGAATTTGTGAAGGAGTGCCTTGTTACTGCGGAGCTGCTAGCACTGGACAAAGTAAAGTTATTCCAAACTGTCAGTTTGGCTGGAATAATTCATAGAGGAAAAAGCTATGACTGTGCATTTTCCTGCTCTGCAAGTAGAACAAGACCGCTATGACATCTGAATATGCCGGTAAGTATGTAAAACTCCCTCAGGTATTTGGTGAGAGGTATCGGGACATTAAAAGTAAGGGAGCAGAAGAAAACATTGGGAGGAAAAGTGAGAGTTTATTCATTCATTTAATCTATAAGGGAGACATGAGAGCAGATAGAAACGGTGCAGTCGGACTGCGTAGTCAGACAGCCTCTATGTTCCTGGGGGATCGTACCCGATGGCAGACAAAGAGAAATAGTGAAAGTGTGGTTTAAAGAGAACCAATCTAAAAACCAATGGTGTCCACCTAGCCTAATCTATGAATTCCTGATGCTGTACTTTGTGCGTGAATGTGCACAGTGTCTCTCTCAAGGGGGAGACACACTTATCGTTTCTGCTGCGATGGGATCGCTGCAGGTAATTGATATTTTCCTCATTCATGATGAACAAATTTCACCCACCCACAATCAGAATGTTAAGTTTTATGATTTTACAATGCAGATTTTGCCTGCGGACATAACTGCCATGGGCGCATTGATGCCCTGAACACATTTCAGGCTCATTTTCCTCACTTTAAACCCTGAATACAAGGTACAGGTGTTTCCTGTTTTTCATGTCACTCACGCAGTACACAGTACACTTCCTTTTACTGGCATCTTTTCACAAAGGAATACTCTATTTTGAATGTGACTTCAATAATATATTCCTTTTCTGGTACCATTGCAGCAAAACCCACAAGCTCCTCTATTAATCTAGCATTGGTTGAACATATTTGCAAACATGTAAATTGTTGCTGAATTAATTTCCCGCACACCTAGATCTCATTAATTACACATTCTCCAGCCTTTTATCTGCCATCTTATCCTTGAATGTGAACCTACCATGCTCACATTTCTTGCTGCAGTGAATACGGGAGCAAACATTCACACACCAGCCTCAGGAAATGTAAATTCACAGGCAGGGTGTGCATATTCACGGGCTGCTGTGAAAGGATATGGAGAGTATTAATCAGAAATGTATTTTTTATGGCTATTGTAGCTTTGAAACACAAGTCATTACAAATTAAAAATGCTGTAATCTGTCTTTTCAACATCACAAATTAATTTTGCGTAGTCTTGATAGATGTGTTGTAGTAGATCTATTTTGAGATTTGTTGATACACATGATTTTTTTCGACTTAATCCAAATTCTTTGTCACAGGTATCCTTCTCCTTGCTGAGAGAGCTGCAAACTAGCTGATAAAAGTCTGGATTTACACTGAGAGTGCTGGTAACCATGAGGATTATCAGTTTCCCTCACACTGCCTGTATACACTGCTGTGTACATCTCAGTGTGCTGCCTGCACAGGTCTTTGGTATTTAGTTACAGCACTAGACTTGATCTTGTGTTGCCAGAGGATCTGTTACATGTCGTCATCCCGCATGGTTCAGTGAGTTGTCCCTAACCGGGTCATGGCAGCCAGTTATGACCTGAGACGGTGTTGATGCATTTATCAAACACACTGGGGGTCAACCCAGGACGCTCTGTGTGTGTGTGTGTGTGTGTGTGTGTGTGTGTGTGTGTGTGTGTGTGTGTGTGTGTGTGTGTGTGTGTGTGTGTGTGTGTGTGTGTGTGTGTGTTTTACCCATTTATTCCCATCTACTCAGAGACATTTTGTTTTCTGTACAGGAATAGCTTCACTTTTACAACAAATGTTATTACCTAGCTGGTCCTTTTTGATTTATCTTTAAGGAGTGGGTGACTAATGACCCCTGTTTCAAGACTCATCATTGGTCTGAGTGTACAGCAAAACCAAAAGCCATTTGCTTGTAGAATACCGCCTGACCCATTTTCCTAGATTGTTTTCAACTGCGTGCAACTCACAGGACTATGTATCACAGAGAGGGTAGGAAAAAAACTAGGATAAAAAATACACTGCTGTACAATCAGTGATGGTAAGCGAATCAATGATTTTTTTTTTTTGCCTGTGAGAAAGAGCCAGTGGAAAATTAGCTTACCAGGCCTCCCACTACAAAGTCACCTCTGAATTTAATCTGTATTAGCTGAGTCAGATGTAGAGATGCTGAGGAGGCATAGAGGGAATTCAAGACTTGTCTCCCTTGGCTCCGTCTCCAGCTATAACCATTCACTCTGTGCCAGTGTGGGGTGTTTTAGCTATCAAAGCATCGATAAAACGTTTAAAGACCACCATGTGTTCGGAATTTCCTCTTTATCACTGCGATGTGGTGCTAAAGAGCTCAGTGTTACAGCCAGTAGCTTAGTACTTACAATATGAGTGACTTTGATATCGCCAGAGGTCAGAGTGTGTTTTAATTGACCCATTGGTTGCGTTTTTTGCCTTGTGTACCCTTAAAATGAAAGGGAAAGGTGTGCTTGTGACCCCACATGACAGATTGGGGCTTTACTGTGGACATGAGGTGTGAGCAGTTTAACAAAAGAGTGATTTTTATATGCTGTCGGACTGTTTCACTCTAGAATTTGAGCTGTCCACTTTGTCCAGTAGTTCTCAAACTTTTTGTGGCCAAGGTACACCAAAGGGCCAAAATCCCAGCGCAGTTCACTTCCAATCCAGTTCACAACTACAAAAAGACAACTCAGAAGTCTGATCCGAGTTTTCCTGTTTCTGAAATGTGAGAATTTGCTGCTTGTCTTGCTTCTTGATCTAGTATATAGATTATTTTTGATAGATTGTCAGACAAAACCAGATTTTTGCAGACATTAGCTTGTGCTCCAGGAAACCGATGGACATCACTGTTTTCACTGGTCTTTTATAGACCAAGCATTAATCAAGAAGAATCATTCGTTGCAGCCTCACTGGTAAAAAGTATCAAAACACTTTGTAAGAAGAAAAGATGGATAAAAGTCAGAAAAAGATCAACAATGTTGCACACCAGAAATATTTTTCTTACTGTGACCTCTCAGATTTGTCTTGAGACCCTTTAGGGGTCAGGAACCACTGACCTACAGGGTTTCTCTGTTATATGTTATCTGAGGCCAACGGCAACAAGAGGTGCCTGTTAGCTAACGTTGGGTGAAATGATGATATGTAACCATGAGATGACATTTTCCCCCTCAGGGATTTTGCGATACCATCATCTTCAGTTTCATTGGATGTGTTTGGCTGCTGTGTTGTGGATAATGTTCATGCGCAGGATTAATTTATGGTGATATTGAGTTTTTATGATGTTTGCATCAGTCTTATAATGTGCCTTTTTTCAGTGTTAGCCAGTAAACATTCTTGGCTGTTTATTGCTGATTATTTGTCCATCAACAGTTTTTTTTGGTATATTTTCCAGAAACAATAAATATGATGATCAATATTGATTTTGTAGTATAAAGTAATGTGCCATGATAAACAGTTTTGTCCATATTGTCCACCCTTCCACCCACCCATAACACCTCCCTCTGGACATAACAGGCTCAGGCGGCAGGTTGATATCTTCAGATTGCTCGTTTTGTCCCCCAACAGTCTAAAACATAAAGATATTCAATTTGCTGCACCAGACGTCTGAGAAAACCAACAAATGTTCACATCTGAGTGAATTCTTGCCATTTTTCCATCCGTCAGGAGAATGCTTTTCCGTTGCTTTGACCTTTGATCAATTAAACTAATCGTTTCAGCTCTAATAACGTTCCATATATGGCACGTTACAGGACATTTGTCTGTGTGATGCATTATATCAACGCACGATGAAAATAGTTCATACTTCATTTTGTACGACCTCTTTAACGTGACAAATAGAGCGTTTTCACAACAGATATTTTGTAACGTGCTGCAGGAAAATCACAGGTGTGACAAATGACGTTCATGATGGCTCTTTTCCATTAAGCGTCCCAGTAAGCCATGCTCGTGAGCCCACGTGTATTATACCAGGGCCCTTGAACCTAAATGGAATGGAGGTTATTAATTACACCTGCGCTCGTCCTGCTGCGACGTGTCAGAATATTTGTTGTGAAAAGGGCCTGTGTACATTGAATAAGTGTAAACAACAACTTGTAAGGGTGTGTGTGTATGTGTGTGTGTTTTGGGGTTAATCTCTGTGCAGTGGGGGTAATGTGACATGCAAAATAGTAATCTTGTGGCTGCCTGAATGAGGCCATAAATTATGTTATCAAATTAAAAAGCCGTAATGTTGTGTTATTGGATTGTTTTCAAACATGACATTTTGGTGAATTTATTGTTTGCAATAAATATTCATTCATATTTCATTAAGTGTTTTACAAAAGCATTGCAAGACATAAATTGTTGATGTTTTTATCCTGAAGGAAAGTCATTTAGAAAATCACTGCTATAGCTTAATACTTTGATTCATTCTTCAGTCTGTTTCTCTCACAGCTGTTAATTTAGCATCAAAAGACAAGCCCAGTGGTGTGAGAATGTTAGATCTTTACCTTTGCCGGCGTCTTAAATCTGCGCCAAACGTGTAGCTGTAGCCGAACGCCCCTCGCAGGCATGTTGCCGTAACGCCTTTGTTATTTCTGTCAGGTCACTTCCTGCCTGGACATGAGCGTTGTCTGAGCTGACGTCTGAGGAGTCACAGCGGCAGCATCCTTCAGTCCGCTGTTCATCCCCATGCCACTCTGAGGAGGAATCACTCATCCTGAGCACAAGTTCGGCCCCTGTGTCTCTCTTCTCTTTTCACCATGGGGGGAGCCGTGAGCGCCGGGGAGGACAATGACGACCTCATTGATAATCTGAAGGAGGCCCAGTATATTCGCACAGAAAAAGTTGAACAGGCTTTTCGGGCCATAGACCGTGGGGACTACTATCTGGACGGCTACCGGGACAGTGCCTACAAAGACTTGGCGTGGAAGCACGGCAACATACACCTGTCCGCTCCGTGTATATACTCGGAGGTGATGGAGGCCCTCAAACTACAGCCAGGACTTTCTTTCCTCAATCTGGGCAGTGGGACCGGCTACCTGAGCACAATGGTTGGCCTCATCATAGGTGAGCGTAGTGTACCCGTCTCCTCACAGCGCCGTTGCTTCATGTGTGGGAGGTGCTCAGTTTACTATGAAAGTACAGTGTGTGCCTACAAATCAGCATCAACCACAACAGGACTGCAATGATTATTTAGATCTTCGATTGATTTGACGATTTTCCAGGTTTGTTTAGTTGCCTATAAAATGTCAAAGAGATTGTGAAAGATGGCCATCACAGTTTCCTGGATTCTGGGGAACAACTCAAAACCAAAGAATATGTCACATAAAACAAACACAACCAGCAAATCCTCAAACTTGTCATTTTGTGAGAAGGACTAAAATGATTATTTGATTATCAAAATAGGTGCAGATTATTTTTTGGGGGTCATTTGATAAAAGCTTTAATTGTTTCAGCTCTACGAGATTCTATGATAGGTAGTAGGTAATGCTAAATATTGTTCCTGTTTGTTTTTTTTTCAAAGGGCCCTTTGGTGTGAACCATGGAGTTGAGCTCCATAAGGACGTGGTTGAATACGCCAGAGAGAAACTGGATGATTTCATAAAGAATAGCGACAGCTTTGATAAGTAAGTAATGCTTGAAAGGAATGTTTCATTTTGGCAAATGTGCTGACACGTTTTCTTGCCAAGAGCTAGATGAGAGGATCGGCACCACTCTTAAATCTGTCTGTTAGATAATATGGATACAGCCAGCAGCTGTTAGCTTAGCATAAAGGCTGGAAACAAGGGGAAGAAGCTAGCCTGGTTTTGGTCTGAAGGTAACAAAGCCTAAAGCTAGTTAATGTTAGCTAAGTATTGTTATTTTGTTACCTTTGCACAGAGCCAGGCTGCCTGTTTCCCCCTATTTCCTGTCTTCCTGCTAAGCTACGATAACCAGCTGCTGGCTGCTGCCTTAGCAGACAGATTTTCTCATTGAATTCTCAGAAAGAAAAATGTCAAACTGTTCCTTTAGCAAAACCTTGATGTATTCAAACCGCATACACTAGTTTTACCTGCCAGTTTTTCTCTTGCGGACCTCAGGGCTTTGTTTTGCAAATTAAATACATTTAAATCTCTCTAATTCTGCTCATCTAATTTGCATAATTCTGTCACAGCTCACACATGCGATGATGAGCCTGTTTGATGTATGTTTTCCACTATACCTGCTATTATTTCTCCCCAGGTTTGAGTTCTGTGAACCCGTCTTTGAGGTGGGGAATTGCCTCGAAATCTCGACAGACAGTCACCAGTACGATCGCATTTATTGCGGCGCAGGAGTGCAGAAGGACCATGAAAACTACATGAAAGTGCTGCTCAAAGTTGGAGGCATTCTGGTGATGCCCATAGAGGATCAGGTAAGTCAGAATGATGCAGAATGAACAAATCATGATGGCTATTCAAAATGCTAACACATGAGGGCAAACAAGGTGAAATAGCTTTTGACCTACAAGGCTGGTTATGCAACTTTCACATGCATTATTGAGCCACAACTGCCCCTGGATTAGAGCAGCCGTGCAAGGAGCACAGACTGGCCTGTATAAATAAATGTTTTATTTGAAATGGCGGATGTGTGAGTGTGAACAGACCGTGGGGCATGTAAGAGGGCATTAAGAATATTTTGGGAAGTTGGTGGAGGAAATGGTTGGCAGGTACCTTCTCCAGGAAGGAGGAAAGCTTGACAGATTCACAGTGAAGAATTTTGGCCAATTTAAAGAGAAAATGGAGCTGAAGTGAAGCAAAGTTTGACTGACATTAAACCAAAGATTTGGAAGTCTTTTGTTTGTCTGTTGTTTATCCAAGGCCTGAGTGTACTCTGAAGGGAGTTCAGTGTAAGATATACTTTAACCAATCAGATGTTCTGCTGTGTCTGTAAGGAACACAGAAGGCATTAGTAAGAAGGAAAGCAGCCTACACGCTTATGAATCATGGTGGAGAAAATAATTAAACATAGTTTTGATCAGAGATCTTTGTAAGATGGGGGGGGGCAGAGCTTTTTGGAAATGCTGACAAACTGCATGATTATCTTCAAAGATGTGGCAGGGTAGTAATGTAGTAACTCTATCCATCTTCTGTATGCTAATATATTCCTAGATATAGATCATCATGACATACTCTATGCTGGTAGCCCCCCTTAAAAACATGAATCATAAAGGATCTGCTCAGGAATTAGTCTTAGCCTTGATCGTGTAGCATTTACGAGCCTCAATCAAAACACTCTTTTAAACATGCCCAATATGAACAGAAAAATGTAAACATTTACTTGTACTGTGGACATGTTGGAAGAAAAAAATAAGTAATCACATAGAGACCTTGCATTGACAGTAAGTATTATCGTGTTGAATGAAGTACATTAAAGATGGCTATGAATGGATGAACTTTCATCTTGCTTCAAGGCGTCCACAGTATCGGCTCATATTAATGGACCTGTTGTGCGCCACTCGAATGCACCCCGAGCCATTACGCCTCCCCCTACCAAGATATCCACTCACTTTATCACCACGCATGATGAGCCCACAGCCTCTTTAATTGTGTTTTGATAACTGTCATACTGTGGACTGGTAATTACTTGTTATGGCCTGAGCCACCAGATATCTGTCATCAGCTGAAGGCTAACTTCTCACACCAGCAGACACTTTGATGAGATGTCTGGAAGGGCCGAGCCATAGGACGATGTACTGCACACTTTAAATGCCACGATTCGTCGACAGAATTAATTGGCTTCTCTTTTGATAATTGAATCATCGTTTAAGGCATTTTTCAAACAAAAATGTTCGAGGACATATAAGGGCTCCAACTTTGCTGCCTTTCCTTTTCTTTGCCTGACAAAACAATACCTTTGATTTGTCACCTTCAATGCCTCTGAAGGGCGTTTTCACTGTTTTTTTTCATGTTTGTTTTAATGAAAATAATCATTAGTTGCAGCAGTTGTTCTTCAGTCAGAGATTGTCTATACTGTTTATAATATGATAGCTATTCCTTTAATATATCTGGTAGCATGAGGACATCATGGGCAGTTTTACTAAATCATTAGCAGAACTGATTGATGGCAGTGTAAGAAGTTTGCAGGGAACCAAAAGTCTCATGTGATTGGATGAATTTAAACTTCTAATTTTGGGCCTTTGTAGGAGATGCCTATCGTTGTTTCTGATGATGATGATGATGATGATGATGTCTGTATGTGCTTGTGGCTGACTGGCTGTGTTTTATTGTCTTATCTTGGTTCTTATTGCTTCTACTGAACTCTCTCTCTTGTTAAAGCGATCTTGATCTCAGTGAGACGCTCAGATTGAATTAAGATTCCAATTATTATTATTTTGTATGATTTGTGCTTCAGTGTGATAAAGTATTTTGATTGGCAGGCCTTTAAATTTGCTGGATTAGTCGAAAACAGACATTTCTGTTTAATCTAGTAAGAATGTCTGAACTGATTTCCAGGGATTAAAGACAAAATATATCCATATTGCAATATAAACTTACATGTAATATGATAAAGATTTATTGCCCATCCCTAGTGTCTTGTCCATTCATTTGTTCAGCTTTGACACAATTGTCTTCACTGTCTTGATGCTGTCAGATGGCTCTTTAAACCCACTGGCAGTAATCTGTTCATATAAAAATCAAGTGTGGAAATGGAGTTAATGTTTCATGAACCTATTTGACATTGCGGCATACATGCAAATATTCAGGAGGGCCTACTTCTTCTCCAGGGGCATGGTTTATATATTCTCTGTGTACATAGTGTCTGCACATCTGCCAACCATAATGAACACCTGGAATTTGGAGAACATCATTAGATTTGTGCGTGTTACTTAATAAGCAAAGACTTTGCATGTATTCACAAATAATTGCAACAGTGTATTGCTGGTATCTGTAGAAAAGGTGGTAAATTAACAAAAACACACAATAAGCAATGACAGGTGTTTAAAAAACAAAAAGACACAGAACCAAGATGTAAGATCGCCAACTAAAAAAATAAATACAGTTTGAAGATACTGAGGTTTAAGCCCTCAATCCTTGCTCCCTAATAATGCACAGTGTTTCATATTTCGAAAGTGTTCAAGTGTTGAGTTCAGGTTTTGTCTCTCCATATGCAGCTGACCCAGATAACCAGGACTGGCCAGTGCTCATGGGAGAGCAAAAACATCTTGGCGGTGTCCTTTGCCCCCTTGGTCCAGCAGAGCAGAGCTGATGGAGAGAAGCCCGACACTGTCCAGCTGCGTAAGTTCTGCAGCCGCTGCTCCCAACAAAACAAAACAAAGAAACCCTCAGAGTCTCTGCGTTATTATGCCTAACTGGTCTTGATGTGTAAAGAAGGGCGATATTTTAAAGTCAGGCAGTGCATACAAAGTGATGTGATGAGACGTTTCCTCCAGCAGTATTTGCTTTGACATATGAAGCTCAGCCTTGCAGCTGCTCCAAAGAGCCAATTCTTTCCTTGATATACTGAGACTTTTTTTTTCTTTGACAGCCTCACTTGTTTATGCTGACCTAGTTGAAGGCCCGGTGCAGTTATATGGATTATTCTTATTTTCGTGGCGCATCGCCCTGAAGCACTGTGTCGTCTCTCTTTGTCCTCAGCCCCGGTGACTGTCCGCAGCCTTCAGGATCTGTCTCGGATCTACATACGCCGCACCCTCAGAAACCTGGCCAACGAGGACAGTCAGGGGAAGGGGATGGTGCAAAGAGTTCCCCAGAAGCGCAAACGCAGGCGCTGCCGGCGGCGTCGCATCAACACCTATGTTTTTGTAGGCAACCAGCTGATCCCTCAAATGGTGGAGAGCGAGGAGGAGGAGCACCCCGAGGAAGAACACAAGGAAGTGGAGGAGGAGGAGGAAAGAGACATTGGCGACATTGAAATCCTCAAGCAAGTGAACGTGTTGAGAGACCAAATAATGGCTTTGCCGCTGCCTGAGTCACTGAAAGCATATTTGCTGTATTACAGAGAGAAATGACTGATATCCACTCGTAACTGGTGCAGCGCCTGCTGAAATGCTTTTCTTCACCCTTTTCAGTACAAATGTAGCATTATTTCCATTAAATCTTGATGGCAAAACTGTAACAGAAAGAGACGTCAATGATAATATTGGATAATAATGTTATGATTGTCATGAGTTGTTAGTTTTTGTTGACATTTTCTTTTGATTTGTATATCAAAAAAAAAAGAACCATGTAAAAAGAAAACTAAACGGACGTAGTTTCAGCAACCCGTTTTCAGATTCAGATTTTATCACAATGTCAGGATTTCTGCAGAAGTGTGCAGATTAAAAATTGTATAAAAATCAAAGTTCTTACTATATTTGTTAAAATATGATCATGCTAAGATGAAGACTTTTATTGCAGCTTTTTCAGAAGCTTTAACTTACTATCAGTGTCGGGTGATTTGGTGATGCTGAAAGGAGCAAAAAACGCATAAAGGCAAATGAGGCCACGTCCTCCCGGTTTGAGTTCGAGAGTGAGACGCAAAATCTTGCATTATCATGAATGGAACTCTTGTGTCATTACTCTTCTTGATATTTCATTTTGGGTCAACGTGTTTTGTACCTTCCTATTGCAAGAGATCATTGAGAGACTAGATTGGTTCAGAATTTTTTCTACAGGGCACCTTTTAATGTAACTTTTTCTACAGGGTGCTTTCATACTTGTGTTTTCTCACTTTGCATATGAGTAGCTGACATCCTGCTCGGTATGACAAGGTGCTGTAGGCCCTCTCCCCTCCATGCTTTTCTTTCTCTTCTTGATGCAAACAGTATATTAGATAAATTAATCATATCAGAAATAATGATAAAGCTGATGACGGGTGTTCACCGATTCACATTTCCAGCTGTTTTTAAGAGGGAACTGGTAAAGGGGAGATTTTAGTCATTTAATGAGTACATGCATGAATATACTGTATATGTGTTGGGTGTTCCTGACGTTGCTTCACATCTCCTGATCGGTCACTGGAGGTGATGTCCCAGGTGATCATGTTTGGAAATGTTTTGACATAAGAAAAAAAAAGAAATCAATTAGATGGCCTTGAGACAAATCACAAATTCTGAATAGTACTGCGCTTTTTTATCGAAGACAATGCAAATCAGAATCGCTGAGGATTTTGAAGCCTTTTGTATCCTGGACTGCCGAAGTGTCCAGCAAAGCACCTTATTCTACAGTCCTCAAGTGAAGAAAAAAAAAAGGTGCCAATTTTTGGCCTAATTTGTATTGTGGACTGGACTTCTTGTAACATAAAATCCTGTTTAATCAAAGTACAATTTGCTTGCAGAACCTCCCTGATAGTGATGGCTTTCAAGTGCCAACGTATCCCATCACATTAGGACTTCTGTGAGTTTGCTGGCACAGTAAATTGACCCAGACAAATGGTATATTTCTACAAAAACATTCCACAGTGAAAAAAAGGAAGCAGCACATCACGGATAGATGTCACACTTTTTTTTCTCCACGCTTTTACTGTCACAGACTTGGAAATTTCCTTCATCTTACTTTGAATGCATAATTTAGTATTCCAAAAGCTGAGTTGAATGTTGTTGATATTAATTCTATTGAATATTAAAGTGATATATGTGTACTGTTATCATATGATTCTGCATACAGTTTAATTTGCATTTGGTTTGTTGTAGCGCCCTCTTGCTGTACTGTATCTTGACACTGGGAACTCTGTAGATCAAAACTCCACTGCTGTCTGTTAAATAGATAAGATATATTAGTGCTATAGAGGTCTTCATTTTGTTCTGGTGTAATGAAAAATATTTTGTTTGAAAATGGGGGTGATTATTCTATTAGTAGTTTGTGTGTGAAGAGGTAACATTTATTTTCTGTAAGGTCTTTTTTTTTTACATTCATCAGAAAGCTTTGCAAGTAAGCAATAATGGAATAATTTCTCACTTTACAATTACCAATAACAACATAGTCCCATTTGATTTGCCTAGTATCCATTAAAATTCACATGACCAATTACAGGCATGCAACAGTTTATATACCATTATCTAAAATGTAATTGCTAATTAGAGAGCACATTAAGTACTGAAAGCAGGGGACCTACAACCTCGACTCTCAGGTCACGCCTTGCACCAAAGTTAATGGGACTGCTGTGATTACGTTTAATGTGGACGAGAGTCGGCTACAAAAATGGCACCCGGTAAAGACCAAGTCATAACCAGTTCTGTGGTTTTCTATTAAGTTAATTTGTCAAGAGCCAAAACAGTTCTGTTGCTGCTGATCAGGCCTAGGTTGATTCCTCATAGTGTGTGCAGTTCATTTTGAAAATGTGTTGTTTCTCCGTAAATGTTTGGCACAAAAAATAAAGGTCACGATCACATCATGCCTCGTCTAATTATTGCAACGCCTCTGTTATTTGGTTCCCCAAGCGTGTCCGACGTGGCCAAGGACTCGAATGAGTCGTCTTTGCAAGCAGATGAGGATGAAGCAGCAGCAGTAGTAAACGTGCCGCTCGTTGGCGTGCACCAGATGGCCTTCGTGTTTCTGTCACTGCTACTTTGACTTGATAACAGAAGAGCAGTTTCCTTCTACCATCTCATCTTTGACTTTTCTGATAAATTTATGGATGATGCGTTTGGTGTTTTTAAACTTTAGTTGCATCTCTTTCAGTTACTCGGTGCAGCTGTAACTTGCTTATCTGACAGTTAGAAACAAGTAAACAGGCCCTTACCGGTACACAAAACCCAGGACTGCATGCATGACAAACTTACAGTTTAACAAACTTGATGTCTGACTGAACTCCTCGACCTTTGCCTGCAGGAAACAGATGTTGATGGAAGCAGGAGCTGCTGTGTGAAATCAGTTTTTCCTCGAATTTACAAGAAAATATTGGATTTTCTGAAACGTGAAATATATAGGAATTCACCGAACTTGAAAGGGTCACAAGCAGACTGATTGTGCTCCCATGAGTCATAAGGAGACAGATTTTAAATGAATGTTCAGAATGGAAACAGCAGAGGAAAATATATCCTGACTGAGAGTCTCGAGCGTGATTCAAACCCCAGAAACGCCTACTTTTCTTATTACAAAACTCAGCAGCATCTTTCATTAGCTGCAGGTTGCAAGCTCTTCTGCTTTACATATTAATGACATGTGAGTAGTACAACTTAGTATACATAATACTTTATCTTTGTATGGATACTTGAATTATATCAACTGATATCATCGATGAACACATTTAATAAACAAAAAATACTTAATATGGAAATATCACACCATACGACTGAAGCTATACTTTAGTTTAAAAGTGTATTTAAATAGACCTAATTGTAATCAGAAGTTCATGTATGTAGTATGGATCAAGCACAAGTAATATAACGTGTTAATTTCTAGCATTATATTATAGTTAATAGATAATGGTCTCCTGGCTCTATGAACATGGGTCCAATCATCTCATCTAAATGTAGGTAAGAAAGGGAACGAGTGTATTTCTCAAATTATTGTGTAGCCAAGCAGCCATGTTAAGATGCACCATTTATAGTTACATATTTACATATCATTGATACACTAAGTGCAAAATCACGATGT
Organism: Chelmon rostratus; assembly: GCF_017976325.1. Lineage (NCBI taxonomy): Eukaryota > Metazoa > Chordata > Actinopteri > Chaetodontiformes > Chaetodontidae > Chelmon > Chelmon rostratus. The sequence goes on along the minus strand of NC_055669.1, from coordinate 16,237,620 downwards.
AAGAAACAGCAGGAATCACAGCACACTTCTGAGTACGGCCACAGTAAAAGTTTCCACATGTAAACATTGTTTTAAGTGTCTTTTGATTCTTGGGTAAACTGAATTTCACATTTAAAATCATTCGGAACGAAATGTGAAAAACAAAACCGACCACCACTTGAGCCATGTTACAAAAGTTCTTATTTATTAATTTATTACACAGCATATTTGTTAATAAAACATCTGCAAAAAATAAAATAAACCTCACTCTCTAGATCCTGTGTTATAGGGTATGCAACCGAGGTCATTTTAAACCACAAAAGCATCACTCAGACTTTCTTTGCATAGACCGCACCACCATTAGTCTCCCTCAGACACTCATGTCAGCTTAACAAGCACGCACAGTGCCAAGCACTTTACTGACCCCATTTAATTTACTATCCTCTAGAGTTTACTTACCCATGGGCCTCTTCTGTGTGGATTCTACTTTGTAAATGGAAGGTAAGAGCATGACTAATTGCGCTAATTGACCTGAACTCTTTTTTGAATAGTTTAGTTGTCGCTCTGCGACATTTATAAACAGTTTAATACAGAGTGAAGTTTAAAGGGGCATCTCGAGCCTTTGGAGGCCATGACGCTACGTGTTTCTGTTGTCCTCGCGCTGTGTTTTCTAAGTGTCAGTGAAGAGTTGTTATCATATTTACATGCTGAAGTCAAAAGAAAGATAAACTATTCCAAAAAATACACCATAGCTGATTTTATTCTTCTAAATTGGTCCATAGAGTAAATGATGAAGAGAGCACGAGGTTATGAGCTATCTACCTAGTCGTCTCTGGTGCACATCAAATTATCAAATGCCATAATCCCTACAAGTAATCCCTCAAGTAATCGCCATAATTCATCGTTCTTTGAGTTCATCTGAATGTCAGCGTTTATTTACATAATCAAGTTTTGGGGGAAAAAAATGCTATAAACATGATGGAAGGTGTTTCTAATCATGTTTAGAGTGGTATTGTCAGGTTATGGTCGTGTACGTGGTGAACCTGATTATCAAAGTGTCACTCGTCATCTGTGCAATAAAAGCTGCACTTTCACACAGCCTTTCTAGGCAGGAATCCAGGAAATAGTTATGTTCAGACCTCAACCTGTGGGTATACGTCATGTAAAGAGAAAAGGAAACGAGGTTACTCTGCGTGTTCGGACACAAATTGATCTAAAGCATTCATTTCGTCCGCAGATGCTGCCAGAAAACCTCTGTGTGGGATCAGATTGGTGTGGCCATTTGGCTTTTAGCTCGGCTCTAATTACACTCCAGCGGTAAATCAATTTACTGCTAATTGAAGTACGAATGTAGGTAAAAGTTTTCATCCCAAGAACACACAAAACAATGGAAAAATCGAAGCGTCATCATACTACGTCATCATATCCAGTGTCCAGACAAATCTCTGCAGAAGTTCAAGTGATGCACCGTCTGATGTGGAACAAAACAGTCCAAAATCTAATTTGTTTGAACTCAAAATCTTCAATGTTGATTAAAATTACATAGAAAAGCAGACTTCTTAGGAACAGAACTGCAGTTTTCTTCGTGATGTGTCGATTATAAGGATGTCTGAGGATCAAGAGAAGGACAAATTCACTTAAAAACATCTTTGAATCGCACATTTTGTGTCCACAGTGTCTTTTTTGGGAAGTTTCTCAAAGTAGAGGTTCGTGTTTAGGTCCACAATTGTTCCAGAAATCTGAAAGGTATCAAGTATATCACTCCCAAAGAGGTCTTTTATTCCACAGCATTTTCCACTTCTCCTGTCCACCAGTTTAGGCCACGGTCGCGTCTAAGTCCAGCGTCATTTCAGAGGGCGTCCGGGGAGAGGAGCGCCTGTCAAGTGGCGTATTTGAGCTTAGGTGTCTGTGAATTACATGAGATACTGGAAAGAGAAGGAAATCCAGGGGTGGTCGCGGTGCCTTGGCTCTCCACAAACATCGGGTCCAGGCAAGCAACTTTGGCAGCGAAAAAAGCGTGAATACAGTGAAGCACGGCGAAGAGGTTCGAGAACTCCAGCTCCTGCAAGACAAACAAAATCAACACTCAACATTTCCAACATCACTTTTTCCTCGACGCGCAGCATTAAAAACCCTTTTAGAGCAAATTACCTTCGCTTCGATAGATTTGGAGTCTTGATTTTGGAACAAAAACTTGATTTTGCTTTTTCCATCATCAGACGATCCTTTCAGCTGGGAGAACTTGTATCTCCACAGCACGGCCTGAAACGTCGAACACACAAAGATTACATGAGTCTCACTTTAAACGACTAAAACGTGACTCTAAAATCGTTATTTACTCCAGTCTAATTTGTGAATTCTGTCTCGTGTCACTATTTCATGAATAATTCTGGCTAAAATCCACACGGATGCGGTGAGAAATGGGGCACGTCAGCAGATCAACCAGATACCAGTCGTTGTGAGATATAAACTTGTTATTTTTGCCACTGGGAAATTTAACAAGCCACAGCAATTTCACCTGAAATAGCAGAGCTTCCTTCAGTGATTCAATTAGTGGCGAACTGAATAAACAAAAGCTGCACGGCGAGCCAGACGACAGTCAGTTTCCAGACTGATTCCTCAGGTAGACAGCTGGCCGGGCTGTGCGGATGAATATGTATCTGTTCTCCACATACTGCAATAGTGTGCTAACTGTCCGTGCCGAAGTTACAATGATTATAACACCAATTTGATGAGTGAGCCCTAAAAAAATCACGTTTAACATACCACACGCAAGAAAAGTCGCTGTGATATAGCTGAAACTTGCTAGTCAGAGCAGAGGCTCGTGAGTGGAGGAGTGTCACCTCTCCACCTTCCTTTAAAACCACGACAGAGGCGACGATAGCACCAGCTCCCTCGTGTCAAGCACCCAGTATTACATCTGCATTGTGATCTACATGGAGATATTCTCTGCCACTCGTGTTTCCTCACTCTCATGCGACGCCACGTCTGCAGTGCTCACTCACATTTCTGTCAAAGTTATCGTTGTGGGATAAAGCAGGTGGCCTGTAACTAATGAAATTACTTGCGATGCTCCCGCGTCTTCTATCGTATTTGGACTTTGCCGTGTTTTAGAAGGAAATGCAGTGCTCCAGTACATCTATGTGACAGCTGCAGATGCTAGTTACTTTACAGATTGTATTATATCTGACTTTACAGAGCATATTGCTGTGGATTAAATTAGCCAACCGCATAAATGAATTAAATTAGCTCCACTTCGACCAGTTACAACATTAGACTAAGACTTAAACATTAATGCCTCAATAAAAATCCAACATTACGTAATATTTAATAATAAAACACTGAGAGCAGCCTTTCTCCTGTGTAATGACATAATGTTACTTTTGATACTGTTAAAGCTCTTGACTATTGGATTTGAGCATTTGATTTGCTCTTGATATTCAATTTGTTTATACCTGCTTTTGCTAGTTGTTTGTATGGTTTTGTTTTCTAAGAATTAGGGGTACCACACGGTTTTATATAAGTAGGCAGATAGGACCAGCATGCACCTGGGAGAGCATACGTATTCATTAAGTTGAACATTTAAATGGACAATGGATGAACTACATCAATATGGTCCCTGAGTGGCCGTTTGATTCAAATTGAATCAAATTCAAGACCAGCGTTCAAACAAAAAAATTGAACACTGTTCTTGTATTTGATGTACTTTTTCTAGCGGCACAGCTACTTTGAAAGGATCTGAATGCTTCTTGCATCAGGGCAATAATGCAGTTCACAGCTTCGGGTGATTTATAATTTCTATCAATCATTCATGTGCTACCACACGGACCGAAAAAGGACTTTTGTACAGCCAGATTATTTTTCATAGCCTTTTGAATTCAGGCACTTGATAAGTAATTAAATTCTTCATGTTTGCTCGCTGTTTCCCTCATTGGTTTGTGTATCTGACAAATTAGCTCTTTAATTCACCAGAGCTTCCCACAAGCAGATGAACTCTCTGGGTCTGTAGTGAGTGGCTCACTTGCTATGTGTGAAACCATCTTTTCATACATATAAATGTTGTGCTTTACATGTCATATGACTTAATTATTTAGCAGACTATATATACAGTGAGTGCTTTGTCAATTCTTCCACTATATATACCCATTTATAGCAGAGTCTCTACAGCCCGGACAGATAGTCAATCTACACCTGCTGCTATTTGAGTAATTGTGTAAGACAATATACGTCTCAGCACTGTCGTCCTTGCTCTATAAATTCTAATTAAGATTTTTTTCGAATGTTGTACCTGAACGTTGCTGCGTTTGATAAAAACTAGAGCCGTGGTGCAACATCTCACTGGGTCCTGAGTCTGCAGATTACGGCTCAACTTGTCGAACAGAATTGTATCTGAGCTGTTTCCGACTGAAACAAATTCTAACATGGTCGTTGAAATTTGCCAATAGCATCTTTTAATTACAGAATAATCCCACCCAGTGTATTGTCTGCAATTGCAGCGTACATATGGATTGTGTTTTGTGCATTTCTCTCTGTAAACAATACGCTGGCAACATTTTTAGTGTCCTTGGGGAATATTGCTGCTTCGCATTGCAGGAATTAGGGCCAAAATCTTAGAGAACAATATGGCAGCGCTCGTGTCCTGCTCAACCACATAATGTGCACCAGTGGAGTAGTCTGCATGGCTCTCAGACTTGGGGAAAGGCCAAAATGAACTGCAGGCAGGAGTGAGATGTTTGAGCTGGGGGGAACCAGCCGTCAAAACAAATGTGCTCATACTCCCACAATGCACACAGTGCAGAATAAGTTAGTAGCACCGAAAAAGAAAAAGGGAGGCGGAGGAATCGTGATTGGTTTCATCACACTGTGTACAATGCAGTTGTCAGAAACCTCTTTTCCTTACTTCTATTGATGATAAAGGACTGTCCCACACCTACCTTTGAAGCTGCATCAAAGCACACAAAGCCCATGCTGAAGTCTACTGTCAGACCCATGAGGTGGCTCTCCATGATACAGGCATACGTTTTACACTGCACAATAGGAGAATAAGATGTTAAACACAAGAGCTACACAAGGACACAAAAGGTGCTTTTGCTCTGCAAAATGTCATATGAGCATTATCAATCTTTGTACTAAAATGACTGAGCTGGAACCGTGTGCTAGATTAAAATCATCACAATTCCCTGCACGTTGCCTACTGTTCAGGTGCAGACCTGTATCCTCTCCACCTCTAGGAAAGTGGCCATCTGAAAAGCCTTTTCCCAGATCAGCAGCTCGCAATCCAGCTCCACACTGAAGAACATGTCCTCCCCGCTCTCCGTCTGCACGCTGAAGCAGTGCTTCCTCTTGTCCAGAAGGTCATTATCCTAAGATAAGACAGTACGGCTGCCATGCTGATCAGGTACAGATGGGCAGAGTGACGTGGAGATAAGACAAAGCAACAGCAATACAGTTTCCCGAAGCTAAAGGGAGGTTCACGTACTGCTGTTTTAAGAGCACTTGAATTATGCTCCTCTATATCCTGAACACTTACATGAAGGTAACACATATATATGCCAGCTGAACCACCCAATGCTTGATCCTAATGTATCTTTTTATAGTTTTATGCCACCCAAATGGCTCAGTGTGAAAGATATCGCAGTGTAGGTCAACTATATGATTTAATATGTAATGTGTATATCTGTATGAATTAAATTTGCCATAATGAGTTTGGAAATAATGAACTGCACATAAATTCTCATGATCATATTCAAAGTGACCTCGAACCTGCAGCAAACGAACGATACGATCTGAACCTTGAGAGTCTCTGCGGGATTGAAGTAGAACACGTGCAGATAAATCAGACTTATATAGTTAAAAGTGAGCGTGTTCCTCCGTTTTCTGTTTAATATTCTCTCAATGTATCCGGTGGGAGGGTTTAAGAAATGAAATAGAAAGGGCTGCCTTACCTTTAAAATCTTGCACATGATCTCATACACAGTAAAGCTTTTCTCTGCTCTGGTCCAGTCCCATGTTGTCACCTGAAAACGGTCACACACGTTTCTGAACGTGATTGATTTGAACACATGGGTCTATTTAAGAGAAAGAAAGCAGAACAACTGTCCATACAAGTGAAACTGATACATGTTTTTATGCATGTTTATGGCTTATCAGGAAAGACTTAAATAAGATTACAGTCGACCGTTTGCTTAATCCTTTTACCAGCTGCTGCTAGCTAGCGTAGGCTAATGCTAATGCTAACACTCCATGTAGAAGACCTGGAACAGCATCGATTGTGTGTTGTAGGTAGAGCTATTGTCCAGCTGTTGAAATACAGAAATGTAAATAATAATAATAACAAATACCTTGGGTTCCACACAGTGAACATTTTTCTAACCTTTTCCAGCTAACCCTATAATAAGTCAGCTAACATGCCCCTTTCCTTTGGAAGTAACGCTACATTACTCCTGTCGGCACAAAGCTCGTTAGCCAGGCGTGCTAACGTTAACCGCTTACATACAGCTTAATGCATTCCTCAGACTTTGCATCTTGTGTTTTTGGATACTGGACATCACTCTCACTGCAGTCCTGTGGACAATGCTTCAGCATGAGGAAAAATCCAAAGCCTGACAGGCCTGTCAGCTTCTAGTCATGGCTGCTAAGCTATGATTGGAAAATCAGTGTTCAGAGTTTAGTGAACGGCCATTACTTGTCATCTTGCCACGCGAGGGGAGGTAACTAGTCTTCAGTAATAAAGACGCTTGTCACACCACCTGAACAAGCAGGTCCCCGTATTCCACCATCCACTCACATTAGCATATTCCACTTAAATCAGCATATTCAAGTTGAGCAGGCAATTTCAGCTATCTATCAATCTTTTCCATCTCCAGTGCCATCGACAGCTTATCCCTCTTGTCATAATCGCCTAAGTAGCTGGCAGAATGTAAACAGATTTAATGATCATCATCAATCAAGAGGAAGATCGATGCAGCACAAATGCTTATGAGTGAGTTACTTCCTTATTTTCCATCGGGAAAGCATTTCCTCCCTCTACGATACATTAACATCGAATGAAAGGCCTCCCGTGGAGCTCAGCGACGTCAGTTCAAACACAGACGTGTGATGGTTTAAAGAGGTTCAACAAGTGACAGGAAGACTTACAGGAGGTGCTGAAAACTTGAAGAGTGAGGAACCCCTCAAAGCGAGGAACTTTGGTGAATACATTCGGTCCTGAACGGAGTCCTGCTCCTTCTCGTCGACCCAGCCCATGTAGATAATCTATCGAACCGTGACAGAGGGACATGAGGGACGTGGCGGTGAAAACAGAAATGCAATATATTCATATCACGGCAAAGTTTTGAGTATCAATACTAGTGTCAGTAGGTTCAACACCCATAAAAGTGCATTTTGAGCACATTAAAACTCTTAGTGGAAAGAAAGACACCACGTTGTATAGACGTCAGTGATTTTGGCCCTGGCTTTACTCTGTATCAGATTATGTGGTGTCGCGTGTCTCTAGCTTCTTTTATTTCATCTGTATTTGTGTTTCTAGGCAGCGCTCAGTTAAAAAGGATAAACATGGGGAAATGGACCAATCAGAATTTAGCAATATTTAGCAATAAAAACCAAGTCCTCAGGGGCTTTAAAGATGACACATAGAGGTATGTTTGTTTTTGGTTTATCCAGCAGATTAAATATCTGACAAATCAAATCCTATTAAAACCCAATGTTGTCATTAAGCATTCATTAATTTGTCACAATGCCCACAATGCTCTAACACACACAGAGATAGCTCAGATGTAGCTAAAATGGTATAAGCAGTATGAATAATAATTTGTGTGTCACAGTATTGTCATAATACCAAACCCCTACAGGAAGGCAAAAGGTACAAAATTAAGTATTCAGGAGAAAAAAGAAGTTATACCAACGGGGAGAGGATAAGAAAAAGCAAAGCCTCTGCTGCAAATGTTTTGAGACATGGTTTTAGACATCAAGTGCATCTCACCATCACTACTCATTAAAGTCAGGGTGATTGCAGCCCAAGTAAAATATTTTCCAGCTCTTCTGTCTGTAGTTTTTTGATGGATGGCAAAACAAGCCAGTGAAAGATTCGGGACAAGCAGTCGTAGCTCATGCCATTTTATTTCTTAAACGAATTGTCGTGTGGATTCACACGTTTTTTTGTGGGGCTGGAAACCGGAATAAATAAGTAAGAAAAAAGGATCCCCGCTGTCACATTTGCTCCCCGTCTTTAGACTGAGAGATGACACTGCGAGTTAACTCACTGAAGGCACTTAAGTTGTTTTCTGATCATTTCTCAGTGGATGGACTTTAATGATGCAAACTCTCTCCTTGTGTTGCAATAGTTGGCAAGACACGACTGCGTCCTTTCTCTGACTGGCTGACCTGGTTAGGTTTATTTCTGATTTTGAAGATAAGGATAAAATACACAAATTAAAGTCATTCAAAGCAAAAAGAAAGCTTGAATAAGCAGCAGCAGCTCTTGTTGCCCTGCTATCTTACCTGCTGGTTAACTGGAAAATTTCGGTTTATCTTCTTCACCTGTTAAATTTGACAAAAACATCAATAACTCATTAAAATATCTCATGCTAGCAACCAGACACCAATTACTGGTAGAAGTCAAAAAGGCAGCAGGATCCCGCAGGGACCCACAATCAGTGTCAGTGTGTCCAAGAACAAATAAATGATGAATCACAGTATCTGTGCTAACATGTTAACCACAGCACTGAAGGAATACTGTAAGAGCTACTTCATTTATTCAATGCATGCAAATTACAAAATGAGATAGATAGAGTCATTTCCACAAGGACCCGAGGCTCTTCCTAAAAAAATCCATTTAAAAAAATCCATTCTGTCTGTGATAATAAAAGCGAGGGGAACTACTGAGAGAGCAGTGAGGCTTTAAATTAAAACATTCTGCTCACATCACAGGTATCACACGCTCCTAATCCACACTATACCATCAATATAACTCTTCCTTAGCAGCACAACACCAAATTAAGCCGTCCAGGCCTGATCCCATCCTCCTATAGAGGCGAGAACAAGTCACAGCTGCTTGTTTTGAAATGTTCCTGAAGTTTGGGCCGAGGGAGGAAACGAGATGCTTTTTGTTGTCAGCGGGGGGGATGAAAGGAAACTGTCGGGTAACTGTCAAGATGGCTTCTGGATATACGGGATCAGTGACAGTGTGTTTGTTCAGATTCAGCTGTGGGTTGTTGTGACCAGTCCCTGTGACTGCAGGTCTAACCCACCTGACACACGAATCAGGGAAGGCTGTGGGGTCCACTTCTTTAAGTTATAACTTTGTTTCTTCCTCCATCTACAAATACATACTTTCAGTTTATGGGAGCACCACCGGTAAAAAGTACTTAAGGAAACCAGGAACAATTACAATACAAGTGCCACACTTAAGTAGAATTTTGGTGCTTGGCTTGGGTATTTCTGTTTTGAGAGAATTTTAGAGATATATTGTGTTTTACTCCACAATTTGTTAACATGACAACTGGAGTTATTGTAACATAGATGCACCTCTCTGTTCACTACCTTTTTCACTGCCTACACTATAATATACATCACTCTCCGCTGCAGTTCACTCATACACTGTTTTATCCGATCTGCCACTTGCAGGATGATGCACCTGTTATGACAACCTTTATCTGAGTAAGTTCCATTACTTTTTTCATGACGAATGGTGCAATATTGGACTACAAACAGCTCAGTTCTATTGTATGACAGCTGCCCAAGAAGGACTGAAGCTGCTCTGCGAGCAAAGGATGACCCTTCTCTTTACTCAGCCCTTGATATTCACATGTTTTTAGGAGTTGGCGCTATTTTTGTTCACTTGTGTGTCTCAGTGGAAAGGTTTCCTGTTTAACAAGTGAGCCTCATTAATTTTCATTTTCTTTTCAAAAGGTTTTTCTATAAATATTTAGTTTGGCTTTTAAAAAAACATGCAAATTCGAACACCTCAAGTACATTCACTTGCTTTCCAGTTTATTGGGTTTTTTAAAGCCTTTGTGGGCTAATCCTCAGCATGATAAATCAGTCAATAAATCACTTTATTCGTCCCTAAAGGGCAATTGGTAGTGCAGCAGTGAAACAAAGACACAAAGCACATAAACGCATCGCATAAACACAGAGCATTACAAAAAAAAATGTTTGGAAACATAGAGTATGTAAATTAAAAGAATTAAAACTCATGAGTTTCCCATCAGCCTCAAACAGACTTTGCGTTCAGTGCTAATTAGCAAATGTTAGCATGATAACACTAAACTATGATGACAGACATGAGAATACCTTATACCTGCTAAACACCTGCATGTTAGCATTGTCACTGTGAGTATGTCAGCACGTTGACGTGAGCATATAAAACCACCACTGTGCCTAAGTACGGCCTCACAGAGCTGCCAGCATGTCTTGAATTTCCTGTTATGTTTCAATTCACCTTCTATGACTGAAAGCATGTGTATGCAGGTGACAGTCACCAATCTACCTTTTAAAGAGAATCCAGGTCTGAAATAACTGTCATTGCCGATGGTTCAGCCATACCGAAATCATACATACATTTATCCTTTCAGCAGAAATCCGGGCATCCTACGTACAGCGAGGTTACCAGCTCATTCACACACCTCAGTAAATGTCAAGACCTGAGCGAGGAATACACTCTCAATTCGTCCACTCCAATTAGCCAGCACTCCATTATTCCCCGGAGAATCACACACACGCACACACACACACACGGATGCACGCACGCACGCACACACAAAGTCGACACAGACACACAGACATACATTAATTTCCCAGAGACTTACTCAAACCATAACCATTTCTTGCTGAACCCCAACCTTACACTAACCTTAACTCAAGTCCTCACCCTAAAACTTAATGATTTAAATTATGGGAATGACTGAACACACACCCAAACAAAGACACACACACAAACACAAAGCTGTTTTTTTTTCCATCACTTTTGGGGACATTACATAGACTCACATTCATTTCCTGGAGACTTAACATGACAATAACCACAAGCACTGCTTGTCTAACTAACCTCACCCATGTTTTCACCCTAAAATTTAGTGATTTACCTTATGGGGACTTGTGTTTGGTCCCCATAAGGAAGGCAAGTCCCCATAATCTGCCTTTAAACAGAATTATGTCCCCACAACTTGAGTAATGCACATCCACACACACACACACACACACACACACACACACACACACACACACACACGATTATGACAAATCCCTGCTTCTCACTGCAGCTCACTCCATGTCATATTCATGCCATGTGGAGAGAACACTACCGTCAGTTAAATTCAATTCAATTCAACTTTATTTATAAAGTGCCAAATCACAACAGAAGTTATCTCAGGGCACTTTTCATATAGAGCAAATCTAAATCTTTTGACTCTTCATAATATTTTTTACAGCGGCCCAACGATTTCCACCACGAGCAAGCACTGGAGTGAGGTGAGGAAAAAATCCCTTTTAACAGGCAGAAACCTCGAGTAGTACTGAGTAGATCTGCCATCTTGCCTCGAACCAGTTGTGTTGTCTGGCTCTCTGGTTGTATCTTTCTAGACAGAGGCTTAACTGGGCTGCTAGAAATACAGTTTACTGCATGGAGATGGAAGAAAATACACCTAAATGTCACTAACATACTTTTTGTCAGGTTTTGCATGTGCCACCGCACATGATGGAGCTCATTTGCAGTATCTGTGTTTGACCCCTCTGCTGAGTATCATCACCCACCTGGAGCAACAGAAACATACAGTAACAGATAGACTACAGCTTTGTTTCTCGCTGCCTCTTGCTGTCATCATTCTGCAACGTATCCTGGTGAATTATAGATAATAAGTGCATGGGCTTAGCCAGGGGGAGTAAGCGTAGTGTGGTGCAATTGCTGTTGTGACCTCAGGCGCCTAGAAATAAGTGTGTGCCTTACTCATAGCGTGAAAAGACATTAGTATGTGTCTACTTAATGCCATGACATTTGCATGGCGATCCACAAATTGAGAGTCTGTTGCATTAACACCCAACGCAACATCTTATTGGTTCACCTGGGGGACTGCAAGAGGCGGCAGGTCTAACAAGTGTTAGTGTATCATACTCACATTGTGCTTGGTGAGACTGGAAATGTTGCTTGCTATTGCCTGAAGCCAATCCAGGCAGTCCTCAGCTGTGGGAAACTGTATAACTCCGCTGCAAACTCCATCCACAGCTATGACCTGGAAAGCATTTTTCCTGAAAGAATCACAAGTAAAAACCACCGAGTGTGAGTTGATCTTACACTTTTAGTCCATGAACTACATTTCACACACAGACCGCAATTCCTTTGATAGATTTGCAACTTTCAAAGAAGCCATTACTTTCCATTTATCAGTAGAGGATTAGAAACGACTTGCTGAGACTGGAATATGCAATATGTTTTTCCTCAACTTTATTTTCAGGTCAGAGTTAGATCATCATTAGTCATTTTTCTATTTTATTTCATCCCAGCATGTGAAACTCTGGCCAGACTCTTTGAAAACTCACTTCCTCTGGGGAAATTCTCACTTAACACTTCTCATCTAACATCTCAGCAAGAAAGCAGTGTTCATTTAAACCCGCAACAACAGACTTTTTGGGCACGTGGGGACAGTGGAGACATTTGTGAACACAAAATTGACATAACGTGCTATCACCACCTGTCGAATATTAGTCCATGATTCTCTCTTTTTTAGCTCTGTTTTTGGCCTCCACCATCACCTAAGGGAAATATCTGGCTCTTCAGCTGCTAAATTCTCCACTAAGTTCACAAGCTCATTGCCAGTTGTGTCTTGCTGCTGTTAGATGCCTAGCAGCTAGCATACAGTGGGTTTTTAGAGCTGCTTTTTGTAAACAGTGACCTATTACACGACGCTATTACAACAGCAAGAATTAACCAAAACCCGTAACACGATGGACCAGCCGGCTGAAAAAAATGAGCTGAAATTACTATAAAAAGCCAATGAGAGCTGCAGATTCAGGTTCAGATAATTCTCTGCAGGTTCACCACTGTGAGCAACCATCAGGAAAAAAGAAAAAGAAATAAAGCAAACCATTTTTGGCCTGTTTTAAGTCTGAAGTGATAAAAGATGTGAAGAACTTCATAGTTATAAAATAAACAGACCCACTGCCCAGTACATAGCTAATCAATATGATAACTTTATGAAATTTTCAGTTTTTTTTTTTCAGTTAATGGGCTAAAACATGCCAAACCACAACTGTGGTCCATTAAGATTCAATCCACGAGATTAGTGTTTCCCTCATCCTCAGTGTAGCAAAATGGAAATGTCTTTATTGACAGCTTAATGGCTTATTACATCAAGCATCCACTATTCAGTAGGTCTGTCCTAAAGCAGACACACAGAGCCGTTTAGCTTATTTAACGGTGTTTAAAGGGATATACTAAATGACAGAAAATAATAATGTTACTGTAGATACAGGATGGCAGTCTGCTCCATTTGAAAACCCCCAAGCATTTAAGAAGATCACAGCACGGCCGTCTTGTAGAGCCTTATAGGGAAATACCAAGAGAAACCTCAAGATGAAGTCCCGCAGCTCACCTGCAGGCGTCAGAGCCCGGGATGTACTGCGACAGGCGTGAGTGGAGCAGTGGAATAAGGCGCAGGTCCACCCATCTCTTCTCCCAGCGTAGCCCCGGTGACGTGGGCCACGACGAGCAGGACAGCGTGTCCTGCAGAAGTGTGAAACACAATTTACAAGAGCTTGTCGTTTCCCACCTCGCACATTTCAAACCGCTGACATGTCAGGAGCTGGAGTCCTTCTCTCCTGCTGCTGCTGCCGCTGCTGCTGCGGGTGTACCGGCAGGCTGAGTGAGCGCGAGCTGCAGAGGAAAGCTGATTCACCCTCCTCAAAAGATAAAGATAGAGCATCCCGGTTATCAGCAAGCAGTGACAGTTGCATGGAAACAACTTTCTGGCACCGGGAACGCTGCTGCACGGTTACAGAGGGACAGTTGCAGAATCAGTCAAAGAGGAGGCTAATGAAAAAAGTACCGTGTTGTTAGGATGGTAGTTCAAGTGCAGGCCGCTATCACACAGGGGAGAGGATGTCCCGCTACTCTGGTCGCTGGGGATGCCTGAAAGTGCAGCGGGGACACACACAAAAAGCCGATAAACCCTAAAAACTCTGAACAACACCTCCATCTATTTCAAGGTTTCCAACTGCGGTGAATCACGGCTATCAGCAAAAGTGTGTTACTTTGTTCTCCGCCACAGTAGGCTCATGCTTTGTGCCAATTTGTATTCAGTTAACTGCTTGGCTGGCCAGTCAACCTGGCCTATATACGCATATGAAAGGATTTCATAAAAGCTTTCATGTCTGATGACGGGCTGAAGCTCTCTCATGGAAGAGCAATCAATTGCGCCACAATGAGCGATGTCAATTCTTTCAGTTGAGCCTTTAGCATCTTTTGTGAAGCTTGAGATGTGTCCTGTTCTCTATTTTTCCAGCTCCTTAGCAAAGTGTTGCTCAAGTGCATAGTCGCCAGGACAACCGGTCCTTGACAGACAATAATACCAGCTATAAATACTCTTGGTTAATTATTTTGCAGTGCAGTAATGGTGATTACACACTTCAATTAAGGAGTGTGTGTAGACTTTTCTTACATGTGCAGTCCTCACACAGGGGCAGCTTCAGAAAAGCCGGAGTCTTCTTCAGGAAAGAGACGGTGAGAGTCACTTCTTCACCAGCGTTTCTCAAAACCTGGACCTGGACGGGAAAAACGCAGGAAGAGCTTTTATCGCAGGGGCTGTAAACTGCGCGGCTTTCTGCCGATCGCTCGTTGCGATGAAACATGGTGCACTCATGTCTAACTAAGAATGGAAAGCGGAGATAAGAGATTTTTACGCAGACAAAGAAGCGATTCTCCACAAACACACACATTTGCTTGCAGTTACATTCAGAAAAGGAGCAAACAAAAACAACTGGCTTTACATGTCAAAAAGACGCGAAATCATAAAGTGGGACGAGATAAGCTGTTGAAAGAGCTGTTGCAGTGGAAGAAAATATGAGATATGGGCTGACAGCTTACCACTTCCTCATGGCGATAACTTCTAACGTTTATTCCATTTATCTGCAAACAACAGTAACAGGGTTACCCTAAATAATACTGCTGGCATCATATCACTGTAGCTCCATCTTCAGAATGATTAATGAGGCAAGCACAATAACTGTTATGGCATCTGCGCTGAAAACTGTAAACAAGAGAGTCACATCCACAGTTGCCATGAATACAGAACGTCTTCAGTTGGCTTGAAGAGGTTTTCTCTGCATAACATGAGCTGAGAGAGATTAGCTGTGGGAATTTTTTTGCTGAAATACATGTAACACATAAAAGACTCAGGATGTGACATTTACCTATAGGGATGCATCATTATTCAACACAGTTTTGTGGACATGTGGCACATGAATTATTAAAGATACAGTATTTTGCAGAGAAGGATGAGACGCATAAACAGGCATTAATGTGAGTTTGGGCATTTTACCTGAAGGATGCCGTCTCCAATGAAAAGCAGGCCCGAGAGTTCGGCTGCAAACAACAAAATCACTTGAGTAAAACCAACAGGAAGAGTAAAATGGAAGAAGTTGTAAAAAGTAGTAATATACCTTTTTGTTCTTTTGATATTTTTGATATCACAACAGGGATTTTATGCTCTGCTCCACCCTGAGGAGACAAATGAAATCAAACTGAATTACAGAGAAACCACAAACACAGACAAAGACGAAGACACTCGAAAGCAACTAATTTCTCAGTGAGTCCCTCGGCTAACGATGTTAGCAGCATCTTGACAAGAAAATGATCAATAACACTTGTTCAGACTTAATTTAAAGAAGTTGGGAGGAGCAGCCTTATCAGTTGGGATCTAAATTACCTTGATGCTCAGGCCAAACCCTCCAATTGTCTGCCTCCTGATCGTTACAGTCCTCTCCTGGAAGAGATTCAGTTAGAACCAAGAGATGAGCTCAGACTGATGCTGAACCTGCAGGAGCTCTTACAACAGATCACGTGGGAAGGGGCTGTCGCTCTCCTCAAAACTAAAAATAACGATATTTTAATAAAGTGGTGCAAGATAAAACCTAGAAAATGTAATTATGAGTCATTATTTGCTTGCGAAAGATGCATTTAAAAGTAACAGTGAAGCCTATTTTTGACAATTCCAATTACATATTTCATCACGCTACAAATGTTGGTTGTACAAATAAATGATAATGAACAACATCTATATAAATTAATTATGAGAGTTGCATGAAAAGATACCACTGTCTGCCCAAACATTATATATGAAGCCAGGAGACAGTTAGCATAGCTTAGCATAATGACTCGAAACAGAGGTAAACAGCAAATCCTGGGTCTTCCCAAAAGTAAAAAACACCTACCAGCACCTCCAACGCTCTCTAATGCCGAGGCAAGTTCCTTGTATGTGAAGACTTACATGGCAATCAAACCTGATTCTTATTCTGATTAACATGCTATCTCTGTTTGATCCAACACATTGTCAGAAATAATTTTTAAAAACCCCCATCAATTTGTGGTTTTTGGAGGAGCTACATGCTGTAACTATTTCTAGATGAACAACAGTCTGTGGTTGCCTGGCAACCTCACCAGCATGGCAAGACTCCAGAGAGTCATGGCGCCCGGCCGTTGTTACAGCAACCACCAGTTACAGCACAAAACATCTCTGTAACAGCACAAACTGACATTTTTACGTTTTTGTCTTATTTCTTGTAAATGAACTTTGGATGTGTTGGTAGGCATATTTTTTAACTTTGAACAGAGCTACACCAGCTGCTTCCTTCTGCCTCCAGGCTTTATGCTAAGCTAGGCTAATCGCCTCCTGGCTACAGCTCAGTGGAACACAGGTAACTACTTTCAACATGAGTTCGATCACTCTTGATGTGATGTTATTTCACAATTACAATTTCAGTCACATCTCCAAGCCCCATCTGCACAGTACACTGATTTTATCACTCATTTGGCAAAAACAGCATTACTAGTATTATTTATATCCATCCAAAATAGGATAAATGTGAAATGACAACATAACATTGTCAACAGTCTAAAATAATGCAAAACAAAGCGTTGGATTTCTGCACACTGTCATCACCGAGTTGACTGAAAATGCAGTGTTTCAGTCGTACCGCAGATTTTTTACCAGGCAGCAAAATCACAATATCAAACAACCACATCTTAATTTTAGAAACACATGTTTAAAATAAATAAATAAATCATGAGAGCTTGAGATAATAACAACATGTAGAGAATATTTGAAGTCTGGATATGGAATTTGGACTGGTTGTTGTCCAGTCCCCCGTCTCTTCTCCCATATTTGAACTTTTTGATAAAAACCTGATTTCTTTCTGTTTTCTGTTGAATTCGATGTATCTTGAAACATATTGTTTGTCTCACACTAACTGATGCTGTAAATGTCTCAGGTGTTCATGATACATGTACACCCAACACCGGTTGTTGCAGCCTGCGGCTCTAGTATAAAGATGTGACGTGTTTCCATCACGGTGGTTTTATGGGCAAGAGAAAAAAAAAGAAAAATAATTTTTACACTTCTTTTTTTGCAGAATAACTTCTGACATAGCGAACAGAACAAGTTTTTTTCCGCTGTCGCCGTCGTCCCAGATATTCTCATAACGTTCCTTATCTTCATAATCTTCATCTCCGGACAGTATGAAACATGGCCCATACCAACTGACATAAAAGGACAGCTAAAACTTGCCCAAACAAAACAGATTCCTGCAGACCTCCATTTTTCTCACAGGTGGCAAAGGCGACTCTTCTTCTACTCTGCTCATCATAGCCACGCATAACGTAGTTTAAACCTCCAACTTCTGATGAAACTGAGCTTTGCGGAGCCAGGTTTACTCGCTCCAAACCAGTTCTACATCTTCAGTGCATTCAGTGCTGACAGTGCGCAGGAATTGAAACACTTTGTTTTTAACTTAAATTGGCCCCTGAGGCTAAAAAAGTCTGCACTCTTGACATGCTAAGGTTGCGTTAGCATACCCATGCCTTTGCCCTTTCCGTTAATTGGTAATCATGTTGCAGGAGACACAAGCATTCCCTCCATTTGTCTTTGACTGCAAAATGTTACTGAATGAATAATGCCTTTTTGAGAAAGGTCATGGACTCGGCCCTCGGCCCCGAGTTTTTTCATGAGAATTTACTAACGCGAAGAAAAAGTTGTCAGACATGATACAAGCGTAGCCTCAACATTACACCCGATACACCACGATCCAGCGGGAGGATGACTATTTAACAGCTACATTTGATTTATGAGGAATAGATTAACTGCTGTACATTTGTCATTGACACAGGCATCCAGAGTGTTCTCGCTATCTTCGGATTGTAACCTCCACTTATTGTACAGTATATATCACCTGATTTCAATGTGTGAGCATGTGAGGAGACGGGCTCGATTACTCACGCTTGAATAAAAAGGCTCTCCTGACACACAGATGACATCTTGTTCTTGAATGGTCAGAATATCTTTGGCCAAGTGTAGTCGAATATTAAACGGCTCCTCATTACCTTCTTGCATCAAATAAATCCCAGTCTTTGTCTGCGAACAGTCAGAAAGATAAAATCATTCATCATCCCTCCCTGACTAAATTAACTGGCCATGAAATGAAATGTCATTGAGAATATTCGATGCTGGATGAACAAGGAAATTAGGATACAGACTTTTCTTTTTTCTTTTTTTTTTTTGGCTTTCCTTGCTAATGTCATTGCTAATGTTGGAACAGGTAATTCAGCAGCCTGAGTAATAAACAAACATCTAAATTTAAAAAAACACAAGACAACTGTTGATTTATGGGTGCAAATAATGAGCAGACTCTCTTAAAAACAGCTCTGTATGAGACGTAATATCATTACGTGGCCTCTGTTGCTTTTAGACACCCACACTGAGAGAGAGTCTGATGATCCACTTAAAACATGCTAATCCGTAAAAATTTGCATTCTGCATATCCTTCCTCGTCCCTGGCTAATTGTGATGCCTGCCCTGTCCTTGACTTAAAAAGGTCTCAATAAAAAGAAGCACCTTCACCTGACAAGACTGCTAATAAAAAAGCCACCAGTGTCAGCATCCTTGTCACCTGGGATACGTCGCTCATCAGTTAACAAGACAGTCGGGCGCATGGCTGCTATTCTTAGAGTGAGCATCTTGACTGCAGGTCGAGCTTGAATCAAAGTCAGTTTATGGAGCATATTATCTTTCACCCATAATGAGGAATGTGAAGAAATGAGCCTCCGCCTGCAGCTGCAGCATGAAAAATGAAATGAGGGACGCATTAATTCACATTATGTGAAGTAATGTGTGTATGGGAGTCATTAGCGGAACAAAATGAGGGCAGTAGTGCCATCACTGTACATAGCTGGTGCAGACAGCGTCTCACGTGGTTGAGCGTTGACCTGCTGCAGCACTTTGCATCGTACCTAATTAGCCTTATCGCTGATCCTGTTTTATGTTTCTCTATTTTTCTTCCCTCCAAAAACCTCCTCCATTATTATCTTCATCATGATCTGGGCAGATATGCAACAAGGACATCTTCGTCTAATGCAGGGGTGTAGTACAGAGGACAGTGGAACTATGGGCCCCATCATGGAGAGGGTCCTCAAAAAACCCAACCTGGTATCACAGCAAAGCATTTAGCCTTGATTAGGCAAGAACAGGTTCTGTTTCTGCAGTCAAGTAAAGGCTGCTTAGACTTTCAAAATAAAGTTTGCTTAGAGGCATTTCAGGTGATGGTCGCAGTTTGGTTCGGTTTAAGAAAAGGTCATGGTTCAGGTTACAATAGGTATGTTAGCTACTAATGTTGTCATGATAGCAGAAACTCAAAGTTTGAGACAATACTAGTATAAAAAAAAGATACTCGCTACCTCTTTTGATACAAAGGCACAAAGGGGAAAAAAAGTCCCAGGCAAACAAAATAGGATAATTCTTGTCTTTTTTCTATTAACAACCTGCATAAAGTGCTGGTACGGAAAAAGTCACTGAGCACATACCAACTCATTTTTTAATAATAATTCTAGTTATTCTTCCCCTTTGTTTCATCTATGCACTTTGATATTTGGTGTATTATTTCTTGTATCTAAAACAACACCTTCAGAAAGGTGCACATGGTTCAGCCCACTCTTGCAGTCGGTGTGTCCCCAAATGCCTCAAATGTGCTGATGCTAAGGAAGCAGTCGTGCCATTTCTCAAAAAATTAAAGTAAAATCGGATTAGCAAAAGAAAAAAGAAAGCAAGAAGCAAGAACCTAAACAATCAGAGGAAAACAACTTGCTGGCAGTCTTTCAGAATGGTTTTCTATTGATATAAATTGTTGCTGATACAGTTATCTTCCTGATAAATGAAGCTGAAGCACTGGCCTCAGTTTGAGAATCAACTGCAGGTCCATCATCACCATCGTGCCATGTTACTGAGGATGTGAGACAAGGTGAGTTCAAAAAGTTGCTACTGAAAGTTACTTACTGCATTTTACACCAGAACAACACTAACATCATGTTTTATCGTATATACCTACATGCTGTTTCAGGTATTTGCACAGGTGCACCAATGGATGTATTCAAAGAGCCACTGAGGCTGCTCGTGTACAGATCTCTGTGCTATGCCGCTGCTCAAGAGACATTTCAGGCATTCCAAGGCTGTTCCTATAATCATCGTCAATTCACTGTCAAAATGTTGCATCGATTGAATCTTACCAACCTCTTCATTTGAAGTCTTGAAATCCATGTGCTACTATGCAGTGAGGGATACTGCAATGGAGGAAAACAAGATTTCGAGTTAGACAGCGGAGGCAAATGGTTAATGACACGACCAAGTCGCTGCAGCAGAGCCGTGCAGCCGATTTAAACTGGCATTGTTAGCGGGACACCTTCTTTCATTACAGTGCTGCTTTTCTCATATAGAACTTAAACAATGGAGGGAGATAGAGTTTTTTATTAAAGTGTGCCTCTTCCAAACTCAAATGTGCAAAAAAAAAATCCCATTGAGCAATCTTGGAAGAAAACTGGAGACCATTAAGTGGTAATGAATAATTCATTAGCAAAGGTGAGCACCCAGGTATCCTTATAAATGTTTCAATATGGAGTCCAGTGCTCCCAGAAGTGAACCGCGTTACCATATCTGATGCTTTCTCAGAGAGAGAATAAAACTGAGCCGCAATAGGAGAAAACGCCACAATAAAAGCACCACAACCTGAGTGGTATTGTGGTTTAACAAGAAAAGGAGCGACACTACCAATAACTAACACACGTTTCCGAAATCAGGTGAATCGCTCCAGACAGACAAATGCACAAGTTGTCTTGAGGAATGTTTTGCGAGAGCCTTATTTGCATAAAGCAGTTCCACTCAGTTTTAATCAGACATGAATGACACTTGACTCAACGCAACGAATACGGAACAGAAATTGCTCACACTTGAATCATAGAACCTGCGGGAAAGTCGCAGACTTACCTCAGTAGAAAGGCCCCCAGCTCTTTGTGTGGTGAGATCTAGCCATCGAGCAGCGAGGTGATCCCTGATCGCAGCAGAGGGCCCTCCCCAATCATGGCTGTCAAAGCTGGGCGGCGGGAGAGCAGTGCTGTCACCTCTCCTGGCTGGCTGTAGGTGCTGCAGGAGTATTCCCAGCAGAGGTGATGCTGAAGAGCAGAATGAGGCTACCGGGTGGCGAGGTTTCACTCCAGATCGGGGGCCGCGCTGCAGTAAAGGGGGGAGGATGTTGTTAGTGTCTGACAGTAACCTCAGCTGCAGGTGAGGAGCTGAAACGAGCACTGAAGTATCGAAATGCTTCTAATGACGGCTGAAAAGGTGTAACTACATGTGCCGATCACGCAGGTAAGTGTGATGTCAATATATCTTTGTGGGATGTTGAATCAGAAGCAATTCACAGTTGTATTCCCCGAACAAAGCACCTTGTACAAAAAAGAAGACATTCAAAAGCAAACTCAGACCCATGAATCCCACTCATCAGCCTACGATGAAGGACCCTCTCAACTACCTGGCTCGTAAAAACCTGTGGATTCATGTGGCAAAATGCAATTAACTCATATTCTTCCATTTTTTTATCTTTGTATGCTGAGCACAAACGATTCTTTCAAAGTGTTTATTAAGTTCCAGCAGCACACCCTTGAGAAATCTTCCTCGTTAGCATGCATTGTTGGCTCGATGCCACCTTTTTTGTTGAGCCACTTAGATCACTGTTCTACCGGATTAAGAATATATATATAACAGTATGTGCATTTCAAGCTACACTTCATGCATAAATCACTGACTGCTGATTATACAGTGAGCGTAGCCTTAATGAAACTTGCAAATCTATTTGTTAAAGCACTGAGAGGGAAGCGGGTGATTCATTAATATTATGTTAAAGTCAATGCAGAGACTCAAGACATGCAGATGATCAGACCATCTAACTTTCATTTATATAAAAGAAACATATCGTCCATTAAAAAAAGCACATTTTCTGAGGCAAACTGACCCTCAAAACTTGGACTTCAGCTTAGTTTCTTTGTAATTACATGCATTAAAAAAAAGGTTATTCAACTCATGACTTGTATCCTTTGGCACTTATGATTTATTTGATGGTTTTATTGAATGTCAGCCTATATGTCGTGCACTACAAGGTCTAAACAAAATCTGTTGCAATGCCAATAAAGTTAGCTTATTTATAGGAATCTCATATGTTGACATACTGTAAACTCTGTGGTCCGCTTACTATTAGAAAGCTATTATTGCAGTCTAATAGAACAGTTCTGCCATAAATCCTATGTTCGTGAAGGTTGTTATGTTGAGTTTAAGGTCATTTTGGCTGTAGTTTGTGGTGCAGTTAAATTGTTTTGTGTACACTCAGAGATGTTTCTAGTATTTTGTCCACCTCATGTATCTGGGTGAAATCAGATGTATCAGATTTCTTCACTGTAGCGACGTGTGCCTCATACATTTCATATTATTTCACAACTTCTTATTCTCTTATACAGATAACTCTAATAATACCAATGATTTTATATAGGCTTGAAACAATTAGTCCATTAATGGATTTGTTGATTGACAGAAGGTTAATCTGTGAGATTTCTGATAACCGATTTGTCATTGAAGTCAGTTTGTGGGGAAATCTGTCAGTTCCAGCTTCTTTTTTTCTTTATCTGATCGTTAATTGAACCTCATTTCGCTCTGAACTGTAGTTCGGGCAAAACCGAGCAATTTGAAGGCATTTCTATCAATTATCTGACTTTTTAGATCAAACAACTGATCAGTCAATTGACTAATCGGCAAAGAGTTCTGCAGCTAATAATCTTTAATCAAAGTAATCATTTGCTGGAGCCCCAGTGTAATGTGTTGCAAAATGTGAAATTTCTATCAATGTATGTATTCTTCAGATGTACATGTATATGAATAATAAAAGACAGGCGATTATATCATTGTGATATATTTTGCAATATTACTGAAGAAAACTAATTGACTGACATTGAGTCCTCCCACAGACTTTCAATCTATACTTCTATATAAAAGTCTCTATTTTATGTCTATATACATGTGTTCCACAGATTCATCATTAGAGTTTTATTGACTCTAGAAATTTAGTTTGATGTACGATCTCATAGTTCTTGTCTTGAACCTTTGTCCACCTACACATGAAGCTGTCTGCGTTGCTCTGCACTGGATGGAAGACAAATCCTGACATCATTTGTGGACCTGCTTTAAAAATGAATGTCTTCACATGGTCAGCTGAAAAATCCGTCTGCGGCTCTGAGACGAGCACTTTGTCTTCGCGGGTGCCCTCCTGCACGTCCCGCCAGACGCCAGCACTTCCCTTGTTTTTTTCCCCCCCGTGAGAATCCAAAGATTAAATAGGCCGAACCTTTTGTGCCTTTTAAGTCGAGTCAGCGTAACTCCTTTTACCACCACGCCATCAGATATTTTCGGTCCCACCAATTTGCCGAGCAGTGTTTTTCGAATAATGCTCTCGTCTTTGACACAATGGCAGGAAGCAGAGAGCGAGGAGCTGAGTTAGATTGCCTGGATGATGTGGAGATTGTAACGTGACATCTCCATCTCTTAGACGGGGGGACAGCTGTGGCCCACGCTGGATGATGAATGGTGGTTTGTGCGCGCAGGTGGAGCAGCTGTCTGCAGCAAATGTAGCTTCACTACACAAAAATTGAGATGGGTTTCACTTACTGTATGTCCACTTGTTCTGCGACCTGGAACATATGGTGCCTGGGAGTGCAGCTTTTTAATTTGGCGAGTGATGATAGCGGATATCATGTTACTCAAATATTATGGCATCCCTAAAGAGCCCTGCTCAACATCAACCACTGACAGAATTTCACAGGATCTGCTCGGTTCGTGTTAGAAAACATAATGAAATCTCTGTTGCAAGCTGCCAGCAATGTAAACCTTCCAGTATCCTTAAAACACAATGTTTATGTAAAAGACAGGAAATGAAGGATGCTTATTTTCTTTGATAAGTTGAAAAGAACACACAAGTTATTTCTTGATCAACTATCAGTTTCTCCCTCAGAGAAAGTAGCTCTATGTTTCTGAAGATGTTTGGGCTCCTTTTTCTTACAGATTAGAATTTTTTTTTCAGTTAACTTGGAGATTTATCTAAATCTGGAGGGGGTGCTGACTTGTTGGACAGATTTTGTTCGACTTCTCCGTGGTGTTGCTTGTTAGGGACTTAACGTCAGCATATGTAAGCTTCTTTGTGTCTCCAGCTTGAGAGCTGTAGCTGCCTTTTCTTTTTTGCCTTTGTTGTTTTCTTGTGTTTGTTTTAGGTAGGTGTATAAACAGTATGGGGAGAAATGGAAGTTTTAATTGAAGTGCGGGTGCAGTGATCTGTTTCGGTGTTGTGTCTCTGGAGTATGCAATAAGCCCTTGTACAGAAATGAGTGGCAAAGAAAGAAAATGCACATTTTCGCTATTCCTCACTTACAGCTGCAGCGAATGATTACTTACATTATTGATTAATATGCCGATGATTTTCTCCACTAATCGTTTGAGGGTTCGGTCTATAAATGTCAGAAAGTGGTGAAAAATGTTCGCATATTCCCAGCCCAGGGTGACACATACAGATCGCCAGTTTTCTCTAACCAATAAAATAATTGACAGATATTCAATTTATCATCATAGAGGATGGCAAGCCTGACTCCAAAACAGTTGGGACGCTGTGTAAAATGTAAATAAATACAGAAAGCAATCACTTGCAAACAAACTGTTTGCTGACAAGTTTTCCTGAGTCAGTGTAGTAACATCCTTTATCCAATCATGTGTTCACAAAGTGGTGAACCTCACTTCATCCTTGCTTGTGAACGACTGAGACTTTCCAGGATGCTCCTTTCATACCCAATCATGATGCTATCACCTGTTACCAATCAACCTGTTTACCTGTGGAATGTTCCAAACAGGTGTTTTTGGAGCGTTCTACAACTTTCCCAGTCTTTTGTTGCTCCTGTCCCAAATGTGTCGCTGCATCAAATTCAGAATAAGCAGATATTTACAAAAATCAATGAAGTTGATGAGTTCAAACATGAAATATATTGTCTTTGTGCTGTTTTCAATTGAGTTTGTGTGAAAAAGAATTTAAAAGTTATCACATTCTGTTCTATTTATGTTTCCTGCAGCATCCAAACTTTTTTGGAAGCAAATAGCTATGTTTTAAAAAGCTGGAACCAGTGAATTTTTACTTAAGGCAATTAAAGGGCTGCAGCTAATGATTATTTCATCATCATCTGCCTGTTATTTTCTACCTAATCATTTGGTTGATAAAATGTGAAAAATGTCCAACAAATGTTCCCAGAGCATCAAGGAGGCACTACAGTCCGAAACCCCAAAAGATCCAATTTACAGTGATATAAAACAGAGAAAAGCAGCAAATCAATGGGAAGAAGAGTGTTCAAACTCGTTTGGTGTGCAGGTTCCTCCTCACCTGACAATTTCTGACACATTAATGCTCGGCCCTCAGTCATTTTGAACACTTCTGTCGTCGCACAGCGCGTCTTGCATTCCACAGGGCCTGTTTTGTGAGCCGCTAGAGGTGCTACTTGTCCTTCTATTCTTTCAGATTACGTTCAAGACGGATCATCCAGGCAAGATAGAAACAGTATCTCATCATGTTTTCAATTCTTTTAGAGTATTTGTCAAAAAAATAAGTCTTTCATCACCTCATAAGTCAATACCTGAGCCTCGGTAACAGCCAGCGGCGCTCTTCATGCCAGATGCACATGAATGATAGGCAGAGAAGTAAATTAGTGACGGACACATTTATAGACTGGACTCTTGACCTTCCTGACTATGATGTATGTTTTTTGGCAACAGGGAGCGACCAGATATCAGGTGGGTGCCAACTTAAATCAGCAAGAATCATTTCACAATCCGGTTCCCTGTTATATCGCTGGCCATCAGGGAGCAGAAAGAGACATAGGCGGGATAAGAAATGATAGAGGAAACTGATCCTGCAGCATGTTTGCTGCTGACAGATTCCTTAATGGGATTGTGATCTTTCTTTCTGCTTTTACATGTGATATTGTGGCGCATCGCCTGTGGATAAATGGATTGGGCAAATCACGAATGCTATCTCACATGAGGGTTTTAATTACGCTCAACACAGAGCCTTTATACTACATTGAATAAAGTAATTCCCTCTCCTAATTATACCACGTATGTAGAAATGTATATAAACACATTCATTTTTTCTCTTTCAACCAATGAGGTCTTGCAGGGTAAGACTTGGGGGTCTGGAAATGGCTCCGTGCTGCGTGTAGAGTACATGAAAGGATTAAAAAGCTCAGCATATTGCTGAAGGCCAGGCTACATTGAAATGAAGCTGCACAGTCGAGGGACACATCTGCTCACTTGCTAAATATAAAGCAATGAAATAAAGAATCTCTCAATTACTCAGGCAAATTATTTATGAATTCAAAACTGCATGACATGAAACAAATTAAGATGTTAGGGATATGAATTAAGTTCCGTAGACCGTTGTATGTTTGTTTTCTTTCCTAGGAGATTTACATGATTCCCTTGGGGTCAGTTGCCCGCTACATATATGCAAGGCTAAAACTAGTGTCTCTTTCCATTATCAACTATTCGGTTGATGACGTTTTGGATGAACAGTTAAACCGTTAAATGGTGAGAAACACCCAAAGTGACATCTTCAAAATATATTTTGCATTATATTCGACCTACTGTGATATAAAACGGATAAAAAGCTTGAACTTAAAGCTTTAATGCTTGAATTAAATCATATAAATGATGAATCGATGATCACATAGTTAATGGTTAAGTGTCTGCCGCTCGACCGATAGTTTCAGCCCTACATACAGTAAATAACTTAACAAAGGCATGTGTTGTGCCCAATTTCACGCAATTAAAGTAAACCCAAACTATGACGGCCATACAGCCTGTTCTGCTATCATAAGCAAAAAACTGTGAAGCAGGTTAATTGCTGCTCAGGGCTATTTTAGTATTCACAGGTCGGATGGATTGTAAATGTTCCAGGGAAACACAATAATGCAATTTACAGTACAAGACCGCCTTCCATCAAGGTTGAGCTGCTTCTGTGGCGTGCTGTCAAGGCAGCAGTGCTTAACGAATAAGCAGACTCTCCACATTAATCAAATGTGACCTAAAATTGTCCGGCCTTGGCTACTTATACGTCGTGTATATGAGCGTAAAGGAAGTGCCCACGTCCTCGACAGAAATCCAGTGCTGGAGGTATAAATGTCATCTCTGAGGGTTTTGTTGCATGTGTGTTGAGCAGAGTTCTCCTATAATAAATCATTATGTATAATCTAAGCCCTTATTGCTTTTCTTAGGGCAGTTATCACCTACGTGAAGCCCTCGCTGCGTTGATCTGTGTTGCAGTCCTGAACCTCTAAATCAGATGGGCTGGTATATGAGGCGCATATAAATGAGAGTTGTGTCTTCTGTCTTCCCTACGAGAGTTTGGTGTGCATTCGCTTCATTAGCCATCAGTCTCCGCGAAGCCAGACTAATGGTTTCCTTGTTGCATGACAGTGACTTTGTGGCACAGACCAGCAATCTTTTCTTTTTTTTCCTGCACTCTGAGAGAGATATCTACAGTTTCTTTGATTTGCGCGGCTCATACATCACACCACAATAAAAGCATATGGCTTCTCCGCCGTGGATTCAACATCTGGAGCAGTTTGTATGGATGGCCGACCAAACAGTTGCGATAAAAGCCCCACAGACACAGCAGGAGCGATCTATTTTTCTCTCTGCTGCCAGGCTCCGGGGCTGGATTGTAATGAAGATGTCCAGCCTTGCGGTGACAAACTACGGGCTCTCCCAGCTGCCCCTTGGATAGAACAATCGCTGGAAATGTTAAAAGATTGCTCTGCTTCGAGGTAACAAACCACTTTCTTTAAATATGCAAAAATCTGCAAAATCCAGTTCCACTTTTTATCTCTTACTTTCCATAACTCACTGCTACTTTCCCCATGTCTCCCTGGGATCTTGTCAAGTTTTTTGTGCATCATGTTCAGCACTGCACTCCTTTTTATGGTCAAAATAGGTCACTGGATAAAGCCACATGCCATTAAAAGAGTGAAATGGTGCTTCACTGGAAGTGTAACCCTTGAACATTGAGAACAACTCCCGCAGTATGCTCACATATCGAGCTACAGGGGGATGCTGCGGGAGTGAAACAGCCCTTTGAATGTGTTAACATGCATAATTGATGTCAATGTGTACATTTATTGCTTCTAGTAATGCCGCAAGACAGCCTGTCCCCGTCCGTACATTTCAAGACATTTAACTAGTCCGGATTTTTGAATGACCCTCTGGGATCAGCAGCAACAGCAGGTTATTGATCGGCTAAGAAGGGAAGAGAAAGTGTTGAGGAACTCTTTGAAGCGCAGTGTAGACATTGTTTCCAGATCTTGATTGATGGCAGTGCGCTTCAGATCTCGGGGATGTTGGGTGAAACTTTGTGACAGCCTCCTTTTTGATCCCGGCTGCAGCACAGTATGAAAAGATTCAAACAAGTTGTCCTTGGCTCTGTCTGTCTCTCTCTCTCTCAGGCTGACATATTGACCAGACTTGACTGACACCATTTCACTCAGGCCTGATTTTCTGCCAATGTACCTCTGTCACTTGGCCAAACTGCTCTTTGATTTAGGACATAAGCAGAAATAGGGGGGAGGGGACACGTGTGCTAGGGCATAAAACCATCAATGACATGTCAAACGTCTTGCTCCTGCAGGAAGTGAGACCTCCAGTACATCAAACAGATTGCTCCTGACCTATGACCAGGGAATGGACCGGCTCAGCTCGGCTCAATATGCTTGTGTGAGCTTGATGGAGCCGCCTGTGTGAAGTCTGGTTTCTACACCTCAGTGGGCTTCTTAGAGCTGAAAATAAAAACTGCACTCATCGTCTGTCACCTCGCAGCCCATAATGAGAAAAAACTAGCCACGGCAGTTTATAGCAAAAGAAGCAACATAAATTTTGTGAAACACTGGAGGGTTCAGGAGCTTTCTGCGAGGCTAATAAAACACAGGACCAGCAGCAGCAGCAGGCTGAGCTGAAATACTCCTCAGGTTTATCACAGATGGACGTTGCCTTGATGCTTTTTCCAGCAAGAATCTGCGGATGAGCGATTTGTGACTAGTTCAGTGACGTCTGAGACATAAAATGGCCTATTTTTATTTTTAAAGTAGATATGTGGCCGGTTATTGGCATGCATAGCAGAGAGACTACTTTGAGGCTGCTGAATAGCAGCACCATGGAAGAAAAGAGGTCTGCTGCCTCTGCACTGGCTGGAGGAACTGCGGGTGCCGCTTATACCTGCACTAAGGCAATGTAAAGGCTCCTGCAAGCCCTGCAGACTCCCTGCAAATCACACAATAATGAAACGGTGTTTAATCATGAGGCCCATCATAAGTGAAGTGCTCAGCTCAGTGCACCCCACCAATGTGACTATTAGAGGATGTGATGCTTTATTATCCATCGGATCACATAGCTGATTGGTACATAAATCTTAGTGCGCAGCATTAAGGCACATTACACCTCAAAAAAGTGCATTGCAGACGGCTTAATGTTTCGTTTCATGGATGTTTGGCATGATAATTAACTACCTGCGTTCGTCATGCACTGTATTATGAGGCAATGTAAATGTAAAAGCGGGGGGAAAAAAGGTCTGTGAGCCTTACCTGATTTTCTAGTAACAGGTGGCGATGTCTTATTAGATCCCCTTGGACTCAAATCCCTCATGTGACGGCTTTTCTTATTCTAATTTATGCAACGGTTGCTAAAACATCTCTGCGAAATCACAATGTATCCCTTGTGGCAGCATCGCCCACACGGCATCCTGGTCCACTACTCTGTGGCGACGTGCAAAAGGCGACGGAAAAACAGCCCGCACTCGCACAGAAACGCAGATCTGTCCATATTTCCTGGGCAGCGGCGGTTTCAGGGAATCCTCTCCGTCGACATCTCTGGCAGAGGGTCCGGTTTCACAGCTCCGCGTCCGTCTCTGCCTCGCATCGTGCTGCCAGAATGACTGGAGCTGGAAATCACATGCGGCTGGTTCAGCGCGCGCGTCAATCGACTCCGTTTAGCCAAAGCACCCGCACAACTCCGGATCCATTAATATTACACGATCCGACTTTTTTTTTTTTTTTTTTTTTTACTGTTTCCAGGGACGTCTGCTGGCCTTTACAACATCGCATTCGCGTTAAAGACACACAAACATCTCACAAAGCGTTTTCCCCTTTTTTTCTGCCAATTACATTTGCGTGCACTGCGGTCCTGTGTGTGTGTGCGTGCGTGTGTGTGTGTTTGTGAATTCACTCGGGATTCATACCGAGGTTTGCCCGCTTACAGATGAGATCTGCGGCAAAAGACAAAGGGAAAAGGAATATTTGATTTGTTTCAACGCATAGCCTCAAAGTTGCTTTTACATGAAAGACCAGCGTGTGTCTGTATGTAGGTTACAACTTCCCTGAGCTCCAAAAAATGGCATTAAAAGAAGAAGAAAAGCATGGGTGGATTTTCTCAGGCTTGTAGTACAGTCAGACCCTCATGACTCAGTCTGTGTTGTCAATGAACACACACACACAGTACATATGTGCTCAGTCACTCAATATTTGGACTCTTTTCCCCGAGGCCCTCGCGTGAGCAGCTGCGCGCGGCTGACCAGGTGCACCTCATTCTCCATGCTGTCATCGCGCCAGCTGAAGACTCCCGCTGTCTCCCCGCGTGATGC
This sequence comes from Chelmon rostratus, assembly GCF_017976325.1. Lineage (NCBI taxonomy): Eukaryota > Metazoa > Chordata > Actinopteri > Chaetodontiformes > Chaetodontidae > Chelmon > Chelmon rostratus. Next base: position 16,206,351 of record NC_055669.1, on the reverse strand, counting down.
AAGTTGACTCTTTGACGTTTCATGTCGCGACCTGAGCGTCGTGCGCGGCTCTCATTCACAAGCTGGCGAGCACGTGGGCATTTCAGATCGAGTCTCTTATTCTGAAACGTTCGCTCATCAAGGGTCAAAACCTGCAGCTGCGGACCAGTATCCTGAATCGTGTTGGTCCTGCAGCCTGGCAGCTGACTCTGGGTCACTCTCAGTGGTTTTCCATCTTGGTCCTCTCTAATGGCTGTGATCCTAATGGCTCCCTAATGGCTGTGATCCACTGTGATCCATTAGCAAATCACAGATAATTCACAACCGGATTACAGCCCCATGTTTAGCCTTCAGGTCTCACCAGAGGCCTTGTAAAAGTGCTACGTTTAACCTTCTTTAACCAGTCTGACCTCCCTCTACCTGGCTCAGGCATCAGCACCGACTCTGAGACCACTAAGCAGATCCAGAGTCAGCCGACGATCTGGCCGATGCACTATAAATCCAATTTCTCTGTCAATGTTCATGTCTTGTTTCCGCTACTTTTTGCTGTTGCTTATTTAGTCATAAATATCTGTTATTGGTAAAAGCATCAAATATGAAGCCAAGTTCTGGTGGGCCTTAAACCAATCTGACCTCCTGTATATAGTTACTGTACAGTTTTATTTATTCTATTTGGCTGCACGTTAAAAATTAAGCTATAATAAAAGATATTACACTAATTTAGTCATGACTGGGCTGCCGACTCAGTGCCTTAGCAATCTTTCTATATGGTGACATATACAGATTTTTGATGAAGGGAAAAGGGAGCACTATCAGAATGTTACTTGCTATGGGCACGCTGAATCGCGGTATCAAAAATTAGCATCAGAAAAGAAAAAAGTTGCATCGGTGCATCAGTACGAAGCAAGTTTTCTCACTATGAGCGATGGGGTCCTATATCACCAAAGATCATCTGCCATAGCTCTGGTTGTTTCATCTGAGGCATTTCTGGCTTATTATAGGTGTGTTTTAAGAGGGCGGGGCTCAGCTAGGATAGGTGATCTCGCCTTCTTTCATGCACCAATCAGGAATTAGCAACTTTTGAATCAAAATATGCCAACAGTTGCCAGCAAATCTGATCACAGCACAGGCGCACAGGCTCCATGAAGCAGGACCTTCTTTAAAATTGTTGTTTATTTATTCATGAATATTTATGTTACTGGCCACTCTGACCTCCTGCACATAGCTGCTGCACACTTTTATTTATTTATTCTATTTGTTTGCACATTAAAGATACAACTATAATAAAGGCTATGCTGTGCACATAAAGATATTCACATACATAAATACAGACACACTTACACCAACATGTAGTCACATACTGTGGCCTACATGTGCATAATAAGTCAACAAAAGCCTGTGCAGGAGAGGTAGGAAGCTAAAAGCTTACATAAAGAACGCTCCTATAAGTCAAGGCCTGATAAGAAGGATTACATGAAATCACAATAATGAGGGATGGAAATGCAATTACAAAACAAAGAAAAAACAAATCTAAATATATAGGAATGACTGGTTCCTGTTGTTTATCAGTCAACACAGTAATGTGGATGTCACCCATGTTCGTTTGAGATGTTTTTTCAAAGGAGATTAGGAATGATGGACAGTGTGTGTGTGAGTTTGAATTTAGCAAAACACCATCCAGATGGAAATGGAACCACAGTGCTGGAACATAAAAGAGGACGACAATGTATGGACTGTCCACAGCGGTGTGTTGAGAAGCTGCTGCTGCTGTCGCCGTGTTATCCCTTTACCTGATGCTTGACCAGAAATCAAAAGCATGCTCATGCTTTAATTGAGCACATTTTTTTTGCCGGTGAGACACAATGCAGGGCCCGGCATACACGGCTTCCTCTCTGTTAATTAATTTTGAGCTCATAAACTACAGCCTCCGCTTCTCAGAATTAGTGATATGATTTGAGTCGGCGCGCCGTGCTTTCACTCCCTCATTGCTGTCAGCACAGCAGCATCCATATGCTCTGAATGCAGGGAACAGCACTGAAGCATGAACACCACAAGAAGGCCTTTTATACATGGTCTGCTCCTCTTGGATATTTAGGTTGGTGGGTAATATTGATTTCAAGGCATTATCCTTTTCGAGGGTGCACAGTGTTTTTCTGCTGGATCACCACCATTCCTCATCTATCCCACGGAGCGCTGAATGTGTGACAGTAGCCGCCAGTTATTATGCGCCGATAACCTTCCCTTCCCTTTATAATCCAAGCTGGCACAAAGGGAAACTATTCATGATCTGCAATTATGTTCTCTAGATAAGATAAGCAGTTCACAATTAACTTAAGGCTTGCCCCAGACATAAGGAGCTTTTCATATCTGCTGACCTAGCCAATCAAACCGCTCCAGGAGCTGCTTTTCAAATATCACCATAGCTGAGCCTTTGCCTCCGTGTGTTTCTCCTCTTCTGCCTTGTTGCTTTTAGACGTCCAGCTCATGCCCTCGAAGAGCTGAGTTGAACACAAGGGGGCGTAGACTGCTAAGTTTGCCTGCCCCTGTCCAATTCAGCAACAGCAGCAGGGACAAATTTGATTACGCTGTCACGTCTGACCTTGAAAGAGAACTACGCTTAAATTTACATTTCAAGGAGGAATGCCTTATTGCATTATTGGCAAGGAAATGTGTGGCTTTCTCCGCACACGGCTGCATCAGGAACGGCCATCCTTTGGCAAAAGCCACAGAGGGAAGATGTGGATGGTTGCATGCAGGCTGGTCCAGCTGATGCATCATGAGGTCCCACATTTGTCTGTTCAATAGATTTGGATATATAGGAAAATGTGTGTGTGCATGTGGAGACAATAAACCTTCAGCCAAGTCATTATCATCATCATTAGGAGTGCTGGCGTTGGTGGGAGTCTTCTCCAATTCAAACATGCCACCCATACAGGATAATCAAGTCCCCAGAGGTTTGCAGCACAACAATCATCAGTATCACCGTGCACACTCTGTGCAGTGATTGCATTAGCAATGGCATTTTAAATAATCCTGCCTGCCTCACCCTGCAGCTCTTATTCTTTATCTTTGCACTTCAGTCTTTCATGAGCTCTGTAGGTGCAGGAACATAAAAAAAAAATGAAAAAAAGAAGCTCTGCACTTTTTGATTCAAGTTTTGCTGATTTGCTCTGCGTCTGCTCTTCTTGTCACCCTAGGCAACTGTGTGACGCCACGTACACTTGCATCCTCGAAGCACACACAAGTGTAGCGTGAGGCACCTGTCTGACTGGAGTGAATGGCACTAACCCAGCCCCTCGGGGGGGTTGCGCTCTCCTATAGGCTAGCAGCGCATTTTTGAGGCTCCGCGGTCAAAGCGAAATTTAATTGGTTTGAACTCGCAGTGTATGTAGATGGCAGCGGATGGCTCCTCCCATGCACCTGATGGGGAGTATTTACAGCTCTTTACAGCTACCCACTGCACTGTTTCCAAGAGCGCAGCGCTGCACCATGACACTCCACTGGACTTAAGCAATAAGGATTTCCGTCTTCACACAGTAAACTGACGCTCGCCGCTATATTTTCCAAGAGAGAGAGAGAGAGAAAAAAGTTTGCCAAAAGTTGTCCACTTGTTTTCCAAGATGCCACGCTCCTTCCTGGTCAAGAAACACATAAACTCCGCAAAGAAGCCAAATTATAGTGAGCTGGAGAGCCCGACAGGTAACGTTTTCACACTAAAGCGGCTGTTTGACTTTGGCGAATTTTTACAAAAGTTGCGTTTCTGTCGCGGTTTTGCGGAACTTTTGTGTTTGCTTTTGTGAGTCAGCGCTCCTCGGCCAAGCGATGACAGGCAACATGTGACCATTCATTTCATCTCGCTTTCTTTATTTTTCAGTGTTCTTCACGCCGCACATCTACAGGGGCCTTCCGCTGCCCGTCATCCCCCAGCCGGAGATCCTGAGCCCGGCAGCCTACAGCCCCATCACAGTGTGGACTACCAGCAACTTGCCGCTGTCTCCGCTCCCCAGTGACCTCTCCCCGATCTCTGGATACCCCTCATCGCTCTCCGACACCTCCTCTAAAGACCACAGCGGCTCCGAGAGCCCGAGGAGTGATGAAGACGAGCAGATGCTGCCCAAGCTGACGGACCCTCACGGGGTGGAGGCAGAGAAATTCCAATGTAGTTTGTGCAGCAAGTCCTACTCCACGTACTCTGGGCTGCTCAAGCACAAACAGCTGCACTGCGACGCCCAAACGAGGAAATCCTTCAGTTGTAAATACTGCGAGAAGGAGTACGTGAGCCTGGGGGCTCTCAAAATGCACATCAGGACTCACACCTTGCCTTGTGTTTGCAAAATATGCGGGAAAGCTTTCTCCAGACCGTGGCTGCTCCAAGGACACATCAGGACACACACCGGTGAGTGAATGGGGGATGAAGAGGGGCCTTCCCAGTGGAAAGGCTCAACTGTTGTGGTGGGTTTTTGCAGACACAGACTAATTGTGTTGAACCTACGTGATTCAATAGCCTTTACAGCAACAGCAGACCCTGTTACACAGTTTTTTAGTGAGGCTGATAGGCCTATTGTTGAAAAGTTGAACTATTTTAGCCCTCAGACTGTCATTACTTCCTGTAAGTTTGGTTTTGGTGGTGTGTTGGAAAGGAAAAATACAGTTTTTTCTGACATATTTCATGTTACAATCGACCAGAAGCAGGATCTACTCAGCCAAGTGCCTGTCTTTAAAACTCTATGTTGCAACCAGCCAAAAACAGCAGGCCAGGATGCCTCTGTAACGCTACTGCATGTCTGTGCACTATCTCTGACAATGTCTTCTTTCTCCTTCCTCCCCTGACAGGAGAGAAGCCGTTCTCCTGCCCTCACTGCAACAGGGCTTTTGCAGACAGGTCCAATCTCAGGGCTCACCTACAGACCCATTCGGATGTGAAAAAATACCAATGCAAGAACTGCTCCAAAACCTTCTCCAGGATGTCTCTTCTGCACAAGCATGAGGAATCTGGTTGTTGTGTAGCACACTGAACTGGGATACTTTTCCACCACCAAGAAAAAAAAAAACCTTCTTTATTTTTCCAAGCCCAGGAGAACTGTCAGGGAATCACATCGAGGGGGTTTGTTCCCAAGACTTTCTTTTTTTTTTTTTCCCCTACGAGCGGTCGATTTCATTTCAGAGTGAGAAATAGCTCTGTGCTCACGTGCTTCTCGTTTCAAGCAGTGTTTCTGTGATTGCAATCAGTGTCGAGCTTTGTCATACCATGTACTCACCTACCTGTGCTATTCATGCACTTTCCTGCATGTCTAGAATGTTTTATATGCCTTCACAATGTTATCTGCAGTGTTTGTACCAATGTCTCTCCATGGCTGTTATGCAGTCCTCCACTTCTTTTATATGAACCACACAAATGATACCAAAAGGAGCATTATGAATGACAGTATAAATACAACCAGAGGAATGCTGAAGCCATTGTTACTTAGGGAACAAGTGCAAACTTAGTTTTTAGGGTGAAATTATTCTAACTTTTGCACAGTCATTAGAAACAGTTTGCCAGCACTCAAACAGCAAAGCAAATTTTCTCAAGTGCCTCAGTTTTACTTGGCAATAATATGTATGTTTCCTTTTTTATTTTTATATATTGAATGTAAGCGTGACTGAGATGATTGTATATCAACAGTGAAAACTGTGATGCTGAATGATTTTGATATTTTCGTATTCTCATGACACTTTTAAAAATAAAGTTTCATGACATTTTGTATAATTTCTGGCATCCTTCAAGCTGCTTTTCATCTGCGAAGCCTTCTGTTCTGCTCTGGTGTGTGAGCCGCTCCTTCAGCAGGACTCGCTGATTGTCAGACGCTTCAAACGGAATAACTTGCACAAAAAGAAAATGATATTTAATCCATCTTGCACCATCTCATGCTATGGAGATGTAAAAATGAGGAGAGAGGTGACTCAGCTCCGGATCAGGCCTGAACCTGTTCCCTGTGAACCTGTCCAGACATCAAACAATCTTGAAATTTAACACATACTAGCTATGTTGATCTGCACTCACTTGTCATACCCTTTGAGGGCCCATGACGCTCTCTTTACCCAAGTGTGTGTAAAGTTTAAATGTGAGGGCGTTGTTCTTTTTAGAGAGTAATCCTAATTTTGAAACTCATGTCATCAGTTTGAGGGAAAAATGTGCTTTTTTTTAACTTCCTGCTCAATCACAACCATCACTGCAGGGGCGTAGGGGCACTCAGATATCTAGATTTTAATATGTTTTCACAATAAGCTCAAATTTGCATTTGCTTTGACAACCTCCTTGAATTTCTGGGATGCTTGCCATCAAGGATTAAATAGACTTCCTCTGGCTACATTTTGTTGTCTTTCACCATATGCTGTCTACTTGCAGCCGATAGAGATTAGAGCCCAAAAAGTGCAATGCCTCAGGGGATACAGTCAAAGTTGAACTCTTTCTAACAAACCCCACAGTGTGTTCCCGTTTGCCCTTATGCCCAAAAGCTGCTGACCTGAAAGATGTGATCTGACAAATAGGCACTTGTTTTTCTCGCTGCGAGGGGCTGAGCTCCCCTGTAGGTAGATTCTCCTCGCTGTGAGTCATCATCAAGCTATTCCAGGTGCTCGCCGCCACACTTTGGATTGGGCAAGGTGGCTCCAGGGCTCTTCCGCAACCTCCCTGGAAAGCAGGTGCAACCAGGAGGATACAAAACCACAGCAACAGGTCCACCGATACTGCAGAAACCTCAGCCAACGTTACAAGCAGCGGGTCCTATTATTCAGATCATTTGCCTCATAAAAGGAAAGTGCCATCGAGAGGGCACTCTAAACTCTAATACGGCTGAGTTAGCGAAGCTGTTTGTCCTCAATATTCTTTGGAGAATCTGATATCTTTCAGTCCATAGGCAACACTTTATCATACTGGTGTCAGAGAGGAATAAAAACAATGAATGCATAATGCCAATTAGCTTCATAATCTTGCAAGATTTCCATTTTTACAACAACAATTAACCGCATGACTGATTTCTCAGATAACAACAATGTGTTAAATGCTTTCCCCTCCGACATGAATATTTGATTTATCCATTGTGATGATAGTGGGAGGAGAAGGGGAGGAGAAGGAGCAGGAACTCATTTGTTTCAAAGCATATGGCTATTAGAGGATGTGTTAAAGAATGTGAGATCAAATGTTTGTTAGGTGTGGAGACTGCTAATAGTCACACTGTTGTGTTTAAGTTGCCAGTCCTGTAGACGCCAAATGCAGGTAGATACCCTGTGGGTGTTTATGCAATTGAACCAAAAAAAAAGGAAAATCTCTGTGCTGAAATATTGTGATGGTAAAATATGAAGAGTCAAGTAGAAAAGCACATATCTGAGACTTTAATTAAGTCATTTATCATTTTCATTGCAAATAAAATGTGATTGTGCGTCCCACTTTACCCAGGTAAGGTAAGTTTACATTGTATTTGTTTGTTCTAAATAGTGAACTAGAATGAGCATATTGTGAAAAATGCCTGTAATAATTTCCCTCAGTCCTAAGGCAATGTTTTCATATCGCTTAGCTTTATTGGCCATCAGTCCAAAATCCAAAGATATTTAGTTTACTTTCACATCTTGACAAAGAAAAGCATCATATCCTCCCATCTGAAGCCAGATCCAGAGACTGTTTGGTCTTTTTTTACTTGAAAAATGACTCAAATGATTAATCAGTTATCAAAATAGTTCCAGATTAATTTTCTGACTGTGAGTTATTTGATCGTTCAACTCATTGTTGCCACCTTTTTGCAAATGGATTAGGATTTTGCCACCATCTTTACTTTAGCTGTCATTTCATTAGGCTGCCCATCCTTTTGTTTTTCCCTATTTGTCACTATTAAAGCCTCATAATACGCTTTATTTTATCACGTACATTATATCACATGTAAAATAAATGTCCTCACTCTGCACATATAAGCACTTAGGGTGACATAAAAAGCCGGAGCAGCCTCAGAGAGCACTGTGTTGGATGTAAAGCAGGGCACAGCTCTCAGAAACCTGCTGACTTTATGGTGAATCAGGGAGTATGATTCCTTTATGACCATCAAGTGGAACAAATAAAGTTAAGGGTGTCCTCTGAGGGCTGATTGTCCTAGCTGGCAAGTGATCCCCAGCCCTCCTCTCTAACCCCACCACATCAGAAAGGAGATGATTGTGTATTGCCCTTTACTGCGACCGCCTGGAGGAATGTTTGTCTGTTTATTGAGCTCCCGCATCTTGTTAAAAACTATTCTCTTTCATTTCAGTTGTCTCCTCAAGTGACTGGGTAGCTACTCAGAATGGCGCTGCATTCAGCTGGAGGTGCATATTCTCTAGATAATACTGTTTGCCTCTAATTGTGTAGCGTCCTTTGCATCTGCACTCTATTTGTTGATAAATTGGATTCATGCAGATTGAGCGAGCATAATTTAATCACCAGGGAAGACGAATCTGTTTGAAGTTTTGCTGTGTCTTATAGTCTTATGCATTTATCTCATTAAAATAAAAGGGTTAATGTAAAGGGCCAAAAACTGTTGTTGACTTTAAAGAAATTGTATTTTAGCTGGAAAAAATAAGGAACTGAACATCTGTTTGATGTGCGGCAGGCTGCAGACATGTGACCCTCCATGTAGGTCAGCAATGATTTTTGTCCTGTGTGTCATTATGAGCACTGAAGTGAAGAGTCCAGCTGAGACAGACGAGGCTGTGTTGTCTTAATCAATAGCTCTGTGGCCTCTTCTTATTGCCTTCAGGTCAGCAGTCTAAAGATCCTGTGATCATATTTGCTTGATTGTATTTCCTCTAATGTTCAACACACTAAATCCATGATCACAGCTGTAAAACGTCATCTCTGCGAACAACACGGCCCTCTGTGGCCACAGATAACATGATGGATTGAAAGTTGTCCTTTTTATAAAACGTTTTCATTGTTGAACAGTTACAACGGCTTAAATTTCAGCCTCTTACTTAACATTTATAAGCTGCAGGCAAGCTATATAATGGTTTATAGTATAGCACACAGAACACACTATATTGTAGCTGTGAGCAGAGATAAGGACCTTTTTAAGTTCTTGTTAATGTGCTTAACTGCCTTACAAGGAAGAATTAACAAGGCCGACAGAAGTGAAGTTCACTATTTAAAGTCCATAGTTTATAGTGGTTGAATGTAGTCCTATCTCTGCTTTGCTAGCAGGTGTCTTTTTACTATCAATGCTTAGGTAAAGTTAATAGTAAACAACATTAGTAGAAATTAGAAACAATCAGCATAATTAGAAATCAACATAATCTACAACTACATACATTTAAATGTGTGATTTAAAAGTAGTTTAGCTTCACCAAATCACGTGAATGTCAGCTGAATCAAGAGCTGAAATGGCTTGGTTGGTAGCGTGGAAACTGCTACTTTAGCTAGTTAGCTTTAGCAGGACTTTAGCTGCGTTTTCATTTTGTCCAGCATGACTGGATTTTTTTCTAGCTACTGCCTCATTAAGTTATGTGGAATAACAAGCTGAAATACCTGGATCATCAAAATCATTAATGTACAAATGATAATAGGGAAAAATCTGTTTTTTCTAAGGTTAGTCATGGCTAGCTCAGCAGCTAACTTCCACTCGAGAGCTTTTAGCTTGCCAGTTTCCCATGGAAATTTTACCAAAATAATGCTTTTTATATGGTAATAAAAAAAAAAAAAAAAAGATTTCAGAAAGTCATGCTCAGTCTTAACCATATTTTGGCCACATATGTAGGCTAGTGTTTCGGCTTTGTAGGGCACAACTTTAACTTCCCCTGTGAAGCACCCTTAATAACTATGGTGAAAAAATAGCCTGAATGTTTGACTATAGAAGACAATTATCACAAAACATGTCCCAACATTTATATAAATATTAAATGTAATGCATTTATGGCCAAGAAGATAAATAAGTATAAATGCTTACTCACTGTCATGATAACTGAGCAAACTAAAGCAGTGAACTCCAGTCAAGGCCATGAGATGTGGCTGAAAGCTCTGGAAGAAATCTAGTTGTAGTAAGTGGACCTTGAGCTGGTAATTTTTTGTCAAATTTGACTTCTATTTCCAAAAGTCAATAATGGAAGGTTCAAGTAAAGTGTTACCTGATCAACCTGTGTGGATGGACTGTCAAGAGTTTTATTGTGGCTGTTTTGCGGCTCGGTTATGTTGTTCTAATTTGAATTCAACGTGACCCCTGAACTTTCAGAGATATTTTTTCATAATTAAGTACTCAATACAAGCTCAAAATATGCAAGATGAGCTATGTTTTGCATAAAGAGATTGTAAAAAGGGGACCGGCATATAACCACATGATTTTCTGCTGATGACACAGATGGGCCACTCATTTGGATTTTATCTCCTTCAACACACAACTCTCCAGAGTCAAGTCTCCATGGGAATAGAGCTCATCCAGGTGAATAACGTTTTCACAGAGTCCTCTCCAATGCATTTTCAGGACAAGCTGATCCTGGACGGACATCACAGGTAACAAATAATATACTGACAAGGACCTCTGAATGGATGCCAGTTTCACAAAGTGGTGCAGGAGACTAATAGTTGTCACACTAAGAGAAAAAAAACCTGCATTTAATTTGAATGATGATGATGTCATGCTTTGAACAGCGGATGCAGCAAATTCCTAATTTCTAATCTTTTTAAACCTCAGAGCTACCATTGATACTGTTGATCATCCAATTTAAATTTGAACACCGTAAGCACTGGGTGTCATTACCTGTCCCAAGCTTGACTAATTCATCTCCCTCCATTCAAACAGAAATTTTCACCAGTGGAAACTCAGCTTTCTTCTGAGGGAACATCATATCTGGAGTTCCTCAGGGCTTACTTTTTGGACCAACACTTTTTTCATACATGCCCTCCCCTGGGCAAAATTAATTTGAAGACAATGTTTAATTTTGTTTCTATGGTGAAGATGTATAGCTGTACATATACTATGTCATTCTGCTAAATCCTAATGATCCAAACAGCCTTGTTACACTTAACAACTGCCCTGACATGTTCAGGCATTGGATGTGTTTTCAGTCATTCTGGCTCAGTGTTGGTCTGTCTGCTGGTCCCCACTTTGGTCCAGACTGAACTATTGAATGGGCAGTCATGGTCCCCCTCACACTTTGTCCTGGAAACAGTAGTTCTCAAAACACCCTCACCACAAGAGCCATTTGGTAGCTGTTCCGGAGCTTTAAATTTAACCACACAGTCGTAAATTGTAAATGTTGAAATTTGTAATTTTTTGAGCACTTCAAGGACTTCTCAACCATGCTGGCTTAAACATTCAGATTCAAAGTTCATTGTTGACCTTGGAAACGCTAGTTGACCAAACAATCTCACCACATATTAGACGGACTTAACTTGTGTCACATCCATAAATGTGCTTATTTTAACTCAAACCATGTTAGAAAGGCTTTCCCGCAGATGTGTCATACAGATGCTAAAGGGAACCCTGTGTGTCTGTATGAGACGTCAAGTGACATTAAAAAACGTCGACATTTGACGACGTGTGAATGTGAATGGGTTGCTGTATTGTGATCTTAAGCAGATAGAGCTTAATTTCTATTTTTATATTAACTGCAGAGGAAAATTTCAGGATAAACCAGGCTCTACACGCTAACAGATTAAAAGACGAGAGCAGATTAAAAGTCTTGCATCTTCTATGTCGGCATTTACAACAACAGAAAATGTATCTTTTCAAAAAGCTCTCCGAAGTGGATAAACTTGAAAAGGCTAAATTTGCACTGTAGTGTCAACGGGGGAAAAGCCTGCCTTTCAAAACTTCTGAAGTTTTTTGCATGTTATCTGGCGTTCGGCTTGGGAAACTTTTGGGGGAAAAAAATTGAACCTTAACTCTTTCGTTAAACAAACTCGAATAATATATATTTTTGTTTCTTTAACTGAAAAACCAAGCCCTCATATCGCCGTTATTTGTTTACCACCTGTTCTGCTCCACTGTAAATAGATCATATGGAGGTATTTCATTTTGTATTCACAGCAAAAAGGATGTTTTGATTTATTTTCAGCAACAGAGTTTTCAGAAACATTAAATATTAAATATTTTCCTCATTTAGTAAGACAACACAAAACGTGCTATGCCTCTTTCAGAGGATGTTTTGACAGCCGTCAGACGTTACAAGTAAATTGATCCCACTGGAGCTTCCCATATACTGTCTGTGTTCACACAGGGTGGTAGCTTCTCAGTAATTGGTTATCATAATGAATTTTAGGCACCAATAGTTCCTTTGTCGTTTACCAAATAAGAAAAAGCCCACACTATCAGTTAATGACAGAGATATAAGAGGATATAAGACATTAATGAGAATTTAGTGACATAACAAGCTTCGGAGCTTCTAAATAATCAGAGATGGTAAACGTTTACTTTAATTACAGCACACATGGTTGTTTACCCTCCAGGATCTTTAAGGTAACTCCATCCAGTCTGTGTGTGCTACAGGCTGGGCAGAGGCACCACATCCTCACACTGGATCTCCACTTCTAGAAGCGATTATAGTATTTCACAATCAATTCTGCTCTGAGCAACAAATTAACAGGGGGGTAGGTCTATGCCAAATGCATATTTACCAGCTGTTTGGTTCCATTCGCGACTGTGGCTGCGTTCATTCAAATCCTGATAAGGAGGAGAAATTACAAACCAGAACGCACCGGACTTTTAAAGACAAATAATCATCATGGAAATGGGATTTACTTTCTAATTGTACAGCTGTGTCCCAAGTCATTTATTCAAATTAATATCCTCACTTTGTTTGTTGTTGTGGGAAGTGCTGTGCATCTAAATGTACTATTTTTTCAATCCTTTACATAGCATGAATATAGATAATGTTGTCGGGCACTTTTCGTGACGTGACTGATGAAGCGATGTGAAGTAAAGGCTATTATCCGTAATTGATTTCACTCTCCGAATCCATAACAATCAGTCAGGAGGAGGAGGCTAAAGAGCAGCAGATGAGTTTGAGAAGGATTCATAAGACAATAAATAGACATGGATTGTGCTAAAAGAAGGTTGCAGGTAAATACCAGGAAGATTGCAGTCCATTCACAAGATATTATTCTGATTACAGATTAGCTCTGAGCAGAGTTGGTTGTGCACACTGGTGTATGTGAGAGTGTGAGTGTGAGATGATCCCTGAGAGGCCAGCAGACCGAGCAAGTGACCTAATTATGATGAATCAGGGCTGGGAAAAGCTGTCTGGCCACCAACCTTTTCCAAGTGGTTTTACACTCCAAATCAACAGCACGAACAGCCTCAACAAAGCAGGGAAATACAGAGGCAACATGTGTGTTGCATGACACATGTTCTTGCTGTATGAGTTGAAAATGGAGGGGAAGGGACTACTAAATATTTCAAATGCCATTAGAGTGGCATTAATCTTCTCACCTAACTTATTATCTACTGTTGAACTATTCTATTAAGGCAGAAAACTGCATCTAAATCGTGTGAGCTTGTCATAGAAATATGCGTATCCTTGCAGAGTCCCAGGTACTGACATCAAAGAGCAGCTGTTCGGGGACACACACATTACTGCATGACCTCTCTTAACTTATGGGTAAATAGTGAAACAGAATACTCTGGGGGCTTGAGAAAGGCTCGCCCTGTAGTTTGGCATGACATTGGGCCTCCGAGTGGTATTAGGCGCCATCCACAGCACATTTAAGACTTGAATATGTTGCTTTGAGGAATTTTTTGGATTTCTTAGATGAATGTGTTGGCCCCAGACCATGACACAGTATGAAATCAGTCTACAATATCCACAGAGATGCATTCTGCTAAAGGCCAGTGGCAGCCAGAGCATCTCTAGACGTGATTCTGGATTTTGTTTTCTTTCTGTCTAGTGGTTATCTGATCACCAGTCAAGGGAAAAGGTGAGTATGGAGTGCAAACAAAAGGTGCTTGAATAAACTAGCTCCCGGCCACATTATTCAGACTCCGGGTATTGTATTCTGCTGACAAGCCTCAACAGGACATGAACCTCCAGAGAAGCTTTTCTGTGGATGTGTAGGACTCCGTTTCTCGACAAGGATCTCAGCAAATGAAAAAAAAAAAAATTATGTAAGTTCTGATCATCTGTATCTCAACTGCTGACAAATCACATGTACCACATAAAATGTGACAATTAAAGAACAAGAAACACCTGTAAGATATTATGCAATGCAGTAGAGCAGACTACATTAGTTGCTTCTGTATTGACTTGGTTCTGTGGTGCATTAAGAGGCTGTAACTGAAACGCCCACAATGCAGCACAATCAGTGCAACAACAGCACAAACTACAGCTCAGAGTTCAGTGAGTGAGCTGACTCTCTGACTGAGCAATTAAAAATTCAGACTGCTGTATTGTATTATAGCAGCTACAGTATACAGGAATTTGTATTTTTCTCATAATTTCTCTAGTGCTGAAGGGAACTCCTTTGCTGTTAAAATGTTTTTTGACCTTTTGGCTCTTTAAAATTAATGTGTTTACTTCAAACACCACATCACATGGTACACATGTGAACAGTTTGTGAGCCGACATGAGTCTTCCCTGTAAGAATGGTTTGTTTTAACATTTGCTACGGGCTTGAAGGAATGATCATGCAGTAATTCATAAGAAATAAGGTAAGAATAAGAGGCAATTGTCCTTTGTAGAAACATGTTTTTTTTTAATGCCTTCCTGTCCTGTTAGTCACAAACGCCTCGGATTTATTTAGTAGTTAGTTAGTAACCACTGCTTTAAATAGCATATAGTCAATAATATCAATACAATCTCTAATAGGCTTTACCATTTTGGTCTAGAGAAAAATCTCTTCAAATTCAAAAATGTGATTATGCATATTCAAGAAATGATAGACAAATCTATCAAAGCCATCAGGCCAAAATGGATTCATGATCAACCCTTTGTTCCATGTTAAGATTCTTCCATGAAATCAGCTGTGGATATTCTCTGGAGTCTCAAGAGAGGGAATTTGAATGTTTTTGCTTTATGAACATAATCTTCCAAAAGAATAAACCCATTTTAGAACCTACGTGAGCACTTCTGGCCAAAATGTCAACATATACCTGATTCCTGTTAGATATTTATAGCTACTAAAAGATGAACCCCTGATAGTAATCACCTCTTGACTTGTCCGCCTGCCAAAATTTACACATGTATTTGTAAACTTAATCGGCATATCATCGCTGGATTTACTGAACACTTTAAATTTCAGTTTCCAGTTGAGCTACCCATTCAGTCTTTGTGCTTTATGCCCCCTGTTGTCAGTTTGATGAGCCAAGAAGCCAAGGCTTTAAATAGTCTGAAACAGAGCCAAAGTTACAAATAGTTTATCACACAAAACACAATGAACTATTCCGTTGATGGATATCCTTTGTAGTTGTTTTTATTTAAAAGAAACTGTGGTCTGTTCTCGTTTTAACTGTCTTTCAGAGATCTTATGAGCTACTTTTACTAAAACAGGTTTGTAAATGAGTATACTTATGCTGTTGCAAGTTCTGCAAAGTAACGGCAGTCATAGTCGGATATTTTGGTGCCCTCCCTCACGGAATAAGTAATCCAACATGATGATACATTTCGATGCATCACCATTCAATGCATGCATTATGTATGCATCCCGAAAGACCATCTGCATACATAAGCAAAATGACAGAACAACATCCATCATTTTAAAAAAACAGTTTCAGTGTGACTGGTCTTGTTGGCTCGAATCGAGCTCTGTGATCACTGGGACAGAATAGACAGAATAATGTTTACAGCAGTATCCAGCAAAGCTGTCCACAATGGACTGTAAACTCCTCTGGGACTGCTGTTTTTTATTTATGTTGAACAGAACTTGCTATTGCTATTTTCCTGTTTTTCAAGAGGAGTCAGAAATATTTCCGCACTCTAAGATTTCAAACATAACCCACCAGGCAGCTGAGTACTCGTGCAGAGTGATTTTTTGCAATTATGAGTCTTCTAAACATTGCATCAATATTACAAACCCCCTCTGAGAAATAGATTGTTTGTCTTTCCAAGCTAGTAGTCACAGTTCTTTGCCATAAATATCTTCTGTCATTGGTGCATTCCTCTGCCTTCACCGCAGCCTTTGAGTATTTTAAGATCGCCTGGTCTGCACCAGTGCTTTCATTCCAGTGGACTGATCACAGGAGACCTGATCCAGCTGTGTCACAAGTCGCAGAGAAAACTGCGGCTGATAAGAAACCAAGACACTGAGTGATGTGGGATAAGGCGTGACTTTAAAGGCAACAAGCAGCATTTGGATTGTATTAGGAGATAATGCTAATGATGATCAGATTAACACTAATTTAGGCCTCTGTGATTGAAGTAACACTAAAAAAAAAAAACCCTCTGGCTTGAGATCACTGATGATAGCGTCACTATGAGACATGCCACTGAGCACGGGGATGGATGTGAATCAAGGGCCTCCAGGGGCAGACACGTCATCATCCCACAACAGCAGTGTTAGTTGCCACAGACAGCTGGAATGTTCCACTGGGATGACAGAAGGTGTGTCCGATCACACAACCGCACCTCTCTCAACACCACCCTTCCCCATCAACATGCATCCCGGTTTAACCCCCCACCGGCTCTAATCTACTAACCGGTCAGTCGAGACAAATGGCGAGGAGCTGCTTGGTGGTGAAGACGCAGCAGGTGCTGTGCTGTCAAAGGCCACTTCACACCTCCTCTCTCTCTCACACCACCGCCACTATTGCCCCCCCGCGCTCCCCGGCCACCCTCTCCACGGGAGGGGAAAGAGGGACTCTCCAGGGTCTGCTTTGTTATCAGCATGCTGCAGCTTTGAAGTAAGCTGGGCCAGAATCTGGACTGTGTTTACTTGAAGGCATCTCCCTTGTTGTGTGTGTCAGCCTGAGGTAATTACAGCTCAGCGAGTTGCCCTGACCGTGATGACACGGAGGGGTAGGTGTGGAGAAGTGGGCAGGGCCCGGAGTACATCAGCGTCTGAGGATGCTCTTACTCACGAGGATGTGGTGTAGACAAGGGAGCTCCCGAATGGGGTCTGCTTGCATGGGCATGATTTGTTCAAATGGGCAACGTCCACGGTCAATAATGTCCAATAATTGTATTGTTATCATGAAGTGCAGGCCTGTTGTGCTTTTTTCTCTGTGGGGTGTCACATCAAAGGCTTGTTAAGCAAAGCAGTAAATTTGGAAGTACAATTTTTGTTGCATAATTCAAAGTGACAGTATGTTTAAGTTGTTTCTTTGCCATATTAAAATATGGTAATGCATTTTCCATTCATTCTGGTTCTGGAGCCTGATAAAGAACCAGAAACTTGAGACATAAAATCAGCAAGTTTGAGGTGAAGTTTGCAAAAGTCATTGCTTCTTTAAGATGTAACTTAAAGAGAGTTTGTTTGATCGGTAAATATAGCGCTGTAGCTGCTTAGCTCAGCTTAGCATAAAGACTGGAAACAGAGGGAACAGCTAGTCGAGCTCCACCTACCAGCATCTCATTTAGCAAGAAAGTGTATGTCCTAAAATGTCTTTAAACAACTATTGTTGTAACGGATAATACTGGCAATTTTCAATAACACAGGTTCTTGTTACTCTTTTGTAAATTCCTTGAAAAGACTAAAACCAACAACGCATCTGAACGTCTCTCAATACTTTCCGACTTTTCATTCAGCCCTAAGCCCACAAGATGTAAATCTTTAACAAGTCATGAATATGCACTTTCATTCTAAAAAAAAAAAGTCTAAGTGATTTCCTAAAACATCTAGGCACTGTAGTTTCTAGCAAACATTACTCAACAGGAGTAAATAGAGTCATTGTTAGGGACTATATTCAGCTGTGGATTAATACACATTTGGTGCTCTATAGTGAGTACTTATGGCAGCACAAGAGTGGATGTGAGATTGAAAATAAACTACAGAGCCCATATCCATGGTAGCAAAGGAGCATGTCTCATTTATGTGTTTTTAACAACAGCGGAGGTCAATGGCAGAGAGGAATAATCTACAGTGTCAAGCTTTGACTATGCAGGCAGTACTAATACAAGGATCAATACGTCTTTGGTTTTCTTTATGGGAATTGTTGACAAGAAGAAAATAAAGAATATCATCAGACATTTGCTTTAACCCTTTATACAGAATCATTTCATAGCATGTCTGTCATGTTTGGATGTAGCGATGTAACTCTGAGTTCCAGCTGTCCATCAGAAATGTCCTCAATATGGAAATATGGAAAAATAGAGAATTAGTTGCTGATTTTGCATTGCCAATTACATTTAGCAGTTGTACTTTTAATGGGGGACTCGAAAACAAGCCAAATCTGTCAGTGTCAGTCCCAAAAAAAAACTAGTCACACATTGCACAAGCTCACTGGTGAGAGTTTGATAATGAGATTTCCTTTCCCTTCAGCCTCCTCAGTAGCCAAAACATGACTTTTTGCAGAATACCAATTAAATGCAGAAGCCTTCAGAATATGTGAAAAACACTATGAAACAGATCTAAATGGCACAACACGTGACGCTGGTTTTGTCATAGATCATGTTTTAACAATCTCGTTTCTTCGGCTCCAAATATGTTGATGATGTCAGAGTCAGCATGAAGTCAAAGGTCAGATTCCACATAATTCTGCAGGAGCCTTGCAGAGAGCCAGCCCTCGCGGACACCAATGCATGGACTGGATGCAATCTGGAACTAAAATGAGATTGGTGCATTGCAAAAGGCCACACATCCCCCTGCAGGCCTGGTGCAGTTGTCAGGGAGAATGTGTAAGCTCTCTGTCATGGTAATACCATGGCAAAAAGGTCTTGCATCATCTCTAATATCCTGTGAGGTGTATTTTATAATTGTGTGCATCATTTTTACAGATTGACACATCATGAAGTCCTGTCCTCTTTCTGCTGACTTTGACTGCAGGCCCTTTTTTTTTTTGCTTTTTTTTTTTTTTTTTGTTATTTTACAGAGGCACATCTCAAAAACAAATCTGAGCACAATTAGGATATTTATCTTGTCACGCTGTCTTTTGACTGTCTACAATTAATTTGGACAGTTATCCAGATTTAATAGATGTTCTCACTTGCGAAAGAATAATTGCCTGCCTGCTTTGAACAGCACTGGAGCACGCAGCTAATTTGAAAAAATGTAAATCAATTCTCTTCAATGAATAAAGGCTTTTTTTTTTTTAAGAAATAACAACTGCGTGAAGTCCCACGCAGATCAAGGTGACGAATCACATATGGCAGACAGTTAATGTGACAGTGAAAGCTTTTTCAAAGCAAGTACACACATAGATTAGGGAGGATCTACAAAGTCTATCGCTATCTGATAAGAGTTCTGGGGTTTTCAGTGGTGAGTGCGTCTGCTTTTATCTTCTACAACTGCTGAGCTTCTCTTATCATGTGCAGCACGGTCTGGAATTCCAGCCTCTGATAATTGTCTCGTAATCTTTGGCTGCCCAAGCAAAGAGTTAAACTAACGTGGACTGTAAAATATTTCACAAACTGGTTCACAAACTCACCTGTTAGTCAGTAAGACTGCCGAGATGGAATTTCCTGGTTTGACACCTTTAAATGTTTGTTTCTTTACCAAACGTCTCAGGTAGAGGAAAAATATCTTCTGTTTATGATCAACAGGGAAACAGATGGAAATGGAGTTTGGCTATAACAGGGGAGTGATGGGAAGAGGCTGTGAAGGGAGTGCATACAGCTTGAGTTTTGTGCGAGGCACGGTCGATGCAGTTCACAGCGCTTCATCAATTTCTCTACAGTTGAAGCAATGCTTCAACATTTTGGGAAATATGCTTATTCACTTTCTTGATGAGAGATGAGTGGATTGATTCAGCAGCAGGGGGAAAGAGCTAACCTAACTCTGTCTGGAGGTAGCGTAATCTGCCTACAAGCACCTCTAAAGCTCATTAATTAACACGTCATATCTCATTTGTTTAATCCGCACAAAAAAGTGTAAAAGTGTAAAAAATGACACGTTGTGGTTTGAGCTGTGTTTTGAGCTAATAGGGGGAGCCATACAAGCTGTTTTCCGCTGCTAACTGGTGGCTGCTTCGCACATACTGACACAAGAGTGGTATTGATTCTCTCATCTCGCTGTATGCTGTCTGATTTACTGTCAGCAGCAGGTTAGCTTAGCTTAGCATAAAGAAAACAGCTAGCCTGGCTCTGTCCAAAGGGGAAAAAGTCTGCCTACCAGCACCACCACAGCTCACTAATTAACATTAACTCTCACTGGTAATTGGTTAATGAGTTTAAAAACCTGAGTGCAAAAAAGACAAGATGTGGCTTTACAAACAAGATGTAGCGAACGAGATAGAACATGTTAGTTAGTGAGCAGAATCTGTTAATTTTTAGCTAAGCTAATATTCATATTTATCTTCTCAGGTGACTCTCAGCAAGAAAGAGATCATAAGTCTCACAAAATGTCAAACTATTCCTTTAAATCAGGCCGGATCGGTTATGCTTTGTGGTACCCGTGAAAAACTGGAGAATATGTAGCGATCGGATGAGATGTTATCCACGAGGTCAGATGAAGAGCTTCATCATCAGCTGTAAACACATCACACTGTAACATCTGTTACATCTCCCACCTTTTTTTCTGTTATACTGTCATCCTTCTCCTGTCTGTGCATTGTTATGTTTTCATTTGATAAGAAAACCAATTAACAGAGCTTTAAAAACTGCCATAATAAGTGCTGGACTGACTCTGATGCAGCGCTGCTTTAAAAATGTGCTTCAAAGGTTGTTTTAGTCTTCATCTCTCACTGCGAAATAAAGTCACCGACATGAGGTTTGGAGGAGTACAACTTGAGGGTGAGGTAGAGCTCCTCTGCCTTGATGCCAAGAGAAAGCAGCGGCAATGGTTGACCTTGTCCTTCTTTGCTGTTGGTCTGTGGGTTTGGGCCAGGGACAGGAACTCCCTGTACAGACACTGTGTCTGCGATTGCTGAAACTACTCCACAGTAGAACGCTTTGTTCACTGCCACCAAGGAAAACCTAGACAACAAAAACACACACATTCTGGAAAAATGAACACTTGAGAGGGGTCGTTTTCTCCTCAAAACGTCTTGCTTGGGTTTCAGCGGTAAATAATATTCCCTTCAGAGGGGGAAAATCATGCAGCTTCACAAAAATGCCTCGAGATAATACATACAAGACCTGTTGTTATCAAGGCATTAATCTAAATTTGCAAAGTAGTGAAGGGTTACGATGTCTTGTGCAGCAAAAAAGGAGCCCATAACCGCATTGTGACCCAAGACTTAAGTTGTTTAACTGTGTGGGAGGGGGGTGGGGGATGTGACTGGAGAGGAAGCTTATAACTCTCTGAAAATTAAACAGTTTAGAGGTTATGTGGTTATTTGTATTACTTAGAAAAGTCTTAGCATGGGCCAGCCAATAAACATGATAATGTAACAATGTTATTTTTAGTTGGAAATCAGATGGATAATTCAATTTTGAGCAGCTTTATCCAGTACTGGCATCTAAAGTATATAACACAAGATCTCATGTGACCACATGTATGTACAATAAAAGATTAATGCTACAGCAACACTTTGCAGCCGAACAGCCACTTGGCATTTTTCATTCACTTCCAATCCAGCTGACCAAATATCACAGGCAAATAGTGTCACTTCAATCACTGTGCCCCCAAAACTGATAGGTTATCCAATTATGTGCGTTGATGCATTTCCTGTGAAGCAGGAACATTGCTCATGACCTTTTCTTGATAGAAATGAAATTTTCTCCCCCTCAGGCTAAACAAAATCTCACAGCACTCCACCCTTTGAGTGAGTCATGCTGGGATAGTCAAACAAGCCTACACGATGAATCTACAGATATTACACCCGGAGAGGAGCTGTTTAGAAACCAGCCACCGTGCTTGCCGCCGTGTCGCATGGCCCTCTCTGTATCGGCACGTCTCGGGGCTTTAGAGAGGTGTCGACGAGGAGTGGCAAGCCCTTCGCCGCTCGTCGCTCCCTGTCTCAGAGCAGGTTATCTTTCCCTGCAGCAAGCCGCCACGCGCCTATTGCACCTGATTGTCTCATCTGCACATTCCAGGTGAGAGGGCCCGACAAGCCACGACAGAGCAACCAGACAGTGATACACTTGTTCGGCAGCCGCAGGTGTAGCTGCCCTCTTTTCCTGCACCTCTCCCAGAGGTATTAGTGAAGGAGCGAGAGTAATCTGAAGGCGAGGCGGGGGGAAAATCAATGACAAATGACTCGGCTTTTTTTGGTGAAGCACGGCAAGAAAAGAGCAGACGTTTTGATGTGTGGTCGTCTTATTGACCTACATCCCTGTCCATCATTCAAAGTAGGCTCGGGAGTAAAAAATACAATAAAGTAATAGACTGAGTGGAGGAAACACCGGGCGCAAGTCATTATAAAAAGGAATTTTTCAATATATACATTGATTCAGCCTCAGTCCCTCAACTGGGCCGAACATTGTGAGTGTATTCAGTCTGAAATTGGCTGCAGTGGTCTGACAGTAGACTGTCAGTATTTGAATACATGGGCTGGACAAAATAACAGGAATACTACGGTAAAATCTATTTCAATGCCACAAACTTCAGACTTTGTCCCACTTGGAAGTTGCTCTCTGATCCAAATTCTTAATTTATGCCTGTACTTGAATGAATAAATCAAGTTTGTATTGCTTTTTTAAATCATCTTGATACAGATAGAAAGATAGAGTGGTGATAGGGTGTTGCACAGATTGGAGTCCTTGAAAGCAAATTTGTAATTTTGGACTCTGTAAATGTTTTATTTTCATTATCAGTTAATCTGCTGATTATTTTCACGATCAATCGATGAATTGCCTGGTGTATAAAATGTCAGAAATTAGTAAAAGATGCAAAGCCTGTGATGGCATCCCTGTTACTTTGTCCACGACCTGTACATATTAAGTACAGTGCACTTCAAACAGTTCCTGATTATGACTTTAATTCCACCCTCTGGAGCTGAGTAATGTTCCTATGCTCTAATACCTACTGTATTTCCAGACATTAATAACTCCCCTTCATCCATACAGACATACACTTGTACGTGCGCCATCTAAATTTATGCCTTTGTGGGTCTGTTCGACTGCCACTGATGGGTGATCAGCCATTCAGGGGAGGGAGGAAACAGGAACTGAAGCATTTTGATGATGTAATTGGCAGCAGATGCGGAGGAAGATGGAGATGGAATTCAAAATAATATCTGTTTGGGCATGCATCAGGGGGTTATCATGAGCACAGAGGGATCATGTTTTGACTTTTGTCTCACTGATTCACTGTTGCTCAAGTGCTTTCATTTTACCGTGGTCTGAGCTATGGAAATCTGACATTTCAGAGCAGCAGCGGTGGTCGTATTGTGTAGGAATATTGCAGCATCTCTGAAAGAAGCCCCTAATAAAACTTAGCTATAGCCACCTGATCAGAGCGCACACAGGGCCTGCGCAGGACACAAATTGGAAATGCTAATATAAAAGGCGCATTGTGAGCTGCTTGTAAACAGTGTTATCGGCCGTACTCATTTTGTGGGCCGCAGCATCAGCTGGGAGGAGGATTTCAAATTCTCCAACAAAGGATCCTCCAGGATAAAAGTTATTCTTATGTGAAAGCCATGGCAAAGAAAGCGACCAAGGCAGGTCAAGTAGCCACTTTTTCCTGCCTTCCTTGTGGTCTGACAATAAGGTGGTGAGAATAACAAGGCAGGGCTGACTAAGAGGATGCGGGGGTTGGGGAGGGGGGGAGATGCAGGCTGGGACCTGCTTCAGCATTAAGTTATGCCTTTGTAAGGCAGAAGCACTTGCCTGTGGCAGGTGCAGGTAGCAGACATGACGCTGCCGAGGTGAGTCTATTGAGGAGTACCCAACCTGCCGAGTTGTTGGGACAAGTTGGAGGACTCAGTCACCACCCTGCTCTGAAAAGCTAACCAGATCCGCATACTATGACTTGCACTTCTGAAGACGCGATGGAGGAACTGGAAAATCCCATGGCTCGAACATAAAATTATAGGATTGTTGTGATGCTTGTCATGGAGGCTAATGTGGAAGATAATACATCATAACAGCAATTACAATCCCAGGGATTGTCTCTTTTATGTTCCACCCTGAAAAAAGCACTAAAAGCATTTACAGACTTCACAGTGAAGTCATCCATCATTCACAGAGTGCTCAGCAGTTATATTTAAAATTCAAAATGTTAGTTTTTATAGGAGTGGACTCAAGCTAGCATTTTAAAGGGCACATAATAACTGGGACCCTCGTGAAGCTTTACATCAGAGGATCCTCATTTTCCACCGAGACGTTCCTCAGAAATGCGTCTGTATTTCTTAATAAAACCATCGTAACTGTTCATTAAGCCCTTCCTGCATTCAGCCCTCTGCCTCTACTGTGTTTATGCCACAGAGGCACCTGTAGCTGCAGTGCAGCGAATCGGCAGCTTGCAAGTCTGGCCATGTCATGGGATTCCTGTCATCACAGCGCAACAGTAATCATCTGCGCTGAAGAGTCCGAGTCGGGGAAAAGGCGAATGAAAAGGCTCAGTGTGAAAAATGCGAAGAAGAAGCTTCTGAGCGAGACGTGACTCACCATGTGCAGCTCGCTCAAAACGTTTTTCTTGTTGCAGGAGTGGCAATGGATGGCCCGAGGCAATCATTTTTCAGGTTCAAAGATGTTCCATGCAAACTTATTTTTGACATACTGCAATACTGCGGAGAGAGAGGGGGCTTCCTTGTTATGGTGGTGTATAGCCAAAACTTATCAATCCAGAGCTTGTTTCAGCCTGTGTTGAATAAAAAAAGAAGAAGGAAAAAAAAAAAACCTGAGCGAGATGATATGAAAGATTTTTAGCCCTCATGCTGGTTTGGAAAATCAAAGACCACGTTAATGCCCACCAACATGGAGTCACAGGAATTTAAATTTACTGCTTTAAACCCTCTTTAAGCCTCCTAGCATGGAGCATTTTATCAGCAGGTAATTTCAGAGTGGACTTAAACTACATGCTGCCATTACAATTTTTATGTTATTCTGAGCGACTAGGTGCAAATGTAATGATATGTTTCTAAAAACACAAAATTTTGCCGCAATTATCACCGCAGACACCTGAAGGAGTGGCGGCCTTTAACAATGAGGGCAGAGTAAGCGAAATGATCTGCCTCCCCTCCCCTGTTTGCTTTGCCTGAATGAAGAGCAGTTCCACCAGCATGGCAGTGTCAGAATAGATTAGCACCATGGTCCATCTCCCTGGCTTCACAAAATAAAATCCTCTTAAAAGCGGGGGATGTCACTCAATCTCCTGAGACGTGTACTTGCACGGTGGACTCAGGAGCCCTCGCTACTGGGAAATATATCTGCACAAATAGAGGAAGTTTAAACTGAAAATGAGCTGCCAAAAAGGTGTTTGCCAAGGTATATAAAATCTCCCACACTACTGACCAATTTGCCCTGAGATGGGAATGCACGATCTATTAAAGCCATTTTGAATGCAGTCAAAGAATTAAAGACTATAGAACTGCGGACAGGTAATATCTTAAACACATGACGCCCACTTAGCCTTTTATTATGACGCGCTGGATGTTTAGTCTTAGTGAAGGACAGGTCCAAGTCGCTCTTATCTTAAAAGTATCTTCATATTGCCTTCAGCTATCTGTGATCCTATAATCATAGAGTGAAAGAGGGCTTTTTCAAACCCATTCAGAGTTTTCAATCCGAGTAACTAAGAAAACAACAGGAAGTTCCTCTGTCAAGAGCCCAGAGGCAGAGGTAAAGAGTTCATTGCTCACAAGATCACTCTACTACTCTCCTTACAAAAGTATGTTCACATTGAGACACAGGCTAGTCCAAAAAACAGAGGTCCGTTTGCTCAGACACTGCTGTATAACACAATCAAACACATAGTGACATACACTGAAAATATATCTAAATGTGTGAAAGGACCCCACATATAGTTTAAAATAAATGCCAATATCTATGGTAAAAATTACAAATAATATAATGCAAAACAGGTCTGTTCGTAACCATTGTTCCTACATGCAAATACATCCATTTATTCTCTTAGTTTATTGACCTTATAATTAATCCCTTGACGCCTGAATTTATTTTGAATTATATTAAAAAAAAATTATTCTTTGTGTTTTTGCTTTCAAATTGATCCTAAATTAAGAGGAGTTTGTTAATTTTTCTTTAGCACATACAATAGATAATATAGGTATGATGCAAATTAGCGACAACAGGCGTTATTGCTTGCATTTAAGCATTAACGCCTGTTGTCGCTAATTTGCGTTTTTTTTTTTTCAAAATTTGTAAATGTGCATCATAAAAGACAACAATTAGAACAGGGGTTCTTTCACTTTGACCGGTCCGACGATAAACCAGTGCTTGCAAAAGGTTCCTGAATATGCACAAACCAGCATTAGAGGAATGCATGCGCGATTCGGCTGCAATGTGGATTAAAGCGGTGTGATGTGAATTGGCAACAATAGGCGTTAAGGGGTTAATGGAATAGAGCCTGAGGTAGACGAGCAGGGTGTTCATCACCTGTTGTTCCTGTTTAAATGTTAAAACAGCAACAAACAGAAGAGGGATCGGTCATAGTTATATGTGACCTGGTGCTTCTGATGAATGCCATTATTTGCAAAAAGTTTTAATTAGTGTTCCTGACCTCACGTATTAACATCCTTTATACGGTCATACGGTGTTCACAAAGTGGTGAACCTCGCTCCATCCTCGCTTATGAACGACTGAGCCTTTCCAGGATGCTCCTTTCATACCCAATCATGATGCTATCACCTGTTACCAATCAACCTGTTTACCTGTGGAATGATCCAAACAGGTGTTTTTGGAGCGTTCCACAACTTTCCCAGTCTTTTGTTGCTCCTGTCCCAACTCATTTGAAACATGTTGCTGCATTAAATTCAGAATAAGCAGATATTTACAAAAATCAATGAAGTTGATGAGGTAAAACATGAAATATATTGTCTTCGTATGTTTCAATTGAATATATGTGTCCTGTTTTTTTACTGCTAATTGTTTTTAAATTTCACTGTAATACATGTAAAGTACTTTGAATTACCTCTATGTTTATAACGTGCTGTATAAATAAAGGTGCCTTACCTTTCCTTGCCTTTTTGTACAAAGGCATATGTAGGATGAGGACTGCAAACTATAGGCTATAAACACTGTGGTATATGGCACTGGTCCATGCTATATACTTGTCTCTATGGTGCTAAATTTTATCACTAAATAATGCAAATTGCCTGCAGCAGTGACTTTCTCCTGTCCTTAACTTTTCCATATAAAACAGTCCAGTCGACGCTCTTCTACTACTGTGCTGTTTCCTGCCGCATAAGAAACCAGCCAGCCCACATTCCCTGAACCCAGTATTTTTTTGGTTGGAATGAACAGCACCAACAGCAAATATATTTTTTGTAACACAACAAAAATCGATGTAATGAAACATGTATTTATTTCAGGGTAACATACCACTCAAAATTTTATACATAAAAATTCTGTGTGTCCTTCAAGGCTGAATAAAAGTGAGGACGTCCATTCTGCTGGTTCTTTCACCTCATGACGATAATACACGGAGAACAGAGAGAATACAGACTGCCCTCTGAGATATCCGGGGACGCTGACCTGTGAGGTGAGTTACCTGTCCAGGAAGGAGACACAGTGTTGGCCTGTCAGCTTAATGCCCACAGCAACTTCAAAGTCTGTCAGAACGATCATGTCAGTGCAAACGCGTGCTCACATATTATGTAGATGTGGATTATATAAGTGCATTTACAGTCTCTCAATGCAAACATGTCTTTGTCATTGCTCCCGCTCAGAGGAGCTGGAGAGGAGTGGATGTTTTTTCCAGAGCATAGAAGAAAGATCAGCTGTCATTTGAGGCGAGGATGTAATAGCAGATTTTCAGCAGAGCAGCGTGTCTCTCCTCAAATTGATTGGAATCACTTTCTGTACCGCAACAAGAATCCTCTCCCCTCGCCTTTTCATCTCATAGTCTCATTGATCAGAGGAGCTTCTGAGATACAGAGAACAGGTGTGATCACCATCCTAATGTGGCTCCCGTTCGAATGTCTGTGCGTGTAGGTGTGTGTGTGTGCGGAGTGCAGCTAATGTTTCCATGAATACACTCTGGTGTGGTCCGAAAGTACAGTGAATGAATGTTGGCACAACATCCACAGTCATCCATAATTTATTTCGGCTTAAAACGCTTTCCAAAGCTTTTCGAATGTTGATTTTCATCATTCCTTAATATCATGTTGTGGAGGCTTTTAGCGCTAAATCTTACAGGCCGAGTAGTACAATGCGATACCTTGCAGTATTTGTGTACACATGTTTATGCGTGCATGTGCGTGCATGCATGTGTGTGTTTGTGTCAACTCTGGCATAATGATAGACTGACAGTGGGAGCGACAGCACCACCCCAAGCGAGCAGAAAAGCCCTGCATTCCTGGGCTGCGAGCTGTGAATCCGAGCACAGATTACAAGTTAAAACACGCAGCCAGGAGCCACCACTGTTTTAGTAAATACTTTCAGAGCTAGTGTTTAGAGATCATAGCTTTAGGACAAGGGTGGGATTGATTTCCCAAACAAGGATTGTGTGCTGCGGTTGTCCGGTTTTATTGAAGGGTGAAAATGGAAAATCGGCTTCACCTGCTAAGGGACAGAGGCTGGGTGTCTGTCAGGGTTTACTGATGCTTTAAAGCAACAGTTCAGCAGTTTGGGAAATGTGCTTATTCGGCTCCTTGCTGAGAGTTTAATGATACCGCTCTAATATCTACAACCCCGATCCCCATCCTTGCTTGTGAGCGACTGAGCCTTTCCAGGATGCCCCTTTCATACCGATCATGATGCTATCACCTGTTACCAATCAACCTGTTTACCTGTGGAATGTTCCAAACAGGTGTTTTTGGAGCATTCCACAACTTTCCCAGTCTTTTGATGCTCCTGTCCCAACTTGTTAGAAATGTGTTGCTGGCATCAAATCCAGAATACGCAGATCTTTACAAAAATCAGTGAGGTAAAACATTGAATATGTTGACTTTGTACTGCTTTCAGTTGAGTATATGTCAAAAAGGATCAGCACATTATCACATTCTGTCTTATTTATGTTTTACACAGCGTCGCCACTTCTTTGGAAACAGGGTTGCATGCTAAATATGAAGCTATAGTCCAGTGCCTCTTAGCTTAGCTTAGTGCAAACATGGAATAAGAGCTAACCTAAGTCCAAAAGTAACAAAAATCCACCACCAGCGCCTCTAAAGCTCACTAATCAACATGTTATATCTTGCTTGTTTAATTTGTACACAAAATGCCCAGCCGTGGGGTTACCCTTCGTTGTTTTTGCACTTTGGTTTTTGTAACTGCCAGCAGCTAGTTAGCTTAGCACAAAGACTGGAAGTAGATAACAGCTGTTTTTTTTTATGGATTAAACAAACTAAATACAACATACTGTATTAGCTATTGAGTTTAAAGGTTCGGGTAAATGGATTTTTGTACTTTTGGACAAAAAGAGGAAAGCTGTTACCCCCCCCCCCCCCTTCCAGTCTTTGTGCAAAGATAAGCAAACTAGTTGTTGATTGTAGCTTTATTTAACATACAGATATGAGAGTGGTATCAATCTTCTCATCAACTCTTGGCAAGAAGGCAAATAAGCATATTTGCAAAAATGTAAAACTATTCCTTTAACTAAAAACCAACAAGCACGTTTGCTTTATTATTTTGTGTGTTTGTA
Source organism: Chelmon rostratus (assembly GCF_017976325.1). Taxonomy (NCBI): domain Eukaryota; kingdom Metazoa; phylum Chordata; class Actinopteri; order Chaetodontiformes; family Chaetodontidae; genus Chelmon; species Chelmon rostratus. The sequence continues at coordinate 16,176,647 of NC_055669.1, read as the reverse complement.
TTTGTTGCATAAACGTGCATAGCTTTTATTCTATCTATTCTAAATTCTTTCTATCTATAAGCGCTATTAAATAAAATCTTCAGCACAGAAGTGTCTCCCTTTGGATTCTAGCATGCTGTAGTAAGAAATTATGGATTTATCCTGTGGTTCACTCTGGCTGCATAGATCTGCATAGATCACCACCTGCCACTCAAATCTGAAACACCTGCTTCCTCCACAGCGTCCACCGCCAGCTGGCTCACTGCACAAAACACTGAAATAGCCATAAAAAAAAAAAAACCCAACCAAAGCCCAGAACCAAAATGGTATCTTTCCCACATCAGATCTTAAACATTTAATCCCATTCATAAGACTATTTCATAGCTTCTGTATACTGTATACCCCACTTTTCTAATATTTATTCCCTTCTCCTTTAACCACGCTCCTTTTTCCACTCTCATTCCTGCTGCCCTGCTATGAAAGGAACTTTCCTGAATACCCATCCAACATAATCAAACAGAAAATGTTCCTAATAATAATACCCACTCCTTCCATCTGCTCAGTAATCTTCTCCCTCTTTCCTTTTTCTTTAATTGAAACATTTATCAAACAGACTTGCTGTCCTTGTAGCGCTCAATATTCCTGGGCAATAAAGAGGAGGACTGGTGCTTACAGGCGGACAGATCAGTGTGATTTAGATGGCGGACTGATGATCATGCTTGTTGGGAACATACTACAGGAAGGAGGATCCACTCCACCTACAGGATTCCACGGGACATAACAGAGTGCATCTCCATTCAGCTGTATTAGCGCTGCCCAGCATGCTCTGCTGCATCCTTTCAACTTGACTTGATAACAAGCGTATTTGGCTGCCCTGGTCCTCCTCGCTCATGCCCGTCTCTCTCTGCCTCACTGCGTCTCTCGTTGTAATTCACCGCCGTTTTGCAACATTTTTGACCTGCTCTGTTGCATAAAATTCTGTGTGATGCCTGTGGTTTGTTTGTCCACTTTTCACATCCTCACATGACATGCAGAGTGTGATTCGTAAGCTCATTTTTTCCCTATTCCAGATGCAGAATTGCTGAGTAGCACAATCTTATTAAGCATTTCACTCATGTCGTTGTCAATTTCCGGCCTTTCTTCATCATGTACAATCGTAAATAAAATATCTTTGTGTTCTGGACTATTAAACAAAACAAGCAATTTGAAGATAAATAGGCAGTTGTGATGAGCATTTCTTACTATTTTCGAACATTTTACAGACTGAAGAATTCATCAATTAATCAGTAAGTAATAATTGGACGCAACACTGAACCAGTTAAAATTAGCTTTGCCTCAGCTACAACAGTAAAATGCTGCTTACACATTAATAAATCAGTGCAAGTAATCAAACAACGATATGACAAATTATAGTGAAACAGTCACAGTACTTTTACTGTTGATACTTTAATTACATTCAGCTACAATCCTGTCTCCAAAAAGGTTGGAGCACTGTTTAAAGCAGAAATAAATCAGAATATGATAATTTGCTCATTCATTTTGACATAAACTCAATTGGAAACAGCAAAAAGAAAATATATTATATATATATATATGTTTCACCTCATAAACTTCATTGATTTTTGTAAATATCTGCTTATTCTGAATTTGATGCAGCAACATTTTTCAAACAAGTTGGGACAGGAGCAACAAAAGACTGGGAAAGTTGTAGAACGCTCCAAAAACACCTGTTTGGAACATTCCACAGGTAAACAGGTTGATTGGTAACAGATGATAGTATCATGATTGGTATGAAAGGAGCATCCTGGAAAGGCTCAGTTGTTCACAAGCGAGGTTGGAGGGAGGTTCACCACTTTGTGAACACTTGATTGTATGTAAAGGATGTTAATACATGGATTTAGGAACACCTTGTGAAACTGTTATATGGAATGTGGGTTATAATATTAAGTGCTTTTACTTAAATAACAGTTTAATGAAGGACTTTTACTTGCAATGGAGTAATTTTATAGTGCAGTATTTCTAGTTTACCATGTTATTAGATTATTATTGCTGATGCATCAACAGCATTTTGATGTTAGAGCAGGTCATTATTAATTTATAGTGGTTAATTCATGTAGTTTCATTGATAACAGTGCGTTATATCTGTATAAAATAAACTACAGCTGTTACCTCCACCACCACTTGTTCATATACAGTTCTGTATATCAAAACCAGAATCGAAATGATGCTGTGTCTGCTGTGATGCGGATAAATGTACTTTTAGTTAAACTGGTAATTAATGGATGTATTGGAATAATAAATCCTTTCAGCCTGGACAGTCAAAATCCTGGATGCTGCGTGTCAAACAAAGCTGCTGCAGCTTGTCCAAATCGAATGACGCAAACCCACCAAGTGGAGGATTTCCAGGAGGATGTCAGACCTGCTTCAAACTTGAACTGACTGGACGAATTTCAGCAATTGTTTACAGACGGATGTCAATTAAGTCCGAGCCCAGTGGTGATGCACTGACTGCCTAAAACTGCCTGCCTGTTGTTGTTGAAAAAAGGCAGAAAGTTTAACAACCAAAATGAAAATGCAGCAATGCCGGCATTCACCGTCTTTGATCAGACAGCACATGCAGAATTGCTGTAATGAGGCTCTTTTAACTCACTAAACGGTGGTTAAATTAATGAATTGAAGTGATTACAGTAACTTTATTCAGAGCCTATTTTCAGAGCTAAACGAGAAACAGTCTGAGGCTAATAAAATGCCTAATGCTCATGCACAAAGGGACATTTAACATTTTAATCTCTAATGGTCGACTTTTGGGGCATAGATGTTTATCATATTGCCTGTAGCTCACCAAATAGCCTCCTATTATGACTCAGACAGACCTGCATGGTGTAGGAGCGCAAGGTGGTTGTTATACCTGATGAAAGGGCCTGTTGCCACCAGCTGGAGCAGAGCTGCAATGCATCATCACCTGCAGGGAACACCTGGACCCAAACAGACAGGTGTGTTCATTCACTCTAATGAGGATGTGCTGTTTACACACACACACAAACACACAAACACACACACAGGTATTTCATTGGCCAGAGTTGCATGGTGATGAGAAAAGGTGAAATTAATGTGGGGAATTTGTCTGAATTCTGCAGAGGTTGCTTATTATAGACAAAAACAGGCTTTTTAATTAAGAGCAATCACCCCACAACCACGGCCGGGGTGTGTTTAGTGACTCTGTGTGATGCTGATGAGCATGGCAGCTAACGGATAACATTTCCTATGAAACCTGACATGTTTCGCCCCATGTTACTGCGAGTGGCTGAAAATTGGTTGAAAACGTAGGGTGCGAGGCACGCTGAGTGCCAGCAGCAATGATTCACATGGTTGTTAGCGATGATGATTATCCGAAGAGGAGGAGGATTAGTCAGAAACAGTGGAAAAATAATCCAGACCCTTTGTCTAAGTTAAAGTATTAATACCACAATATAAAAAAAATAATAAAATACACAATTACAAATGAAAGTCTGCCCTTCAAAATATGAATTAAGTAAAAGTATGTGTTATCATAAAAATGTACCTAAAGTATCAAAAGTACTTACTATGCTGTGTGGACCATGTCAGTCTATCAGTTGTTGTATATGCAGTGTTTTACTCTAAGGGGCACAAATTATTACTTTTTATCATATTGTGTTTATTATTCAAATGCATTTTTAATTTGTCAGTATTTTGGGTTTAAGTGGAAGTTAATAGGAGACAGAATGAATATTTGTTGTTACCAATCAACCTGTTTACCTGTGGAATGTTCCAAACAGGTGTTTTTGGAGCGTTCCACAACTTTCCACAGTCTTTAGTTGCTCCTGTCCCAGCCTGTCTGAAATGTGTTGCTGCATCAAATTCAGCATAACCAGACATTTACAAAAAGCAATGAAGTTGATAAAGTTAAACATGAAATATATTGTCTTTGTGCCGTTTTCAATTGAGTATATGTGAAAAAGGATGAGCACATGATCACATTCTGTTTTATTTATGCTTCACACAGTTTTCCAGCTTTTTGGAATCAGGGTTGTGGAACAGAAATGTAAACTGACTTCACCTGAAGTCCATCCACACAGGTGTTTTCACTTGTGTTGCCTAATTAGACCTCTCCTCAGGACAGTGAGGGCATGTACAAACTGCTCCTGACTGACATCTCCATCACCCTTCCTTAAGTTTAGCTCTACCTCTTTAAAAAAGTACTCCATTGATTTAGCACTTGCTATTGCTCAGAACGAACAGGTTTTTTTTTAAAAGGATCAAAATTGATGCAGCAGAGCAAGAGATAACATTACCCACGATGCACCAGAAGTCAGCACTGAGATACGGATGTGTCATGCTAGTAGCGGCTTATATGTGGCCATTGTCAGCTGCTAAAAGAAGCGCCGTCTCAGTGCTATGACCCACCTAAAACCTGGCTGAAATTCATCAAACAGCCGGTTGCCATTCATGTGGTCGATTAGCTGCTCAGCAACTATGTTTTGCCAAGACCTTTGCTGGGAGTGGAAGTTTACGTGTTGACCAAAGTTATTTAAAATTGATGCACCAACAGATCGCTTCTTAAGAAGTACTGAACCAGGAGTCAGAAGTGAGGAACTGACAATGGCTAGAGCAAACTGAATGAAATATTTCTTTAATGCCTTTAAATATCTCTGTAATGACATTGGTTACCTGTTGTGACTGACTTAAATGCTAGCAGAGTGCAACAGGTTTAAAGCTGAGGTCAGGGATAACTGCATTCAAAACATCTTCAGCCTTATGAGATAAATATGATAAAGACTCAAAGATCAACTGAGGGCTCAGTAAGAAACTTCCAAGTTGGATTTTTTTCCTTCAGCTTTTCAAGACGTAGCCTCGAGCAGCTAGCCTCAAGCGGACACGAGGAGTGGGCTGCAGAGGCCTGGTAAACTCACTTCTTCCTAACTCCATGCGTCTTCCCCAGACCCAGCTCCATCAGACTTTACGCAGCTCCCTCTGGAGCCACGGAAGGGTTTACACCACTTATTTCACACATGTAGCTGCACTTCTCAAGACCTGTAAACACACTTTGATGTGTAAAATTGATGGAGCTCCGCTCCGAGGTGGAAAACTGCCCCTGCTGCCATCCTAATTACTACACCACACTGTTCCCAGCGTAGCTCCACCCAACTTACACCTGACAAGAGGTCTAATCAGCCAGAGTGATTGAAAACACTTGTGTGGGTGTGCAGAGCCTGGGTTGACTGTAGAGGAGTAAAAAGTACATTATTTTGAACTGTAGTGGAGTAGAAGCAGAAGTTGCCCAACATGGATATATCAAATAAAGCACAAGTACCTCAACATGTTACTTCAGGGAAGTCCTTGAGCAAATGTATTTAGTCACAATAATTCAGGTGGGGGAGGGCTGTCGGCAGAAGCAAATCTCAAAAGATCAATGGTCAGTGAAACAATGGCATCGAATGCAACAAGTGGCTCTGAATCAAATTCCAGTTTGTACAGGAAGCTGTAGAAAACCAGGAAGGACACTGCCCTCGCTCTTCCTCTGCTACGTCAAAAATACACCAGCTACAGGCACCAGACGCTGCCCCATCAGGATCCTGTTTTCACTCTTTTTTTTTTTCTGTTCCACATCTGGAGTTAAGAAAAAATGAGAAGGGTCCGTCTATTTGTTGTACATGTGACCAAACGTGGCTGCTCATGTCAGGGAGGCTATAATTTCCTAAGCAGCGGCATGGTGTCTAATTTTAGAGGAAGCATATGACCAAGTGGGAATAATTGATGGCTGATCACGCCATGGGCTCCAGATATTCAGAGGTTCGAAAGGTTTTGCTGTATGAGGAAGTGATTGTTGCAGCACTGCGATGATTCACCGAGCTATTACTGACTTCTGTATCCATGTCACAATATCAAAGTGGCAAGTGATTCATAAGTCACTTGACATTATTAAAACAGCTCTGGAAAACTCAAGCTTTTCTCTGTGATCTTCCATTTGAGATAACATGGAGTTATTGTAAGGACTGTGGTACAGTATTTAAACTGGGTAAAGCATTCAAGCCTGTACAGTGATGGAAAGTACATATTGTACTTCATATTACCATTTTATGTGACTGTGCAGTTCTACTCGTCCACATCTCAAAGGGAACAATTGTACTTTTCTGGTCGACTGCTTTTATTTGACAGCTTAAGTAAGTTGGCTACTGGTCACCTTTCTATGGAAGCACATTGCAATCACATTGGAGGCCTTATCTCATAATTATGACTTAATTTTTCATGATTATGAGAAATCTTGTTTTCATTCAATCGTTTTCTCGTAGTCACGTGAGCAGGGTCTTATAATTGTAAGAAAAAGCCAATCATCGCTTGAGAGGACAGATGCGTGGTGATGCCACCTGATTTAATCCACTTGTATGTCAGCACTGTGTATAATACCACCAGGTCTGGTGACAGCTATCACAATAAAGCATGTAATAGAATATGATGAAAACATTTGCAGTCAGGTCACAGAATACAACGAAACACCTGCTACCAGATCTTGTAATTGAGTCATAATTATGAGAATTACAAGGTAAGACCTCTCCTCATCCTTTTCAGATCAGGATTTTACATTGAAACTCACAATAAGCTTATTAAATACAATGCACTGTTAAATACTAACCCAAACAACTTTTTTGGCTTGTGATCCCCTCTAAAAAATCTCTTGCTGGGACCTCGTGTCAACTTTCAGATGCTCATTAGTTGTTAGCGGTTCCCGTTTTAACCTTCTCAAAATGTTTCATTCCAATAAAAATTTAAGGCCCAAAGAAGTAAAATGACCAGAAAGTCACAAATTTGTGTCATAGAAATGTTTTGTTTATTCTTCCGTTCTCTCCCATTAAGCATCTCGCAGCCCCTCACATCCATTTTGTAACCCTTTGGACGGGACGTATCCCTAAGCTGGGAACCACCGGACTAAGCCACCTAACTGTACGTGAAGCAGGAGCTTCATACACAGCTATAGCAGTAAAAAGCCGCTCAGGATTGATCCATCGGCATTAAAAGAAATGATGTAATATATCACATATCAGTCCCACAAGGCATTTCACTACAGCACAAGTATTAATACTCAAAGTACATTTTACAGATAATACCTCTATCATTTGACTTACAATGAAGTATTTTGAATGAATGCATTGGTGCTTCACTTCCATAAAGAACCTGAATACTGCTTCCACCACTGGGAACACAGGAGCCGCCTGGCCGACAGCATAAGTAATGAAACAGAAATGGGAAAGTACCATGTAATGTAGTATCTGCATTCAATCTCCATCTCCCTCCTTGTTAAACTATAGCTGCTGAGCTGCACTCCTGCGACACGCAGAGGCTGGACTTCCAGCTGGAAATGTTCTATTGGGCTTTGGGCCCATTTCCTATAATCTCTGCTAATTAAAAGCAGCCCCTCCTGCTTTATTCACATGCTCTGTGCAACAGAATACCATAAATCCTCGTAAAAGACCGAACGTGTGAGAGAGAGAAAAGGAGGGAGACAGAGAGGGAGAGAGGGAGAAATGGCCAAAGCAATTATTCACCATCCTTATTATTGTAAGATGAGATTTATTTTTGTGGAGATTTATTTTGGAGATTCTTATTGTCATGTTTATTGGGAGAATTTGCATAATTCAATTATATATCAGGTTTATATAGATAGATAGATAGATAGATAGATAGATAGATAGATAGATAGATAGATAGATAGATAGATAGATAGATAGATAGATAGATAGTATTATGATCCTTAATCTAGATAGGAAACTACATAACATGCCTTTATTTTTACTCATGGATCTAATATGAAGACAGTGCAGTGATGTATCACAGTACTCAGAGCAGAAGAAGTTTTCCCCATGCTCTATCTTTATCCCTGTTAATCCATTAACTATCAGGTTTATAGTTAACCAGCATTACATTATCATCTTGATTCATTATCCACCCAATTACTGGCTCCACAAAGAAAGAGAGGGCGCAAAGCTTTGGACTCAGTGCTCCACATACAGGACTCTACATTGGTGGGAGTTTTAATGGCAAATTGAGCGTTGTAATTAGTCATTTGGAAAGTGTTTCAGTAATCAGTGAGACACTGGACAAACACCATCAACAAAATGTGAATCATGTACGTTTTCATGACTTGATGTATGGCTTTGATATTTGCCAGTGATGAATGTGTGCTGGGTATTTATAATCTCTGAACGATCAGGCTTTTAGGCCTCTGTTGTCCTGGTATACGTGAGGAATGAATAAGACCTTTCTAACAGGAAAAACATGCGCTGTTAATGAATCTTTTGTGGTGTTTTATTAATATTGACCCGGGATCACTGCACAGACATCCATTTACGACATAACAGCGAGGAAATACTGTGTTCCAAAGACTTTTGTTTGCTTTAATATGCGTGAACTGCACTGCAAATGAAAGCTAATAAATTGAATGCATTTAATTAGAATTCAATGCTTGTTTGTCAGTCATGAGTCGCAGTATTGCCTGTCAGGACGATCATTGTACTGGTTTAGCGAAGGCTAGACAGACAACCAATCAGAAACGTCATGATGTGAAGTGACCTCCATGTCACTCCCTGCTCTTTTGCAAGGGAAACCCCTTGTCTGAGCTGTTACCAAATTGAGTTGAATCCCGGGTTCTGCAGCATTTTGTATAATGAATTTATAAAGGTTATTTATGGCAACAAAATAAAAAGAAGAGGTTCAACGTGATCTAAAAATACAGTAACCAACAAAACATTTCTTTTCTTTTCCGTTTCTTGTTTTTCTTTTTCAAAGGCATTTTCTAAATTTAGACTTTACGTTGGCAGTTTTCACGAGCGTGAGTCAACATGTGGACGGAGGTTATGGGAGCGCGTTTCCTCAAATAAAAGCAAGGTGCAAGTCACTCTATGAACAATGTAAAAAAAAGATCAATAAATTGTGTTTGTTTGTGCGTGTGGGCGGCTGCGTGTGTCCGTCCGTCTGCCAGAACAAAAAAAGGGGGGGGGGGGTCATAAAGTACAAAAATAGAGACTCTAGATGAAAAGGGCTACATAGTCCTGAAAGTGTAAGTGTCTGTGTGATAATAGTGCGAGGGTTTTCGTGTAGCACTGAGTTTGCATTTTCTCTAACAAGGGTCTGGCGTCCCCGCAGCCGTCAGTGGGATCCACGCTGGGCCCTTTCGCAGTAATCAGCCAGACTGTCTTGCTCTAATTGTTTCCAGATTTGTGTGGGAGGTCAGAGCCCCGGAGTGCTGATCCTTGCCAAGTTTATAAACAGAGCAGTGTTTCCAGATGGCCACTGGCTCCAGACTGGCTAGCAGGTTGATTGGGACCAGAATAATAACAGGTGGAGAACAGACAATGAATTCCTTGACACTTCTTACCTCGCACACACTCGCAGCAGACGCACCGACGCGCTCGCAAACGCAGGCAGCAACACACTTTTCAATATGGTGAGCAGCAGAGACTCCTGACGCCGTCTCTGTGGTTTGAGCTCAGCAACAACCAGATCTGAGAGTAATACTAACAGGATGTAGAGCACATTTCGAGAGCCGAACAGAGCCTGTTTTAAGGTTTTACACATGAGAATATAACATAGCAACAATGTAGAAACTTTGGGTTTGCGAATTTGGAGATTTAACCAGTTTTAGCTTTCACGTTGTGACACAGAAGCACAATTATTGAGCTTATTGAGTCCTGGAAAAATCTTAAAAAAGAGGACAGTCGCAGGCTTGACTTCTCCTTTGTATTGTGACATTTTGACATTTTACAGTGTCTTTTTCCTGACTTGGCTTGGGCCCAGCTTTATGAAACCTTTCCTTCTTGTGGGGAACAATGTCAGCTGTGAATTGCAAAAGACCAGATTACAAAATCTGAAGTTCCTACAGGAAGCCAACTGCTCTCCTCTGTTGTTTTTGGATGCCACGTCAGTTTGTGAAATCGTTCTGAATCTCCAGGGCATCTAATTATTAATGTTTTCACATTCTGTAATTTTTCAGATATGTATTTTTAGTCACGTCTAAAAGCCGGGTAAAATGAATTCCCAGGAAACGTAAAGAAAATAAAAGTGTCACATGCAGTTTATGTATTATTCAGATCTCCCCTTCATTGTTTTCCTCTTTAAAGTTTTCAGTTCTGGAAGCGTTCCTGTTGCAAACTTTGTCAAAGCTGAAGGTTGGCTGTTTTTCCAAGAATGCATTCGCTGCAACACACACACACACGCACACACACACACACACAGACACGCACACACACAGCAACACTTTCAAAGTGGAGATTTCAGCAGCTCCGGTGAAGACATTCCCACCACAATCACATCATTAGCTCCACCATGTCTCTTAATGCCTCTCTCAAGTTTTTGTTTACAGAATCCAGTCCTTCCAAGGTCTTTGTAATAGCTAGAGATCTGGGCTCTGGAGTGTTGGGGGGAGGATGTGTGTGTGTGTGTGTGTGTGTGTGTGTGTGTGAGTGAGGGAGGGGAGGGCTGCCTTTCATCGGTTTTGCTCTGCTACACTTGTTTGGGCCAAGGTTGGCCCCTGTTTTTCAGTAAGCGTACTCCACTCCAGATGTGCGGCGGCTCCAGAGTGGCTGCCATGTACAGTAAATCGGCATCTGAGGGCTCGTCAATCTGTGGGGTAGAGCGCTGCGGTGTCGTCAGCCCCAGCCACTGGTATAAACGGAAATTTGTACTGCTGAGCTCCCATGAGGCGTTGGGGGAGGTGGTGTGAAGGGGGTGGTGTTGCAGAGAGGAGAAAAAGTGGGCAGGGGAGGATATTTGGAAGTGAGAGCTCAAAACTGATGAGTAGCAAGGGACAGAGACTGTTAACACACACAGAAAGGTGCAGCAAATGTCTACATGCATTCGTCCAAAGGGATAATGAGCTCAGTTGGCTCAGTCGGACGGCAAATGAGCGAGACGAGGATGACGTCGACGTGAGAATAAATGATGACTTTCGCAGAGAAATTTATCCGCTGCCGAAAACGGAGACATGAGTGTGGAAGCAGGTCACAGCCGGGGTATTTCAGCATGCTTTAAATCAAATCATCCAGCTCCAAGTAGATAAAATGATTCAAGTTCATAAAACGAGAGACAAGACAATTCAACAAGGCTTGAAATAAAACAGGCCAACACAAAGAGGTTTTATAGACCTGCTACTGCTTACAAGTAGTTAGTTCTGTCACCAGGAGTTGACAGAAGGACCAAAACCAAAATATGAATCCAGAAAAAGAGGGTTAATAGCAATAATACAGCATCACTCAGTTAATGTAAATACACAGGGCCTGAGTCATAATAAAGACAAAGCTCTTTTTGGAGAGGACACAGAGCAGACTCTGGAGTGCCATCAGGGCAGACAGCGTTTCCCCCGCACATTCCTCCCTTTACATTTTCCCATGCTCAGAGCTCCGGCTCTGACTCAGCGCCATTATCACTGGGACCAAGTCATATGAAAGCTGCTGATGACTTACAGAGTGAAGCCCTCACGTCCAGACGAATGTTTTAGCTCCGTCCTCCATGTGGTTTCCTCCCATCTGATGCTATTAAAGGTCAGCCATGTTTTTGTGACCCTGGACAGTCTGAGGCCTGAGAAAGATACAAGTACCGAAGGAATTAAGAGGAGGGCTGGTCATTTTTTTGTTTTGACTGTCACCTGGTTAAATGCTTTATGACAACCCTCGTTCCAAAAAAATCATCACGCTGTGTAAAATGATAATAAATACAGAATGCAATTATTTGCAAATTAACTTTGTTTATGAAAAGTGTTCCTGAGCCCATGTAGTAACATCCTTTATACAGTCATGTGTTTACAAAGTGGTGAACCTCGCTTCATCCTCGCTTGTGAACGACTGAGCCTTTCCAGGATGCTCCTTTCATACCCAATCATGATACTATCACCTGTTACCAATCAACCTGTTTACCTGTGGAATGTTCCAAACAGGTGTTTTTGGAGCGTTCCACAACTTTCCCAGTGCTTTGTTGCTCCTGTCCCAACTTGTTCGAAACGTGTTGCTGCATCAAATTCAGAATAAGCAGATATTTACAAAAATCAATGTTTCAAGTTTATGAAGTAAAACATGAAATATATTGTTTTTGTACTGTTTTTAATAGAATATATGTCAAAAAAGGATTAGCAAGTTATCACATTCTGTTTTATTTATGCTTTACTCAGCAGCCTTTTTGGAAACAGGGTTGTTTGTGGGAAACCAGCATCCATAATTGTAGTGGAGGATTACGTCATGTCCCCAGCTAGATCTCCTCTGGAGAATGCTGACATCTAGGCCATGTAGCTGGTTTTCTAACCAGGTTTTTACATGTATGCATGTCCATGACAAAGACTCCAGACAGGGAAAGTAACAATATGACAGGATGAAAGGATGAAAGGAGGGATCACTATGGCTCCTGATATTCAAACTAACTCCATCCACAAAACTGAAACTAACACCACACTGGGTGTATATCGTGAGCGTTGTTATCCTTCTGTGGTCGTGCCCATATCATGACCTTTTCATCTGCGAAAGACAGACCTACTGCCCGACTCCTGTCCCTAGTTTCCTCTGGGATCCCCCACACTCAGCTTTGGGTTTTTCCCCCCTTGCCCAGTAACGAGGCAAGGCGTCAGAGGGCTGATTATTTGCACTGACCCAGGTCTGCCTCCTCGGGGCGGCTGCCTCGGCACAGTCGCACTGGATCCCATTGACACGGTGAGAAGGAGAAGAAGGGGGGAGGAAAACAGACCCTGGCTCCAGTCAGTCGGCCCTCCTCGGCAGGTTGATGAATGTCCAGGACTTCACGATCTTTGCCACCCAAGCCAGTGGAGTCAGGCTACAATGAGTTACAGTCTCTCGGTTAGAAAACCCTCCTGCCTGCCACCACCGCCACCGCCTCCCCCCCAGCCAGCCCACGAGCCTCACAGTCCCCCCCCAGAACCCGAGCTGGCCGGCCTCCCTCCCTCCACAAACACTGGAGGTCTATCCTTGACTGCACCGCGCCGCACTCCTGCCACCACCTCCCTCGCCCTTTCAACTCTTGGCCCTGACTGCGCCGATTCTAACCGGCAACACGCACTCACAGGTCCAACCACAAGCTGGCACGGGTCACCTCAGCATGCCTTTTCATTACACCCCTACCTGCTTATGTCAGGTTGCTGCAGCATCAATGCATTCATGAACCTGACACCTGACTGCTTGAACATATACCATGAAGTTCATATTATAGTTTTCCCAGCTACGCAAACTACAAATAGAATATTTTGTCTTCCTGAAGGTGAGGAAGACTGTCACCAAATCTGCACTGAATAATAAATACAATAAATATTTTATTGTCTTTGTTTTCCTTTACTCCTTACATCACGTCTCCACATATGTACCTAGTAAACAGAAGTGAAAACGTGTGCTTGGGATGGCCATAAAACTGAACCGCAATAGCAGGAGGAAAACAACAGCATTGTTAAGGTCGGCCCCCTGCTGCTGCAGCTAATTGTGCTCCAGTCATGGGCTATTCACTGTCACAGCTAGCTGGAGGCAAGCATCAACTGACTGAGGAACTCTTGCTCAAGTGTTTCTCTCATCATTTGTGCTTGAATAATGGAGAATGGGATGATGATAGTGGATGAATGTAATCACAGACTCATACAACTTCTGTAGTGTTTCGTGACACTTACAGTCTCATGTGAATGCGGCCTTCAAACACGATTGTCTCAGCAGACTGAAAGGTTGTTGATAAGATGGAATCAGCAGAAAGACAGAAAGAAACAGAAGGAGGTATGATGAAATTAAACTATACAGAGCCGAAGACAACTATGCCGCGCCATTAGAATTGCAATTATTCGCTATTACGGCAAAAGCACACTCATTATGTTACCCTACAATTGAGACTGGCAGCACTCGTGGTAATTTGATGACGCACAAGTCATGGTGCTTTTGGCTGCGCTGAGTGAGTCTGAGTGTTTCACACCGTTTTTTTTTCCATCTTCAGCCAGAAATCCAGACTGACCCCCTTAATCACCTCACAATGTTCCTACTTCTGACTCCTGTAGCCTTATGAGCTTTTGTTTGACACAAAAACAGGAGACTAATCCCATCAAGTAGTAATGAGGCATCATCAAAATGTTTGTCTGAGTATGACATTGAAACATTGTTAGACATAATAACATAAAACCTAATGCAGGGTACTGACTAATCTGTGGGCAGGTTATGTTTGCCGTTGTTTTGGTCCATATATAGTCATGGGAGATAAAAAGTAATCTAGCTGGTATGTAGCCTAGAGTTGGCTCAGCGAATTCTCCATTTGAATCAATGTTAAATTAGAATACACACTTTTTATAAAATTGTGGCTGTTTGAGGTGCATGCAATCACATTGACTATTTTTCTTTTTTCTTTTTTTTTGATTAGCTAGCTGTTAGCCATCCAGTCTAGTCAGTCATCTAGTCAGGAGATGTTAGGCTAAAGTAAGTTTCAGTGCTTTAAACAGAATAAATGGTTAGCTTATAACTTCTATTGTTTGTAAAGTATTTTTGTACCATGTCAAAGGCTTTCTAGACAACTTCAGGATTGTGGTCTATAGCATTATTGTAATGTTAAACTGAAGTAATGTTAAAATGCCCGTTAGCTAGCTGACATTAGCTCAAACAACTAGCTAGCTAAGAGCTGTCAGTGACTTAAACATTCAGTTGATTGACGTTGGCTTAATGACATTTTAGAAATCCGATATTTTCCAATGATGAAAGAGCAGTGGAAGTGTACGATTATATTTTATATAAATAAAAGTAGTAACACCACAGTTTTCAAATACCCATAGCCCAGAATTAGCAAAATAGCCAACACTAAAAATCAAGATTAGAAATACTGATTGTGTTCACTCCTTTTAGAATGTTATATTTCATTGATAAATATATTATTGTTATCAATGCAATAATATGTAGGCAGCATTTTAATGCCATAGCTGCCATAGTTTGTATAATGTGATGATAGTTTAATCAATAATAAATCATCACATTTTAGAGGTAGATCATGTTCTGTATGCAAATGTAGTAGTGTAAAGTTTTATACAAATATAGTGTCAGTGTTTGGAGTGTCTCAGCACATAACACACCAGAGACAAGAGTAAAGGACTTGTAATCAGCTGACACAGTCGCTGTCAAAGGATTCTTTGAATGGCTTTTCAAAGGAAACACTGTCCGCACACGGTTCATCCGTCTGTTCCCTTTAAACCACATCTAACTTCCGTTCCACCCCCCCAGTGGTGCAGGAGACATTCCTCTCAGGATGCTTGAATGGCGGCCCTGTTGCAGGTCAGCCTAGGCGGCAGCAACAGGCGATTTACAGGGTCCCTGCTGTGTGGAGCTGTGACCTGGCCTCAGAGCAGGGCTCCCAGGTGACAAATAAAACACTAGCCTTCACAAGAGCGGCTTCAGGCTCCATAATGCTAATTCAATACAATGCGTCTAATTGTAGCCTATTTCAGAGAGGCTAGCAAGATGCTCTGCCAGCCATTCAGAGGATTACTGCTAATTGGGAAATAAACGTGTGGTAAAAGAGTCTGAGATGGGGTAGTTAATGTGGAACGATCTTAATGGACACTTAGAGCTTATTAGCTTCATTCTCACAAAGAACTGTTTGATCAGAGAGGCTCCTTTTTCTCATTATGGCGTTCCATTAGATTTGGTGTTTTTCTTAAAATACGTTGATTGTTTTCTGGGGCTGCCACAGAAAATCAGCATCAAAGACGTTTTGCAATGTCGCTGCAAAATATCACTTCAATTATCTTGCATTTCATGCAAGCAAGCATAATTCATACAAAAGAATACTTTAGTAATGGTCAGCTGTAGATATGGACCACTCTACCAAACCCAGAAACCAGACGGCCACGGTGCTTATCAGCGATGGCTTCGCTTGATTCTTTGTAGAGCTGCTCCATTGAGAGCAGAGGTTATGGACTCAAAGACTCTTTGGTAGAGCTTGTACGCCAAAATAAACCAGGATTTATAGAGCTACCAACACTTTGAACCTGACTATATAACAATATTCCTGTAAAAAGCAGGCTACAAATCAATTGCAATTATGCGATGTTGTTGTGTAAAAGCCTGTTGGGTAGCGTTTGTGTTTCAGTCAGTAATTCACCTTTAATCAAGTATGTTTTGTCTGAAGTATTGCCCTCAGCTATTTGTATTGTATTTTTTTCATATTTGCCCATGCTGTATCTGCTTTACACTACTGCATCAGGGGGCTGTAAATTGTATCTGCATCAATCCTATTTAAGCAAGCTGTGGTAGGTGTTTTTATATTCATGCATTGTCTAATCCATCTGTGTGGCTAATTCTGGTGAAAAAGGAGCTTGTAGTAGAAAATGTGTTCCACAATAAATCATGAAGAAAAGCTGACTGTCAGTATTCTGTATATCAATAACTGAAACACAGATATTCACCATAGTATTGTCACCGCTTCCAGTCCAGTAAATCATGTCGAGTTCCAATGACTTATGTCTTTAGGTTCATGTATCTTCAAAAGAAATAGCTTCCAGTCTGACCCAGAAGGGATCTTGACCTAGAAATAGCTGTCCCATATGTAAAAATATATAAATATATATATTCCATTGCCACCATTTTGGAGGCAATATGTCTTGTTGAAATAACACCTATCTGTTGTGCCCTCAATTTCAAGTTCGAGGGCTTACATATTTTGGGCCATCAATAAGACAGATGGTCGATGAAGCGGGACTCACTCAGAAGTGTCGCTGCATCACGTTGGTTTCAACCTGGCACGACATGTTTTCTATCTCAATTAAGAGGGCGAAAATTATCCTGAAGGCAAACTGAAATCAAGTGTTAATTCTCCAGGGATGAAGCATGAAACTCTGCAGGGTAAGAAGGATACCAGAGCAGGCCCTTGACCAAATATGTTGTTGTTTCAGTAGCTGATAAGGTGGACTTCCATTTACTTCCATTCATCCATCAACAGTCTCAGATGTATTTCATGTTTTTAAAAGGGTTTTTGGTTGCCATAATGACAAATGTCCTGTGTTACAAACCAGTTTTTGCATCAGTGGCTCAAATTATTTCTGGAGTCTGACTACACTGATTAGATTATGGTGATTATCCGTGTCATAGGAAAATCTGATAGAAAGATGGATGCAATAAGGCTCAGTAAGTAGTAACATGAGTTTCATAATGTTATATTTTTTAAGGTTTCAGACATACCCTAAAGTAAACTCTGTCTTCTCCTTTTTGCACTGCAGGAGATAGTTCATATGTAACTTTCACTGACCTTTACATTCTTAATAAGCTGCTGCTCAGTTTCACTCTAAAGGTCACACTGGTGGTTTAGCATAATTTTGCCAATTCACTACAAGTCACATGCAGTATACTTTACATTCTGCTGACCGTTTTCCAAAGCAAACCTAGGCTTGTACATTTTTGAGTGTACTAATGCTTTTTTCCTTTTTTTTAAATCAACTTGAGAGAGATCTGAAACTTTTTTGAGAGACATAATCCACCAAAGTGAACATTTACTTTGCTTTTTTTGGCCTGTGTTAGCTTATTGTTGCATGGTAATGCAATTGCAAGCATGGGCTGATTTGTTTGCCAGTGTGGTGCCTTCATCGGCTGTTGGAAAGCTTTGGCATCCAAGACTTTTCAGTCAACTGCTAAACAACAAACTTTGTAATGAGAGTAGCTTCCAAATGCAGATTATCCTATTCACAACATCCATTTTTTGTCCTTTGTTTGCCTAAAGAATCCAGACAAAGATTATTTTGATTTGAGAAGTCTGCGCTGCATTACAACCCAACAAAAACATAACCCTGACAAATAAACGCTGTTCACAGTCAGATATGATCGAAGTTAAACTTCATATTGAGTTGAAATAAATTGAGATGCTTCCAATGCAAAGTATACATGCTATGTAGTAAACTGCCTCAAACATGCAAAAACATTAGAAACAAGGTTATCAACCAAATGTCAGTGAATGGCTGGAGAAATATCCAAAAGGCCATTTTCATCAGTCCACAGCCTCAGCCTTTCCCCGTGAATGTTATCATGCGAGTTTTCTATTTAGGTCATATGACGACAACCAAGCCGTGTCTCTGACCAAAGAGCAAACTCCATCTGCTTTTGAAGACCATGAGATGCAGCTGAAAGATAGTAAGTGGACCTTGAGTGAAGATGGTACCACTTTCCAGTAAGACACTATTTTATATATTAAAGGATTTATAAGGAAAATTTGCTTTGGTGGGTATTTACCCTCTTTGTAATTAGGAACTTAACATTTTTACCACTGCAGAGGGATGGATTATTATAAAAATTAATTTATTATTGGCTTATTGAAAGTGAGAAACCCATGAGCATTTATTAATGGATTACCACCATTTATTACTGCATTTTTACTAAATTGGGTTTTTTTTTCATAAAATCTGTTCTTATTAATGGCTTGTCACAGACATATAAAGTATTAAAACGTAGTTTGTTGACCAAACCGTTTATTATACTCATTACTAGTATCCTTTGAATAGATGTCATTTTACCAGTAAATTGACATCTGCTTGCCTGTTTAGTGAAATTAAACTTTCAGGATTGTAAATGTATCAGGACATTTTGATGCTCTTTTCCACCCCTAAATAATCACCCACACACTGGGAGTCCCCACCAGTTCACCCACCACTGACAAATCCCAGAAGGTCTTTTACGAGTACCTCGCAGGGTCTGTCCTGCTTTGTGTAAAACACAGAAAGTAACCCGTCATGTTTATAAATCTTTCTTGTCTGTCCAAGATTATACAAGTGGTATCGTCTGTGTCCCGTAACTGCTCGGTGACATTGCTGACCACACTTAACTCATGACACTGGAACTGAGCCAGACCATTAAATATGAATTTAATGTAGAAATTCTTGAAAAACTAGTTCATGGAAAGACTCTGTGTTTCTGAAGTGTTATTGTGTCCCCGTGCTTTCTATTTCAGGCTGCATATCAATATGGACTGGTGGGCAATGGGGAAGAAAGCATGTACATGGTTATCTACAGGATTATAAATGAACCTTTCTTTGATAATGACTCTGGTTGTAAAACAGCCCTGAACAAGCTGTCCCCTGGATCAAATGAGCAGGTTCTCAGCATGCTATCAGCACTGTTAACTCCGGCTGTAAACCAAACCTCCCAGGAGGTCAGGGGTCAAAATTTTTGGGCTTCAGAGAGACGCCATGGGCTGAGCTTGGCCAGGATTTTATATGAAGTCTGACACAAAGTTACTGCCTGTGAATTAGTGACCTTAGCCTCATATACTGTAGCAGGACAATACAGAGGAAGTCCAGATGAAGGTCATCCAGGCAATAGATGCAGGTTATTAGGAGGGCAAACTCACACTTTATGCTATGGATAATACTGAATTTAGTTTGAGAGTTTTATATATAATTAGTGGCTATTACTTCTTCTTTTTTGCCTGTATGGTCTGCTAATGTGTTAAGCAAAGCGGCATGGTCCTATGGATTTCTGTCCATTGCTCCACCACTTTGGTCAAGACTCAAATACAGTTTCTGAACAAACGCTTTATGGCTTACCATGAAATGTTGTGCAAACATGATCTCCTGAAGACAAATCATCATCATCCTGACTTTAACGGTCCCCTGACCTTTCCTGTGACACCATGTCTTGACAAGTATTGGATGGATCTCTATGAATTTATGTAGATTCATGTCATCCTCTAGCGCCATCATAAGGTCAAAATTTAGATTGAGTCAAGACAAAAATATTTCTAAAGCAACATGAGCTGATTAAATTGTTTTACAAACACAGGCAAAATAAAATAAAATTAACAGAACAGACAACGAAAATCATGCATATACTGAAGCAGAGGATGAGATCAATGAGTAAAGAAAAAAACGGATGAAACAGCGAATAAAACAACCACTGTGGAAGCCCAAAATCATCCAATACTTTTGTTTATGACCATATGACATTTCCACCAGCCTCAGCTGTACTTTATGTTCAGTGCTAATTAGCATCTTAGCATGCTAACGCGCTAAACTAAGATGGTGACCAAAGTAAACATGACACCTACTAAACATCTGCATGCTAGCATTGTCATTGTGAGCATGTTAGCATGCTAACATTAGCATTTAGCTCAAAGCACCGCTCATGGAGGCCCTACTAGAGAAAATAAGGTGGCGTATGTGCATCACTTCCTCTCAACATATCAGGATCAAAATGGTTAATTTTGTACCTCGTGAAACCAGATGATACATTTGTTCTGATGAGCGAGAAGCCAGTCAGAGAGGTGACGCTGCATGAATGAGCATCATATCTCATCAGTAGAGTGGAACTGTGCCTCATGTGCGAGGTGTGCGTTTGGATTAACCCTGTTCAAACAGACCGGAGCAAGTGTGTCATGCCGAGCTGCACGGGGGAGCTGTGCTGTGCTGAGTTCAGGCCAACTGAGGTGAAAAGTATGCTTCTTTGTTCGCGAGAATAATCACTGATCTGACAGAGGAATACATTTTTAAAAGAGGTCAATTGGCTTTAGGTGAGATTATATATAAACCTTTGACTGAACAGTCTCTGGTTATAAGTGGAGGGTTCACTGTTGACAGAAACAGAAGTGTTCTAATGAAGCAGACATAAACAATATGCCTGAGCTGTTTTATGAATACCAACAGCAGTGAAAACAATTGATAACAAGCTTATAATTCATTTTCAGAAATTTAAAGACCCCATTAAGCTACAGTCTGTTGAGAGGACAACATTAATTTAAAGCACAATGTATTTTTTTTGTCTCAGATACTTACATGATAAGGCAGATTGTGGAAGTCTCTTAACACTGCGGTCAAAAGACACAACAGCCTAATTGAAGGTTACTTCAAATGAATTATTTCTGAAAGGAAATTTTCAGTGAAACGCAGATAAGAGACTTAGAGCACCCTTGCCTGCTTCCCCTTCTTGCTCTTCGTTTGGCATGTATTTTGGCAAGCGCCTCAACGCCTTGCACTCCAGGGTGGCACAGATGATAAAGGGAGAGAGAGGCAGAGAGGGGGAGAAAAGTGGTCCGTTATCAGGAGCTGGGAGCAGCAGCCTTTACCTGAGATGTGCACCTGCTGGTTCACTGTGCTCTCACAGAGGACAAACCCCCCACAATGGTACATCTGGATACATTTGAAGCATGGAGGCTAATTACTGGAGTATTAAAGTGTTCTTGTCTGGTATCACAGAGATTTGTCTGCACAGCACTCTGCAGTGGAGCAATGCCTAATTTTCACACATTTGGAGGTCAACTTAACTAAGCACAAGACATCCAGCTACATGTGCGGTGAGACACTGACTACGGAGGGATGAATTTAGACATGGATGCATACACAGAATATCACAATAGTTCATCATTTTGGGAAATATTTGCACTCCCCCCATAAAGTGCCACTTTTTTACACTTTTGAGCAGATTAAATGCAAGAAATGGGCGACAAACAGTTAAACATTTTGAGGAATATTCGCTTTGTTTCCAACGTCATGTGTCAATGATGTCATGTCTGTATGATAAATATAAAGCTGCCACCAGTCATACGTCAGCTTGGCTCTGTGAAAAAGTAAAACAATCTGTGCACCTCTAAAGAAATTAGCATCTGATTTGTTTCATCATTTTTCCACATCAGTGTTTGTACACAAACTAGGTACAACATGTTTTTCCTTTATAGACATGCTTGTAGGCAGATTTTGTTACCTTTGGACGGAGGCAGGCTTGCTGCTTCCCCCCCGTTTCCCGTTTGCTAGGCTATGCTAACTGGCTGCTGCCACCAGCTACATATCAACCATACTGAAATGAGAGTGGTATCAAGCTCCCAGCAAGAAAGCGAATAAGCACAAAATGTCAAAGCCATTTCTTTAAGTTATTTTATCCCATAGTCAACTTTACTCGAAAGGCAGCTAATAATTTCTTCATATGTCTCTGTATCAAATAATACTTCTGTAGGGACCGATTGCCCTCTTGTCCCTCCTGTGTGACTGAGCCCGAGATGAGAGCTATTGTAGGGAGCGTTAATGCAAACCAGATGTTAAACTTGTGTCCTCAAAATGAATGGGCCTATTGGGAAACCAAGGCAAGTCTCAGGGGACATTCCACTGGAGGCTAAGCTGATTGGTTCATATTGAAACAACATGGCCAAGATAAACTGGGATTTCAAGAAAGGGGGTCTCTGGACGCTGGAGTCTAAAATAAATCGTTAGGGCTAAAGGAGGAGCTTAGCTCATCCTCTAAGGAAAACAGTGAGTTTTGCAAGTGACTGACACACATGATGACTGTGGCGCCAGGCAACCTCGGTCTACGGCCCAGTTGTGGGCTGCATGGGAAGTGAAGAGTATCAGGGGCCATGCTTCTTTTGTGCTGATGTCACAAAGCTGCAGGGTATTACTTTTTCCAAATTGTTGTATTTATTTTCCCCTCATGACTTGACTGTTTTTGGCAGGGGAAAACCAAAGCTGAAATGGTCTTGTAAAGACAAAGATTGCTCTTATGATCACAAATTTAAATGCTGCTCATTTGCTTAATCTTGCATCAAGGCATCAAATGTATCATGTGTGGCTTGACTCTGCAAATACAGCCACATCTTGATCTAGTTAACACAATTTAGTCTCATTTAGTTCATGGGGCTAAGATAATATATTGCAAAACATATCAGTTTAAATCAATTTTGCTCATTTGCTTTCTTCCCAACTGATTTAATACAGTTTTATCTGTAAGTTCTTGAATTCATATTGTCAACATTCAAAGATTTATGTGTCACATGCACAATTGCACAAAATAAAATGTGCAGTGAAATGCTTAATTACCACCTCCATAGACTATGCACAGGGACAACAAAATTAAATGGAGAAAAAGCATACAGACATTAAAATACTGACTGTTTTAAAGGAGCAAATATTGGATGGAGCCACGCAAGCTGTTTCCCCTGTTTCCTGTGTTTGTGCTAAGCTAAGCTAAGCAGCTCCTGCCTCATATTGAAAAAACAGACACAAGAGGGGCATCAATCATTCTCATGACAAAAACCCAAATAAGCGTGTTTCCCAAAATGTCTAGTTATTCATTTAAGAGGTCACGAGCCAGAAAGGTTGGAAACAACTGATGCAATGTTAAGTAGCCATGAGAATTATATTAGCATACACATCAGTGCGCCCCTCATCTCGTATGACGACAACCAAACACACTGCTCTAACCAAGAGTAAGAGATCTTTTTTCACTGTTAGAAATCCAATTGTCAGAAAAGCCCATCGGTGTTAGCAGTGAGGAGATCATCTCAACTCAGATATGGTTTTGTACGATCACAACAGGGCTTGTCGAGCAGAGGTGTTTGGACCTCCTGCGGGCTAAAAAACAAAACTCTCAAGGTCACAATAGTGGCATTTTAATCACCATCAGCCAGCCACCGAGGTAATTGCTGGTGCCATGTCCTTCAGTACTCTGAGATGTCAGGCTTCACAAAGAGAGATCTAAAAAGAGAAGCACGCTTCCACACAATAGCTGGAAAGCAGGAGTGCGGCGGTGCTTTCCTCTGTCAGTGGGCTGGTCGGCCTGTTTTGTAAGCACTTCCATCCTGTGAAAGCCCCTGGTAGACCTCCACCTGCTAGCTCACTACTAGTCTGCTGCAACTTCTCAGGGAGAAGCGAGCCAGCCTCTCCCCCTCATTTCACTGGCGCCAGCGCTCAATGGGCCCTGCACTTTGATTATTTGTGTTAACAGTTAATTTAGCACCACAGACACATGTGCCAAAGCTGGCTTCACTTCCTCATGCATCACCAACAAATGTGACTTTTATGAGTTCCTTTTCACAGGGCCACCCCCCCCCCTCGGCTAAGTTCTCGCCTCTGGACTCGCTCTCCTAACCCTCTATGGACTCCCCACACACATGCACACTCACCCCTGCAGACAGCTTCTCCTCACCTCCTCTTACCTCTCCTCTCTCCCTCCTCCCCCGTCTCATTTTTCCGAACCTCCCGCCTCCACTCGCTCATTTCGTTGGTTAAGCCTTAATCTCTTCCACATCTTGCCTGCGAGAGTTATTTCTGGCTCCTCTGTTCCCGATGTTTGCATTATCAGGAATACATTTCATGTCAATTTATTCGTTGGTTAAACACCACAAGAGAGTCACTCTTCGGGAGATTTGAACTGCAGTTGAAAAGAATGCCTATCCCCCAAAAACAGGGTCCTCTCGACGTTTTCTGACAATTTTTTTCCACTTGGATCTGAGCTTACAAAAATAACTGCTAAGAGAGAATTAAAGAAATAACTGTTTCATACAGTGAGCTCACTTAAAAAGACATTACAGACCACAAAGAATGCATACCTTATTGGGGCTGGTGATAAATGGCGCTATCAGCCAGACTCCTGGCCGAGGATGACCACTGTACGGTGTTCCAGATATGAAGTCAAGCCTGTGAGCCTGACCTGCACTTTTCAGTATTAGGTGACACAAAGATATAATCTGCCTTTATGAAAACCCTCAATACCAAGCGGAGCCACAGTGGGTAGCGGGAAAAGGGAGCTCAGAGGACTTTGTCAATGCCTAGTTAGCTTCGACATCGATACTTACAGACTGGGAAAGAACAGTGCTGAGGGAGCACAAACTAGCCGCACGCCGATGAGCTCATGCCAGGACTATGCAAGCAGAAGGCCACAGGAGCCATGGAAATATTTGGACATCTATTTTGCTCCCCCGCTTGTCTGTAGCGCAATCCAGTGCATCATCTTTTGTGGTCGAGAGACACGTTTTCAAGTGGCCAGAGGCAGAACCTTAAAAGGTTGGTCTTGCATTTTTCTTTTATTGTGTGACTGCATTTCAGCCACTCAGCAGGAGCAAATTGCGACCGCATCCCGACACCGCAGATTCTTCTTCATTAATTCTCCATCCGTGCCATGTAGTCCATCACTGCTTGAGCATTGATTCATGCACAGTGGTCCATAATGGCGCGGCCTGTTTTCAGTTAGACCGAAATGGCCACTGCTAGTGTTCCTGAAGCAGCGTTATATGTGGTGAAACTGCTTGTGGAAACATGAGAAAATCTTATGTAATTGCTTTTGCCTCGACATGAGCGTACAGGGTCTGGGTCTCTTCAGTCAGGCAGCTTACTGAGCTCACAGAGGTGCCATAAAATCTTTCATTTGGATTATATTTCATCTCCTAAGAGGTTCAAGCCTTGGCTTTAAACTAACAGCAGGTGAATTATAACACTTCATATTAACTGCCCCTATTTAGCATTTATAAGCAGTACATAAATGATTAATAAATGGTTCATAACATTATAATGTAGCTGTAAACAGCTATGAGGGCATTTTTAGCCATGCCAGCTGTGTGGCTTCAGAGATGGCAACGTTGTTCAGTCCAGACTGAAATATCTAAACAACTATTAAATGATTTGCAATTTTGCCAAGACATCGATGAATCCCGCTGACTTTGGTGATCCCCTCACTTTTCCTCTAGTGTCACCACGATGTCCACATTTGTGGCCACTATTGGATGGGTTCCTGTGCAATTTGCACACAGTCAGATCTCCCTCGAGATGCATTGTAATCATCTTGGTGATCTCAGACAGAATTTCAATTTGTCCAATATTTTGGTTTATGACGGAACGCCTGCAAAGCTAATGACATTCCCATCTGTGGCAGCTGTAGCCTTCTATGTGTTTAGTGCTATTTAGCGAATGCTAACAAGCTCAGCTAAAGTGGTGACCATGGTAAACATTAATCGTGCTAAAAATCAGCAAGCTAATATTGTCATATTGTTAGCATGCTGCCATTAGCGTTTAGCTCAGGGCACCGCTGTTCATAAGCAGCTTCACCGAGCTGCTTGTGTGACTGTGGATTAGCGGCCTTGCTAAGTGTTTATTAATGTAGCAGCATTCAGAACTATTTCAGCTCAATTCTGAAGATAGCATAGATTTGTTATAAACAAAAAACACTGATTTTAGTCATTTTTGATTGTAGCATCTGCATCCAACATTCTTACAGCCCCTTAGAATTACATCATAATGTGCTTGAACATTTTAAACATTATAAATATTTATTAATGATTTATATACAGCTTATAAATGCTAAATAAGGTGCAACAGTGAATTCTACTGAATGCAACCAAATGAAGAAATCACTGATCAGAACTGTGCAGTAGCTCGACAGAAACCTTCATTCTGATTCGCTTCACATGCAGCACAAAGGTGAGAGGATGACAAAGTCTATCCTCGGGGGAGGAGGGGGGAGAAGTCACAGGGGAGTGCTCTCAGAGACACTCGGCCGACCGGGCTTCTGCACACAGCTCCGGGATTCCCTCCTCTTCCTTCCCAGTATTGTCTCACATCCTGCAGGGCCCGGCTCTCCTCTGCGGCCATCGCTGCCACAATAGCAGCAGCGGGCAGCGGGCACTGAGGGGTGACCAGAGGGACACCAGCAGTCGGCCTGACAGGATGTGACACACTTCTCTCAACAATTAATGAGTACAAAAGCAGTGGCTGACACAACATGACAGCTTAGCGTGGCACTTCAGGCCTTAATGGCTCGCTGAGTGGCATGTTCACACCCGGCCATCGCACTCGGAAACAAAAACCGGCCAATGATGGCAACACGGGAAAGACGTGCTGGCGGCTTTCTTCTACACGAGGTCACGCTCTCGAAAAAATGACACTGCGAGAAAATGATGAAAAAACGGAAAGCGGCTATACTTTACTCCAGCACTGTGCAATTCTGAGGTTGTATTTTGCTTGAGTATTTCCATGTTATGGTATTCTATACTTCAGTTTTATATTTCATTGGCAAATACTGTATTTTTAACTCCACTATTTTATTTTACAGCTGTGTTTACACTGCAGGTTAAGATTTTATGTAGAAAAAGTACATGTGAAACTACACAACAGTATATGAAGTAGTTGATATTAGCTTCATCTCAACACTACAACACAGTAATGTTTCAGTTTCCATATAATCCAATATTATCACATAGCGCTTGCAGAGGCCCTTCTGTTGCCTAATGAATACTTTTACTTTGATGTTTTAAGTTATTTTGTTGCTAATACTTCTACCAAAGTAATATTTTCCCCAATATAAGAAGAATTTCTGCAATGTCTTTGATGAAATGGCACGATCGTCTTCCCACACATCATAAAAATTGGGAAGAAAAACAGCATTAATAATTTCAAAGATAGTTGTTTGTCATCGTATTTGTCGGTAAGAAGTTTGAGAAACCGCAGAGATTAAACATTCAGCAAACTAGTATTGATATCCTCTCTCCCCAGCGACTTCTCTGGCCTCAGTAAATGAGCTGAATATCTGCCTCCTCTGGCGTTTGCTGACTGCGAACAGCAGCTTTCTCGATATTAATAATAATATTACCGATGGCACCACTGAAAGAGAGGGATTAGCGCTCATACTGCTGAATGAGAAGTCACCGCTTGGCTGGTATACATGTGGGATTTGACTTGACTTTTCTTTAAACACAGCAAATGGGAAGCCAAAAATCTTTTTCATTTAAGAGCAATTAAGTGGATCCCAGAATCACTGGCTCCAGCACGCCGCCGAGGCTTTTTTTTTTCCTCCTGGTTTTATTACCCATTTCCTCTCCCTTGCGCCAGCAGAAGGAATGCTCACTTTTCTCTCACAAAGCCACATTTCCAACGCCAGAATCACACAGGGACCACCATGATTAAGTGCAAGCCAGTGCTTCCCTAAACATGTGAGACATTATGGACCCCCCTCCTCCTCCTCCAAACACTGGAGAAGTGTTGTGTTCCAACATTTATGTGAAGTAATTAAAAACATCCACCAGTAATTTAATAGTTCTCACCAAGTAGAGACATGAAGTCTACACAGTTTTTTCACTCTGTATAAATAACCTGGAATGCAGTGAGTACACAGACAGACGATTTGGCCTTTTTTTCTCTCTCTCTCTCTCTCCCTCTCTTCCTGCCTTTTGCAACATTTTGTAAGAAGCCCTGTTCTGTGTCACTTTGACCCAAGTGGAGGTTGCGCAGCTACAGGCAACACGCTGACTTCTAAATTCATGTTCCAGATAGCGTGATCCATACGGAGCACGCTGACAGCACGCTCAAACCAAAGCTTGCTATAACTTGAGACTGTCATTCTGCGAGTCCTGCAGTCTGACATCAATGAGCATAAAAATGACCTCAAGCGCTCGCTGCAGCGGCGTATCCGAGTGCGGATGGCTCTGTGAAGTGCACGTCAATAGCCCTGAGAGCCGGCCGTGCAGCAGACATGTGTTTCCAATCTGTCTCTTTTGTCACAGCGAGAGACGAGGCCATTCATTTATCTCACTGTAAATACAGCACTTAAACACTCAACAGACACGCTGTTTTCCAAGCCCCCCCCCCCCCCCCTCCCAAGAAACCTGCCCATGTGGGTAATTAGCTTAAGCAAACAGTGTTATTGTTACTGACTCGTTTTTGATAATACGTGGATAAATCATTCTCTGTCTCTGTTTTAGGATATTGTAGATTCAATCTGTGCAGTAACTAAGCTGAGCAGGTCCGACCAGTGCTGTCACACATGGTCAGATTTGTCTCTACCTCTGTTAGTTATCTATGATGCTTGCTTGACTGCCAGAGCTTGGCATTAAAGACCCTGGGGAAGGTGAGCAGAACTTTTTTTAAAATCTAATCCAATTTAATTGACAAGTTCAAGACTTAAGACTGATTTGTTTTGACTACACAACCTGTTCATGGCTTAAGGGTGAAGAAGGAAGACACTTAAATGAGCAGCTTTTCTATTATTATCACGTTATATCAACACTGGATCAAAGCGCTACATGTGATGTGAATGGCGTCACTCGACCCACAGTGAAACGCGGCAGAGTGTTTTAGCATCTTTCAGCTCATTGTTTTGGTTTTACGCCGCTAAGCTTCACCGCTTTTGGTTCACTTACACTTCTCTCATCAGCACCGTTTCCAGCCACAGCAGGCAGCTGATTCTACCCACCGTGTGCACAGCAGTGAGCGGAGTGGATCATTTAGCAGCTAAAGAGCTCCAGAGTTGGTGGAGACAAAAACAGAGCTAAAAGAGGATTAATATTAGAATTACACACGGCGAACGAAGGCTCCATGTCTGCTGGATGTCTAAATAGAGCTTGCTGCACGGCTACCAAGAGGTATGTATTAAATGCAGGTTTCAAGACAAGCTACGGATCACTCAGAACAACTTACACCCCTATAAATTTACTGTACAATCATGTGTTCGCAAAGGTGTGAACCTCGCTCCATCCCTGCTTGTGAGCAACTGAGCCTTTCCAGGATGCCCCTTTTACACCCAATCATGATGCTATCACCTGTTACCAATCAACCTGTTTACCTGTGGAATGATCCAAACAGGTGTTTTTGTTTCTTTCTCAGTCTTTTGTTGCTCTTGTCCCAACTTGTGTGAAACATGTTGCTGCATCAAATTCAGAATAAGCAGATATTTACAAAAGTGAATGAAACTGATGAGGTCAAACATGAAATATATTATCTTTGTGATATTTTCAATCGAATATTTGTCGAAAAGGATTAGCAAGTTAGCGTCCAAACTTTTTTTGGAATGGGGGGTTGTAGTTTTGTTGTTGGGTTTGAAACCAAGAACACATGCTGGCATACGGCAGCACCAACAGCTCTGTTGGCCACCACTGAAGGACGGAGCGGTAAAATTACAACTCAGTGCGGTACATAATATTTATAACAACAGAGCCAGCGAGACTCTCAAAGACCAGCATCTTATAGGTTTGTGGGGAACTTGTGCATTACAGATATGTGCTTGCCAAGGTTTAATACCAATATGGGCACTTGTTCCTTTAGGTTCTGTGGTGCCAGGACTTGGATTGAATTACCTTTGCACACTAAAAAATAAGAAGCACCAGGTTTTTAAAAAGAATGTAAAAGTTCTGGCTTATGAGGAGCCTAGAAGCATAAATCATCATCCTTTTCTCTGTATCTTTGCCATCTTTACATTAAGCACCACAATGGAAACAACATTATTGTTGCTGTGTGCCATTTATTGTCAACTAAACTAAGCCTTGTGTCCTATTTGGTTTTGTTGTAAATCTGACTCCACAGATCATATGAGCTCTCCTCTCCGTCAAACTCCAAACGTACTCTATGACAAGGACCTAAAGTTACAAAAGAGGTTTCTCAGGAGGACAGACACATTCTCTGTTCAGTGGCTATAAAGAAGACAAAGCTTTTTACAGTATCAACAGACACAAGACGTGACCTTTTGGCCCCTCAGGGCAAAAGGTGAGAGCTCTGGGAGCAGAGGCCTGGTTCCAGCAGTCTGCCGGCAGACGAGACGCATGTCCTCCTCACCGCATTCCTTCCCATCTTAGATCACTGAACAGCTCTTTCCGGCTCTCTGCCTTCAGTCCCTTCCAACGCAAAGCAATATAATTCTTTATTTTTGCCTGGACAGCACCTTATAAAGGAACCAAAATAAACTGGGTGTTACAAGTGTAATAAGCTCAGCGAACTTCCAGTGCGGCCTCCGCTGGTGCTTTTGCGCAGGTGCCAGAGTCTGAAATTCAGATGAGTCTGATGGGGCTGCAGGTTAAATAGTCAAGTAAGGATTTCCTACTTCAATTCGAATGAGACTCTGCAAAAGAGTGTAGTCATCATGAGCAAAGGCTCAGAGTCAGTCTACTCTGGAAATACATGCGGTGAATAAAAGAATAAGCCTGTGTGACCTGGGGCTGTGTCTTTTATATTGGGGATGACTGTGCTGCCGAGTGAACTGGCTGCAACACAAGCCGCCTCTTATTTCATATTCATGACTTCCGAGAGGAGTGGGGGAAAAATAAACAAAACAACAAGCAAGGAGAGTATAGCTGATGGATGCTAGGCCCATATACTAACTGTCACATCTAGAAAGTCAAACCTCATCTTGCTCAGACTGAGGAAGAGCGAGGTCATCCTCCGCAGCAAACACTGACTCATCTCACACCCACACGCACGCACACAAATTGAAGTAAGAAATGCTGCTTGCATTCAGAGATCTAATGGCTTTATAGTACAAATGCTGCTTTAGGAATCTGTCAATGTGCACAACCTCAAAGACCCTATAAGGACACACAGGGACAATGGCAGAGAGATTCTGTGACAGTAGCCTACAAACAGCCGGGGCTGTAGTTCCCTGCAGAAAACTGCAAAACACGTCACTTTTCCGGAGAATAATGACAGCGCGCACAAATGGAGCCTGGAAGCATCACAGTGGCGCTGCCTTTTCAGACAAGTCATGTCCTCTAAACAGAGGCCCCTTCACAGAGCACTGCCAAGGACATGCACGAGTGTAGAGCGCCCTCTAGGGGACAGAGTTCTGAGCTGATTGGACATGAGAAGCAGTCAAGCGATAACGGTGCAACACATCAAAGCTCACCCTATGCAAATGTGGCTTGAAAATAGAAATAGTTGAAACAAATGTGACTTTTGATATGCAAATGCTGCACAAATTGTTGATTAATTCCTACTATTCACAATCCAAGCATGTTTTCTTTTAGGGTATATATGTTGCTTCATCACTTGCTCATGCAAATGTGTGATTTATATTCATATAAAGTAAAGCATACTGAGACAAGCTGCCTGTGTGGTTCTTTTTATCTTTATGCAAGTCAGCTGTCTTGGAATTACATACACAGATACAGTATGCAACCGCAGTAAAATCAGGGGGGGGTTTTTTATCTAGGGGAATTTTTGAATTATCACCAAGCTGAGCTCTTGCCGTGTCGCAGTGTCAGTGCTGTGGTGCGGTTCAGCGCGGCCGACAGACGCATGTTCATCCCAGCCCCGAGACAAGACAAGCTGCCGGGAGTCAGGCTCTGCTGCAGCCAGGCAGATATATGGCCTGGAGGTCACTCAGGTCGGATGTGGAAGCCACCACAGTTCATCATTTTTAGACGTCACACACAGACACACTGTCCTGCTGCCTTGAATGCCTTTGAGGACACAGACTCATCAAGAGTTCTACATGCTTACAGAGGGGCCCCTGCAGCTTTCAAAATTTAACAGCCATCATTAAGGTATTCACAATATTGGGTCAATGTCACAAGCTGTGGACAGAAAAGAAAAAAAAAATGATGAAAAATTGAGAAATCAATTCAATTATTTCACTGATGGTGCATCAGTTTTTTGCGGTCGGGCCATTAAATGTGGATCCATCCAAAATAAGTTGAGTCTGGTGTCGATGGATAATGGGAATGGAAATTGCCAGAAATCCCCAAAAATACATGATTAGCCCTCTCTCACATACTAACTACTCTCCCAGGCCATCACTGCAGAAGAATGTGGTCTTACCCAATTTTCCTGGTAAATAGGGTTTTAAAAATTGAAATTCAAAGGTGCTTCTGCAACTTAATATTTAGCAGTGCACAATCATTTTAAACAAATAAACTGAGTGTATGAAAGGTAGAAGATTACACTGTCTGCAGTGAATTCATTTTAAATGCCCATTTGGTTAATTAAACTTTATGAATAATCAAACAGCTGAAAACCAACAAAAGGTCACTTTCTCAGAGGGAACAGTACCCTTGCTTCTCAGTACCACGCAGGGTATCTACTACCAAATACTGAGCAGTGTTCACAGACTCAAACAAGAATTAGTGTGGATGGAGTGTCACTCATTGAGAAACAAGCTTGTTCATCTAATAAATACCCCACTAAATGAGAACTGCGGTGCGTAATAAATGGCATTTGCTTATTTTATTCTGATGACCACCAGTCACATATCAAATATCTGCAGTGTGGTGTCACCCAGCAGTTTCATTAACCTGGTTTCCATTGCATGGCCTGACAGGGACGGCGAGAGCTTACTCACAACATAATGCATTACTTGTGCTTGCACTTGCCAACAGAAGTCAACTTGTCAGCTAAGGCCCCCTTGTGGGAAAACTGGCAACTGTAGGTGCAGCTGGAGAGTCGAACAAAACTTCAATCTTGACATGTTTTTTTTTTTCGCAGACAGTGATTTTAATTTCAGAAAATCACAAGTTCATACACCTGCCATTTTCACTAGAAGTTAAATGCAAGGGTTTCAGAACAGAACAGGCTTCAACGTCTGTTACATGTCAAAGAGCTGCAGAACAGAAACATATTGGTATCGTGTCAAATACAGATATATATATATATTTATAAAAAAAAAATCTTTCTTACCTTGTGACACTACTTATAGACTACAGCCACAGTTCAATGTTCAGCAATCTGCATGATACTTCAATGAACCTGCTAAATTTGACTAACAACTCAAAAATGTGGCTTCTCTTTGACTAGGTATTAGTTACAGAACATGCCTTCATACACACATCTTTCTGTTTGCTTCAGTGATCAGTCATTTGAACATAAAAACTATTGGGACTCTGGTACAGCCTCTGCGTGGCGTCATGCTTCCCTCTTCAAGCCCACTCAAGCTGGAACACGTCGAACATAAAAGTCATTGTCAAAATAACTTGATTAAAAGGCGGATAACTGTGGTCTTGTAGTCTTTTAACTATCAATTCAGTGCTTAACTGCAGGGACATTTTCTTTTTGTATGAGCTATGTAATAAGAAAGTCCAATCTTGCTCTTGCAGACGATATTGTTGATGTGCGAAGTGAGCCTCTTGATGATTTTACACAATATTTCTAAGAGAGTAAGGTTTAAGACAGAGGGTCGAAACAATCCATTACGATTAAGTGCTGTAGGTTTGTCCTTCTGGTGGTTGTGGAAGCTTCATATTTTCTTTGGTCATCATTAGACGCCTTAACTCTTGAAGAACAATTTTAATGCTATAAGAATTCTGCCATTTTGATAATATTGGTATGCTACGTGAATCCACCTGTGAGACACAGAAACAAAAAAATATTTGTCATTGTGACAGGATCGCTGACAGTGAGTTATTGAACACATCACATCCGAGCACCACAAAACTGCTATGCAAAACAATGTGTGTGTCTGACAAATAATACCACACAGCAACACTCATACACTTACCGTCCCGTTGGAATTATTTATCCCATTCATGTTAATTTTTGTTACAAATCTAACAGTCGGGGCTGCCTCTGGGTATCTGAGTCCACATTCCACTTTCAGACTGTATATCCTGTTCTCATAATTGGTCTGGAAAAAAAAAAAAAAGAGAAACAGAAAAACACATTTATATACATTATAGGATCTATATTTTCTGTCAATGAAAATTGGAATGTATTGGAATGAAAATCCACACGCTGAGTTTGCTCTGCTTACTCTTGCTGGTCCAATGATCATGCCTGTCCACCGTGTGAGAGTCATGTCTTCGTCGTCCTCGAGGCCCCAGCTGACTGTGCCATCTCCTTCACCCTTCTGTCCCTCTTCAAGCTCCTCCAACAAGCGAAAATTGCGTGGAACTTTAACTCCTAAAGTAACAAAAAAAAAACAGGAACACGAATTATGGCTTACCCTAATAGTCGACCAAACTAGAGCCTTAGTCAACCAAGTTCTAAGTTTTCATTGGTTGGTTAGTCGGGACAAAAGTATCAGGGAGACTGATCAAACAAAGACCTTTTCCCTTGTAACATGTAAGTCTGCTGCTAAGTGTAGCAGCCATGAGCAAGTTAGCTCAGTTAGCCGTGCAGCTAGAATGGAGCACGAGGGAGTGTTGGTGTTTACACCGCCAGCACAGGTTCTTTGGACCATCGCGAGGGGGTGGCTGGTTTGGAAGCCAGGGGGGGCCCAGTGGGGATTGCTTGCAGGACCGGCACCAGAATGAGCACCAGAACCGGAGCTGGGAAAGTGAGCAACAGATCTGGGCTCAGCAGCCTCACGGCGAACACTGCCAGACCAGGACCGACCACAGGCTCCGAGACAGACGGAGGCCAGTTTGATGACCGGAAATACAGTACAGAGGTTATTTACAGTGGCTTTGTCCAGTTAATTTTCAAATTCTTAATTTTCGGGTTTTTTACAACAAGACTTCTATATTTTATGCTGTGTTGAAATAAATTACAAAATGTTCAGGCTCCCTGCTGGTTGTTCCGGCACCTTCAGAATTATTATTGCTTTTGCTTGTCGTGAACAGAAAAAATGTTTCAAATAATTAACTCAATTTCATAAATGTGCGAAGACTAGTAGACAAACGGCTTCAACTAACACCTATTAGTCAACTAGGAAAAATCTTGGGCATGAGCAGCCTCAATACGAATTACAGATTTAAAGGATATTTCTGATTTCTATACTTCTCCTACTGTTTATGTGTTCCATAAAAAGACCAAAACCAACATTAAAACAATTCTACTAACAAAAATATTACCTGTGTAGCCAAAGTCTGATCTAGTTTATTCCTCTGTTGCATAGACCTCCACTGTTATCCAAAAACTATTAAAAACCCCATCAATGAGCCACACTGTCGCACTGAGTGACATGATCCTTCATCACAATGAACATGGGCACTGTGATTTGTTTTGAGTCGTTACCACATGTACCATCCTGCTGTTGTAAACACAAACAACAAATGTTCATGGATTTAGCAAGAAAATAATTGGCAGATTAACCAATATGGTAGAGTGAGTTGAAATGATTAGTTAATCACCAAATTATTAATTGTATCTTTGTTTGCAATATCTTTTTTTGTTTGTCATATCTTTGTAAATTTAAGGGGTATTTCAGTCCTGGAAAGATGGGGGTTTCATAAAACTGGTCTGTCTATGCAGAAGAAAGATGCAAATGTTTTTTGAATTTTTATAACTGCTGCTACATTTACAGAGAAAACCACACAACGCTCCAGCTAACGGGTGACATACTGCATGTTGGGGGGTGCATGGTTTTGGCTCGTCTGGTTCCAAGCAATGGCAGCCTAGTCAAAAACTAAAAACGACACTAAAACATACTTCTGAAAACAGTTGAGGTGAGATATGGGCAATGGAGTAAGAGAATCTTGAGTTATATTTGAGCACTGTCACTCTCTCTCTAGATCTGACTTCTATACTCATACAACACACTCGGGCATACAAAAATGGGGAAGTACACTATGTAGTTTGAACAACAACAATACAGTCAGCAAATGAGCATAGAGCTCAAGGTGCAGGCAACGTGAATAGAAGTTTAATACTGTTCATTTGAATATACTACTAACATTGTAATGATAAAAAGCTGATTCCCATTAAAAATCTTTAGATTTTTGGTTTCAATGCATTTTTTACAATTCACTGATGTTTTTAACACTACATGATTAATCAATAAATTGAAAAACAGCCCTAATTGTAAATAACTGCACTAACATAGTTTTAAATGGACAGCTTTCCTCTGAAATAGAGCTGCAACATCATTATCAAAACGTTTTCTCACTGTTGGTGCTCCACCTGTGCATCCTTTCATGGAAACTGATGCAGACACGCATTCATCTTGCTAATCATAGATAAGTAATACATGCAAATAAGTAAGTGTTAAACATACGCAAGAAGGGGCTGTTTGAAACGAGAAATGACTCAATGGCTTGATGCGCTATACGCACATGGCCACAGCACATCCTGATCTACGAACTGTGGAACTGCATCTAATTTGATACCTTTTTCACAAGACATTTACTAAAGACATCTGATGCTTAACATTGAGGCTTAATAAAAAAAAAATCTGCACTCTTGACAACTGTTTAAACAGTCGAGAGATTTGGAGCACATGAGCCCATACTGCTGATTTTTAACAAATGATTCAGGGCAACATCCACTCATTTTATGACTGATGTAGCAGCTGACTTGATAATAACATCATTCAAAACTAGTCAAAGTGCTCAGCTACTGGGAAAATGTTCTCAGTTCTGACGTTGGCAATACACACAGCCTGACAGGCACTCACAGACGTGTAAATGATGAACCACTTCCAGCTCATGACTGGAGGAGTGGCGGAGGTTGAGGAGACAGCACTTAAGTAAAACGACTGCTATTCATAATTATGATCCTGAAGACAAATTCACAGAAAGGGATGTGAAAAGAGCATTTAAAGAAGGCCCTGTGACTGAGGCAGAAGACACGGTGAAAGCATTCAAATTTCCCCCTGTCATCGAATCGTTCATTTCACCTCATCTAATCTCAGACAACATTAATCACAGTCAGCCTTCACAAATCACTTTTTAAAATCAATATTTCACATCTGGTATGCAGTGACCGCAATGAAGGATCGAGTCTCAGGTGACACACGAGCTCACCCATTTTCTTAAAAGGCATTTGCTCACAAGACGTTTAAGTTTTCAGTCCCTTATCAACATGCAAACACTGGTAAAGAGACCAATGTTATCGGCTAATTTTAGCTCACCACAGCATTACTTGTATTAGCATAAAAGTCAGCTGCTAAGTAACAAGAAACTGCACCACAGGAATACTAAAGATACTCGGGCTGCAACTGGCAGTCACTGTTAACGATTAATATTTCGAGTATTTTCTCATTTACCAGCAATCGATTGGCCAATTAAAAAGTCAGAAAACAGAGACAAATTTCTGAAAGCCCAAAATAAGGTCATCAAATTGTTTTTTTTTCTGCTTTTTTTCGCTTTGAGTTTACTTTTATATTTGCAGTTGGTGTGGCCTGCTATGTAAATGGTCTTGGTTACATCTCTTAGAAAAAATAATAATAAAGGGACCCTTAATTTGGTTGCTGATCAGGTCTTAATATTGGTGCAAATGTGCTTATTACATGATGACAGACAGAATAACTCAGTATGGTCAGGATCAATCACAGTTTGTGCCTCTCATGTATATTTATAACTCTATAGTTGTCAGTATTTTATATACATCTGTCTAATGTTTGTGGTTGTCCTTGCCTGTTCTCTTTGGGTCCTCAATATTGTTGATAGGAATGCAATGCTGTTGCTCCTACAACAATTTAAAACATGCAAAATTCAGTTTCTGAGGGACAAGTATCTCTGTTACATCCAACTGCAATGATAATATCCAAGAGGCACAGGTTTGGGCTATGTCAGGAATGTTAACTTTCCTGAAAGTCACCTTTACTACAGTTTCAGAGATATAACTGCTTTAAGTCTGCCCAGGCCTGTCATTTTCACCTCGTGTTACCTAAAGCACTAGTAATTTAAAGCTTGCTAGGCTAGGTTAAAAGTGAATCGGCGGGTCGCGCCAACTAACGTTAGTCCCAAGGTAGTTTCGATTATGAGGTTACTTCCCCGTTTCTCCACTTTGTAACAACGTCTCCGTACTGCGGTTAAAATGACGCACAAGCAAATAACCTAAACCTTGTGAGAACTCAAATCTCCACCAACACTGAATTGTTTTTCTGGAATTCGGAGTTTATTTTGTAAGTTTTGTGACCACGCTTCCTGCTGAGCGCTAAAGCAGCCATGGGCTCCGACTATTTGCTGAAAAGAAGCGTGCCAACCTCAGTGTAACGTTGACGTTTTGTCAATGTGGTGCGCTTCTACGCTTCCCCGCCCTACACTGGGAAACATTTACCTGATGTTAAGACACCGAGTTATTCCCTGCATCTATCCATACAGTTTAAGAGTAGAATTCCTGTTAAAAATTCGACAAAGCGGAGCTCTACTGAAAGCAGCGGCGGGACAGGTCCCTACATTAAATATTACCGTCAGCTATGTGCTATTGCAATGTGCGGTGTAACACAGAGGCGCAATCAAACCCCCCATTGTATCCGCCACCGTTGTATTATCGGAAATTAATAAATATTAAGGCACAAAAACGACTTGTGCCTGGTTTCATAATACAGAGTACGCTTATTCCGATTAAGTGACTAGCTAAAGGGACATAACAGGCTCGACACTCTTAGCCGCGCGTTGTTGGAATATTCTAGTCGCTAAAATAGCTAGCACTGTCTGCGGTTGTTTACAATCCTCATATTAACCGCAACTTACACCCCTCATCAAACTTTAATATCGCATTATACTAACGATTGGGTTTTCTTTGGACATATAAAGTAAGTCCTAGCAATACCGACGCTTATTTGACACCTTGTGCCATTTTAGCTAACTCACGGGGCAAGCTCGCTTAAGCTAGGTTAGCCAACACAGTGGCTCCATGAGATAGATGGCTCCCATGAAAGACGAGTGCTTCAACGCGAGGAGATATTAACGAATTAATCACAATTCGGAGCACTTTCGTAAGCATTTTAAGAGAGCGGGTGGCCACGTTTGCTGGCTGCGAAGAGAGCGTGAGCCCGGCCCCGCGAACACTTTATGTCGCTGTAGATGTTAGTTTGAAGGCACACAAACCTGAGGAGGCCGCCATCTTCTTCAGCCGAGTCCAGAAGCACACAGAACTGTGACATCACAGCGGTTAAAACCGACAGCAACGCCACACCGGCAGATCCCTGCACTGCACGCTGCCTGTTCACACTGCACCCTGCCCTCAACACAGTTTACTGTTCGCTGCCAGTGTAGGCTCAAAGGCACCACTTATACCCCTGATCAGTTTTAGGCACTAGATCCACGATATTTCTCTTAAATTTAAAGTCAACAAAGCAGGATGCGTTTTTTATGACGTATCAAATTCAGTATGCGTTTGCGTCATGGAAACTCTCTCATCTCACTCTTTTGTCTTTTAATGGCTACACCATTTCATTAGATGGAACACTCAGGCTAGCATGTTTGAATTCTTCTTCCCTCACTATTTGTGGAGTTAGGTAACATTATGTGCACAACTATGTCATGAACACACTTCCAATAAAGGTTGAAGGCAGGAGTTGGCCTCTGCACCAGTGGCGTGGCCACACTTTTTTTTTTTTTGCTCTGGGTGGGGCACTGATTTGTGCATGGGTGGCATGACATACTTGCACATGCACACACACACGTCGGAATATTATTTCTCATGTCTACTCTAATTACTAACATTACGGTATCTTACAGTTTCTTACATTCCTGTTTTTTTTATTTAAAAGGTAACATATTACACACATATAACACAACAGTGACACCATACGAACATAATATGAAGCTTCAATACTTTATTGTTCATGTCCTCAAAATTAGACTACCTCCAAAATTAGGCTACACACAAAAGAAAACAATGTGCATTCAAAAATTGGTTTGATCTAAGATCCCGCCTCTACCTGGGCAAATAGCCAATCATGCTTTAGGATGATGGGGTGCACTTGGGGTGGCCAATCACATTTCAGAAGTGGCCTGTGCCACCCTATGGACACAGCCCTGCTTTAAAGCATACAGTTACTGGAAGCAATTGTGAAGCTATTAAAACAGTATTGGACAACACGTTTAATGATTGTGATTAGAAATCAGGAAAAGATGTACTAATTGACCACTAGGTTACCAATTAACCAGAATTTACCCGGCTGGGGATTAATAAAGTCTTATCTTATCTTATGTCGTGAACTATAGCTGCACCAAACGTGTAAAACTGAGCGAGCAGGAACAAGGAAACAGCTGTCAACGTAGTCATAAAACAGCGAGAAACGCTTCGTTTGTGGCTGATGAGATGAAACATAAGTGCCCAGAAACAGCTAAAACACAGTAATTAACAGAGTAAACATAAAGTCCACAAGAGTAATATTAAATGT
This sequence comes from Chelmon rostratus, assembly GCF_017976325.1. Lineage (NCBI taxonomy): Eukaryota > Metazoa > Chordata > Actinopteri > Chaetodontiformes > Chaetodontidae > Chelmon > Chelmon rostratus. Next base: position 16,136,199 of record NC_055669.1, on the reverse strand, counting down.
AAAAGTTAATTACACAATTTATGAGTAACATGCTAGCTTCAGCTAGCTAATATTGGCTAGCTTAGCAGTTGTATTTTGATGCAGCTAACTTAACATAGGGGGGTGTGTTGAGACCCAGCTTCTGTATATGAACTGAAGATTTGTCTTTTTGCTGATTTTCCTTTATTATCATTGAACATGGGTGATGTAGTTATGTTCATACATATATGTTTGATATTTTGATGGTATTTGTAGTACTTTTTTTTTCTGCATACCTGACTGAATTGTCAATTGTTATTTGAGGATTTGTTGATGTTTATCACCCTGGGCGGATTCAAATGGTTAACCACACCTGTCATCAGCAGAGCTCGACAGCCTGTTGGTGTGCATGATGTATAAATATGGGGGTGGTTTCCATTTGTCAAACATTTTTGACCTGAGGAAGATCCAAGCGGGGCTGAAAACGCTGTTATTTAAGTTCTGTGGCACAAAGTTAGTGTGCAGGCGATGATGATGAGATGTCGTAAACAACAGTTAGACCGAAGGTGTGAAATTGAAATGAACCAGCAGCAACAAGGAAACTGGATTCACAACAAACAAGCTGTCAAATTAGCGGCAGGACAGGAAAAAGTGCTTCATTTGGGCCTAACAAGCTGAAACGTGTTGGACGAGCCCACATGTTGGTTTGACAGCAGTAATTTTGTATTGTTACTGGAGTTTTGACCGCTTCAAACCCAGATCACAAAACAGCTTTAATTAAGAATACTTACAATTCTACGAAAAGAGCATTTGGGGAGCAGATAAATACAAAACCGTGATGGAATTAAAAAAAACAACAACAACAACAAAGAAACCCTGCAACCAGCGACAAAAGCAACAAACTTGCCAAACATTTTCAATGAGCAACAGTTTATTTTCTTCTCCATTAACAAGTCATCAACACAAACTACAAGCACAATTCAACACTGTGGAAATAAGTCACTGACTTATTTTCAATGTACAAGTTAGAGGAAAAGAGCTTTTTAACTAGCACAGAGCAAAAAAAAAAAAAAAAACCCAAACAAAACAGCAAGAGCATAAGTTGAAAACAGCCAACAAACACAAGCATTTTTAAATATTAGCTCTATTACTTGCCAGTATCTGTCTTTTTTTTTTTTTTAATCGCCTCAGGACACCAAAGGTTGAATGACTCATGTGGCTATTCTGAATCATGTCTCGAAATCCGAGGATATTCAAACATCTAATACGCCCAGAAAACATACGGTGGTTCAATTATACAAAAATATTTTACAGCAAGAGCAAAGAGGTCGACACGGGATAGGACTTCAAATTCAGGACTGTACATAATTGCAGGGTGTGCCTTTAGGCGAGGAGACGAACAGTCTTTCCAGTGACCGTCAAGTAATCCTCGTCAGCCAGGGCTCGGAGGGCCTCGTCGAACAGCTCCTTAGTGATCGCCTGAAAACAGAGTCACGAGGAAGTCATTACAGGAAGCACCGCTGTTGGTAACAGCGGACAATGTCTCATTTAAAAAAAAAAAAAAATACTTTATTGAAATCACAAATACTTTCACAGCCTTTTGTGGTTACTTGATTCTTTTGATTATAAAAACATAACTTTAAGCCATTTTACCATTTGCCAACGTTTTATTTCCCTCACACTTTCACTGCTGCTGCTGAAAACTGATGGCCATTCTAACATATTGAAAGGCAAAATAAGGTCCTCACAGTTTCAGACTGTCCTCTGAGGTCATCAAGCAGCTGCTGGTATTTCATGGCAGGCGTCTTTCCCTTGGCCTGGATCAGCTTCTTCAGGGCTTGGGCGACCTCCTCCTTGCGCTTGCGGGCGGTGGCGCTCATACCTGGAATCACAAATAAGTACATTCAAATAAGCCGTCTGCCTGCAGCCAACGATCATTTTCACCGTCAGTTTATCTGCAGTTTGATTGGTCGACCGGCAGCCCAAAAGAGCCAAATGGCATTCAGCTTTCTGGCACGTCAGACGAAGCAAAAGTGGCAATCTGGTGTCATTTCTCACCCAGTCTCATATCACGTTTTGCCTCCATGAACGGTTGCTACTCCTCTGAATACATTGACGTGGTTTGTGTCGCGTACCTGTTGTGAGAATAGAGATGTCGACAAATCCTGTTCTGGGGTCAGTGGCCGACTGTTTGAGGGCCTCTCGGTGCAGCCTCTTGGCCTCCTCCACATCGATGGTCTCCACCTTCTCGGAGAAGCGCACCTTGGCGTGGGCCTCTGCCAAGCGGATCAGGGACTCCAGCTGTCTGGGGTAGGCGGACACCATCCCCCGACCGCTGCCTATCTTCCTCATGTCCACGTAGGCCTGAGGACAAACATGCACGAGGTCAGCGGAGGGTCGACGTCACATTAATACTGCTTGACAGTGAAAGACAAATCACTCCCGTTTTCCTTCGACTAACCTCAATGAGGGCCTGGCTGGCCTCCTCACTCAGCCTCGGATTAATGTATGTTCGTGCATATGCAATGTAGTCTCTCAGCACAGCCATGTCGAGGAACTCTTCCTCCATCTGCTCCTCGCTCTGGTAGTACAGCGACACCAGGTGGTGGGCCAGCCTGCGGTCGTAAGCCTCGTCTTGGGGATCCAGCATGAGGAAGATGAGGTCGAATCTGAAGGAGCACGTTAGCAGCGTTAAAACCAGTAATATGACAAGTGAGACACTAAACAATAAAGACATAATGAATACAGATGACATTAGGTTGGATGTGAATTAGTAGCATTTTCATGGCCCCTCTTTATCAGTGCTGTTTACCAGGCTTATATATATAACATATTTTTTCAAACATGCTCTTATTAAGCAGTTTTTTAATCTGCAGAAACAAATTCTTCTTCCCGTCTTTTAACAGCTGATCAGTCATACGAGGTAAATGTACCCACAAATGTACTCTATTTACCCATCATGCATGCACTGACTGATTCACCTGCCCTTTAGGCACAGATGTAATAAGTGTGATGGTGCAGACTGACGGTATTCACCTGGACAGCAGCGTGTGAGGCAGCTGAATGTTCTCAATCGTGGTCTTTTTGGGGTTCCACTGAGACTCGACAGGATTAGCAGCGGCCAACACAGCGGTACGGGCGTTCAGCTGGCAGATAATTCCAGCCTGCAGACGTTTAAAAAAAAAAAAAAAAGTGAGAATCATTTTCTCGAAACAAAACATTTTCTTGCCTTCACATGCCTGCAAATGTTGAAAACATGTCAAACGTACCTTGGCAATGGAGAGGGTCTGCTGCTCCATGACCTCGTGCAGCACCGATCGCGTGCTGTCGCTCATCTTGTCGAACTCGTCGATGCAGCAGATGCCGTTGTCGCTGAGCACCAGAGCACCGGTCTGCAGGACCAGCTGCCTGGTCTCGGGGTCCTTCATCACGTAGGCGGTGAGACCCACGGCGCTGGAGCCCTTCCCCGACGTGTACTGGCCGCGGGGCACCAGGTTGTAGACGTACTGCAGCAGCTGGGACTTGCTGGTGCCGGGGTCTCCACAGAGCAGAATGTTCACCTCGGCGCGGAAGTGTCCCCGGCCGGTCTGACTGAAGTCCTTACGAGTGCCGCCGAACAGCTGCAGCAAAATGCCCTGGAACCAACAGAGAGGGGCAGAAATACTCACAAAAAGCTGCTGTAATGCAACAATTACAAAAAATTCTTCCTGTTCACATGCATACTTCACTTGAGAGTTGGGACATATAGTTATAATATTAATCCAGTGATTAGAACAGACATCACCTGGGATCATCATAATGTAAGTCGTGCTGTTTTTCTGTTTCCAAATTTCCAAATGGCTAAAATACTTTTCTCTCCCTCTCCCCTTCATTTTCATTGTTTTGTCTCAGAATTTTATTTCAACGTCTCATTTCTTCTTTCTGTCTTGTGGATGTCCTCGGGGTGAACAGGTGCAACTTTCTGTCTTTTAAAAGGAGCGCTCACTGCCGTCATACAGGCTCTAATGAAGGCATCAGCAGTTTGTTTGGTCATTAATAAAACTTGACTTCAGGCGATTCTTACATTATTAAACCACAGGAGGGCTGCCTTTTCCAGACTTTGGTTTGGAGACATGAACAAATTGCATCCTAAATAATGTCAAGTTATAGACAAGATAGAGGTTTCAAACTTATAAAAATATAATAAAAAGTGTTTTTATCATTTCCACCATATGAAGTCAAAACTCTTAGCGATGAAATAAAGTGTTTTAAAACCTTTAGTACCTTTTCTGTTGCCATTAAAATTGTGTTGTCATATTCTGACAAGACCACATAGCTCTAATTCAAGTTTTACATCATTGCACCTCTGTTAAGACCTTTATCACATTATCTTCATTTGGGTATACACCTCATTAATTAGATTTATGCTCAACCTCAAGTTCACTTGCCATAGCAGGAACCACAGGTGGGATAATATTAATTATGGTTCCACTGATATTAAACAGACTTTTTTCACAGACATTTCGACTGGTCACAGCAGGAAAAGCAGCAGCGAAGCACATTTCGTTAACGATGGTATGAATGGAGCCATTAATGTTAAAAACTGCACCCGTGTTTTAGACTTCACTTTCTTAACATACATATTTGCAATAAACGCAAAGACCAGAACGTTACTGACAAAACATGCAAATCACAACCTGAGTACTTGCATGCATGCTTGTGCAAGCTAACGCTCATATTCTGGCTTGCATCCATTCTCACACACACCTTTTTGATGTCCTCATGCTCATAGATACTCGGTGCGAGGGCAGAGGAGAGGCGTTCGTAGACGTCTGGCTTGGCTGCCAGTTCCTTCAGGGTCTGCACACGGTCTTCGGTGAAGAGCTTCTGTTCGGTCTCCTCGTCCAAACCGTGCAGACGCTTCTCGTCCGTCTTACGGAAATGTATGGCGTCGATGTGAGTCTTGTACACAGACTTCACGTTGCTCTGAATGGGGCTGACGCGCATGGGGACCGCTCTGTAGACACCTGCAGGGACATGTGAGAAGCTGTTAAGAAATCCAAGATCTAGGTTTTATATCGCTGTAAAATAAATATTAAATTTTAAAATATTAGTTCCACAAAACAGAAGTATGAACATGTTTTCTGGGATTAGATACATACTGATACAATTTTATAGATTATGTAAGAGCTGAACCAAGAAGTCCATTGCCAGAAAAAGAAAATGCAAATTTTTAAACAGTCAGTTGTCATATGTCAAACAAATATCCTCCATTTCTAGCTCCTTACTCATAAGGATTTGCTGCCTTTTCTGTTTTAAATCACCAAATGCTGAATATTTTGGGGTTCTGGATAAAAAAAAAAAAAGAAGGCACCTTCAGCTCTGGACAACTCACTATTTTGTGGCATTCACCACAAACGATTAATAGAAAAGCTTAATCAGTAACGACAGCACTCGTTAAGTTGCAGCTCATGCAGCAGAGATTTAGGAAATCTTACCGGTGATGTTTATGCGGTCTCCTGGCTGCACTTTATCAACCAGGTCATTGTGAGCATAGACAATCGTCGTGTGAGGTGTCTGACCGGCCGGCATGTCCTCTGGAGACTCCTGAATTTTGACCTGTAATCGTATAAGATCAATAACTGAACAGATGTCATGACCTCAACAGCGACACACCACTAATTACCACTGATCATAATCTGACATTAGGTGTCGCTGACTGTAAGCAATCTGCCCGCGCCACCAACCCCATCAAACCCTCACCATCTGTTTGTCTGAAAAGAGTGAGCGGTTGTGAACGAGCGCCAGGCTGTGGGTGTTGTTGCAGTGGCGACACACAGCCGGCTCAGCGATGCGGCCGCGATCCACCTCCACACGGGTGCTGTAGGCGCACACCTGGCACTGGAAGAAAGCCTCCTGCATCTCTGGGATGAGCTGCGAGGTGCGGATCACCATGCCGCTGATGGTGATCAGCTGATCGATGTCTGTGGAGGCAACACGCACGCAGACGCTTCAGCCCGAAGCCGACACCTCACATTTTATCATCGCAATGAACAACATCGATGAAAATCCCACATGGGATGGAATATCTCAGAATGGTGGTCCTAATAAGTGTGATTTCACTTTGTACGCATCCGGCACACACCTTCTGGGTTCAGGCTTCTCATGTTTCTGGTTTTCAGGGCGTTGTAGGGGCGGACTTGGATCTGGAACTCCAGGATGGAGTCTGGGAAACGCTCAAAGAAGAGCTCGTTGACTGCCATGTCGAAGGTTGGGATGACTTCCTGCAAAGGGAAGCAAACTCACATGTTTAAGAGCATCAATATGCTGTCAAACAGCCACTAGAGAAATAAATTCTAACAAAACAGATGTTTACAACAACAATCCCAATAGTCAATTACCAATGTGTTCTGGAGCCTGTTCACGGTTTCAGATGTTTAATCTCTATTTAATGTTGATTTATTACTGTGTCGCTGTTTATGCAACTTCTGTTTTTATCATTTAACTCAAAGACTTTTATTTAATTGAATCACTTTACTTAATAATATTGCAAAAACAGATACAACAGTGGTGCCAGAAAATATTTGTCCAAAACTGACTTTGTTGTGCACGATGTAATGAAGATAAATTGATACATAACGTGGGACGTTACCTGTGGGTAGCAGATGAGCTGCCGGTAAAGTTCTGCATCGAACGACTGCACATGCAGACAATTCACATTCAGCACTGGATCACCGACAACACTGATCTGTGAGACAAAAAGGAAATATTGAAATAATAAATCTGAGATTTCCTGTGATTTTGTTGAGTGTCCCTTCTCCAGCCCCTCATTTCCTGTAGCATAGAGGGAAAAATGGCCAGAAAATACTTTTATGTAGTGCGAGTCTGACTTAAATCAAACTATCTATTGGCCTGAACTGTACCACTTAACACAAAAGACCACAATAAAATAAAAACACATAAATAAGTACGCTACCTCTTCCAGCTTCTGCATGTATAAAGGCTCGTTCAGGTCCAGACCAGCATTCTCATCTTCAGTGGAGGTCGGGTCAATGAACCTCTGCAGGAACCTCTGGAAGCAAAGTGACCCAAAGCAAGCAAACGATTAACACTGCAGCACTAAGAGGAGGGAATCTCTGATAAGAGCTGAAATGTAAGATTTCATACCTGAAACTTCTCCTTGCAGGTCCCAACATTGACATCAGTGCCCCAGATCACCAGTCTCTGGCCTGCGTTTGGCTCACTGGCTACGGCACCGTCTGCACTTGGCTGCAAAAAACAAACATGAGTGTTAACTAGTGTGGTTTTAGGTCAGTCGTCCTTATTAACTTTACTTAGTCTGAACAGTTTAATGCCGATGGTCTTTTCTGGCTCATGCAATTCCATTAAATGACCAACACAAATAATTCTCTGACTACTCCTGATTCCACTGACCGGCTCAGAGTGAAGGTCGACTTGTGGGGCCTTCCTGACTGACCCCAGATCAGGACGCTGTCTGGCTGGGGTGCCACGCACTCCACTGCGTGGGGTCCCTTCAACCCTGGAGCTGGGGGTCCCGTACATCAGAGGGGAGCTCATGTCCACTTCACTGGGTAGGACTGTTTAAAAGATAAGAGATAAGAGATAAGATAAAATGATAAAAACAATGTCTTGCATTTCTATTGGATGAGGCTGAAGTAAACCAAAATAAATTGAAGGCATTACACTTTATGTGGTTAGTACCTGAGGGACGTGGGCTGGACAACAGAGAGGTGTCCTGAGGCGCTGCTGGACTGAGCATGTCGGTGGCCGGGGAGGTGGGCATTGGCATCAGGTCCCCGGCGGATGAGTCCTGGCCTCTGCGCCGCTGAGAGGGAGGTGATGTGGGGCCCTCACTGCTGGCTGGGAATACATAATACACAAAGACAAGTAAATAACAGCAGACACAGACACCACCTACAACCACGTGGGCATCTCTGCAGCACAGCAGCTGAACTCATAAGGAACCGTTGAGAAAATGAGCTTACGTGTGGCCGGGTTGGTGTTCCTTCCTCGTTTGCGGCCACCAGGAGTCGATGTTGGGGAAGACATTGTTGCTGGGATATCTAAGGATCCAGTGGATTCAAGTGAGTTCATTTTTGCCAGAGAAAACAAATGCTGCCATCGTATTCACTGCTGCATGGGAAGTAAAACAGAAACTGCACTCTCAAGTAGAGTTTTTACTGCCCGCCATGTTGTTTAGTTTACTAGGCAGTTGTTTTGTTTTTGGTCTGTTCAGCCACAGTATATGTAGATGAAATGAGTACATGGAAATTTTGTTTGCCCCAATTAATTGTATTTTTTTTTTTATTTATGCTCAGTGCTTTTTTGTTCCATGTTCACACCTCAGTAACTGCTAAATCTAGTCCTGTTAGTGACACCAAGGTCAGATTTAAGATTTGATTCTTATGAGTTAATTCATCCATCAAGGATGGTTGTGATGTTTAGCTAAGCTATGAAAGTGTGTCCTTTAAAGTCCCCAGTGTTGTGTTATTTTATTGTGATAAGGGGCTGTTGGCTTCCATTACAAAAGAGTTACATTTTACTAATGATGCAGTATTATATTTGCACTTTCCTATACTTTACTCCACTGTTTCAACCTAATCCATTTACCTGGCTCAGTAGTAAAATTCTGTTAGGCATCAATAACTCTTAATACTTCAGATTGTTAACTTAAGTTTACTCTTTCCTTATACTTATATATTTATACTTCTTATACATGTACCAACTATACTGCCAATACTTTACGTGTAACACTATTGATCAATTACATATACACATTGTGTTTTTGCTACTTTTATTTAACGCTTTCGGTCAGTTAACAACTACTTTTCCACCCTCTGACATGTGGCTGCAGAGGAAACAATACGGTTGAAGTAAGGAGCATTATCTGACCTGATTTAACACTTCAAAGTGAGCGCGTGAACAAAACAATGAGTTGATGCACGGTCAAACAACCGTGTGTAACAACAGAGACTCTTTCAATCAATACAAGCGATAAATTAATAAGAAATACTCTGACTAAAGTAAGTCGGTTCTTACCTCCTCTTGTGTGTCCGAACGAGTGTTGCAGATCTGGCGCGAAACTGCGAGTGACGTGATTTTCGCGGGGAACTTTGGACCAATAGCAGATCAGGATCGTCATTGCTTTCCGGCCGATTGCTCCACTGCAGAGGGAGGTTCATGTTGAGTTTCACTCGTTGTGACATGAATTTAACATGATAAAATGTCTAGATACGTTAAATTAATAGTTTAAATAAAGCCACAACTACATTTATTTCTCTGTATTGTATTTAAAATGTTATCTGCGTTTCCTGCGCGTAGCCCTATGATCACTGATACCCTGAGCTGATTTGGTTTGGTCCAATAGTATATGACCTTTTTTGTCTTTTCTTTATTGAAACGGTCCACGATACATTCAAAAAAGAAAAAGAAAGAAAGACAAACGGTTTCAAAACATGTAAGAATACCTAAAAAATAAAATGGCAACTGAGATTAGGAATACATATGTAAATATAATATAAGGTATACTAATACAAATAAATAAGATAATAAAAAATATTTCATCGGTTTTATAGCCTTCTTGTATCACAAAAAGGTAAACACAATGAAAGACAAATAATATATATAAAGATCATACCCTCACCATAGTACATATTATTTTATCCAAACTATAAGGTTTACTAGTGTTTTTCTAGCAGGAAACACGATTTGGCTTGAAATTATTTCAGAGAAGGCACAGCTGTTTGATGGTACTGGAAATAAATCAGGTGCTATATATTTTTTAATCATCTTAGAGAGAGCAAGTGAAGTAAATAGTTTTAGGTGATGTCGACTTAAAATTTATTCAGTGATACTAATCTTATGTAATGATGCATTTCTTTGGCTTTGTTTGGTCTTAAAATGTTTTGGGGTAAGCAGTTCTACCTGATAAAATATGTGACTTTATCCTGCAGGTGCGTTCATTGACCACCATGTGGCGCAGCTTCCATTTCAAAATGGACTTTGACAGAGGAAAAGTACAGCACTTCCCAAGGCGGAAACACAGGAGCGTTTCCGAGAAGTGTCAGTACACATGCCCCTTGGGGTGGTGGTGGTGGGTGGGGGGGTTTAATTAGGGGTTTTTGGAACGTAAACGTCAATAAATATATCTGACTATGTACTCAACCATTATCAAACCTCTGTATATAGAGTTACCTATTATCCATACATTATTTATTCCTTCATGTATGGGCTCCAGTACACAGACACAAGTTATAGATAGCTTTCTGCCCAGCTCTTGCCTGTAAGTTACAGCTAGTCTGCTTACTTAAGTTAAGTTTCTAATCTTTGTTAAGGTGTGTGTCCAGCTCTGTATCCTTCTCTTAATTTGGTCTATGTGTGTATGTAAATTGAGAGCTACCAAGAACATTTGTCAAGTTCCCTGCATGTGTTAAGTTGCAAGTAATTAATATGTTTATCATTGATCAATCTGAAACATGATGGTTTTGCATCAAACCAGCACACCAGATCCCAAAGTCAACTTAACCCATACTCTTCTTCATACATGTAATGATAATACATGATCTAGCAGATATTTGCACTCTTTTGCGACACATTTATGACATACGGCTCGGTATATTTGACCACTTTTGAGACCAGTGCTGGAAAGTACATTTACTCACATACTGTATTTTTAATGCAACTGTAAGATACTTATACTTTGCTTGAATATTTCCATTTTCTGCTGCTGCATACTTATACTTTACTACATTTCAGGTGGAGATATTGCACTTTTTAGTTCACTATATTTATCTTACAGCTATAGTTATTTGATACTTTTCAGATTAAGATTTAATAAACAAAAATCAGTTCATAATATATGAATTTTTACAGATTAAACTATGCATATAAAGTAGTTACAATGAGCTTCACTTTGACCAGCTACAACATTAAGGTACTCCTTATATGTTAATGCATCAGTAATAATTATCCAGGAAAATATTGTGTGACACACAGGAAACATTCTTCACTTTGATTCTTTCAGTGCCTTTTGTGAATAACACTTTTGCACTCTTATTTTGTACTTTTACATTTTGAATGCAGGACTTTTCCTTCTGATGGAGTATTTTTACAGTGCAATGCCACGAGGCTAAGTAAATGATCTGAGTACTTCTTCCACCAATGTTTGTGACAGATATTCATAGGGCTGCTGGTGACGACCGACAAATTAATCTTAATCCCAAACACCCAGAGCCTACAGTATGTAAACAACTCCGAACCATTCATACAATCGTAGTAAAAGTGGGTGGCATGAGCAACACGCCCCTCTATCCTCAAATGGGAAGTTAAGGGACACCACGTGACCGCCGTTTCGCCTTGACTGGCTCGTGAGAGGGCGGCACGTGTGACGTAGGCAGGGAAACGATACAAAACACTCCGCGAAAGTACAGAAACTCAGAGAAGTCTTTCAGTGTTTCCATAGACAGGACCCTGACAGACAACATCCAGGGATAAAAGCCAGACAAGAGTCTTAAAAAAGGGAACAAGGCGCGCGCAGAGAAAGGGAAGTCGCTGCAGGGTTCTTGTGCTGTCACACCTGAGGGTACATTTTAACACGTTTATTTCCTCCGTAAACCACGTGGACAAGTCACCAGAGTTCATGTGTGACATATACAGCCTGGACTCTCACTGCGTGTCTCCACAATGCAATATGAGTTGGGCGATGGAGCCTGCTAACTTCTACGAGAGCGCAAAGCTGGGCGGCCCGCAGCAGGGGGGCTGCAAGCCAGGCAGCAGGGGCGACGGCGCGGGCGAGGACGGCACCATGGTGGAGCTGAGCACCGCCCCTGCCATGTACGACGACGAGAGTGCCATCGACTTCAGCCAGTACATCGAGTCCATGACAGCCGTGCCAAACCTGGAGCTGTGCAACGACGAGCTCTTCCTCGACCTGTTCAACACTGTGAAGCAGGAGAAGGTGGACTTCTACAACCTGCAGAGCTCCGCGCAGCCCGGCGGCATGCAGCAGCTGTCAGCCGCGTACACGGCAGAGAGGAAGGTGGACAACGTGCTGCCTATCAAGCAGGAGTCCGACTGGAGTGACAGCGACATGTCCTCATCCCTGCCTTCACAGATCGAGACCTGCGCCCAGACCTCTGTCAGCCTCCCAACAGGGCAGCCAACTCCCCCCACCACCCCGGAGCCTGTCTCCAGTGTCAGCTCGGCCAAATCCTCCCCGCGGAAGATCGGCAGGGAAAAGGGGAAGAAGGCGGTGGACAGGTTCAGCGTGGAGTACCGACAGAGGCGAGAGAGGAATAACATTGCAGTGAGGAAAAGCAGGGACAAAGCCAAGATGCGCAACTTGGAGATGCAGCAAAAAATGATTGAACTGAGCGCTGAGAACGACAGGCTTCATAAAACTATCGAGCAGCTAACCAGAGAGCTCACCGGGCTCAGAGATTTCTTCAAGCAGATGCCCAACTCCTCCTTTGCGGGCTCCTCGAGTGCAGAGAGCCGGTGACGAATTCATTATTCTACGAACTGAGTTTTAGGAGACATACCTCAACAGACATTTTCGTTTTTACCATCTGTACCAGATGTATTTTAAGCTTACCATAATGGCACTGGAAAATATATGATGTTGCTGCCATATTTTTTGTGGGATTTTCTCTATTAAATTATTTTACCACTGCATTTACATGATGTTATACCTGATATGGTACATGTTTTATAATTCCAAACTTTGTATAAGAGCCAGAGCATGATCTTTTATATAGTTTGTATGAAACCTTGAAACATTTTTGTTTATGGAATCTATAATAAAATTGCTGAAAAGGTGCAGAAATATCCTGGTCTGTGAGTGCTCTTTGCAGGGAACGGTTCAGTTACACTGAGGGAGTGTGCTCTCACAAGAAGTCAGAAAGTGCATCAAGAAATAGAAAGCAAAAGTACAACTTTTATTGATGATATAATAGTTTCAGTAAATACAGAGGTAGTTCATTTGGAAAAAGTGTTTAAGGCCACTTAAAAAATATGTTTACAGCCAAGAGTGCTTTTCAGAAAGTCACATCCCATTTGATGAACCACGTGGACTGCTTTGACAGACTGCATGCCACTGGTCTACCCTTGGGCTGTCAACTGCTGGTCCACAGGATCACATATCATTAACACAAACAAGACCTTGTCTTCTTGCAGCCTGTTCACTTCAGCACAGCCTCAAGCTGTCAGGGAGGCCTTCAGAGGGGGGGGAGAGGAGGCTAAACTGGCTCAGACCAAGGCCTAGTGTGCAGATCCTTGGAGCCAGCTGAAGCCTGAGGATTGATATCATTAGCTACTTGCCCTGACAGCCTCAGAGGCAGATTTCTTCCAGGCCGATCCAGAGGGCAGGTTTCCTGGTGACGACTCGGACGTAAACGGTGAGGGGGCCCACCTCTTTTCCCAGGACATTCTCCATATCGTAACCTGGGAACTGAAGCACGCAACTTTACAACACTCTGTACATGCTACTTGTTGAGACTATTTTAGGCTGAGAAGTCATCTCCTCAGAAAATATCTCAAACTCAATCTCAAAGTCTTCCTCCACTATCTGCACATGAAAAAAACAACTTCGATTTTAAATCTGATTATGCTGCAAGAATATTTGAGTGCACTCAAGGCTGTGAACTTTGCACACTGGTCAGCATTATTTCTGTTGATCTAACAATTTATTCTGCACTCACGAGTTACCCTGGTAAAGAGTATTAATGTCAATGCAAATAACAGTGTTTGCAAGATTAAGAACAACTCCAACACCCATTGGTTATACAGGAAATAAATTAGAATACTCCCAGTGTCAAAACAGCATGCAAACTTAAAAAAAGAAATCACTAAATACAGGAGGTGGTGGAACATTATGTGAGTACTTTGGCAGCAAATTCCTTCAACTGTATCAATGACCAGCATGAGTCAGGGGTTTTTACTGTTCTGTACAGAGCAGGCTTAATCACCCTGACATGAACAGATGTCTGTGCTTTCAGGACATATTGACAGAAGATCAATGCACCGTGCAGTTCAGCCCAGAGTTATGTAACTGTGCGTAACAAGCAAACCTACCTCATCACCCTCCAGCGCTGCAGTGTTTAGGATCGACATGATGGTCTTTTGTTGCAGCTGTCGGAATGATAAAAAGGTGCAGGGCCATGAATGTCTTTTTTCCATCGCCTTCACGTTGTAAATAAAAGACAACAGAGTAATAGAAGAGGTGAAACTATGAGCTGGCTGATAAGAAGAACACTGATAATTTTATCAGTTTGGCTTACTTAGTTTTCTGATTCCAAAGTCACAGCAGGTTTTACATAATCAAATATGCCATCATGCAGACGCATATTTTATTTCTTCTTCTTCTGATGTGCAGGATATTATCTATGAGTCTCATTACAGAAAAGACAGATGCTTGTTTGTTAAAAGGTTTGAACCCAGCCCAAGCACTCTGAGGACAAGCTCTCTGATCACTACTTTTTCAGCAGCCCGCAGGCAGTTGGCTTCACTTAGCACAGAGACTGAAAACAGGCGGGAACAGCTAGCCTGGCCTGTCCAAAGGTAACAAAATCTGCCTACTAACACCTTTACAGCCTGGGAGAAGTTGCCAGGAAATCAGTGGTGACTCAATGAAGTTACTGGTCCCAACCAAGAAATAGACTGACACATTATCTTCAGTTAAACAGAGAATCACTGTTTCAGTATGAAACAAATGAGGTAGGTAGGTGGGGATTTTATCTTCGGACAGAGCCAGACTAGCTGCAGCCACCTGTTTCCAGTCTTTGTGCTAAGCTAAGCTAATCGGCTGCTGGTAGTCGCTACATATTTACTGTTCAGGAATGAGCATTCTCATTTAACTCACAGAATGTTGAACTATTCCTTTAAATACAGGTCATTGTAAAATAATACTCAATCCGCCCTAGAACATTTAGATTTTTGTTGCTTGATTCCCCAAACAGTGAACATGGAAATAACAGTAGTGAAATGCGTGCTTAAACCCAAGAACACTGTTCTCACCTTAACCTTCAAAGTGCAATTATGTAATGAAGAACTCAGGAACACTTCCAGTTGAATCCTTGTGTCCGGCTTGTCCACCACTGACTTACAAGAAAGACAGTGGAAGTTTTCACTGTCAAACGAAAACAAAAATAATGTTAGGATTTGTCATGATGTTTAATACCAAGCTGTTTTGATTAAAGTTGAGAACTTACGGCCTTCCAGCTAACATCTCTAATTTGCCGCTTCCACAGTGGTTGCAGGCAGGCCATGAATACGCAGTGTTCTCATCCACACCAACTATCACTCCTGGAGGCAGAAACAAAACTGTTGTTTACTGTGTGTAACGTTCAGAAAACGGTGTCCTTAATGACGCTGTTGGCTGTTCTTAGTAGGTGCGAGCGAAAAATTCTGAAATGAACGCTGAAAGCTGGTAAAGAAATCATTTTAGCTCTGACTTTGGACTTTGTTTTGAACTCTGTGCTGTGGTGGTTAGCAGACCCCATTTATAAGCTATCATTAGCTAGTGCACACTGTTGGCACTGTCGCACAGGAGTGCGCACAAACGTCACAACCTGAGTCATTCATATAGAAATCAGTCCACAGGCTGATACAGACAGCCAAGAGAGTTGGAAGGTCACATTTTTTAAGTTACATTACAATCTTATCACAAATTGGCAATACAGAGTGATTAATACGTGTAAATTGCCTCAAATTCTTACAAATTGCTCCGTTAACAGACAAAATTATCTTTGGGAGGTATCCATACACATCGTTTCTTTCTACATGGTTTCAGTTTACTCTCTTTTTTTTAATTATTAATTTAAATCTCAATGTATTTTCAACTAGTGGATGCGAAAGGAAAAACATTGACGCCTGACTAGAAGAAACACTTATCATGATCTACGCATAGGTTTCAAAGTGTATGTATGTTTGTGACAGGGTGTAAGAACACCTCCCACATCCCTTTTCATTTTTATCTGAGATTTCAGTGATAAATGCAGCAGAGTACTCCCAGCCTCAACACCACTGCACCTAACAACCAGAGCTGCAGCCCCACAAACACAAACACAGGACCTTAAATAAGATATTGAATTTAATGCTGATAAATGGTTCTTGTACATTCCGGTCTGAGCCTTTTTCCACGGGTAATTTCCAGAAGATAGTATTTGCGCATGAGTGCAGGAGATAATAAGTTTGTTTTATTTTTTTCAGCCACCTGACCAAACATGTAGGACCAGAGGGGCCTGAAACTAGAGGGTTCACAGTTTGATCTTTGCCCTCTACTGTGACACGAAGTCGACAGATGCAGATTATTATCTGATTAAAACTGCTCTCACATTTACATAACTGAAGAAAATCAAAAAAGCTATACTTCACAACCAGTTGCAAGTTGCAAAAAGTGAAGTTTCTTTAACATATAGTACATAGTTGTGGCAATTATGTCTGATGGCAGCAAATAGTGTGCACGCTAACTGTACACAATAGAGATTAAGGGGAACAATGCTATGCTCCTTCAAACTTACTTTCACAACATTGTTGCACCGTCATTTGAAATTTAAAGTCATATGGGGAGCAGGCCCGTTCACTTTACAGAAAAATGAGATGGGACTTGACACAAATCCAACAAAAATTCATGTTTGTATTTCATAAAGTCCCAAACAATGACAGTCTGAGGCCACTGAATAGCAAACATCAGAAAGCAATGCCTTAAAGCCACATCAAGGCCCCTCGCTGAGCTCTAAACTTATATATGAAAAAACAAGTGGTTTTCTTCCCCTGAGAAAACAACACGTCGGGCATGTTCTGCAGGAATCACTTCAGATGAAGTGAGTTACAGGGAAACCACAGCACTCAATAAAAGGGGGGAACTGACCTGTCAGAGAGCAGAGGGAGTTGGGTGTGATCTCAAGACTCAGGGGATCCAGTCTCACAGGTTGGGGCAGGGTCTTTGCCTGGGGCTCAGACTGTGACAGTGAAAGTGGCTCTGGTGAGGACTCAAGATTGTCTTCAGGACCCGCAGAGCACATCTGAACAACTGACTGCTCCACACATAGAAGAACACCTGGATTTGGAAGTTTTGAAATTGAAATGTGAATACAAAGGAAATATGAGCTGATCCCCAAACCAGTAGACTAGTTAGAGTGCAGTGCTGAGAGAAGTATTCAGGTCCTTTATTTTAGTGTAAAAGTACCAGGACAATGTTTAAATATTTCATAAATACTACTTTGAAGAGTACTCCATCAATTCAACATTGCACTCCTACTGCATAGCATTGTGGGACTCTAGATTAAAGCATCAAAAGATAAAGAGATATCATTTTTATTATTCCACAGTCTTCTTCCTTGTCAAAACCTGGTGCCTACATGACCCATAATGCAACTCAACGAGCAAAAGTTAGTTATTGCAGGTTTAATATTGATAAGTGTGTAAACAGTATTTCACTGCAATAACTGATTTTTTGGGGGGCATCAGAAACAAGTTGCGAACACAATATCACTTTTTAAGTTGACACAGAAAACTTGATAGCACTTATTTCCACATGCGGCAGTCGCAGAGAAACATCGTCATCAAGTCTAATAGTCTCTTTTAACTCCGTTTTTGGTCTCCTCCAACTCCTGAGGGAAACATTGAGCTGTTCAGCAGCTAATTGCCCCACTATATTCACTAGCCAGTAGCTAACCATGGACGCTGTTTGGTGCTGAGCAGGTCGTGCACACTGAGCTTTCAGAGGTGTTTTTGCTGCTGCTGAAAATGACGCCATGTGAGCAGTGAGAATAAACCAAAACAGTAATGGTGCGGACCAGAAACCTAAACTATGAGCTGAAACTTGCTGTAAAGCTCTGTAAAGCTGAGGGGAGATGCAGATTCAGGTGATAATTCTCTGCAGGTTCATCACTATGAACATTGTCACATTGCTTTTACATTGTAATTTGATTTTATAAAATAAAATATCAATTAGCCCCTTTAAAAGTTTAATCACTTTTTCTGTTAAATGTGTTAAAGTAAACGATTCCTGATTCCTGAAGTATAAGTATAAAGCAGCAGAAAATGCAGGCACTCAGGAACTGTGCTTTAGGAAATGCACTTATTTAATTTCCACCACTGAGTGATATGTACACACAGTCCTCTAAGATAAAACACCTCATGAGATGGTGTTTGAATGATATGTCAGGTCACAGTGAAGCTCTACCATGTTCTGTGATGGCATCTCTGAATGACATGCGACAAGCAGCGGGGGAATTTAGTGCTGCGAGGACAGAGGAAGTGAGCACACAGGAAGTGCTCACACACAGGGCCGCTGTTCGCCTGCACGACCTCTCGGGACGCTCCTCCTGAAGACTGGGGTCTGTCAGCACCAACCAAACCTCCCCCTGGCCTACATCACTGCTCTGAAATAGAAACAGAGAGGCAGACAAAGACACAAAACAACAGAATTACTTAGAAACAGGCACACTGAATGACCTAGAAAGAAACTGCTTAAAGGAAATGTGACATACCAAAAGCTTACAAAGCACAAATTTCAGGCAAATTGTCATTTCTGAAAACATCTTTGATGAGATTATTCATTTAACAGGCCACACACAATGGTGGTTACTGGTATGACATTAAAACGTGGTGTGAGCATGTAGCAAAGTCCACCACTTTGTTCTGAGCTGCTATCTCATCTTGGTCAAAGTTTAAAGGTCTCATCAATCAATGGTAAAGAACGCCTGGGCCTCACACAGATTGTCATACACACAGCGATATGAGCGCTGCTCTCTACGTCAGGGCCCAATCTTATCAGTTTGTTGGTTCAAGTCATCCAAAAGGACGACTGAGGAGCTCAACAAGACACAAAGTTTATTATGGTCTTCTGGCTAAAGTAAAATTAAATCAGTGTTTTTCAGGAATAAGAAAAAAAGACAAACGTACCTGCATTATTCTCTTGTATATAACAGTGGCAACAAAACTGCAGCGACAGATTTTAAGATCACTCTGAGACAGAGGAAAAAAATGGTTTGAGATCAACCTACTGAAGATAAGTTATCATGATCTGCAGAAATTCTATAAATTTTCTGCTTACCTGCAGTATGTCTCGTAAGGTTTGTTTTCCGGGTGGAAGGTAAAGCGAGGACAGTGAGGTCTGCCCCTCGGCGGGTTCAACCGAGCTCTCCTGACCAGACAGAAGGTAGCAAAAACTCGGAGCTGGACCTGCAGGTCTCTTTTCCTACAAAAACAAGACATGGGGCCACTGGTCATGCTTGTCCACATAGAAGTAGATCATAAGATTGTGACATTTATTGCAACTTCAGCAATATCTGCTGTCCCATCGACAGAGAGCACAGTAGCCTTCATTGTTGACAGGCTATGACCCGTAATGTTGTCACAATGATACAATTTCATTGCTAGTATATATTAAAAAAAACATACTCGATACCTCTTTCGACATGACAAAAAGAAAAAAAAAGTCCTGGGCACAGACAATAAGATTTCTTTTTCTTGTATTAACAACTTGCACACAGTGGAAAAGTCATCGAACACAAACCAACACATTTATAATAATATTAATAGTAATTGTTGACAACCGGTTAATTTCCTTCCTTGTTGTTTCATGCAAGCAGCCTTGGTTTGAAAATATGATTGTAGATCTGTTTTTTTTTTTTTTATAGCTTCAGTACTTTAAGTACGATCAAATCTATAAATATTGGACTTTACAGCACGGTGACTACAGACAGAGAGAGGCAGCTACATTACAGCCATTATACTGCATTCAATTTAACCTTAAATCTTTATTATAAATTTTTTGCTACTCTGAAGAATAATCTGCTCCACGACTCAACAAAACCCTGATATACCTCCCAACTCCCAAAAAGGAACACATAAACACGATGGCGGGCTGAATGAATGAGGCGAACTACTAAGTGGCAGTCTGATTATCTGATAAAACAATTCATTATTGTTATTATTAATTATTCAAATGAATGTATTTCAATCCCACTAGAGCTAAAAGGATTAGTAGATTCATAAGGCAATTGACTGATGGAGAAAATAATCAACAACTACTAAATTTTTATTTAATTATCAAAGTAATTGTTGGGTTTCAGGAGTTCTGATGGCTGTTTTTCACAGTTTTCGGACATTTTACCAACCAAATAATAATTAACCACACAGTGAAAGTAGTCAGCAGATTACTCAGTAGAATCAGTAGTTGCAGCCTCAGTTCCTTCTCTAAAAATGCCACCTTCCTGAACCAAGCCCTCTCCTGGTGAAAAGGCACGGTTCCTGCTATGGTTAGAACTTACACTGGACACACTGGGTGTGTTTCCATGATCTTTAAGAGGCATCACTGGGGGCCACAGGCTGTCTAGCAAGCTGAAAAGCCTGGTGCGCCTGAGAGTGAAACACAAAAAAAGGGGAAGAAAAAAGAGTAAGGAGGGGGCACGGAAAAGGGGGGAAAGGAGGAGAAACTAGTGAATAAGGGAGGTTGATGGGAAGATACAGAGCCTTTACAGCCAGTTTCACTTCCAGTGAAATATGAATCTGTTAAGAGCCTGTTTTAACGTCACCTAGAATTAACAGAGAGCATGCTTGGGCTGGCAGAGCAGACACACACAAAAACTGTTTTTACAAGCAGGTTTTTGAGACACTGAATGGTGGGAAAACAGTTCACACCCTGTGCAAATCACAATATCATTGTACTGCAAAAATAACAAGGTTTAGAAATCCAATTAAAAGTGATTTTAACGGCCACATTTCTAATACTGCTGTCTTTCACCGCATTCATAATCTCAGTAATGACAGACTGACATGAGATCATACTCTATGTACTTTTAAGATTCATTCATGTCAAACTGATACTGGAAGTATGGATTAAATAATTAAAATATCAAGTAGAAACTCCGACAGGACACGTCAATCTCTCCATTCACTGGCTCTTTTCTGAGAAGTGCTTGTTGAGTTTAGGGTGGCCAGTCAATGTTACTTATTCATCCATGTGTGTGCTGTCATATCAGTCAGTGGTTAACAACCTGTTAGTCAGCCTGTAATCACAGGGTTTCTTTGTATGGAACTGGTTCTGCAGCCCATTCAAGACCAGTGAGGCCTGCTTGGATGAGCAAAAACAACACTAACAGGACTCATTCAGCTCATTGTGGTTTTGATACTGAGCTTATATACTTGTTTAACAAATGTTATTGCACCTTTTAAGATATTTAAATGCGCTGTTTCTAATCTTTAGAACTGAAGTGATCAATACATCAATAAAGAACGAAGTTTCATATACTTTTTAGCTGGTGTACATCCATAAAGAGGAAACTTCCCTGTGAAAATAGCTGATTACCATAAGGACAATACTGCAGCACACACTATTCACACAGGTGCCAAGGAGGCCTCTGAGTATTTGTTCAGAAACCCCAACCCCCTCAAAGAAAGGTAGTACTCTGCTAATTCACTTAATTTGCTTTTTTGGTTAGATGAAAAGATCGATACTACTCTTAAATCTGGCCGTTAAATTTGGAGATAAACCAGGAAACAGTTAGCATAGCTTTGTATACAGACTGGAAGTAGGGGGAAACAGCTAGCCTGGTTCTATACAATGGATAACAACAACAATCCACCTACCAGCACCTCATAAGCTCACCAATTAACATGTTACATCTAGTTTTTTTCAGCCTGGAGACAAAAAGGGCTCCACACTGTGGCTTTATATTGTCATCTAGCTCATCAATCTTCTCATCTAACTCTAAGCAAAAAAGGAAAAACACCTATTCCACAAAGGGTCAATCTATTCCTTTCAAGTGCAGATTATTATATGCTCTAAATCCCAGTATTTACTGGTTCTAGGATACTGGGGGGAAAAAAAGAATGCCTGATTTATCCCAACCAGGCCCACGTGTTTCTCCACTTGAGCTAATAAGATAGCCCATGTGCGAGCAGTGAAGATAGCCTATCCATCACAGTTTGACCACAGACAACCTCCAGAGACATTATAGGCTGCGGTGGCATTAAAAATACCAAGGATGTAAACATACCCCCAGCCAGTCTCGAAATGTTCCCATGTCAGTTCTTCTAACTGCTTCTAAACTGGGATCCTGACTATGGAAACTCACAAGGGACACAGAGCGTGCACCTTGGTATCACTTTACATGTAAACACAGTTGCACTGCTGGCAGCACAGCATAATCAGGTTGACATGAGCTGCAAACACTCAAGTCTCATTGTATTATGAATGTGTGTGTTGCTGTTTTGAGAAGGGCATTCATGTTTGGAATTTGCTGTGGTTTATGATGCTGGAGATTCACACATAAAGCATTAAAACCAATGTGTGCATGTGTGGTGGTTTAGCTTGAGGCTCAGTGCCTCTATAGCACAAGACCCTGTGGCTACCTTACTACCATTTCGTATCAGGACCTGTCTATCACAGGCATTTACTCAGGGCTGTTGTCCCAGATGGCTTAGTAGCGAGATAAGATAACCTCTCATATAGCAGAAATCCACATCACAGATTGGTATTGGTCACAGGTTGAAGTTTACCCATGGCTGTGATATGAAATTCAGGTGAAAAGCTACCCAGGCTCAGAGGGATGGGTGAAGAGGAGCGTGTGGTTCTCACCTTTCTCGAGTGACCCGCTGCACCACTTTAATGCCTCTCAGCACACAGGTCCTCCCCTGCCACATGTGGCAGTACTGGTGGAGGTCGTCCTTGCAGGGCAGGAGGTGGAGTTGCACCACGCTGAACGTCCCATAGCTGTCCTGGACGAGCACACACAGCCTGGGAAAAAAAACAACAACAAAGCAACACATGCAGAGACAAAAAACAGACTTAACATTTCAACCATGTTAAAGACTGAGTGCAATAAATGAATACATTTTTCAAGTTTTAATCCCTTCCCTGTGTGTTGTTGTTCACTTATGTCCTGTTAGATGAAAAATAATACAAAAAGCAGTTTTTGAGTGTTTCCGAATCAAAATCCTTCACTTTTCTCGTCGGGTAAAAGGTTTAACTTTGATAACTTGTCATGAACTCAGTTACATAAGCTTATCCAATCAATTTTGATCTGTGGACTCCAGCTAACTCCAGAGCTGAACTACAAGTATTTGCATTAAAAATACAACTGTAGTAGTCAGATTGTCTACTTTTTAAAACAGATAATCTGGTACTTTTTTAAACAAAAATAATTAATCAATAATGCCGAACTAAACATTTCTAAGCATGAAACCCCACTGCTCCCAGGCGTGACACGCTAACGACACACAGTTATGGCTTAGTACTGACATTTGAAAGTGTTAATGCTGGTGGCTGGTTTGACAGGCTGCTGCTGACAGAAAAGCCCTTTGGCCTACAAAGTTGTGAGGCAGTGAACTGCTGTTTTCCTGCACTCTGCTGCTCCCAGCGAGCGAGGAGCTGGAACTGCTACAGGCTCCAGTATCTCAGCCAGTCAAGCCCAGACACAGCCCTGTACCAGCCCTGAGAGTAAACAGTGGAGTTCATATCCCCTGGTTTGACAAGCAACGGCCAAGGAGGAAGAGGAGGAGGAGGAGGAGGAGGAAGAAAAAAAAACAGGGAAGCGGGAGGACTGTCAGCGAGTCCATCATGCATGTGCATGCATGCGCACATCCCAGACATTGGGAAAGTTTTGAGACTGTTTTCAACCACCTGATTTGGGCCTATAAATGTCTTCTGTTGGTAAACATGGGGTCTGTCTGTGTTTGTTTTGACAGACCTGGAAATAGATATCTAAATAACATTCCTGACATGACATTTGGTGGTGAAGGCCAACGTTGTAACCAAGATTATTCTCAGTTGTTTGCTTTATTTACAATCCAACATCAGATCTATATGACATCTTGTTAAAAAGCGAGAAAAATAATGTTTCTGTAGCTTTTACGTTCATGGGGCTGTAAACATGAGCGCATAAGTTCAAAATCAGATTAAAGTAGCAAGAAGAGACTACCCCGGGCAACAGCAATTTATATATCAAAGCAAAGATATGCCAAACACTTTCTTAAGCCAGACAAGAACATGCCTCAGGAAAAATGTAATTCCTGAAAGTTGAATACTTTCACATTCTTCTTCACAAAAATATTTGCTATTATGACTATGAGTAATGGGCTACTGTCCTACTGGAACCAGCAATGATTCTGCATTTTTCCCTGATAAATGACTTACAAATTATTGGGAAAATTGTTGTCTTTCTCAACTGACTAAATTTATTGACTAATCATTTCAGCAATTTGGAGTTGTTAACTAATAACCAACTTTTTGGGAATCTACAGTATCTCAAGATTATGCATATAGCAAAGGGAAAAAGTAAAAACATATCACACACATACAGTTTTTTATATTCATTGAAAGGCTTAGGTGTTCCTTCAAACATCTGGGCACAATGATACCAAACATCAACGTATCAAGTACCAAATGTTACTCACACACATTTACATATACAGAATATAATGTACTTGGGGGGACTATTTTCAGCTGTGGATTAATACACATTTGGTGCTCAAGTGAGGTTTTGCTGCATCAGGACATTGTTTGTGGTTTGACTCAAAATGATCAACAGTTTGCATTATCCTCATAATGAAGAATCATGTGGGCCCGTGCAGCAGTGTGGCTCATTGATGATTAGCGCACAGAGAAACAACGCATATAAGCCAGCAAATCTACATTAAAAAAGAAAGAAAAATGCTGCTACAAACTACGTTCTGTACTTAATCTTTACGTGTGACTCCCGTAGTTAACAACAATTTCCTTGCCATATTACAAAACTGTGCAAGGCAAAATAAATAAAATAATTTTTGCCATTGCCTATAATACCAATACAGCTGCAAGAGACACTTTTGGTGGGGATAAATAAACACTTTCACTTTAAGTGGAGCTTGCCTGAACTTGAAAAAACTTGGTATGAAATCTGATATGACACTTGACAGATAGAAAAGAAAAGGGTGATGAGACACTTAGTCGTACCAGCCTGATATAAACAACCACCTCCCCACTCAGTCCCTTCATTTAGCAGTTCACAGCTCGACTTCCTCAAACAGCGACCCCTCACTCCCCAAAAAAATCCTCTGGCTGGTGGCCGGTTTCAGTCACAGGCTGTTTTCAGGAATTTGTTATTGTGAGCGATCACAGAATTCTCAGCAAGTCAGGTTTTCTTCCAGGAACTACGATCCACTGAGCCTGTGCAAACACACACACATGCTCCTTTACACACACACACACACATAGACACACTGTGTGCGCATACTAGCCCACGCACATGCACATTACTTGGCAACACACTAAGTAAGTGACCCACACATTAGGAATACAGCAGAGAGGCCTCATTGGTGGGGGGAAGACAGGCGGGATTCCTTCCTATGTGTTGTCCACCAATCAGTGCAGGCAGAGTGATAAACACGGTTGTAAGAGGATCCGTGCAGCACATTGTGTTCCCTCTCCACCGAGGGAAAAAAACAAAAAAAAAAACCCAACTAGCCTCTCCTCACTTCCTGCAAACAGTTAATCTTCTTGTTTATTCTATTCTGAATTTACGGGAACTTAACATCTTCTTCAGGCATAAATATCATACTGGCGCAATCCCACGTGTTTTAACACAGAGGCTAAACAACAAAGGGATCAAATAAGCATGTTGACCAGGAGAGTGAGTCATAGAGGCTGGGGACACAACATTAGAGGTACAAACTGTCCTTGTCTTTATACAGAATGGGGCCAGTGGGCTGCCAAGTAAACTACCCTCCTTTCCACAGAACAGGCATGCATCCTGGAAAAGTACTATAAGCAACACATTGTATGAAATGCTATTTCTGTGTGCCGCAATTCAAACCAAAACATCTCATGAAAAGGCATGAAAGTGATAGGCACTTAGTCACATCCTCTCACTACCGACCGAGCCTGTTGAATCTGGTTGAGTTAGAGAGAAGCGGAGGGAAGGGCAGGAGTGTTTCCGGTCAGAGGGCGGTGTTTGTTTACCAGCCGCAGAAGCAGCATGGCAGGAGCATTAGTGTCATGTTACAACCGATGCTCTTTTAGTCAGTTAACTTGTCAGCTGACCGGGGCTCTCCTCCCTTCACCACAGCGTGCCCCCTCGGGCCACTCCGCTCAGAGGAACTAATACTTTTCTTTTATTACGCAGCAAAGGACAAAAACAACGAGCATGGGGAGGGCCAGGCAACTAAAGGCCATGCTCGCTGGATTTGCTTCAAGTAGAACATCCAGTGATTCATTAACTATAACAAGACCACTCAAGTAAACCTCCAAGTCAAGTCAATAGCACAGGAAACTTTCAACAACTCCCACTGCAAGCTTTTTAACAACAGCTAATTCTTGTTGTGTTTTTGCAGAAAAACTACTCAGACTCCACGTCACTGGATAAAGCAACATTCTGCAAGAACTGATATTCTCGGAGTGCAATTCACTCTCTCGCCAAAGACTAAAAGCCAAATCCAAGATTTGTTTCTCTAAGCTCTTCGCCTCTGTCGTGATGTACACACTGAAAATACCAAACTAGCTTCTTCTTAGCTGGCTGAATAACAGAATAACAATAGTTGGTGGTGTGTGACATCATGCCGTGGTGTTACACACTCGCAGGAGATCATAAATGCTCAACCCATGTTACACAGTGGAAGAGCAGGTGTTCAAGGCGCAGACTGGCAATGAAAGAGTCACTATTGTCTCTATTAGAAGTCAGTGTACTATCAATATGATCTTGAAGCTGTTATTTCAAGGTAAAATAGTTACATAATGTTACTTTGCACTTGTTTTATTGATAGTTTTATAAAAAATAAGACAAATAATCTTATGTTTTTGAAGCCGCACTAATCAATACTTTTTTTTTTTTTTACCAACATTGAAAAAAAATGTGAAACTGGGCACTCATAGTGATACAGAAAATTATCACTCAACTCTGCAGTTCCCCCTTAGTTTTACAGAACGTTTTAGTGTCTTTCAGCTCACTGTTTTGGTTTTACAGCCCACACCTTTATTGTCTTCATGCACTCTAATCTTTCATTTTTACTGTCACAACAGGCAGCTTTAATGAGCCAAAAAAAGTCTGATAAATGCAATGGGCGCTACAGCCAAGCAACAAATGGCACATAGGCAAAGTTAGTAACAAGCTGGTGAACACAGTAGAGCATTTAGCTGCTTAAGAGTCACATATTTCCTTCAGGAGATGGTGGAGACCAAAACAGAGCTAAAGTAGAGTGGATAGCGTACTAAAATTCACCAGGTGGCCACAAACATGACTCAAGAGAGTGCTAACATTGCTCTGCGTCTGCTGGATGTGTTAATAATCTGCTATTTCCTAACACTGTTGCCGTAACAACTTTATAAGGTGATGATATTTCAGTATCAGTGTATTTTCTTGATTAATTTAATAATCATTATTGTCTACAATATGTCAGAAAAAAAGTGAAAAATGCCAGTGTCAATGTTCCACAGCCCAAGGTGACATTCTAAAATGTCTTTATATGTTGACCAACAGTCAAAAACCCAAAGATACTCAGTTTACAATCGTTTATGACAAAGAAGATCGACTAATCGCTTAATCGATTAATCATTTCAGCTCTATGATTGTTTTTTTGTAATGCTGAGAATGGGAGGCATAACATCTTTACACCCATATAATATGTGGTAATACTTGTGGTTTTCTTTAGAGCTTTAAGGTAATAAAAGCTGATGCAAATCTGTTCCACCCAGTAAAGTACGAGTGGGCACCAGTTCAACTCTGGCTTGCTGGTGCACGACATTCTGAAAACATCATGTTGTCTTTCCTGAGAATTGGCCAGAATCGCTCACAGAGCGACTGGATTCAATTAGAAATGTTTGTGTCCTTTGTCAAACAATGCCATATGGCTGGAGAGAGTGTGAGCACTTTGTGGGGCCTGCTGCGCTGTGAACAATAGCTCGACCACTGAGAAACACATTGTGCCACCACGGACGAGCATGCAAGGCCTCAGACCAAGGAGACCAGCATGCAATTGTTAGAAAAAGAGTAATTCATGTTGTGGGAGAGAAGCATGCACAGCAGATAAAATATGATTTATTTTGCCAGTCTGTTTTGGCCTCAAGCAACAAACCAAAAACCTCACTGGGCCGTTCATTATCAGCTAGTCCAACAGTACCTGGTTTTGCCTTTTTCTGCAGGAGGAGGAGGAGAAGGAGGAGCTGAGGAAGACCTGGAGAGAACTCTGGGCTTAAGGATGGAGCAGTCAGGCACAGGGATGGAGTAAACTCTCTGGACCACCACCTCCACGTCCTGTCCCACAGAGCCAGCCTGGCCCAGCCCCTCAATAGCTTCCAGGAGAGACAGGCAGTGTCTTGTCAAAACTCCTGAACCCCCAAAACTGCACAGAGCATCAGAGTCAACAACCTGAAAAGGAGAAATGAGACGGTACTTAATACAAATGAAGATGATGACAAGATGTTAACTTGGATTTGGAAATTATATGATTGCGTTAAAAAAAAAAAACAACTTTCTGACATGAAACAGACTGAGCGACTAATCTAACATCAGGTGGAACCAGGTAATATTTGCTCTTCTTGACACCATTAATAGATTAGCAAAATGGTTCCCTATTCCTTTTCTGATGATGAACTAATCGATTGATTGACTAATTTTTTGAGCCCTTCCCCATAACATGGGCTCATACTCTATGTCTATGCGACATACACAAACACAGTGCTAATACCACTTACCAGTTTACGCTCAGTCACACACTGATTTGCATATAGTTTGGTGTCAACAAAAATGATGGCACTGAGCGGTATTGACCGTGAGGATCAACTTTTCTTTACACTGTGTTAGAAAAAAAGAGGGCGCGACTGATGGTGCCATGACCACTGCCAGTAGAAGTTGGTTAATTTATCTGTATTTGCTCAAAGCAAACGGAGATTCAGAGGAAATCAAACATGTGTAAGCCAACCACTTACTTTACCCTCACAGTAGAGACTGAATTCACCTGTTACTGACTGATGTGGCTTTAATGCTTAACTAAGACTATTTATTATTCTTTGTGTGGTGACGTTGTGAGGTGAAACCAATGCTGGCACAGTTGCACCTGTGATATAATTTGCATCTAAGAAGAATAAACCATGAAGACTAAACTGCATTAATTTGATCAATATTGACACAAGCCTCCTAATGCGTGTACTAATGCGTTGTTTTGCTATTTGCACATAAATAACTAAACCTGAGTAGACCAGTGGCCAAACAACCCTGCATACTATCTACTATAGCTGTCACCACCAGCTATGTTTATATGCTGATTTATTGGACTGACGACATTTTACTGTAACTGAGTGTGCACCGAGAGCTTGTGTGAGGGTTTAAATAGGTTTGTTTAATGTCCTACATGACCTATAACTTACGGCGTTAAATACAGTACATTTTGAATTGGGAATTAAATGAAAGGCACTTGATTTTAACTATACTGAAGCATACACACCTGTTTGGCATTGTGCTCCTCTGTGGTCCCACATACCTCTAGCAGTCCAAATGTTTTACACAGAGAATATGGACTGCACCTCTCGGCAGAGAGCCAGCCTCTAGGAGTAGACATGTTGGCTGGTTTGGAAGCAGAGTAGACTTTCTGGCTGAAGTGTGTGTTCAGAACGATGCCACAGGTGAAACCTTCTACGGAGAGACTTTGCCTGCAAAGAGATAAAGTTCATTAGTTTTAGATTCAAGGTATAGCTGTTGTTTATTGTTACATTCTGCATCTTGACTTTCCCTTTCTTAATGAATGGTGCAAAATAATTGAGTTTAGGACCTTGAATTCACATGACATTAAATACACTGCTCAAAAAAAATAAAAGGAACACTTAAACAACACAATGTAACTCCAAGTCAATCACACTTCTGTGAAATCAAACTGTCCACTTAGGAAGCAACACTGATTGACAATCAATTTCACATGCTGTTGTGCAAATGGAACAGACAACAGGTAGAAATTATAGGCAATTAGCAAGACACCCCCAATAAAGGAGTGGGTCTGCAGGTGGTGACCACAGACCACTTCTCCGTTCCTGCACTTTCTGGCTGATGTTTTGGTCACTTTTGAATGCTGGTGGTGCTTTAACTCTAGTGGTAGAATGAGACAGAGTTTACAACCCACACAAGTGGCGCAGGTAGTGCAGCTCATCCAGGATGGCACATCAATGCGAGCTGTGGCAAGAAGGTTTGCTGTGTCTGTCAGCGTAGAGTCCAAATCATGGAGGCACTACCAGGGGACAGGCCAGTACATCAGGAGACATGGAGGAGGACGTAGGAGGGCAACAGCCCAGCAGCAGAACTGCTACCTCCACCTTTGTGCAAGGAGGAACAGGAGGAGCACTGCCAGAGCCCTGCAAAATGACCTCCATAGGCCCCAAATGTGTCTGCTCTAACGGTCAGAAACAGACTCCATGAGGGTGGTATGAGGGCCCGACGTCCACAGGTGGAGGTTGTGCTTACAGCCCAACACTGTGCAGGACGTTTGGCATTTGCCAGAGAACACCAAGATTGGCAAATTCGCCACTGGCGCCCTGTGCTCTTCACAGATGAAAGCAGGTTCACACTGAGCACATGTGATAGACGTGACAGTGTCTGGAGACTCAGTGGAGAACGTTCTGTTGCCTGCAACATCCTCCAGCATGACCGGTTTGGCAGTGGGTCAGTAATGGTGTGGGGTGGCATTTCTTTGGGGGGCCGCACAGCCCTCCATGTGCTCGCCAGAGGTAGCCTGACATTAGGTACCGAGATGAGCTCCTCAGCCCCCCTGTGAGACCATATGCTGGAGCGGTTGCATTCCCTAGACCTGAATCCAATTGAGCACATCTGGGACATCATGTCTCGCTCCATCCACCAACGCCATGTTGCACCACAGACTGTCCAGGAGTTGGCAGACGCTTTAGTCCAGGCCTGGGAGGAGATCTCTCAGGAGACCATCCGCCACCTCATCAGGAGCATGCCCAGGCGTTGTAGGGAGGTCGTACAGGCAGGTGGAGGCCACACACTCTACTGAGCCTCATTTTGACTTGTTTTAAGGACATAACATCAAAGTTGGATCAGCCTGTAGTGTGTTTTTCCACTATAATTTTGAGTGTGACTCCAAGTCCAGACCTCTGTGGATTAATAAATTAATAATTGATTTCCATTGATAATTTTTGTATGATTTTGTTGTCAGCACATTCAACTATGTAAAGAACAAAGTATTTCATAAGAATATTTCATTCATTCAGATCTAGGATGTGTTATTTTAGTGTTCCCTTTATTTTTTTGAGCAGTGTATATTTTAGGTGATGATTGTTTTGTGAGTGTGTTGATAACAGATGCAAAAACTCAGATTTTACAGCACATAGATTATTGCACAAACGTAGGGGGGCGAGAACTCGAGACTGTTTGAATGTCAAACTCAGATAAGGGACCAACCACCTCCACAGGTCTGTTCACTGGGTAACAATCAGCACTGAGTACAAGTTCAAATGCGTTAAACTCCTCCAAGGAAAGTGAAAATACACAACGGATGCATTTGTCCTCTTCTACTGAGGTAAAAGATACATTTTCCATGTAATTGAGGTTCTTAAAAGGCTACACCTCATAGCGCAGCACAGCTTGATTGAGACACTTTCCAAATGTGACATCATCTGTGGAAAAATACTTCACCGCCCGTCACAATCAAACAGGCCGAGAGCTCGCTGGTGAAAAACAGCAAATCAAACGCAAAGACAGCATATGTGCGACCTGAAATGCTCCTGTGTCGATGTTTCATTTTAACCGTTATCAGCTCAGATTTAATTCTCATCCGTGTGTGCCAAGAAAGAGAAGCTGAACTTATCCATAAAATCTCAAGGAAAACAGTTCTGGTCATGTGCTTTGGCTCATTAGGAAAAATGACACACACCTGAGTGGTACGGAGCCTGAGAATAAAAGACCTTGAACAACAGCCAGATAATTATATGGCAAGTTGTTTGTGCTAAGTTTGAGTTACGACTTAATTTCTTCCACATGCGACATGGATAAATAGTGTGATGATGGCTTATCGCTGACTCAGAGCCAAGTGCGCTCTGACTGGTACTGAAGTACATGTCGCAGCTCGTCTCAGAGGTGAGGTGATAGCTGCACCAGAGAAATCAAACACACAGATGAAGTGGAAAAGACAATTTGTTTGGATGTGCAACAAAAACAGAAGGGAACAGATTATTATCCAGAGACCAAATTATTATATACACTCAGCTTCCAGGTACAGGTACGCCTATGTAAAACGAAACGCAGCCTAATGTGACCTTTGTGATGGTTATAAAGTTCAGTTTTGGGTTAAACCAGCCATGTCCAAACTATTCCATAAAGGGCCGTGTGGCTGCAGGTTTTCGTTCCAACCAAGGAGGAGCGCACCAGACTGGACTCATTTAATCAGCTGATCTCACTTTTCAGCTGATAACTAAGAGATCCCTTGATGTTGATTGGTTGGCCTGGTGTGCTCCTCCTTGGTTGGAACGAAAACCTGCAGCCACACGGCCCTTTATGGAATAGTTTGGACATGCCTGGGTTAAACTGTTTTAAAGAGGTCTTTATGTAATGATATGGGTATTTTAAAGACATAAAGGTTCTTTTAGATTATTTAGTCTACAATCACTGACATGCTGTAAATAGGTAAGTGTAAGTGTGTCCCTTTACCAATCAAACAGGAGCATTATTAATCATAATAGCTACAGGAATTACTATACATTCACAAGATAGATATTTAGATATTCAATATTTACAGCACAGAATGTCGAAGGTGGACACAGTTACACAAATGTACAACTTTATAGCAGTTAAATCAACGCCTGAAGCTATACTAATGAAAAATGAAATTCTAATGTAAGTTTTACAATAGCAGCACTTATTGCAGGGTCATTGACCTTGATTGCAATTGACTGTACAAGCGGTTCCTGGCATTGTGTGCTTTACAATGCTGGTACAGACACTTGGGATGACTCATCCATTAGTCAATCAACTGAAAATTAATCAATTGGCATCATGCCAGTTAACAATCCTTTACTAAGCAGATATACCAAACATCTGCTGGCCATACTTTGGAAAGTGCTAAAATCTTCTTGTCTTTCCATAAATCTATTATAAACTAGGTAAGTATACTTCACCATTTTCACCATTTTATTAAATAATAATTTTACAATGGAAACCTGTTTGAAAATCAGTGGTGGAAAGCATCATTGCTTTACATTAAGTACACTTTTGTGGTTCTTAATTTGAGTACTTCCATCATACCACTGAATCCTAATACTGCTCTACATGTCTGCAGGAAATATTGTACTACATTTATCTGACAGTATAGTCATCAGTGACAGTAAAGCTACAATTATCAAGCAGTTTGCAGATGAATATTTTATGTGATCTGTGAAGTTTGGACGCTGTGTAAAACATAAATAAAAATAGAATGCCGTCATTTGCAAACAAATTGTGTTTATCGACAACAGTTTTAAGAAGTGTTCCTGAGCCCATGTGGTAACATCCTTTATACAATCATGTGTATTGCTCCATCCTCGACTGTGAACGGCTGGGCCTTTCCAGGATGCTCCTTTCATACCCAATCATGATACTATCACCTGTCACCAATCAACCTGTTTACCTGTGGAATGTTCCAAACAGGTGTTTTTGGAGCATTTGGAGTCTTTTGCTGCTCCTGTTCCAACTTGCTTGAAACATGTTGCTATATCTAATTGAGAATAAGCAGATATTTACAAAAATAACGCTGATGAGGTAAAACATTAAATATATTGTCTTTGTACTGTTTTCAATTGAGTATGTGTCAAAAAGGATTAGGAAGTGATCACATTCTGTTTTATTTATGTGTTACATACAGTGTCCCGACTCTTTTGGAATCGGGGTTGTTCATTAAACTACCAGTACAGTAAATCTGTTATAATATCTTCCCATTCAACCAGTAAAGACGCATGTTGACGCATCAGTTTTAATGAATAATGTTAGTAAATTGTTGTTATTCAACAGTATAACCTTATCTCCCCTTGAGCTATCTATTCTTATTTTTCTTTCTATCAGTCTTACTTCAAATTCCTTGTACACACGAATCTGGTGAATAAAGTATATAACACTGACACGGTATACACCAGCCATGTCCAAACTATTCCATAAAGGGCCGTGTGGCTGCAGGTTTTCATGTCAACCAAGGAGGAGCGCACCAGGCTGGACTCATTTAATCAGCTGATCTCACTTTTCAGCTGATAACTAAGGGATCCCTTGATGTTGATTGGTTGGCCTGGTGTGCTCCTCCTTGGTTGGAACGAAAACCTGCAGCCACACGGCCCTTTATGGAATAGTTTGGACATGCCTGGTATACACAGTATTCTGCACTACTTACACTTGTTATATTTTAAACACTTTTTGTTGCTCATACTTTTACATAAGTAATTTTGAGGGCTTTTACTTGAAATGTCTTTTGATAGTGTGCCGCATTATGAAAATATTGCTACTTGCTTACTTATAGAAATAGTAGTAGCAGTAGTCGTATACATTCTTGCACCGCTGTTACCTGATAGTGATGTTTATCTGACCAACATCTAATCAGACATCAGCAATCAGAGACAGCCATGCTGTTTTGTTAGTGGAGCAGAACGTACTGTTCATGAGAACAGGTACAACAACCATACAGGAAGTCTGACCTCATTGTGAACAGGTGAGTGGGCAGCTGTCATCATCAGACAGGTAGCCAGGTTAAGGAGTGGCCCAGGCTGCTGCCGTCACAGCTCATGAGTGAATAATACCTGCAGGTATTTCCGCTCAGGCCTCGGCCCACTCACAACAAGGCGTGGGAGGTGGGAGGAGCCAACCTACTCACTGCCGGAATCATGGGGGAGGATAACTCCCCGAATGTCACACCGGAAACTGATAAGTGTTTTAAATTCCCGTGTTTTTTCCACTTTGGCCTGTCCTGTAAACTGTAAAAGTTGGATAAATTAGCATCTCTTCAGAGAATGTTAAGCTTGTCATCAGCTTTTCTTGGTTTTGATTGCTGACTTGTTATGATTTAGGGACTTTTCATTGAGTAAGAAAACCGATTGATTTAAAATATATACCAAATGCTGTAAATGTTGAAAGTAATTGACAGAAACTAAAGAGAATTTAGGGTTGCCTGTTAAAATGAAAAATTATTCTTTGAAAGAGTAAATGGGTGTGTTTGGTGGGGGGCTTTACTCTATTGTGTGATTTCAGGAATAGCACACAACAGGGAAGGAGAGGTGCTAAAGCCAGAGATACTCTCAAACTTCCATGTGTTTTCAATCTCGGCCCTTTGGCTCCCTCCACTCTCCGCTCCCAAAAGCTCCAGAAAATAATCCTTCTGTGTTTTTTCCCCGGCTTGCTGGAAATGACCTAACTACTGCCAGGAAGAGGAATGTGAAGCATTCCCTGGAGCTGTTCGTGACGTCAGAGCGCTGAGGAGGCCCCTGCGCTTCCGCCAGCTTGGATATTCCAGAGCACACTCAACTCAAACTCCCAACAGCTGGAGTCAACTGCTGCCTCGCTCCAACTCCAAAACAATCCCAGGAAAAAAAAAAAAAAAAAAAAATCACGCCCCCACCTCCCACCCTCTCTGCTCTGTATGTGAGGGACTGTTCTTCTTCACATCTGGGTCTTTGCTGCTTACTATTGTGAGCTGAGAAGAGTACATTTTTTACTTAAAATCCAAAGTATCTGTATTTAATCGTGATTTAAACAAGACATATATTACTATATCTAATCATGACCTTTTCCATGTTTAACACATATATTCATGTCTAGTATTCTGTCTTTTGCCTGCTCAGCATTATTTTGTGAGATCCTGTTCCTCTTGTATTGTGTAACGTCTTCCTAACAGTCTTTTTTGTGTTGTTTTTTTATGGCCTGCAAAGAGCCAGACAGGGAAATGCAAGAAAAAGCATAATCAGTACAATAACTACACGAATTCTCTCTCACAGAATGGGTCACCCTCCCACTGTAGGCACTTTTTTAGTGGGTAACATGTTGTAACATGAAACTCATTTATTGTTATCATAGATGAAACAATTAATCAACTATTCAGAAAAAGAATCAGCAGCTATTTTTATAATTGATTACTTTTTTTTAGCAGTTCCTTACAGCTTCTCATTTGTGAGGATTTTCTGTGTTTCATATCATTATGACCTGAATATCTTTGGGTTTCTGGTTGACAGTTGGACTAAACAAAAAAAAAGTTGAAGATGTCACCTTGGGCTTAAGGAAACTGTGCAGCAAAATGTGCATTTTTCACTACTTTCATACATCCTATGGACCTAAGGATTAATCGAGGACATAATCAGTAGATTACTTGATAATGAAAATAATTGTTAATTGCAGTCCAGATACTTACAACAGCCTGTAATTCAACTGCAGAAATAAATGTCTAAGGTGAAAAATGATCTTAACATTCCTTTACCTTCCAAAGTTAAAGTTTTCTGCAGTTGGTGCTCAAGTTAAAGCAGTTACTTTTCAACTTAATCCCCTTGCACGCAAAATGTGATTTTCATTATAACATCCCCTCCAGACACATAATAAGACATGTGAAAATACTCTGCTTTGAAAAACAATGTGTGTCTGATCTATCTATGTACTTGTTTTCTCTCACTGAAAAATCCTGATCAATAGATGCAAATACTGGTCACTTCAAAGCTTTAACTGCTGGACACAAGATGTGTTCTACATCACCGTAAAGTCCATTCTCAGTGTATGACTACTGGAGGGTTCAAGTATCTTCATCATACTTGTCAAAGCTGTGTACTTGACTGTGATTGGCTTCCAAACTAGTTGTGCTCACAAAATCATGCTTGTATGTTCATGTGTTAACTTTAAGGTGACTCTTTTAGTGTCAAACTTCATCATTTTGCACAGTGTGGGTCGAACATGAGGTGAAGTAACAATAAACACATTTTTGAGTGGAGGTAAACTTTAAAGAGCATCATGTATTGCATCTTCTCACCATGGCGGATATATGTGAATGATATCTCCAGGTGCAGGGATCAGCTGGGCTGCAGTCTCTCTGTTGAGTAACACCAGCATACAAGCTCTCTCCTCAGAGGCAGGATTATTGTGTTGGTGGCTCTCTCCGGGGGGCTGGTGAGGCTCACAGTGCACCAGTTGCATGCTGTACTCCTCCTGAACCTCCAGCACCTCAAGCACCAGTACGCCAGGCCTGTCCACTGGAGAGCAGAGCAACAGCAATAACAACAACACAGATGTTGAGTGTGTATGTGTTTCAGTGTGTGTAACGCTGTGTATCTGCATACGGAGCGTACTCGCACTCTCACTGACTCATTATGCATTATGAGAGTAATTCACTTTTAACATCAGAACAATTCGCACTGCATACAGTAACTGTAAAAGCTTTAAATGACTCGGGCTGAGTTGGACATGAAGCGCAGTGATTCCCACTGGGTAAGTGTGCAAATGTGCAAATGTTTGGAATTTTACCACAGCACTGACTGTGCTTTTGGCCTGAACAGTAAAGTCGACAGAGATAATTAAGACGGGCAAATCAAGACAATGCCCTGAAGCTATAAATCACACTGAGATAAGAAACTTGGCTGCATTTGAATTTTGTGTGTAAAGTTGATTGCACTGAGTTGTGAAAACTGCAGCATGAGAGTACACAGTCTATGCAGTTCAGTCTGTGTACGTTAATGATCCCTGAAAGATGCCAGAGGGGGTATTTTAATATAATAAGAGTAAATCATTTCAAAGTGAGTGCTAGTGAACCAGTATGCTTTAATATGCATTTTTCAAAACATGAATGTTAAGTGCATAATTTGTGCATTTACATCTCAGATTACAACATCATCAGAATAACCACGGGCAGCAGGCCAAAACTCAGATAGCACTCGAGTCCTTCTCTTGACCTATAAGGATCTGATAAGTTGAAAGCATAGCATTATGTCAGGAAGTGAGTGAGGTAACGTCACATATGCATGTGTGAGCACACTTACATCACACATCAAAACAACTTTAAGATAAACAGGTGTCCTATAACAGCATGATCTAGCGGAGTAACACTGTTGTTGCTGTTAAGAATCTGCCAGGTGACAAGTTAAAAAAGAATGAACCTCTCCTAAAAAAGCCTAATTATGTGCTAAATAACATGTTTTTAAGTTAAGAAAATCCTGATGAGAACCATCTGACTTTAGTGGCTTGAGAGATCGCCTTAAATAGGAGCAAGAGTCTTCAATGCAAAAACACAAAATACTGATTAGACTTCAAAAACAGTAAACCTCCATGCTTTAACCCCGCGTTACACTCTCTCACACGTCACGTTTATCAAACCATCGACTGACCGCTGGGCTGTTAGATCAGGTGGGTGTTTTCGTTTTCCACAATCAACTGTCACTTTTAAGCCACTGCTTGTGTCCTATCATAAAGGAGATACTTAACAACAAGAGAACACAAGTGGTTTGGTACACCACGGAAAGGGAAAAAAACAAAAAAAGAGCTAGGCAAGCAGTTTCCTGTCACCTACATATTGAGTTCACACTTCAGAGACGCAGTTATCAACGCACAGCCGGCACATCCTTGACGTGGCCTCTCCATATGATCACTTACAAAAACGAATCACGCCTGCTTAG
Source organism: Chelmon rostratus (assembly GCF_017976325.1). Lineage (NCBI taxonomy): Eukaryota > Metazoa > Chordata > Actinopteri > Chaetodontiformes > Chaetodontidae > Chelmon > Chelmon rostratus. The sequence goes on along the minus strand of NC_055669.1, from coordinate 16,097,660 downwards.
AGACTGGCTTCATCCCACTCACAAATCAAAGTTCATCGTTAAGCATGAATGGTGATTCAGAGGTGAATGTGAGCAACAACCTGAGTGCAACTGTGGATGCACTCAGGCTGTGTGGTGAGTATGGTGGGTTTGTGTGGGTCACCTGTTGTTGTCGAGGTGTCAGAGATTGACTGGTGCCTCCAGAAGCTAACAGCTGACCTCTGTCTGCACTGGAGTCGATTCAGCCTCTCAGCAAGACCTCCCCTGCGCACACAGAGGCAAACACATGATGTTACTTGATAAACTCACATGGCGGCAAGCGTGGCTTGAACAAAAGCATGTGCAAAATTGTTTATTTCAAAGAAAAAAACTGTTTCTGATGCAACAAAACAGGCTGTGGATGAGTACAGATAGCCATCTGTCAGATTTGGTGGGCTTGGTTATGGCAATGACATTTAGCACCCACATCATGACACCAGGTGTCCCTTTCATCATCAGTTCTGCTATGGAAACTTTACTGCCAAGGTTTGACTGTCACCTGGCAGCAAGCAACATGGCTTGTTACAGTGTTTGCTCTTATTATGAGGCAATACACTGTAACACTTGATTTATATAAAGTGAGGAAGGAAGGCACTGACAAGATACTGACCTTATAATCAGCTACACCTGACCCATCCATAATAAATATGGTTTCTTCATTAATGTCATTTCAAATTCTGCCTTCACACAATAAGTAAAAAAGCTGAAGTGGTGCATCCATAACCTGACTTTCAAAAAACAAGAAGAACATTCAAACCTCTGAAACTTCCGTTTCTTTTTGGCGGAGTCTTCTGGGGTCTTGGACTGCCTGTCGAATGATTTCTGAGGTGTCTGCAGCATCGCCTGAGCAGATCTGACCCAGTCACTGACTGACCTTTTGCTGCCCTCACCAGTTTGGAGAGGAAAGCTCTCTGAGTCCAGCCTGCTCGAGGTCAGTGTATGACCAATATTCTCACCATCGGAAACGTAGCCTGAGATGTCTAGCTCTGTCACCTAGGGATAAAGTCATAATTATCGATTAATTCATTTTAAAAGAATTACTCGGTCTGATTTTGAAATATGTCATCTTTGAATGAATTTTAAGTGTTAAATTACAGAAAAAATACCATTATAGGTCAGGGGGGTATTAGATATTTAAAATGTCATTCAGAAAATTAATAATGAGTCATTAAGTACAATCAACAAACTCAATAATAAACTGGCTGGATATGGTACACTGAGATACTGTCAGGCTGATTAATTTACAAGATATGGTAACAAAACAATCTTTTTTGCTGTATCACCGCTCACTGCACCTGAGGGAATCAGCTCTCATGGAAAAATCCACAAGAAACCTGAGTTCCTGTCATGTGCAGACAAGACCAGCATACCAGGCTCTGTCAGCCAACGCGCTCTCTTATTTGAATCAACTTGACCCTGCTAGGCAGAGTGCCAGCACACGTCACACTCTAACCAGCTACAGAGAATAAGGAACACTATGTTCCTGGCCCCGGCTCAAAAATGTTTTCACCCGGCACTGAAAGCATCGTAAGTACACAGCTCTGCGCAGCCTCATCCACTCGTCTGCTTTCCTGAACACACAGTAGTAAAAAAGATGTTTATGGTCCTGCTCTGCTGACACGGCCCTGATCTAGAGTAGCCCTGATGCGGTGGAGGTCACTGACCCTTCTGTGCGAGCGCACCCGCCTCATCTGGGAAGTGGCCATCCTCTTTGGCCTTGAAATGCAAAGTCGGCGCTCACAGCTCCGCCTGTCCACTTTCCGCGCTAGTACAATAACACAGAAATCTGGCAGAAATTCATCAAGTGAGTCAGCCGTACATTTATCTGGAGTAATAAACTTTGACTTGGACTGAGAACATCTCCTCTGTATCCTGTTAGATCCGGTTTGATTTACAATTGGCAGTGTGCAAGCATGCTTTCCGGGCAGCACACAAATTCAAACTAGGTTACATTTTGCTGTTCTGATTAAATCTAAATCTAGTATATGAATAGTGAAACATAATACTGAACTAAATACCAAATAATGTTCCCATTACTGAATATGCATTGAGAGAAGAGCAATCAAACTGTCAAAAACACCAAAAGCACACATTTCAGTATAACATATTTGAAAACTAGGCCCCTTAAGAGCCTGTCTTTCTAGTACGCCTCTAGCCACAAGCCTCCTGTTTGGTGATCTTAAATGTTGTTTGACCCCAGAGAGCTGATAGCAGCAATTTAAAGTGTGACAAGAGGAAGTAGCTGGGTCTGCGGCAGTGATGTTAATCAGTCTACAGGCTTCCTCTCGGCACATAGCCTGCAAACTCTGAGCTTCATCGTGAGATACTTGCTACTTAAATTCATCTTGTGTTTTACAGTATGAATAGCAGAGTTTAATTAGTGGGCACAGTATTGTACAGTGCTGTGCTGATTCAGATGATTACTGGCTTCCACCAGAACAATGCTGTTCAAGGACATTCTCATAAAACCACTATCTAGACAACCGCACCACCTCAGTAACATGGCCACATACACCTGATCAACTGTATTTTGCAGTGTGCGCTGCAACAACCAATAGCCATGTGTGGTCTTGAACCTTCACCACTCCTTATACATTCTCTCCATGCCAGCCCTGCCTTGGACAAACACTGTTTCTGAATGACTTCTGAGAAGGAACAGTCAATCCAAGTCTCCACAGCATACAGGAGGGCCCACAAAAGACTGACTACAATGATAACTCAAACATATTTGTCGAATGAAGCAGCAAGAGAACTGTGCTCAGTGCATGCATCACATTGCATGCACTAGTGCTTTAGCAATTCTCATCATTTTAAATTGACTGATTGAAAAATGGCCATCAAAATATTTCAGAGCATATACTGATATCACTGAATGAATTGTTTTGAAGTCAAAAAGAGGGCAAAACAAAAAAAAAGGAATTTGATGTAACTTAACACAAAACCAGAGTACATCCCTGCATTTAAGATACTGGAACCATCAAAGATTTGGCATTATACTCAATAAAAAACAATTAATTGATTAATAATCAATCAATTAAATCAATAAACTATGTTGCAGCTCTACAGTGTTTTGATTTCCATAAACAACACAATTGAAAATTATTAATTCTTTATACTTCTGAGTTAAGTCCAGTCATTAAACTGGAAATGTTCATACACTACCAACTGTTCTACTATCTGCTTTGGATCAGTGGATAAGTGGCAGCTATACCCTCCACATTCAGTCAGTGTTTTATTGCTACCTCAGCTTGTGAACTTTGACAGTTTGGAACATACTCTTGGAACTGGAACTGAATCTAGAAAGTGCACTGTGCAGCACTGGTTTGAGCCTGTTGAGCCCTTTAAGGACATGTTGACTGTAATACTCCACCTGGTGGTATAATGGCTAAACATACAATCAAAACAAATGAAATCAAAACAGCTAAAAAAACACTGTTATGAAGATTTATATTTTAAATTAAATAAGACACAATGTCATAAGTATTATCTTACATTACACTGAAAGGTAAGCATTCATGCCATGTAAGCTAAAACTGATGGTAAGGTTCATTAGATTTAACACACAAAGTGGACAGAAAATCATCTGGTGTTTCACTGGACTCTAGGAAAAGTACTGACACTTACGGTACTACTTCTAGGAAAACTGCTTACACTGGCAGTCAGCTGAACACTTTTAATTAGAAACATACACAGACTCAAATAGCTGTGCAGAGTTTAAGTGGTTGTGAGGCTCCATCTAGTGTTCATTAAAACACACAACACCCTTGAGAAAATGCCACTGGTATAGGTGCTACAGACCACTATGCATCGTTGTACCAGTGTAATATGTCTGTTTCGTGCTTTTAATGCAGTTCATGATTTTGGATCTGCAGCCGGATGTCACAATGGATGCAAGATTAGTTTATTCATATTCAAGACTGTCAAAAATATTGATACTTTTTCAATACCACATGTTCAAAACGATTCGATCTCCTTTAGTTATACTTTCAATAGTATTAGAAGTACCAAGGTTATAAAAAAAATAGATTTACAATCAGACTTTCAGGCTGCACAGATGAAGCAATGGGAAGAAATTCCTCAAGCATGACCATTAACATTATTGCAAATGTGTCTCTGTGTGCACATTGGTTAATTGAAAATATATATTTTTTCTCCCTATTTTGTATTGAAGGAGGAGTTGAGTATCTTTTTTTTTATACAAATATTGCATCTAAGTTTAAAATTCATGTTTTGGGACAACATTACTCACATTTGTAGTTCCAACAGGTAAAACTTCTTGTTTTTTATCAAAGGACTCTGACTCACAGTCAGAGATTTGTTGCCCACTGTCCTTTTCAACATCTTCCTCAGACTCATTCACATCACTGTCTGTCTCAATAACAGGAAGGTCATCTAACGAAGGAAACAAAAAGAAGTTTAATAATAAATACAAACAAAGGGTTTAAGTTTAACAAAATAACCTTAACTCAAGATGCATTTAGTAGCTTTTTCTGGAGTAGTGAATAGAGATTGCTCAGTTGTTAAAAAGGTGACCAAAGTTCCTTTGTGACAGCTGAGTTAACTGCATAGCAACGGACGAAACTCGGGAATAAGCAAATAAATTGACCTTCAGTTTGGGAAAATGCTGACATTTGGGAAACACACATATTCAATTTCTTGCCGCAAGTTAAATGAGAGGATTGATACCACTCTCATGTCTGCACAGTGAATACGAAGCTACATCCTGCAGCTGGTTAGCTTAGCTTAGCACAAAGGCTGAAAACAGGGGAAACAGCTTATCTTAACAGCTTAAAATTAGTCTACTTGCTTATCTCAAACTCACTAATTAACATATTAGATCTTGTGTGCTAAATGCATAATAACAAAAACACTGTAAAAACAACAAGCTCTGCTTTATATTAATAAACAGGGAATAAGCAGATTTCCCAAAACAAAACTTTTTTTAAATTTTGTGAAACAGCTGTTCCCGGGGTCAGAAATGAGTTTTCACAATCAAATGCAACAAGTCAAATAAACCTAGTGAGGTATGACACTTCAAACAAAGGTCAGCTCTTGAAAAGCTGGACTAAACATTAAGAGCAATCCAATATGTCCCAGCCCTGACTCAGCAAGTCACAATATTCATTTACCTTTATCAGTGCTGAGCATGCACAGCGCTCTGGTGTAAGACTGACTGGAAGCTGTGGGTCTCCCTGGTCTCTGGGGATGCTGCTGCTGCTGAGACACAACTCTGGACAGGTGCAGCTCCTGGGTCTCATCATTGGACTGTTCACTGTCACTGGAGCTCCAGGCAATGTGCACTGAGTCCTCATTACAGGGAACGGCACCGGTCTGCACTGGGAAAACACAAGAGTACATCAGAGAGTAATATTATACAACCTGCGCACTCAGCGTACCATTTACTGTATATCCCCGTCCGTCCCCTACCATGTCCTCTCCACTGTTTACATTAACAACAGAAGAAACTGGTGGTGGGTATTGCTTGAAGTTAAACGAAACTCTTTAGTTAAAAGTATGTTTTTCTCCAAAACTCCTTTTTCTTTTAGAAACTTCTCAAATACTAAATGTTGTTGAAACACAAGCAGCTGTACAAAAACTGTTCCTTCATAAAATGTATTAAAACTGGCAAATTGTTTGATATAATTGAGGACTATCCCATCAAAGAGTAAGTAAACAAGATTCAGTACTTGACCGCTTCTGCTAATCTGTTGTATTTATTCGAGCATACAACGATAAAACCCACAGTTATTATAGTGATAATAAAATATCAATACACTGCGCAGCCATTAATGTATCTCGCAATTTAGTTAGACTAAAGTACAAATTACCTGAAGCAGGGGGGTGCGCCAACTGTCTTAGGGCAGACAGTTTCCTTCCTGATGACTTCAGGTTCTGCAGCAAACACAAATATGATCAACAATGTTAGAGCAAACAGGGATTAATGCATAAGAGCTAGGGGTTGGAGTAATGTGAGGACTATATGGGGATCAATCATGCCATGATAAAACTTAATGAACCTTTATCACTGGAGTGTCCAGGAAACTGTCTCCACACTTCTCCCAGCTCTTGGCGGAGGACACAGATGAAAGTGATGATGGCTCTCTCCTGACTTTTTGAAAGCCATGCTCGATATCATCCGGAAAGAAAACACACTTTGTATCCTTGAAGAGTCTTTTACGCTACAAAAATTGAACAAAGGGGCAGGAGGGGTCATGTCAAAGACGTGTTACATCACTAATGCAACAACTGGTTCGATCTCTCTCACTTATCCTGCATCAACATTAGTTTTTTTACCCGGCTTCTCAGTAACAGCTATCTTAAATTACAAACAGACGTGTGCCTGTTGTGATAATAAAGAAGACAGTTATTGCATGACTGACAGGTAAACTCTACGCGCTGTGGGTGGGCAGACACTGGTAACTTGTGTTGCCAAAGCTAACTAGCCTGTAGCTTGAAGTTAGCGTAACCTGGCTAGCATGGTGGTTAGCTAGCTAACCTTAGCTAGCTAGCAACTTTCTTACCTTTCTGGAAGACATGACGACAAAATAAAGTAAGCTTATGACACTGCAGCAGTTTATATGTGTGTCTACATAACTTTATTTTAACAAATCTTTTTTATTAACCCATCGTTGCGCGGTTGCTGTTTGCCGGTGGTTGCTTCCTCTCTAACGTTTGCACTGGCCGCAGTAACTACTCCTCGCTGTCGCTCCGTCTGAAGAGGGGTGTGTTTCATTATCCAACAGCGTGGACCGGAGGCGGCTCGTGTGTGAGCCTCTCTTTCAAAATGATGGCCTAAGTAACTAAGCACATTGAATCAAGTACTGTTTAATCAGGTAGAATTTGGAGCCTACCTTTAATTTTACTTTCTGCATTTTTATCATGTACTTTATATTATATTTGGTGTTGTCCTGTTAACATTTTAAGCAGCATTTTGCAGTTCAAGCCACTTCAAACAATCTTGAGACGACGATCATGTTTTTTTTTGCATGTAAAATCTAAATCTGCAAAGAAATATAAGTGTAAAATATACTGGAGTGAATATTTCCCTCCGAGATGTAGAGTATAAGTCATGCAAAAATGAAAATACTCAAGTAGGACCTCAAACTTGCATTTAAGAGCAAAGCTTGAATAAACTAGTAGAAAAAGTTATTTTGTTGCTTTTCAGTTAAAATTTTTACACTTAAAACATATGATCAAGTTATAAATACTATTCTACATTACATATTATACATATACAGTAACAGATTTAACCACTGAATTATATATACTGTTAAGTACTTGATATTAGCTCTACCTCCACTGGATACAACATTAAAATGCTGCTTAAAGATGTGCATTTGGCTGATAATACTTTTGCACTTTTACTTGCGTGAAAACAGTATTTTCACACTGTGGTGCTTTTACCTAAATAAACAAGCACCTCTTCCAACACTGCCTTGTTGTATGGAGCATTATCTGCATATGAAAACAAGTGTATTTTATTATAATCTATTGAAATATTGCCTACATATATTATATAGAACTTAATTTAGTTATTATAACTTTGACCAAGGCTAGTTGCTGTTGTTGGAGTGACATGACAACACTCCCATGGACTCAAAACGAAATTTTATTACAGCAAATCCATCCGAATCTCAACATCTTTCAAATAGCAGGTTAAACATACAAAAAGCTCACTTAACATACGTGTTTTTTTATTAAATATGTAAAAAGCAGGTCAAGTTATTCACAAATAAAATGCAAACATGCAACACATTGTTGGGGGAATGCATAATGAGTGGGACATGAAAAAAACATTTACCATTCATTAATTATTGACAGTACATGTTTACATTCCTTTTCATTTACACAATAATAATATATGACTAAAGCATTATGGTGCACTGCCCAGTTCAATATTAGTAAATGCAATATTAAGAAAGGGTATACAATGTACTTACTGGAATATAGCATGGCAAATTACTCAGTGAACTGACTCATCTCCCGAAGACCTGTGGCTTAAAAAAAAATCTGAACAGACCACAAGTTCCAGCTGAGGTTTAAAACTTAAAATGTTGCATCATAATAAGACTAGTCCACAATAATGTTCCTTCCTTCCCTATGAGTATGGCATACCAAGAAAACTATATCACCAAACCACCTTGTATGATGTGAATGACACATTGTTGAGCACACCGATTATCTGAAATCTTGAAATTTGTGAGAATGTCAAACAGTCATAAATTGGCATTATACTACATTTTATTCACAATTCAATGAATGTATTGTCCTCCTTCATGAGGATGCAAAGCAGAATCTTGCACTATTTCTAAGGCTTAATAATAATAAATATGGTGAGGGTCTATGGACAGATTGTCCAGTACAGAGTCAAATGTCAGTGCAACATATGGAAGGAGGTTAAATAAGAGCTACTACGAGCCCTTTCAGGGCTTTGCTTATTGCATTCTTGTGATTAATATTGTTGATATGCAAAATAAAAACAAAATAAAGGGGAAAAAAGGACAGAAGCTGGGAAATTAACACTTGCACTGACAGATAACAGTTACCTGTCTAAACTTCAGCATATCATCACGTCTACTGTAGGCTTTGAAACGACTTTCCACCCACACAGTCCTCGGAAACTTCTGTGATGGTCTGAGCTTGTCTGCCACAGCAGTTCACCAAAAGTCACAAAAAACATCGAACAGTGAGCAGAGGGATACAAAAAATAAAAACTGTGATGGTGCTTCTATTCAGGAGGTTGCTTCATGTGCTCAGTCTTGGAGAGGACAAAAAAGAAAAAGAAAAAAATGAGGAAAAATTAAAATCCTTTAACAGTTCTCACATATTAAAAAGAAGGGTGTAACTGCGGTGAGGGATGATGGCAGTCAGTATTCATCCTGCTCCTCCTGCTGATCATCTGGCGCCTCCTCATGGGCTTGCTGGTCCACTTCCTGTCCATCACCCTCTGCCAGCTCCGCTCCCTCCTAAAAAAAGGAGGGCATAAACAGCTTAATACTAGTGCTACTGAAGCATGCTCCAAGGCAAACATGTGATTACACACACAGACTGCGTTCTTCCACATGACTTTACCACCAGCTCAAATGGCATTAACACTTTTCCTCGTGTACACTGCTGCAGAAACTTATCTAAGTCAGGATAAAAACAGCCTCCAACTGTCCTGAATCCTGTTAAGATCAATCTGGGGGTCACAGACTCACCTGTTCGTCAGAGGCGTAAAGGACCTCCATTAGCCGATCCACAAAAGGGGCATTTTCTTCACCCTGTTCCTGGCACAGCAGCTCCACCTCTCGCAGCTTGCTAAAGTAGTAGTCCCGCTCCTTCTCCACTCCTTCCAGTGCCAACTTTAATGTGTTCACCTACAAAGATAAAATCCACAAATTATTTTTAGCATCAGTGTCAAAAGACACAGAACAACGTGGATTTTCTTTCGTTACTGATCAAGTGGTACAAGCAGTCTTAAGTGCATAAATAACTGTAGTCCAGAGTAAGATGTTTAACTGACTTTTCTATGGAGTACAAGTCAATCTTGATCTAATCATCATTTAGATAATCTATTGATCTGTTGCATCATTTGCCAAATAAAACAATTCACTGGTTACAGCTTCAGAAATGTTAGGACTTCTCTTCATTATCCCCACTATATATTATATAAATTCAATACTCTGGGGTTTTTGCTGGCGGCTTGTCACACTACACAAGCAAGTTCCAGCGCACTTTCATCTCAGTTTTGTTCTTGGCTTGGATCTAAAGTGAACCCAACCAAATGAATGGAGCCAGAATGAGTGGCTACATGTTGGGTCACACAAAGGAACAATTTTAGTTTACTTATTTCTATATTTTTCTTATACATGTCTTACAGAATATTTGACCATACTGAATCAATGAATGAATCAATGAATGAAAAAAAGTCATAGTAAAAGCAAACTTAAATGCATGCCATACATAAAATGCACAATAAATAAAATTACTATTATTTGCCCACTTGAAGTAAATATTTAGAAGTACCTTTGGCAACAATTACAGCCTATATCTATGTGAACTGATCTTTAGCAGCTTGGATTCTTCATCTTTCTTTTCCACCATTCTTTTTGCAAACCTGCTCAAGTTCTGTCATCTTGCAAAGAAACCGCGATCTTGTTGCAAATTATAAACTTGATTAAGGTCTGGACTCTTTCGGACACAAACATCTTTTTTCTGAAGCCAGCAACATGATTTTGTCATTGAGTGAAGACAGTGCCAATGCACCATTTTTGACAGCTGTACGATATATTTACATGCCATTTCTTCCATTGTTTAAATTTCACAAGTAGAGAACAGCAGCCACAGAAAACAACAGTTAAACAATTAGCTAATGGTTGTTGGTTGTTGACTTGCTCTGCACCAGCTGTGTTCCTGATGATCTGGTGCAGCGCTTTAAAATCGACAAGTACGGAAAGGCTCTGTGTGTAATAAAGATTCTGATGTGGGTATAACAGACAGTTAATTGGGAACTATTTTTAATCAAATAATTGTCTCATAACATAACATGCCCTGGTTTCAGTGTCTCAAATGTGTGAATTTGAAACTTTTCTTTGTCCTACATGATGTTAAACCATCTTAGAATGTCTTAGTGTTTTAGACAAGCAAATAAGTTTATTATGTCCTTGGGCTCAAGGACATAATAAGCATTTTTCACTATTTTTGGACACTTTAAAGATAAAATCAATAAATTAATGGCCAATTACATGACAATTAAAGGGTTTACAGGGTGTGTTGGAAGTAGAAATTCAAGCAATGTGAAGAGAACGGTTTGGGGGTCGGATTTTTGGAGGTTTCAGAATGTTAGTAAAATCTGACGTCCAGCCGTCAGCACTGAGCTTTTCATTAACATACCTGCTCAGTAAGATGTGTGACCTGTGCTTCCAGTTCCTTCTCTCCTTTGGCAGGAGTTGATGGTACAGGGATCTTTTTGGCTGATGAGGGTCTGGATGTTGGTGTTGAGGACTTGGGGGTTGTAGAGCTCGACTTTGATGCTCCTACGTCAGACAAAAGGTTTATTACACACATTAATAATCACAGGAGTTGTTCATGTGAAAATAAATGTTCTCGCTCGGTGCCACGGGCCAGGTGCATAAATATGAACACATGTCACAGTGTTTGCAAATATTTCACACATACTGATCGCAAAAGATTTTTTTGCAGCTAACATACCTAACAGATGATGCTTACCTGCAGTAGGGGAGCTGGCTGCATGGTGGGACTTCTTTGGCAGGTTGAAGATCTGCTCACCGGGGTCAGGTGGGGGAATGGCATCCTGACCCTGTCTGGCCGCAACTGGGTCATACTCTTTACCATCATAATTGGCATCAAAGAACTTCTTAAACCACTGGATGAAATCAAGATTGTCCTGAAATCTGCCTTTGACAAGTTTCTCCACAGGAATAATCTGAATCAAGGAGGAGGAAAATAGAATCAAAAGTTTTCTCAAAGCACATACAGTGTGGAGCAAAGATTATATTGTGGATACCCTGAACACGATTTAAGTACACTTAAGCAAACTCACCTTGTCCACATTCATCCTCTTGAAGGATGCCTGTAAGAGTTTGAAATTGTGAATGTACTCGTGCTCCAACTTAGCTTGAAACTTGACCTTTTTAAGACTAATGCAGCCAGGGAAGAGCAGATCCATGAACTGGCAATAGGCAGCTCCTAAAGACATAATAAAATGTTAGTTTAGTACAGAAACCATTGCTTGAAAATTAGAAGACTACAATACAAGTGCAGGCTAGGATTTATCAAGCCTGCCTTTGCCCAATAAAAATCCACTGGAACAAAAGAGAAAAAAAGAGCCTTTTCTATGTCAAGATCATTGCGTGTGTTTCCTTAAAAAGACTATACTGACCTTACTAAGACTAACGATTAATGCACATTCTGAGTAACATGGCTAATATTAACTCAGACTTCTATCCAACTAAAAAAGAGGGCACCAGCTCAACCTGGCAGAGAGCACCTTAGAAGTAATCTACATGAAATAATTAGCCTACACTTAAACAAAAGGGGGGTGAGTGTGTTGGGTGTGTGTTTCTGTAAGCAGTGAGTGACTGAAATTGGATTACTTGGTCACAGTAGGAGAACATGGCAGGCTACGAGTTTATTTATAGACAACTCTCTGCCAGGGAGAGGTGAACATGCTTCCACAGGTTGGTTTAACGGCCATCTTACGCAGAAAATGAATTGAACCCTGTGCTTCTCAGGCGAAGATGTAATCTCTGAAACACGTTTGCCGTCTGAACACAGAGGAGGAGGGCGAGGTGAAGAGAGAGAGACTTTTTTTTCATTCTGTTCTCACCTGAGGAAAGCTGCTCCACTTTCGTATAGTTTAGGCAGAGAATATCGTTAACCCAGGCAGTGATGTCATGCCTGCTCATAGTCTCCTGGGTTATTGAGGTAGAATATACGTTGACCGCCATCCCCCAACTGTAACAGAAAGACAACAATGCTTAAAAACAAAAGCAATGCATCTAGAATAAAAGGTGCAGTTTCCTCGGGCTTCAGGTTCGTTTGTTACATACTTTTCAAATTAACTGATTTCAAAAGATGGTAAAAATGTCCTGTGTATCCTAAACAAAGCACATACACCACAATACGAGACATAAAGGAGTTTAAGAAAAAAAAAAGACATCCTCTCAAAAGACCAATAAATAGGAACAACCAAGAAATCAGGTCATATTGCAATCAGTAATTACACAGAAAGTTTCTGAAGACTGCATCAAGATTTACACCATGATGTGATCTTAGGCATTCATCCACATGACTAGATTGAGCCGCAGAGAAGCACAAAAATGTATGAGTGGCCCCTAACAATGCCCAACCCCTCGCTGCTGCATGTCACCAGGACTAGCATCCGTTCTCTACAATGTGAATGTGCCTCATCTTCTTTGAGTGTGACCCCTGAGTCCAGTGCATACCCTGTCATTGAAGGTTAGGCAGACAATAACACAAAATAGTGAAGGCTCCAATGATAAGACAATTCATTTTTAAAAGATATGGTTGAATTAGGAATGTACCAATGTGAAAATAATATAATGGCCAAAACTATCTCACTATGCAAGATTATCTTGATAATTACTTCATGAGTTTAAACTCTGTAGGACTGCAGTATCTTATATGTGTTGTGGATTAATCTGATTGTTTTCTGGAGTGATCAATTTTTTGCTCTCAGAGTCCAAGGTGACATCTACACATGTCTTGTTTTCTCTAGCCAACAGTCCAAAAACCCAATATATATATATTCACTGAGTAAAGAATAATATTCACATTTGAAAAGCTGGAACAAGAAAATTTTAGCATTTTTTCCATTAAAAAGATTAATCAAAATTAATAATAGAATATCAAAATTGTTGCAGATTAATTTTCTGTCAGTTGTTTAATCAAGTAACTATTGCAGCTCTAAAAATCTATACATAGTGATAAAACATACTTTTACAATATAATAAGGAACTAAACATCTAGCTCCGCAGCGCACAGTGGTGACAAATGTGTCAGTAAGTTTGCTGTGTTGCTAACTCTGGCTCCAACTCTTTTAAAACACAGTACATTCAAGTTGTGTTCTGCAGCTTTTGCAAAACATACACTACACTTCAGGCCACAAATCTAATCGTACAGAATATACAGAGTATGTTGGTAACACATGTTTTAGCAATACACCTTTGCTTTATTAATATCTTGGTTGTAGCAGGCCTTGTGGGCCTTCTTTGACTTTGTGCCTGGGATGCTTTAATATGATTTTACCTGCATGGGGAAATAGAAGCGGTAGCAAAGTTGGATTAGAAATATGTCGCAATTTTGCAAAATTGTGTCTTTTTCTGCCCCATGGCACCTGCCCCACTTGTACTGAGGATATTCAGGCCTTCAGTACATACCAAAAGCACACCATGTGCCAAAAAATGCATCAGAGACCTAAAACTTTCAGATTCAGACTTTACAGTCACACAGCATGGCCACAACATAATAAATGAATGCTTACAATTTCACTTGCTAATTCGTACTAACAGAAGCATTGGACTGGGGCCTGTCCCACACACTAGATACACCTGAACAGACAGGCCAAGTACATTAAAGCCTGCCCATGTATATCGCCAGTCATTTTTAGCAAATATTGCCAATTTAATTGATCATGTTGAGAAAATTGAACTATTCATTACTATACAAACACAACACCTCATTTCCAGTTTGCCTGTCAACATGTGTCGGTCTTCCTTTTTTACTGCAATGCAAAGAAACTGGGCATGTTTGTGGAAGTTGGTCCCATTACACACTGATTTGACCATATAGTGACTGAATATTAGCATGTATAAAGTATTGCTCAGTAACAGTCATTATATATATCATTATATGTATTACTCAAGTGTGCAGTCCTCATTAATTCTTCTACAGACATGGAGACTGTAGCATAATCGTTTCATCTGACTTCATTGATATGGAACCGCTGCATTAAAACAGCCTTCTCATTGGCTAAAGCAGCGACTGATATGCTGTTAAATCATGCTAAATCATCATAGTTGCTATCCATCAACCGACACCGGGGTATGCAGGATAGTAATGAGCCTTCAGCGTTAAAGTTGGGCTATCGCAGCTCTGCAGGAGCAGAGCCGCGCTTGACTGATTCTCCGGGAAGGAAGGAAGGAAACTGGGCCAGCCGATCTCATGTCAACAAAGCGGATGTATGAGCTGCTAGCATGCTTTGTTAGCCGGGCAGGGATAGCCAGCCGACACCGGGGCTGGGCTGTTGCCTGAATTCAAACAGGGGGAAACCGGGCTTGTGTAGATGCTCGGGGGGCGTTTCACGCGTGGAAACATAACCCCAAACACACATACATGGTGATACTAGGGATCGCCGGGTGGCTGCGAAGTGTCATGTCTCGATGGGAATATTCTAGCAGCAGGGGTGGCTGTCTGTGTGTTCCTGTCATTTGACAAGCTGGACCTTTTCGATCCACTCCTCCGAAATTCACCTTATTCTAACACGCTGCACAACATCTGCACTGGTGCCTGCAATAATTTGGGAGTGTTATATCACATAGCAGCAGGAGAAGCGTTTAAGCTAACTTGAGAGCGATTTACGCCATGGACACACACACAGAGCTAACATGACAGGAGACTGAGAGACAGCAGGGGGAGAAGAGCCGATGGTGCAAAGCAAAACCAACACACGACGAGGAGGAGGGCCAGGCCAGAATGCGGGGTTCTGTCTGCAGCAGTGTGTCTTTTTACCGCTATTTTTCCCTTCTTACATCAAACCAAAAAGCGACGTTACACTGATTTACCTGTAGGCGCGCTCTCCCCGCACTGTATTTTTCCTGTAAGGAATGATGTTGGATCCGTTGTCCGGGACGATGTCGTTGTTATTCTCTCCATTTGGGGAAAGGGCTTGGGTGGGACCGGGCATTTGGGTCTCTAAAATGTTGAACAGATACTCTGTTCTCTCTCTGGCCGGGGGAAAAAAAACAACAGGAACGATGCAAACGCTAAGAAAGTGCCGCACCTCCGGGGCTCTTTCCTTCTGTCTGCTTATTCTTCACAAATCTCTGCCCTAATGACGTCGCTGCACCCTGTGCCACGTGACTGATGGGGTTGGCTGCCTGTTCCTTATGGTGGGCTGTTTCAGTACACCAAATTACATTGATCAGAGGTGTGTGCTCACAATAAAAACAAAAAAAGCATCATCACCGGTGAGATCAATGCTCGACGCTTCACGGTTTTGAGATGCAGATTAACTTTGTGACAGCGAGGCCACTCATCAAATGCTAAGAGGCAATACCCAATCAACTGCAAAGTATAAATTTGATCAAAAGGAAAATGCAGCCCGCCCAGGTACACCTTCAAATTGATGATTATTAGATGGTTTCTTGGCACTGCGACACCCAACAGATGTGGGTGAAAAGAACAAAGAAAAAGCAGGCAGATCCAAATAGACAGGTAAAAGTGGTGAAAATGATGGCTACAAATGGTATGAGGAGGTGCAGTAAAACCGTTTGATTACTAACCATATGACTCAATCAATTAAAATATCACTGTCAAGCCACACCAATTCAACTGCTCCAAAGGCCACAACTACAGCAGCAAAAATTAGCTGATTAGTTGATTAATCATTAGTCAACTGACAGAAACTTCACTGGCAACGAATCTAATTGTCCATTAATTGTGTTTTTTGTTTTTTTTTTTCACTATTTGCTAATGGTCTATAGACCAAACCATTAATCAAGAAATTACAGCTAAATTAATGAATGATGAAACTAATGCTTTTTTTTCAATTGATTTTTTTAATTATAAAATGTCTTGAAATAGTGAAAAATGTCCATCACCATTTCCCAAAAGCTGATGGACATTTTCAGATGTCTTGTTTTGTCTGACAAGCAGTCCAAAACCCAAGTATACTACAAATAACATCATAAAAGATTAAGAAAACCAGTAAATATTCATATTTGAGAAGCTGAAAACAGTACTTTTTCTGCATTTCAGCATTTTTAAAAATCAAAATAGTTTTCTGTCAAGCCAAAGAATCGATAAATCAACTAATCATTTATCTTTAAAATGTGTATGAACTTGCAAATGTTCAGTAGGGGTGTAACGATATGCTCATCCACTCATACAAGGTGCTCAATTTAGTACATATGGTGCTTTGTTTAAAATCTAAATAGTGCAGTCCTGTGGTTGCTAAGCTATCTCCTGTTTGTGTTGCTGCATCTGTTTTTATGCTATAAAACCCTGCTTTTGTTTTGTTTCATTCAAGTCTTGAACTAGATTTAAAGGGTGAATTCTCAGCTACAACCTATTCTTTGCTGTAATGAACTGAAACTTTGTCAAATAGGGAGATTGACGATGTCAATGTCCCACAAATCATTACACCCCTAATATGAAAATACCTGCATGATGCTAACTTAGTCCAATTATATATGAGCATGGTTAGTAATCAATGTCAAGAAGCTAGTGTATGTGGACCAGAAGGTCACAGTATTTAACAGCCAAGATGGAAAACTGACACAGCTCTATAACAGCACTGGACTACATCACAAGCCAATACAATACAGCTATGATTTTTAATGCAGGAATTTTGTGCAAGTAGTATGCTCAGCCATTCATATGGCTTCTAACTTCTGTCAGGACCCTGACACCCTGATAGCAAAGGCCACAGGGCAGAGGTACAGCATTTCTGTAATTCTGTAAGGTTGTTTAACTGCCTTGATTTTATTCTTGCAGTTTTTCTTATTATTACTGTACTACTGCCAAAAACGTACTCTTTCGTGTCATTGTTTTGATGCTTTATTTAAAAAGGCCACATTCTTTCACATTGTTTTCCTTTTCCATTAAGTCACTTTCATATTTACTCCTTACACTACGATTTTGTGGCACTTTATTTAAACTTTATTGTCATTACAAATTTAAATTTTGCTTGTTTTAGTATTATTATTTAGGTTTTGATATGCACAAATTTCTACTCTTACTGGCATTCTATCTGCTTTATATGAAATCAACATATATCTGCCTTCAGTGAGATCATGTCATATATTTGCATCTTATTTGTTTATATATGTGGTCACATGGGTTTTAATTCTGTGAATCCATTAATATGGAAACCACTTTGTGATTAAGATTGAAAAGTGCTATATAAATAAAATTGTTATGATGATTGTTATTGTTCTCTTTTATGGCAGTCCTTTGAGATCAATACAACAATCCATCTCACACCACCATCAGTCCAAAGGTCAGCTCGCAATCTGAAGATAATGCTTGAACAGTTTGTCTTCTGAATTCCTTGGGTCAGGATGAGTCTAACAAGTTTAATGTCAGCTAGGTCACTAGGCAAAATGTTTTATTACACACGCCTTTTTTCCTTCTTCTGGTACAAGCTCATCAAAGCGTACGATAGTGAAGAGGAAGCATCTTTTAGAAGCCTCTGACAGGGCTTATCAACAGAAGTTTCATCCTCCAGAGTACACCAGCTGCCAGCACTTACTTTTTCCCTCAAGAATAATATTTCAAACTGTCCATCAACTTTTAAAGCAACAGCTTTTAAGATTGGGTAAAGGATGCCAAATACTCCCACAACACTTGGTCACCGTCTGTGTGCTCACTTAAAACAGTTCCTCTAGTGCCACCATGAGGCCAAACTTTGCATTATTTTAAGCCTACTATTTGTGAACTTTTACAGAGAGCCTTCAGGCAGACCCTTTTTAACAAAATAAATCTGTTAATCTAATTTTTACTGCACTAAACCTATTGGGGTTATTCACCAGGATTTTCATTCTCTGTATGTATAGCCACTCTTAGATGAGGTCGCCTTCTGTTAAATGAAGCAGGATTTCCAGTAAAGATTTGCTTTGAAGAGATTACAACACATGTTCCAAATTCCAAGAGTGTTTCACTGTTAAATTGTGGCCATAATTTACATCATCACTTTCATGCATTCAGCTTAAACCAATCACACTGGTGCTTTTAAAAGTCACATGTCAGCAAAGCCGATGTATGTGACACAGATTCCACATTTGACTGCAAAAATTCACCCTTGTACCGATATGTGCATTAAAGCTACTCTTTTAAGTGTTTTTAAAACATTCAAAAATGTTAGAAATAAATCAAGGCAGTGACATAAATGCAGGATATCCATCTCTTGTGTGGTTATTGTGGTGAGACAAATAATGAGGATCCCCTGCCTCTACTAGGTCAAAAGCACTCTCTAGTCTTTACACAAATTCCTGCAGAGCCAAGCACAAGGCATTACCAAGTGTGAATCTTATTAAATGACCCAACTGGGGACACTAGAAATGTCTCCACTAAGAACAAAAGGCATGCAATGCTACATTTCTACTACAGGAATATTATCAGACTGGAAAGTGACAACTGCAGCATACTGATCTCATCACAATCACACAACAGCAGCCCACCTTGTATCTAACGGCAAGCAGCAAATGTGCGACATGGTCAAGCTTCAGGGGAAGCAAGAAAAATGGGAAACCATGTGCTTGTTCACATGGGCAGCAACTGCATCCATACTGTGCTGCATGGGTGGCAAACCTACCGCCTGGCTGTCACTGAAATGAACTTGCCAGTCTGACAGGTCTTGAAGTGTCACCACAGAGATGAAGCATGCATGTCCTGTTTAAAATAAATGATCAGACTGTGAAGCCGTAGAATTCAATCATTAAATACTAGGCCATAACAAGGGAAACTAGTGCCCTTTGGGCCGTTTTTGTTTTATGTCTTCACCTGTAGAAGGGTTGTCCTCCTTGGCGCTTAACAAAAGGCTAACCTTTGCGTCAATGAAAAATCAAAGACATATCTGCGGTTATGTTGCAACAAAAGCACAAAAAGTTTGAGCATGACTGAGGAAGCTGTCTGTCACTGTGCTTTCAGACCAAAAAGAGCGTATCACTGTCATCTCAGGTACCAGTAAGATCCAGTTTACATATGCAAATATGCAATGCATTGCCAGATGACGCTGCAGTATGTTGCAGAAAAAGTGGAGTCAGTTTAAATTTTATTTGACAGACAACCCCGCATCTGAAATGAATAAGTGTTGTTGTTGTTGTTTTTTTTAAACAGTGCTAATGTCAGTCTGAACGTGGCCTCAACATGTCCCAAGACTGTTGAACCATAGACAACATACAGTAGACCTACTTACTGGTGTTAATAATAATAATAAAAAGAAATGTCAGCCAAATTATGTGTCAAATCCAGTGCTGTCATTTTGGGAAACAGTGACCTCAATGCAGAAACACGGCACAAATGCTGTGTTTTGTACACCCTGATTCCAAAAAAGCTGGGACGCTGCGTAAAATGTAAATAAAAACAGAATGCAGTTATGCAATCATCGTGCCATGCTTGCTTGTTATGTAGAGGGTAGATAGTCTAC